>NC_071387.1:100319970-101004544 GCF_022682495.2 Desmodus rotundus
TATGGGCAGTGGCTGAACTGACGGCAGGGGAGCCAGGAAGGAGTCTGTGGATTAGGGTTCCCAGACAGCCTTCATACAGCCTCTCCCCACAGAGGGAAGTGTTTCAGGCGCTGCAGCGGCTGCACATGACCATTTTCTCCCAGAGTGTCTCACCCTGCGGGAAGTTCCTGGCGTCTGGCAACAATTATGGGCAAATAGCCATCTTCAGGTACCCTTGTCTCTGCTCCCCCAACACCCATTGGCTCGGGCATTTGGCCTGCACGGGATTCACGTCCCTGCTTCTGACTCATACACCCTCTCCCCTTTCCCCTTCAGCTTGTCTGCTGCTTTGAGCTCTGAGGCCAAAGAAGAAAGTAAGAAACCCATAGTGACCTTCCAAGGTGGGTGCAGCCATTGAGTTTGGCTTAGGGGACTCCAGGCTAGAGGAGGGAGCAGGACAGGTTACTCAGGTTCTGCATTTCCATTTAGCCCATGATGGGCCCGTCTACAGCATGGTCTCCACTGATCGACATCTGTTCAGTGCTGGAGATGGGGAGGTGAAGGCCTGGCTTTGGGTGGAGATCCTCAAGAAGGTAAGGAGTGTGGAGCTTGGGGTGGGGGGCACTGGGGTGCTTAGCCCCATAGAGAGCCTTTGAGGTCACCCAGTGTTCCCCTCCACGAAGGGCTGTAAGGAGCTATGGCGTCGTCAGCCCCCATACAGGTAAGCCAGGGCCACATGGGCAGAGGGCACATGGGGGTGCAAGTGCTGCCTCACCAGAGCTGACCCTGCTTTCCTTCCCCCAGGACCAGCCTGGAAGTGCCTGAGATCAATGCTTTGCTTCTCGTCCCCAAGGTCTGAGACCTTTGTGATTAGGGTTCTACCCTGGCCTGTTTTGGGCCCAAACTGATCCTTCTCCCTATGTCTGTCCTGATTTGACATTGACTGCTAATCCCACCCTGCCTTCCTCTGCAGGAGAATTCCCTCATTTTGGCAGGGGGAGACTGCCAGTTGCATACAATGGACCTAGAGACGGGGACCTTCACGGTGAGAGGGCCCTCGAGCTGGATGGTGGGGGAAGGCATTCTTCTAAGATCTCATTCTGATCCCGCCCCTCTCCTTGCAGCAGGCACTCCGGGGCCACACAGACTACATCCACTGCCTGGCACTGCGGGAGCGGAACCCTGAGGTGCTGTCAGGCGGTGAAGATGGGGCCGTGCGGCTTTGGGGTAAGGGAGTGTCTGGTTGGAAAGATGGTGGTAGAGGAGGCTGGGGTGAGTAGGGTACCTGTCATGGTTCTTCCCCCACAGACCTCCGCATGGCCAAGGAGGTCCAGACAATCGAGGTCTACAAGCACGAGGTGAGGGCATGCCCCACACTCTGTCTTCCCCTCTCCCTGAGCATCTCCTGAGTCTTCATCCCCTCCTCTCTCCTGTCCTCCCTCCCAGGAGTGCTCAAGGCCCCACAACGGGCGTTGGATCGGATGTTTGGCAACTGACTCAGACTGGATGGTGAGCCAGACAAAGTGCAGGATGGGGTGGCAGGTCCGGGCCCCACTGGCTGAGGGCCTGTGGCTTATGGTGGCTGGGGACCCCCACCTTTCTGCCTAGGTCTGTGGAGGGGGCCCAGCACTCACCCTCTGGCACCTCCGATCCTCCACGCCCACCACCATCTTCCCCATGTGGGCACCACAAAAGCACGTCACCTTCTACCAGGACCTGGTGAGGCTCTCTGTCTTCATTTTGCTACCCCTGCCTGGTTCTTGTCTCCAGCCGTGACCTCTAAATCCGGTCCTTGCCCTCCACAGATTCTGTCAGCTGGCCAGGGACCCTGTGTCAATCAGTGGCAGCTGAGTGGGGAGCTTAAGGCTCAGGTGCCTGGCTCCTCCCCAGGACTGCTCAGCCTCAGCCTCAACCAACAGCCAGCAGCACCGGAGTGCAAGGTGGGTCTTGCAAGGAGCTGTGGGGGTCCTGGGAAGCCAAGAGTATGGGCAGGTCCATCACTCTCCTCTTGCTTCCAGGTGCTGACAGCTGCAGGTAGCAGCTGCCGGGTGGATGTGTTCACCAATTTGGGCTACCGTGCCTTCTCCCTGTCTTTCTGACCTCCGGCAACTCCCTCTCCCCCCATTCCAGGAGTCTGGACTGGTTTTTCTTTTTACAAATAAAATTTCAGGCTTTTCTTCAATGTGCTTTATTCCCAAGAAGGGAGACTAAGTTGGTGTAATAATTTATATATTACTCTGATCTCGATACATAAATAACCATCCCTACCCCATCCCCTGGAGCATGCCAGGGCCAGGGGGCCTAGTGCTCTAGTGCTTAGAAAAGATGTATATAGATTCAAAAAATAGATAGCTCTGCCCCACCTGCTCCCACCACCGACCTGGGGCCTCCTGACTCCCAAAGTTGGGGCTTTTAGTAAGTCCTTGCTCAGCCTCCTGGGGTATGGAAGGGTACCAACCCCCTTTGGAGGACAATTAGGGTCTTGTGCTTCGTTGGCTGAAAGAGGAAAGTAAGCCAGAGAGGGCAAATGTGGGCCCTTTGCCCGGCCCTCAGGTCTTTCGGAAGAGGTTGCTGAAAAATCCGCCCACAGGCCCAGGGCTCCTATGCAGCGAGAAGCGGGAAGTGGGGCGATGCAGAGCAGATTCAGCTTCACTCAGCTCTTTCTGGCGTTGGGAGCGCAGCTGCTCTCCAATTACCACTTGCATGTCGTCCTGCGTGCGGGTCAGCAGGGTGCAGGTCAGCAGGTCTGGAGGAGCGGGTTAAGCCCAACGGTCCCACCCCCTCCGGCCCCGCCCCCTCCAGCCTGCCCCTCACCTGCCAAGCCTCCAGCTCTTGCGTCAGCGCCACCTTCTGGCGGATGGTGCGAAGCAGCTCTTGGGAGAGGGAGTCCCGCTCCAGAGAGACGCGGCTGAGCTCCAGGGACAGTTCCATGGCCCTGTAAGCGACAGGGGCAGAGTGCTGATTAGAGGGCGATGGGACCTGAGCGAACAGGGGGACGGGGGCGGGCAGGGGCGCCTGGACTCGGGCAGGGGTGAGACCGATAACACTGAAACCAAAGGTGTCAAGAGGGTCCCTGGGTCAGAGTTGGCAGAATTATAACCCATATCAGGACAGTGAGGCTTAGAATGACCAGAGTGCCCCGGGGATCTTTAGCCCTGCTGAGGAGGTAGTGAATAGTGGCAGAGGCAGGCTCACTTGTTCACAGCCTCCTCCCTGTCTGAGAGGGCGCAGCTTAAGGCCTCCTTGGAGTCCTCCAGCTCCCGCAGCTCCTTCTGCCTTTGTAGCTCCTCCCGCAAGGACTGTATCTCTGCTTGCTGCAGCTTGACCTGCAGGCAGGAGAGGGGGCAGAGAGGCAAGTAGGCTTCTGGGTCATTAAGCCCTTGCTCTTCCTGGAAGCTTGGGCTTCAGCTCTCTGACCACCCTTTCCTTGACTGCTCCACAAGCACTCCAGGCAGCTGTGGCTCTGTGCTGGAGTTGAATCTTCTGAGCTCCCAGCCTGGTGTGGGGCTAGTGGGTGGTATAAGCCTGCAGGAACGGTGCATGGAGAAGCATTGGGAGGTGGGGTTAAGGGGGAAATGCAGTCTGCGAAGTCTTCCTGGAGGAGATGGCACATAGGCTGGCTCTTGTTGGGATAAAGGATGATCCAGGTAGAGGGGGATTAGTGGAAAAAGGCTCAGAGTTGTAGACGGAAAGGAGAAACATTGAGAAGGGCTCTGCATCCAGCACTATGGTCCTGCTTCCCACCTGGTCCTGCAGCTGGGCTACTTCCAACTCCTTTTCCAGTATCTTCCCTGGGCTCATGGATGCTCTCTTCTTGGGAGGCTCCAAGCTCTCCTCCTGGGACAAAGGCTGGTGACTGGATACCTCTTGGGCCTCCGGGGACAGAATGGTCTGTTTATCAAAGGAATTGGTCAGTGAAGTATTGAACTTTAGAAAAAGGAAAAGGATTGTAGTCTGCAGCCCTCCTGGATGGCTGTTGGGCCTTGAGCTCACCGGGGCGTCTCTGTGGCCATCTGCGTTTTGGGTCTGGTGGCTGTCAAGACTATGGGCAAGCTCTGACTGCAGCGAGACCTCTTGTGTGTCAGCTTCCCGTAGGTGTGACTCCTCCTCCAGCTCCGAGACTCGCTGCTGCAGCCTCCGCAGCGTGCTCAGTGCCTCCCTGGCCTCGGAGCGTGCACATTCCAGCTGTGCTAGCGCCCATAGACAGGCAAGGGCAGACAGACAAGCGGATGCGGTCAGCCAGGGGAGCCCGCTGCTGGCATCTGTGGTTGGCCCACAGGGGGCGCTGGTGCGCCACAGAGAGCTAGGCAGCTCGCCAGTCTTTGCACCCCAGCTACAGGCGCCTGCTCCCCCATTCCCAGATCGCTGGGCGGCCTAGGGCTGGGCACTTCCCCTTAGCCTACACCAGTTTCCTTGCCTATAAAGCAGGGCATGAGTCGGCGTCCCAGCTTTAAAGTCTTCCATCACCCTCCCTCCCGCCGCACCGCGTCAGGTAACTTCTCAGAGAGCCTGGCTGGGACCCAACCAGTCGACCTTCTAACTCTTTCACTAATTGCTACCATCCAGCATTTACTGAGCCTTCCTTCTAACCCAGTGCTGTGCATAGTGCCTCACACCCTCACCAAAGCTCTATACCCTTACCATACCAACTCACTGGTGGGGAAACTGAGGCTGGGTATGCCACAATATAAGAAGGGATGCTGCCACAAGAACCCAGAAAATTTGATCCCAAAGTGCTGACTCTTTTCATTCCCTTTTCTCCATCTCTACTGCCTCAGACCTGGTCCAGGTCCCCATCATCTCTGGCCTGAGCTCTAGCCTCAAGCCCATTTCTGACCACCCAGCTGGTTCTGATGCATTCTGAGAGTGTACCACCCCTGATTAATACCCTTCCATGGCTCCCACTTGCGTTTGGGTTAGTGCCTATGCTCTCGTGGCCCAGCTGATGGGGCTCCCAGTGGCGCAGCTCTGGCTTCATCTCCCAGGAAGACCTGAGGCAGTGGCTAAGGCCCCAGCGGGATGTACCCATGCACTCCAACCCCACTGGTCACCTCCAAGCTGTGCTCCCGCCTCTCACGCCGCAGTAGCAACAGCTCCTCATGGGTTGCCTGTAGCCTGCCCTGGCCCTTCTCCACCTCCTCACGCAGGTCTCGGATCTGGGCTTCCAGGTCCTGGCGGCGACTCTGCAGCATCTGGTTCTGGGGAAAGTCTCAGAGCTGGAGGGGAGGTGCTGCACCAGTTCCAGATAGCCCCCAGCCCAGCCTTCCTGGCTCAACAGGCCCCCAGCCCTAGCCAGCACTCACCTCCCCTTGCAGGCTCTCCAGGCGTGTCCTCAGCTCTGCCTTGGCCAGGGCCTGGGTGTGGCACTGCCCGCGAAGACCATCTAGTTCCCTCTGAAGCCCCTGCTCAGTCTGAGAGGCCTGGGGGCAGGCGGGGTTGGGGGAGTGGAGAGGGGGAAGGCAGTGGGGCTCTCAGCTGGCCTAAAACTCAACACCAACCCTAGGGCATCCCCCAAACTGGGACCCAGAATTCTGGGTGGGTTAAGGCTTTCCCACCTGGGCCAGTTGCTGGCTGAGCCGTAGGTTCTGCTCGCTGAGTTCGCCGAGGGCCCGTGCACGCTCTCGCCCGCTGTCCTGCTGCTCTGAGCGCTGTTCCCCCAGCTGGGCCCGCAGAGCCTCCACGTCCCCCTCCAGCTCCACAGCCCTGGCCTCCCACTCAGCTCCCCGTGCGGCCAGGTTCTGGCGGAGCTCATGGTTCTGCTGCTGCAGTCGCTATGGTGGCCAAGATAGAAGGTTAGAGACAGAGAGGGAGAGATGAGACTGGAACAGAGACACAGACCCAGATGGAGAGACAGAGAGCTAAAGAGAGTTTGATGGAGTCTGAGACAGGCACGAAAGTGAGAGACAAGGGAGGAAGCAGACAGAAAGAGCAAGATGCAGAGACTCAGAGAAAAGGAGAGAGGCGGGGGGGGGGGCATGGAAGAGGGAAGTTTCCAGGCCTGACAGGAGCACCTGAGCCCCGCTGGCCATGGGGTGGGCTCCCCGATGCCCAGTTACCTCTTGCTGCTTCCTGGGCTTCTGGACCCGAGGTTGCAGGTGCCGTTTATGGTGCCTTAGTCTGGCAGAATTTAAGCCCCGACCCATGGCCTCACACAACTAGGGTCTGGATGTTCAGCTTCTGCCAGACACTGCTCAGTCCCTCTCCCTCAGCTCCTCCCAGCCAGCTCCCTTTAATTAACCCCGGCCAGCCCCACCTGGGCCCCATGCCTTTGCCTTCCTTCCCTAAAACCTGTCCAACTAGTATGAGGACAAGGCTGGCACACCCAAATGTCCAGCTTGGGGAAGCAGGCAAGTTGGGGGGCCAGCCTCTGGCCCTCACTCTCCTTAGTTTCTCAAAGCTGGAAGGTGATGCTAACCACACTTGCTAGTCATCGGCAGTACTCCTGCCAGGCCCTGTGCTAGCGCTTTACCCGTACCATTTCATTTAACTCGCTAGAGTTAGAGTCATGAATGTCCTCACTTGACAGATGAGGAAATGGGCTCAGGAAAGCGAAATGCCTTGCCCAAGGACGCACAGTGAATTAATGGAGCAGGGATCCCAGCCCAGGCAGCCAAGCTCTTAACTAAATACTGTAGGGGCAACACATCTTTAGGGTTAAGCCCACAGGATTGGGGTGCAATTGTCCTGGCTATCGCCCAGCTCTGCTGCTGCTTTGTGGTCAGGCAAATCACTTAATATTACCATGGCCCACCCACCCATCCATCCATCCATCCATCCATCCATCCATCCAGTCAGTATTTCCTGAGCTCCTCTTCTGGGGTCTGGATGTCAGCAGTCAGTGAGACCACCAAGTTCCCTGCCTAAAACAGCTTACAGTCCAAAGGTCTCAGGCAAACAGACGCATACTTGAACTAGGTAGTTTGGGGAGGACAGTTAGGGCTGTAAAAAAAACCCCTGGAAAGTGATGAAGAGCGAGGGGGGGGGGGGCTCCCTCAGGAGGAAGCGATGTCTGAATTGACTCCTGCAGGGCAAGAAGGACAAGGGCTAAATGCAAGGAAGCATAAGTGCAAGGCCCAGAGGGAACGGTTAGTTACTCAAGGAAGGGAAAAGAGGGCCTTCCCCTTATAGGAAGAGTGGTAACTGGGCTGAGGTCAGGGACTTTTAGGCTCTGGTTAGAAGTTTAAGTTTCATTCTAAATGTGATGAAGAGCCATTGGGAGAATCTGAGCAAGGTCTGAAATAATCTGATTTGCAATTTTTGAAGATCCCTCTGGCTTCCCCACAGACAACGGGCTCCAGGGAGCAGGAGTAGAAACTCAGGACTAGCGAGGGCACTGCGGTGTCTGGGGCAGAGATGAGGGAGCCTCGACCAGATTGGAGGCTACAGAAATAGTAAGTGGGCAGCTTCAGATGCCGGTGTAGAAGAATCAGTAGGGCTCACAGGCGTGGGAGGAGAGGGCATGGCAATGCTCAGGGGCTGGCCCTGAGGTGAGAAACTGAGATGAGTACTGTGGGTGACAGGCTCATAATGAAGAGTGCCACCGATGTGGAGATGCCCATTCCATGGCCTGTTGGAGAGGCACAGGGCGGTCAGCTACCCAGGTTGGGCTACTCGGGGCAGCGCTTAGGGCTGATGACATGGATCCAGGAGCCAGTAGTGTCCAGGGTGTTTAGGGGCCAGGTGTGACCCCCGTGTGGTTGACAACAGAACCTGGGGAGAGGGAAGAATTGTTTCTCCCTCAAAGGTTGGGTGAGAATTGACCAAGATGATGCATGGAAAGTGCTTAGTCCAGAGCCAGTTGGGGAGGGGATGCCCAGTACTGTTGGCTGGGGTGGCATTGTACTGCTGAGGAGGTGGACCCAAGATTCAGAGAGGTCCAGCAGCTTGCCCAAGGTCATACAGCCAGGCAGGGGTCTGAATCCAGGTCTTATCCTCAGAGCCCATGTTCTTAACCACCAAACAACATTGCCAGGGGAACTAGGCCCAGGCCTAAATTATTCCAGACGCATCCCCATTTAGCTCTCTGCCCCCTGCTCTCCTGTCCTCCATCTGCCCACCCGTGCACCCTGCCTTCCGCCCCTGCTGCCAACTCACTTCCTCACGCTCAGCGTGCTGGGTGCTCAGCATCTCCAGCTGCCGTTGCAGCTCCTCATTGCGCTCCAGAAGCATCTTGCCAAGCTCTGCGGCCAACAGCAAGTCTTTCTCCTTCTGCTGCAGCTGCAGGGCCAGGTCCTCGTGCTCCTGAGGCCCTGGGCCTCCTCCCAGGAATGAATCCCGCCGCTCCAGGATGAAGGGAAAGAAGCCCTCATCACAGCTTGGGGAGGTGCCACCTGAGAGCAGCCCTGACTGGAAGCTTGGCCCTTCCGGGGAGCTCATGGTTCTTACAGCGTCTGTGGGGACAGGTAAGTCTGTGGGACGGGTAGCTGCAGGATATTCTGTTCTGCAGCCTGGGGTCTGACCTGTCCATCCTTTAATTCTTCACCGGCCCACTGGCCCTCCCAGTCTTTCGGCCAAGGCCTCCCTGGGCCATGAAGGGTTAATAATCTGTCTTGGCCATTTAGCTCCGTTAATGTCCCCAGGGTAAACTGAGGCAGGGAGAAGCAGGAAATGGGCTGCCCTGCCTTCTGCCTCTGACAGACATTCTCTGCCCCCAGAGAACCTTGTCCCAGTGCTCTGGGACACGGGCCACTCTGTTGACAGCCCCTGCCTCCCTCTTTCTATTGTAGAATCCAGCTCCAAGCCCCTCACCAGCTGTGAAACTCCCCAGAACCGGATTCTCAGGCACTAAGGACTCTGGGAGAAGTCCAGACCCTTCTCCTTCCAAGAATACAGGGCCTTGGGAACTTAGGTATCCTGACCCCTCAGCTCCCAGCCCTCCAGTCCCCTTCTCTTCCAGAAGCCCAAGTCCCCATCTCCTCAGGACTCAGCCACCCTCCCAGGTATCCTGGCCCTGTTCTCCGATTTTCTCAAGACCCAGGTGTTCTGTTCCTCACTGTTGCAACTCAGGTGCCCAGACACTTAACTGTCGCCTCTGGAGTTTCCCAGGGCCCAAGCAGGGCGAGGTAACAGGTTGTGCCAGCCACTGCTGCCCTGTCAATCCAGGTTCCTGTTTACTCCCTGTCCCGCCCCTGGTGACAGGAGCCTGGTGGCACTCCCCCAGGGCCTGGCAGTTCAGGGACTCCAGACAGAGGGGACACCTGGGGCTTCCCTGGTACACTCCTGCTCTCCTGATCCTCTGGGGTACCCCCCCACCCTGGTATTCTGGGTACCTCCCAACACATATACTTGTTCTTTCCTTTTCTCCCCTCACCAGGTGTCCAAGCCCAGCCCTACCAGTAGGACGCAGATGCCCCAGCAGTCCCAGCCCATCTGCCCTCAGACTGCCTCACTCCTTGACGTGGCCCCTGGGGCCCAACCCCGCTCTGGAGGATCCAGGGTGTCCCCTCCTTCCCCCTCCCTACACCGAGTTGCCATTTAGTACCTCAACCCAGGCTTCAGGGCCCCCAGCCCCTTGAACCCCCAGCCCAGGCGTCTGAAGCCCAGCCACCACCTTCCTTCCTGCTGGCGTTCTGTGCTTTTGGGCCCCAGGAGTCCAGCCTGGTGCCTCCACCCCGCAGCCAATCGCACCAACTCGCCCCGGCTCTGTCCCTCCTGAGGTTTGTAGGGCCCTGGTCCTCAGCGCCCTCTAGGCTCTCACCCCCGGACGGCGGGCTCCAGCCGAGATCCCTGCGGTCTCCGATCCCTTCTTCCGGAGGTGGTGCCAGGTACACCATCGGCAGGTGAGGGGGCGGGGCTGTGGGCGGGGCTGTGGCGCCCCCTGGTGACCGGAATGGCAAGGACAGTCACCTCAACCCAGGTCAGAGGCGCTGACCCATTTTGCTGCCATCAGAAACTGGGTGCATTACCTGAGCACCTACTATGTGCAGACTCTGAGCTGAGCATTGATGTCAGTTCCTTTCCCCTCACAACCGCCCTATGGGATAGAAAATTATTTTCATTTGTTCATATATTTTTCTTTATTTTTCAATTACAGTTGACATACACTATTATATTAGGAGGTTGCCCCCCCCCAAATTGATATTATCTTCTGGAGGGTGGGAACCTTGTAGTACAGGCTTCCTTCACTAGGTGAATGTTCTAGGACCCCATCTGTATCAGTGTGCCAGCTGGTGGTGTTGTGAGAGGCTGTGTGTGGCTTCAGTGAATTTTTTTGAAGACTCCTACAACACATTGGCCCATTACATGATGGGTGATTCACAAGCGCACCTGCCCACACTGTGCTGAGTGTTCAGCAGTTTTTGACCAAAAACGGCATGACCCTTATGCCCCACCCTCCCTAGCCACCCGATATTGTCCTGAGCAACTTTTTGTTGTTTCCCTGGTTGAAAAAAGTCCTCAAAGGAAACATTCTGCCGATGTGGAAGGAGTGAAACAAAAAACAGCAGATGTACTAAAAGGCATCAAAATTGATGGTTCAAAAACTGTTCTGAGCAGTGGAAAAGTCTCGATAGGTGTATTGCATCAAATGGGGGGTACTTTAAAGATGACTGAAGTTTAAACATGTGAGAATAAACACACAATGTTTTATGAATGCATTCTGGGGTTTTTTGGTCCCTCCTCACATGGTAGTATCAGGTGTGCAACATAGTGATTAGACATTTATATACCTTCCGAAGTGTTCGCCACAAGTCGGTACCCACACGCACCACTCACTGTAATTATAAAATCACTGACTGTGTTCCCCATGCTGTACTCTGCAGCTCCGTAACTATTTTTATAACTGGCAATTTGTACTTAATCTCTTTCACCTTTTTCTCCATCTGGCCACCATCAGTTTGTTCTCTGTATCTATGAATGCGTTTCCTTTTTTGTTTGTTCATTTATTTTGTTTTTTAGATCCTCTATATAAGTGAAATCATATGGTATTTGTCTTCCTCTGACTGACTTATTTCACTTAGCATAATACCCTCTAGGTCCCTCCATGTTGTTGCAAATGGTTAAGATTTCATTTTTTTAAGTGGCTGAATAATGTCACACTGTATACAAATACCACCGATTCCTTATCCGTTTGGCTGTCGATGGACATTTAGGCTGCTTTCGTATCTTGCCTATTGTAAATAACGCTGCAGTGAACATATAGGAATATATTTTTTCAAATTAATGTTTTGGATTTCTTTAGATATATACCCAGGAGTAGAGTTAGTTGCTGGGTCATATGGTAGTTCTATCTTTAAGTTGTTGAGGAACCTCCATACTGTTCTCCATGGTGGCTGCACTGATTTGCAATTCCGCCAACAGTGCACAAGGGTTCCCTTTGCTCCACATCCTCGCCAACAGTTGTTCTTTGTTGGTTTATTGATGTCAGCCAGTCCGGCAGGTGTGAGGTGATATCTCATTGTAGTTCGGAATAGACAATTTTAACAATGATTGTAACAGCAAATCTAACACGCATTAAGCACTCTGCTAAACCAGCTCTTCTATAGGTGCAACTTGTTTACTCCTAATGAAACAAACTGTTGCCTCCATCTTACGCAGGAGGATGCTGCGGCTCAGGGAGGGTCTAACTTGCTTGGGTCACATGGACAGAGCTTGAATGTGACCTGCAGAAGTGTGACCTTAGGGTGTGTGCTCTTATACTGATTCCCACGCTGCAGAAGAGGACAGCTAAAGCGGCGTGCCCACGTGGCTCCCAGCTCGGGGTTTCAGTTCCTGGGCTGCGCAGAACTGGGTGCTGTGCTCCAGTTGGGGACGGAAGTCTTGGAATGGAGACTGGAGGATCCAGGGCTGGTTCCAGGGTCCAGCCCCATGCAGCCTGGGCATGTGGGCTATGCCCCAACCAAGGCCTGGTGGCTTGTCACAAGTCTCCTCAGACTCCAGAGCTCCTGGTCCTGGTGAGCAGGGACAAATAGAAAGTTGGGAGCACTGGAGTGCTGGTAACTATTTAACAACAGGCTGTTGGGGGGAAAAACCTGGGTTTGTTGCATTTACCAGTTTCTGTGGTGTAAGCATTCCCTCCACAGCTGATTTCAGGCTAGGCTACCGACATGACATCGTTGAAGGTGAAGATGGGTGGAGATGTGCATAACCAGCTTCTCCAGCCAGTACCGGTGCATCCCGTACCCCTCTGGCTGGGGGTCAGGATGCCTGAGTCAGGGGGAGCAAGGGCCTATTTGGCAGGATCCTAGAAAAATAGGAGGAAGACAGGAGCTGGGACTATTGATTTGTGGGAAAGTGGGTGCAAGGACTCCTTGGAGAGGTGTGTTAGGGGCTGGTACTCCTGAGTTCTGGGACTGAGACCAATTTCCTGCCCCTAGAGAGTAGAGGGGCCAATTCCTTTGCAAAAGGGTCTGAGGGGGCTACCTTGACTAGCAAGCACTCCATCTTCTTCCATGGCATCTGTGCGGACAGTCTGGTGGACTTTGCAGGGCTAGAGTCACCCCTCCCTCCCCTTGGTGCTGCCCCCTGACCCACTCCAAATGCCAGGGTCACCGTGGGTCCCACCCACACTCACGTACACTCACCACACCTTCCCTGAGCCCTCTTCTGGTCGGGCAGGGGGCTGGGCTCCTCTGGAGATGAAGTGGTCAAGGCCTGGCTTCCAAGAGGTTCACAGTCCACCCAGGAGCCAGGTTGGGTGTCAACCCATAAACCAGGAATGAATCAATAAAGTAGAATAGCGAAGGAGCTTGGCTCATGGGCACTACACCTTACAGCCTCAGTCCAGGTCCAAGTTTGGCCACTTATCAGCTATGCGTGCCTGTGTCATTCAGCTGATTAACCTCTGTGGCCCTCAGTTTCCTCATCTGTAAACTGGGGGTAACAGCTCTGAGTTCATAGGATTGTGAGGATTAAATGAGGGTGAAGGACAAACATTTAGGCCATGCTAGCGATCCTCAGCCTGGCTGAAGAGGTGTCTCACCACCACCCATGTTATGTGTTTCACCCTCATAGCAATTTGATGAGGTCATACCTTCAAATGGGAAACCAGCTCAGGGAGGTGAAGTGATTGGCCTGTGCCGACACGGCAGACCCTTGCCAGGCTCCCAGCCCTAGTCATACTTTGGACCTTTGAATCCGGCCCTCGGCCTCCCTGCTGATCCCAGGAGGAAGATGGATGGGAAGGGACAGAGTGGCCCCAGAGAAGCCCTGGGGAGGCTGGGCTATGTCTAGATAAGGGAGGTGATGGCAACCCAGCCGTCACATGCTCTCCAGCTGGCACTCAGACAAGCTGGCTTCCTGGAGCCTCCAGGCCCACACTGAGCCTGGAATGCTTCCCAGCTCCACCTTCCCAGTCCCTGCTGGGCCTCTAGACTTCCAAGCCTCAGCTTGTGGTCTCCTCCATGGGGAAGCTTTCTGAGACCTCACATGCCTTGGGCAGTCTATGTGGGGCATCCAGAGGCCAGCAGAATGCCCCACTGCCCACCCTGCCCCCACTATCAAGGGGACCCAATGGGAATGGCACAGTTCCAGACTGAGGTGCTTTCAGCTTTTATGATGTATACAAATTCTGTGAATCATACGTTGTATTGTTGGAAGCATTTAAAAGTTTTATATAAAATAGCCCTGGCTGGAGTGGCTCAGTGGATTGAGCTCCGGCCTGCAAACCAAAGGGTCACCGGTTCGATTCCCAGTCAGGGCACATGCCTGGGTTGTGGCCCAGGTTCCCAGCTAGGGGTGTGCGAGAGGCATAATGTATCGATGAGGGATCTATGTATCTCTCTCACATCAATGTTCCTCTCCCTCTCTTTCTCCCTCCCTTCCCCTCTCTAAAATAAATAAATGAAATCTTAAAAAAAAAGTTTTATTTAAAATATTTCACAATGAGCCCTGGCTGGTGTGGCTTAATTGGTTGGGCATGGTCCCGCAAACCGAAAGGTCTCTGGTTCAATTCCCGGTCACAGCACAACTGGGGTTCGGTCCCCGGTTGGGGCATGTTTTGGAGGGTACAAAAAGTTAACCAATCGATGTTTCTCTCTTGCATCCATATTTCTTTCCCTCTCTTTCCCCCTCCCTTCCCTTCTCTCTAAGTCCTCTCTCCCTTCCTCTCTCTCTAAAAAGCAATGGGAAAATGTCCTTGGGTGAGGATAAAAAGTAAATAAATAAAATAAAATAAAAATTTCACACTGAATGCATTGTTCTGCAGCTTGTTCTATCCATTAACCAGATGTTTCCAAGTTTTTTCCCAACTTAAAAAAAAATCAGCTTTATTGAGATACTTGTTTTCTCAAGCTGCTATAACAGATTACTAAACAACAAAACATTTGTTGTGTCGCAATTTGGAGGCCAGAAGTCCAAAATTAAGGTGTGGGCAGGTTGGTTCTTTATAGATGCTCCTGGGATGAAGTCTGTTCCATGCCTGTCTCCCCAGGTGCTGCTAGCAGTCCCTGACATTCCTTGCTTTGCAGACACATCGCTCCCATGTCTGCCTCCGTTTTCACAAGGCCTCCCCTCCCGGTCTTCTCCATGTCCCTTGGTTCCATACTGCTCTCCGCTCTCTCTTCTGAGTAGACCGGTGACCACATTTAGGTCCCATCCTACACGCAGGGTGATGGCATCTTGAGACCTTTAACTTACATCTGCAAAGACCCTACCTTTAAATAATGTCACTTCTCAGGGACTGGAAGTTAGCGCTTGGACTTAACTTTTTTGGAGACACAGTTCAACCCACTACAAGGAATACTTTTTATATAACAAAGGTCATCAATTGTAAGCGTTTCATTATAGTGGTGCAGTAGCCTAACTGCCCCCACTATCAGGATATAGAACACACTTTATTTAAAGCAATTGATAGCCAATTTATTAAAAAGATTGATTTAAACACCTGCATTGGTGACTTTAACCTTGACTCCTGGCTCAGTGCTGGTGGAAATAAGCCGCTTACCCACATCAGAAGGGGTGTGCCCGTCAGTGGGCCACTTGTGGCTCCTCATCTGAAAGTGACCCCAAGTCTTAGAGCCCTCCTCAAAGGGAGTTTTCCTTGTAGTGCTTCTCACTCAGTCTTGCTGGCATCCCGACTGGTCCTTTCACTTTGAGATTCTTCTCCTTTGGGCCTCTGATCAAATCAGCACACACCTTCTCCAGCGATTTTTACATTGCAGCTGGTGAGAGTAATTCAGTGAATCGCCGCCTCCGGTTCCATGGGTGTCTTTCTAGTGTCTTTCAAAGCCATGGCCGTCGTGTGGCTTCCTGACCCACTTGTGCGGCTGTGAGAGGAACAGTGGTGAGTCAGGAACAGGAGTGGGTGGAATGGAACTCAGTGCAGCTGCAAGCTCTTCAAGGAGTCGCAGAACACTTTCATCACTATAGAAGTTCTGTCTCTGCAGTCAGTCTCTCTCCCCACCCCCAGCCTCTGGTGATCACTGATCCGCTTTCTGTTACTATCATATTGTCTTTACCACAATGCTTCCTCTAAGTGGAATCATATATAGTATGTGGTTTTTGTGCCTGGCTTCTTTGGTAAACTTAGCATAATGCTTCTGAGATACATCTATGTTATATATATCAGTGGAATGCATAGGTTTGAAAAGTTTCAAATGTAAAGAAAAGTTGCAGGAATATCCCCAGCTGGTGTGCCTCAGTGGATTGAGTGCTGGCCTGGGAACTAAAGGATCGTTGGTTCGATTCCCAGTCAGGGCACATGTCTGGATTGTGGGCCTGGTCCCTGTGGGGGGCGTGTGAGAGGTGACCACACATCAATGTTTCTCTCCCTCTCTTTCTCCTTCCCCTCTCTAAAAGTAAATAAATAAAATCTTTTTAAAAAAGAAGAAAAATTGCAGGAATAATATAAATGAATAGCCTCCCTGTAGGCTCACAGTTGTGAATATTTTGGCACATTTGCTTTCTTTCTCTGTTACGCTGTACCCGCCAGCACACGTTTTCCTAATCAGAGGCTGCTTCAGCTTCTCACTCAGCATCTCCTGAGGACACAAGTGTTTTCCTACAGAAGCACATACCATTGTCACATGTGATAAATTGAACATTGATAAAATATGACAGATACAATAATCTTTTATTACTGTTTATTACTGTAATGCCCTATTTAAATGATGTTTTTTTGATCCAGGATCCCGTCAAGAATCACATGTTGGATAGCTGTATTTCTCTTTAATTTCTTTTAATCTAAAATAGTCCCTGTACTTTCTTTTCTTTCTTAGTATATTTTATTGACTATGTATGCTATTACAGTTGTCCCAATTTTTTCCCCTTTCCCCTCTCCACCTGGTACCCCGTTTCCTCCAGCAATCACCCTTCACTTCATGTCCATGGGACATACGTACGAGTTCTTTGGCTTCTCCATTTCCTATACTATTCTTACCCTCCCCCTGTCTATTTTGTACCTACCATTTATGCTACTTGTTCTCTGTACCTTTTCCCTCATTCTCCTCCCTCCCCCTCCCCGCTGATAACCCTACAGGTGATCTCCGTTTCTGGGATTCTCTTCCTCTTCTAGTTGTTTGCTTAGTTTGTTTGTTTGTTTGTTTTTAAGTTTCAGTTGTTGATAGTTGTGAGTTTGTTGTCATTTTAATGTTCATATTTTTGATCTTCTTTTTCCTGGGTAAGTTCCTTTAACATTTCATATAATAAGGGCTTGGTGATGATGAACTCCTTTAGCTTGACCTTGTCTGGGAAGCACTTTATCTGCCCTTCCATTCTAAGTGATAGCTTTGCAGGATAGAGCAATCTTGGATGTAGGTCCTTGCCTTTCATGACTTTGAATACTTCTTTCCAGCCCCTCCTTGCCGGTAAGGTTTCTTTAGATAAATCAGCTGATAGTCTTATGAAAACTTCTTTGTAGGTAACTCTCTGCTTTTCTCTTGCTGCTTTTAAGATTGTCTCCTTATCTTTAACCTTGCATAATTTAATTATGATGTACCTTGGTGTGTTCCTCCTTGAATCCAACTTGTTTGGGACTCTGAGCTTACTGGACTTCCTGGACGTTTATTTCCTTTGCCAGATTGGGGAAGTTTTCCTTCATTATTTTTTCAAATAAGTTTTCAACTTCTTACTCTTCCTCTTCTCCTTCTGGAACCCCCATGATCTGGATGTTGTAACGTTTAATGTTGTGCCAGAGGTTCCTAAGCCTTTCCTTGTTTTTTTTTTTTTTTTTTTAATTCTGATTTCTTCTTTCTGTTCTGGTTGAATGTTTATTTCTTCCTTTTGTTCCAAATCATTGATATGAATCCTGGCTTCCTTCCCTTCACTGTTGGTTTCCTGTACATTTATCTTTATTTCATTTAGTGTATCCTTCATTTCTTCCTTTATTTTGTGGCCGTACTCAATGAGTACTCTGAGCATCCTGATCACCAGTGTTTTGAACTGTGCATCTGATAGGTTGGCTATCTCCATTTCATTTAGTTCTTTTTCTGGGATTTTGTTCTGTTCTTTCATTTGGGCCATATTTCTTTTCCTTCTCAATGTAGTGGCCTCCCTATGTTTGTTTCTGTGTTAGGTAGTGTGGGAGAGCTTTGCCTGCAGAGCTCCACGTCTGCTGCAGATGAGAATAAGTCTACCAAGACATGATCTGCTTGGGGAGGAAAGGTGGCCGATCTCTCAAAGGAGAAGGACCAGGAGCCTTTCCTCAATGGGCTTTTATTGGGTTCAGTTTGCACAGGAATACAGGTAAAGCTCATCAATCATTGTCAGGCAGTAAGGATTAAACAATATATAACATATGAAGAGCTCTGAGGGCTTATTCTGAGTCAGGATCAGTTAGCTAAAGGGCTATAAAACTTTGGGGAACAAACTCATTTCATGCTTGGACCCCTTATCAGAAAATCGAGGGCATTCTTAGCAAAGCAGGTTTCACAGGATTTTATGTATTCTTTCTTAGGCCTGATCGCCCCAGGGAACCCGCCCTTTCCAGCACAGGGCTGCACCACCCTCTGGCATAGTTTCAGGATTAAGTCAGTCAGGGGAAGTAAGGCAGCCAAGAGATGAGGAGACTTCTCATAGACAGAGTGAGGACTCAGGCTATGTCAAAGCCTGCGGAAGAGGGTCCATCACCCTCTTTTTCTATAGCCCCCCAAGTCCTTCCCTGAGGGCCCTTTGGTGACCATGCCTGTCTTAGATTGTCCCTCCCTTGAGGAATCTTACCCGTCATTGGCTAACCGGTCATCCGCTCGGGGCCAAGCAGGTTGAAGTAAAAGGAGGCAGAGGCAGCGCCCCTGCCAGGGAGATAAGCTTTGTCTCCTTAGTGGCTTATGGTCCCAAGGTCTCTCACTCAGCCTTAGCCATGGGGGGTTACAGCTTCTGAAACCAGGCAGGGCGGTTCCCAACAAGGTAGAGTTGCTTTTGCTCCCTGTCTTAGTAGCATGGCCTATGTAGAAAAGGCACTTGTAAATAGTGTGGGATGGAGCCTTAGGTAATTGCCAGGACCAGGACAGGGCAACCTGCTTGACCCCTTTGTGGCTCTGTGTGTGTGTGTGTGTGGTTGGGGCTTGGAGAGGGGACAGTGCCACTGCCTGGCTTCTGGAGGCTTGCTCTGCCCTCTTCCTGCTTCCAGTCACCTCACCCACTTCCTGTATGTAATTGGTGCCCTTCCAGCTGCTGTGGTGGGGTTTGCCTTTGTTCTCAGCCCAGCAGGCCCTTTAAGTGGCAAAAATCCTGCAGTGTCTTCTGCTGCCCCAACACCCGCTGGTTTTTACAGCCAGAGGTAATGGGGGTTTATCTTCCCTGTGCTGGAACCCTGGGCTGTGTGGTCTGGCCTGGGGCTGGGATTGCTTGCTCTCAAGGTACCCTTCCTATTTTTATCCATCACAGGTGAATGTGGGGCCAACAGTTACACTGCCACAGCCCCAGCTGCCTTTCTGTACCACGCTGCCTCTCCGCCCCTCCTGCCCATCTGGATAAATGTGGCTTCTATAAATCATTGGTTGTTGGACCTCCATACAGCTTGGTTTTCTGATGGTTCTGGGTGTTAATATGTTTTTGAGATCTGGTTGTAATTGTACAGTTGCGCAAGGAGGCTATGCGTGTTTACCTATGCCTCCTCTATCTTGACAAGAAGTCCTTAGAATCGTCCCTGTGCCTTCTTCCATATGAATTCCATATGAGTTTTATTTTACTTTATTTAAATTTATTTAATTATTTTTTTTTTAGAGAGAGGAGAAGAGAGGGAGAAAGAGGGAGAGAAACATTGATGTTAGAGAGAAACATTGTGTGTTTGTCTTCTATATGCACCCCAACTGGGGACTGAACCTGAAACTCAGGCATGTGTCCTGACCGGGAATTGAACCTGCAACCTTTTGATTTGTGGGATGATGCCCAACTAACTGAGCCACACCAGCCGGGACCCATATGAATTTTAGCATGGTTTTTTTTCTATTCTGAAAAAAAATCATTAGGGTTTATTTTATCTATTTATTGTCCTCACCCGTTGGTCTCCTCCCATATGTGTCTGGACTGGGAATTGAACTAGCAACCTAGGTATGTGCCCTGACTGGGAATTGAAGGTGCAACTCTTCAGCTACAGACAACACTCCATGCAACTGAGCTGCACCGGCCAGGGCCATCATTGCGATTTTAATAGGGATTGCATCGAATCTGTAGATTGCTTTGGGTAGTATTGACATTTTAACAAGCTCCCAAAAGCTGTGTGCCAGCTGCTCCAGTGAACACGCACAGCTGCCCGCCGTGTGGCTGGGGGCGTGGGTTGAGTAGCTGCTACTGTGCTAAGATCTACCGCAATTTACTGTCCAAGCCTTCCCCCAGCAGCTGTATGCCTTCAGAGTTCCATTGGATAGATTCTGCCAGTGTAATTATTGTCCATGTGGGGAGACAGATTCCTGGTGCTTTCTACTTCACCATCTTCCCAGAATCCTCTCCAATCCAAGGCCTTTTGAATAACAGTGGGTAAAATGGTCAGGTAGTGAAGAAGAAAAGTTCCCAGGGCTCCTTAATTCAGGAGCCCCATGCACTATGGTACCAAAACCTATTGATGAAGCCCTGACTGGAGCTACAGTTAGATTGAGAGAACATAAAAATATGAGTCGATAAGATTATAAAAGTTGGAATATTTAAACAGGCTCTCTGTAAAGAAGTTAGGCCCCACCCTGGCTGGTGTGGCTCAGTGGACTGAATGCTGGCCTGTGAACCAAAGCTTTGCTGGCTTGAGTTCCCAGTCAGGGCACATGCCTCAGTTTCGGGGCAGGTCCCCAGTAGAGGGCGCGCGAGAGGCAACTACACATTGATGTTTCTCTCCTCCTTTTTCTCCCTCCTTCCCCTCCCTCTAAAAATAAATAAAGACATAAAATCTGTTTTTTCCTCTCTCTCTTTTTTTTATTCCACACCCCCCTTTATTTTCGTATCATCTTTCCTTTCCCCTTAGACCTGACTCTATTGGCGGCACCACACCCAAGAAAGCTGCCATTTCCTTTTCACCGCAAGGGGCTTGTCGGCGGACGCCAAGTGTGTTTTATTGGTTGTCCTGAACACGAACTTTTTATTGCCTTGACAGTGGCTCCGAAGTGCGCCAGAGAAATGGGATCAATCCCTCTGACTCAGGAGAGGGCGGAGGCAAGGAAATAAAGGTTAGTTTGTTTTCATGATTTTGGACAAGTCACATAACTGCCTGGTAACTGCCCGCTTTTCACGTGGCTGGAGCCAATAAATAAAATCTTTTAAAAAAAGAAGTTGTGTCTCCTTTACCTAATGTTTTATGGGGATGGATATTATGTCCTACTGGGGAACACTTCCTCTACCTAGTATTGTAAAACCAGGACCTATTGATGATGCCCTAACGGGCTACAGTTAGACATGTGAGGGTTGATGGAATTCGGGTAAGAGTTAGTAGAATTAGTACATTTGAGCAGGCTTTATGTGAAGTGGTCGCGAATCTTCTACCTGATTGTGTTAGGGGGGTGGACATCGTACCGCACTGGGGAACATTTTCCTACCTAGTCTTATAAAACAGGCATGTACATCCACCCTTCAAGCCACATTAATTGGACATGTGAAATGGGAACCCGTGCAATTGTGAGCCCACGCAGTGTGGAACAGAAGCTGGAATAGATTCTCTGTGTGACAGCCCATGTGGAGTGTGGACTGGGGCTACTAGCAACACCCCGTGAGCACCTCCTCCTGATGACTTCTGGGACGTTGGATGAGAGAATTTCCATTTCTGGGCGTTTACTACCCTGCTATCAGACATAAATTGAAGCTACTCCTACGACTGAAGGACAGAAAAGGATCCTGAAACCTGAAGTACCCGCAGTGTCTTGGGTGATGTCAGAGAGATGCTGTAACGGGTATTGCGGGGCCCAGAAGAGTTTGATAATGAAATGGAAGTGATTTATACAGGATCATGCTGCCGGGGGCAGCAAGGAGATATTCACAAGCAGGAAGCCTTTTTTACCACCTGGGACTAACTTCTGAACAGTGTGAGAAGCTCCAGGCTTCTATTGTCACTTAGAACAGTGCCCTATAAATACCTGTTGACTGACCAACAAAGAGCTGCCTGGTTTGTGGACGGCAGTTCCATGGTGAATGGACAACATCCTGTTTGGAAGGCTACCGCTCTGATCAGAGAAGGTAAAAACAGATCAGCTTTGTGGGCTGAACTGCTTGCTGTTTTCTCAGCAGCGATGGACGAATTGAACAGTGTAAAATTCCCTACGTTTTGGTTTCTACCAGCTCATGGTAGTGGCCAATGGCCTGGCCATCTGAGCAGGCAGGAGGGCAATGGAAACTTGGTCCCTGTGGAGATCCCTGTGGGAATTTGAGGGGTGAATAAAGTAGGACATGTTGATGCCCATTTGAAGAACCCCCTTCCAGATTTAGAAGGTGATTAGAATCAGCAGGCAGACATCTCTGTGTGCTCAAGTGAGGTGGCCACCTGGGCCCGTAACGTAAGTATACGTGCAGACTGCAGGTCGTTGCGTGGCATTCCCTGGGGGGAAGGCCTTGATCACAGCGGCGAGTCAGACCGGTCCTGGTCTCCTCAGGGGGTTAGAAATGGGTTTTGATGAGGACAGACACTGACTCTGGACTGGGCTTTGCTTACCCAGGGCTAGATGCAAATGTTCAGATGCTATTTAAAATTAAAAAAAAAAAAAACAGAACAGAACATAGTGCACCAATTATTATGGCCAATCATTTCTTCAGGCCAAGGACCACACTTTGTAGCCCATTACGTTCAATAATGTGCAGAGAGATGTCCCTCTCAGAGTTTCATTTGATAGAGAATTGGAATGGGCAAGAAAAACATTGGTTGTGTAAAATGAAAGGAGATGCAGGCTTGAAGAGCTGGTTTACACACCTTCATGAGTGTGTGCTCACACTCAACACAAACATGAGTGGGCTTAAGGATTTTCCCCACTAGATAGATTTCTCTGTTTTCCTGGCGCATCTGGGGCAAGGGCAGTGGGGAATTTTGCTGGCTGGACACTGCAGTTCCTCCAAAAGGGAAAGGATGCTGGTATAATGACTCAATTTTTTCTTCCTTTTTTCCTGCATTGCCTTAATTTTTTTCATACGTGATTCAGTGGTCATATAACCAGGGCTGCAAACGGAAGTGCCTGAAACAGAAATGACTCCTAAGTAAGATGTTGCAACATACAGCATCCGGCAGAAGTAACGCCTGCTTGAGTGTGGTTGGTAGGGTAATAATAGGGATGTAATAACTTTCACCTAAAATGTCATATAATGTGCTTGAATGTGATATCGTTGTTACAGAATTACATGCTTATGATTTTGTAATAAAAGGTTTTGTAGCCCTGGCTGGTGTGGCTCAGTGGATTGAATGCCAGCCTGAGAACCAAAGGGTCACCAGTTGGATTCCCAGTGTAGGGCACGTGCCTGAGTTGCAGGCCAGGTCCCCAGCAGGGGGTGGTCGAGAGGCAACCACACATGGATATTTCTCTCCCTCTCTTTTCTCCCTTCCCCTCTCTAAAAATTAATACATAAAAATCTAAAAAAAAAAAGATTTTGTAATAAAAAGGTGTGTTATTTGTGCGGACCCTGTGTTTTAAACCCTCATGTCAGAATTCCTGAGGGCCTGATGGAGCAGGACGTGCCTTCACCACATCTGCCAAAATTGGTGGTAACAGTGAGTGTGGCCGCATGCCTGGTGGTAAAAGCCCACAGGGTCTGCATCTGTGTCAACTTATGTGAACGGGACAGGACTGAGGGGGAGGCACTTGCTAGGTTGCTGTTGCTGCCTGCAATCTGGACCCGCAGCGCAACGGCCAACCCTAACATCTCTCCCAATGTCGTAAGAGTTTGGGTATAAATGGAGAGGAGGAATAGCAGCTAAGGGAAAAGTTGTGAATAAATGTCTTATGTAACGAGGGAAGTCCAATATTACATTAACACCTCGAGAGAGGCTCAGAGCAAAAGATGATATTGTCTCTTAGTACGATTATGTCAGATACCTGAAACGGGGCACCCGTGTTTGCGGAGACCACTTCTGCTTTTGGAACCTGACAAGATTGAACGGAAGTCCCCAAACCTGAGTGCCCTCGTTCTGGCCGCATTTTCACATGAGATGATGGCGGGCTGAAATGAATACGAGTGTGTGGGGGTCCTAGTAATGTGCCAGTATCTTTTGAGTCGTACATCATTTTACTATAAGTGTTCTGTGGTCAGAGGCCAGGGGGTGGGCTGTGAAATAATAGAAAATATATGTATTGGTCTCTGCCTCTGGTTCCTGGCACAGAGCTCTTAAAACCCCTATAATTCCCTAAGTGCTAAGAACACTAAGAGCATCTTTTGTTCTAGTATTTGGTCTCTACTCCCAGTTCCTGATGCAGTGCTCCTAAATCCCTTGTAATTTTCTGGTTGATAGAGGAGAGTTTTTTGTTCTAATGAGGTGACTCTGAGCAGATTCCTGATATCTCCTGGATGGGGCTGGTCACCCAAAAGACCATGATTAGCGTCCCGGAACTTTCAGCCCCACGACCCATGCTGTAGGGATGGGAGAGGGGCTGACGATTGAGTTACTAATGAATTGGTCATGCCTCTGTGATGGGCCACCATAAAAACCCCAGAAGTATGGGGTTCAGAGAGCTTCAGGTTGCTGAACACATTTACACGTTGGGAGGGCGGCGAGCCCCAACTCTACATGGAAGAAGCTCCTGCTTGGGGCCCTTCCGGACTTCACCTGATGTATATGGCTGTTTACCGGAATCATTTTTTATGTTTCCCTGAGTTTTATGAGCTGTTCTAGCAAATAACGAGTGTCATGGGAATCTACGAGTAGTCAAATCAGCAGAAGTTGTGGGTACCCTGGGACCCACTATCTGCGATTGGCATCGGAAGTCGGGGTGGTCTTCTGGGACTGAGCCCTTACCTTGTCAGGTCTGTGCTAACTCTGGTTAGTGTCAGAAATGGATTGTAGGACACCCAGCTGGCATCACAGAGAATTACTTGGTGTGGGAAGAAACCCCACACGTCTGCTGTCGTAAGTGTCCCAAGTGTGACAATAGTGAGGAAGGAGAAGGGAACATGCGGCACTGTGGGATCCGTAACAGGCCGAATTGTGCCCCCGCCCCAGTACCTCAGAATATGACTGCACCTGAAGACAGGGCCTTTACAGAGGCGATTAGGCGAAATGAGGCTATTAAGGTGGGTCCTGATCTTTTTTAAAAAATCCGGTGTCTTCTTTTTAAAAAAATCTTGACTGGTGTCCTTTATTTATTTTTTAAGATTTTATTTATTTTTTAAGGTTTTATTTATTTTTTTTAGAGCGGGAGGGAGGGAGAGAAACATCACAAGGATCGGCTACCTCTCGCCTGTCCCCAATTGGACACCCAGGCATGTGCCTTTACCCATATCCAACCGGCCACCCTTCCGTTTTCAGGCTAGTGCCCCACCCGCTGAGCCACACCCGTCAGGGATTAACGAGTGTCTGTTAAAGAAGAGACCTTGTGGACGCACAGAGGCACCTGAGCTGCCTGGGCGCAGAGGGAAGACCATGTGAAGACACAGGGAGGAGGCAGCCACCTGCAAGCTGAGAGAGAGAGGTCCCGAAATGGCAGGAGAACCCAACTTTGCATGCTCCTTGATCTTGGACTTTCCAGCTTCCCGAACTGTAAGAAAATAATTTTTGTCGTTTATGTCGCCCAGTCTGTGGTACTTTGTTATGGCAGCCCAGAGGACTAATGCATGATCTCAAGTGTTCTAGTTTGCATCTCTAGCTCATTATCCTGCTTGCTTTTTATTTTGTCTAACACGCCTGGGGTCCCCTGGCTGTCCTGCTCCAGAGACAGCCCTGTACCACCCCCAGCAGTCACTCGCCAGGAGGCCCGCTTCTGATGCTCCTGTTACTACTCCAGCTGCCCAGCCTCCTAGCCCAGCGGGCGGCAGGTCCAAGCGAGGCGCGGCTCTCAGGGTCCCTAAATCTCTGCCTCCGGGCAAGAGGCGGGCGCTCGAGTTCTTTCGTGGATGTTACTAGATTATAAATGCCTCGTAGCTGCGGAGGAGCAACACAGTCCCGGCCGCTCCTGGATCTGGGATCCCGAGATGCCGGGACCACAGGGTGCCGGGGGCTAAGAGCCGCGCAGCACAAGGGGCTGGGGGCTGCACAGGGACCACAGGCACCGCCCCGGACACGCCGGGGGCACCGGCAGCGACCCGCGTGGGGCACGCCGGGATCCCGCGGAGATGGGAAGACCGCTGCTGCCCGCACCCTGGAACGTGCCCTGCGCTTCGCCAGACTCCCCGCGTAGGGTCTCCGGGACGGCGGTCCGGGGAGGGGGAAGGCTCCGAGCCGCACCCCGCCCCCGCCCCCGCCCCACCGCAGGGCTGCGCATTCTGAGGAAGCAGAATCGAACAGTCGCCTCGGCAGCTGCACAGGAGCTGCGATCTGGGAAGAGAAACTTGTGTCTGTGGCCGGGGCTGTTCGCCGCAGCCCCCATCCCGGCCCGCCTCGAGCTCGAAGGAGGGTCGCTGAGTCCGGACCGGGCAGGGGGCCGCCACCTGGCCGGCTCACACCTTCTCGCTGGACATCCGAAGGCTGAGCCATTTCCGTGCCGTGCAGTCACCGCTCATCGGGGTGCTCCGCGACGGGACCGGCCCAGGACCCCGAGAGGCTGTCGCAGAGGACCCGGAATACGGACTTCCACCCCTCCCGCGTTCTCTCAACCCTCCGGAGACCCCAGCCTCCCCGGACCCTCCGCTGGGTACCTCGTACCGCTGCTCCGTGCTCCCCAGGGCCTTCGATCCCAGTCTTCCTGCCCTCCCCGCCTATCCTGCACCGGGTGTCCCCACCCTAGCTTCTCCAGGCTCCTCCCCCGGGTCCCCAGGGCGGCTCTAGTCAGGCCCCCTCGAGCCCCACGGCTGCCCAGGCAGGAGCGAGCTATGCTCCGGTTCTTGGCGCTGCTGCTCCAGCTGTTGCCTCCCGCAGCGCTCGCCCCGCAGCCCTCGGCGCAGGACGTGAGTCTGGGCGTGGTGAGTGCTGGGTCTCCAGGCTCCTGGGATTTGCAGAGGGGCGCGGAGAGGGAAGCCGATGTCGGACACCTAGGTGAGGGCCGATTCAAATGTCCAGAGTGACTGACTGGGGATGGGGTCAGGGGACCAGGATTCCTGGATTCGTCAGGTTTGGGGCCTGGATTTAAAGACCTGGAATGGGACTAGGGTGGGGGCGTGAGGACTAGATGAAGACTGGCAAACCCAGGGATGGAGGGCCAGGACCTTGAGAGGAGAGCAGGCAGGCACCTGGTGCTGGAAGCCCTGAGTTCCCAACTGGTGAGAGGTAAGGCTTCCAGGATGGCGTGTGAAGGCAGGACCCCATCCCTCTCTGCCCTTCCCGACTCACCTTTTCACTTCTATGGTCCAGGACTGGCTGACACGCTATGGCTACCTGCCACCACCCCACCCAGCCCAGGCCCAGCTGCAGAACCCTGCAAAGCTTCGGGATGCCATCAAGGTGATGCAGAGGTTTGCAGGGCTGCCTGAGACTGGCGTCCTGGGTAGGTGGCCCCCAGCCCCTTCCCAATCCTGCCTCTGCACCCAGCTTGACCATTATCCAGCTGTTCTTAAACCTTGGCATGCACCTGAATCATGCATGGGAGCTATGAAAATGCTGATCGCAGTTCATAACCCAAGAGGTTCTCAAGCATTCTTCTTTCAATAAGTGTTTGTTGAGAATCTCTTACATGAGAGGCCATTTCAACCTCCACCGGGGCAGCAGTGAACAAAGTAGATACGGTCCCTGCTCTCATGGAGCTGGCATTCTAGAGAGAGACGGATACGTTCTAGAGATCAGGAACAGAAATATGCAAGATAATTTCAGATAGTAATTAAAAATTTTTTTTTAAAATCCCCACCCCAAGGATATGTGTATTGATTTTTAAAGAGAGAGGAAGGGGGAGAGAGAGAGAGAGGGAAAGAGAAACATCGATGTATGAGAGAAATATCGATTGGTTGCCTGCTGTACACGCCCTGACCAGGGATCAAAACACAACTAGGTATGTGCCCAGATCGGGGATTGAACCCGCAACCTTTTGGTATACAAGAGGATGCTCCAACCAACTGAGCCACCCGGCCAGGGCAGATAGTGGTGTTTGGAAGAAGATAAAATGTTAATGGTATTGAGGGGCTGTTCTAGTCAGATCAGGGTCATCTGAATGTTGTCGTACGAGTCAAGAGGAGCTCCTATACCACCAAGAACTCATAGGACACAAAGAGGAGGAGCCAGACATGGGAAGATGTGGAAGAAGAGTGTACCAGGCCAGTGCAAAGGCCCTGTGGCAGGCACAGGCTGGGCACCTGTGATGAGAGAGGACTGAGGAGCTAAGCAAGTGCCAGATTGCGGGGAGGAGGCTTGAAAGGTGTTTGGGTTTGATTCCAAAGCATAGTGAGAAACCATGGGTGGGTTTGAAGGAAGGAAGCAACTTGGTCTGTTTTGCAATTTTACGTTCCTCTCTTTGCTGATGGAGAGTAGAGGGTGGGGAACACAGAGGCCGGGGAGGAGGTATTGCAGTGTCCAGGCAAGGGATGATGACGGCCTGGACTAGGATGGAAGGTGTGACGAGAAGTGGTTGATTCCAGGGGCGTGCAGTTTGGAGGTAGAGATGAGAGGCTCCCCTGTTGGGCTGAATGGGGAAGAAGAGAGAGCTGGTGGGATCCTGGCTAGCTGTGAGGGAAGGCATAGTCTTTCTCTGTGCTGTCCCCCTGCCCAGCAGTGTTTGGCATCTCCCTGTGCTCCATTATGCTTTGTGACCTCAACCAACGAGGTGAGGTTTGATGTTCCTTTGAAGATGAAGAGAATTCTGTGAATTGAGCCCAGCTGGAAAAGGGGATTCCAGGCTTCTCCAATCCAGGAGGGGGTAGCTAGCCACAGGAAACCGAGACCCAGCTGGCGTGGGCACTTCAGACTTCACGTAGATGTGATGGGGTCTTGGGAGTATGGTGCAGGGTGTGGGTAACCTAACCTCCCAGGGGCTTCAGCCTCAAAGAAAGGAGTTTTCACTGCACCCCAGGTCTCCTCTCTTGAGTCCAACTGCCAGGGCTCAGGGAGGCAGGACCCCAAGATCCCTGCCTGAGGCTCTGGGCACCCCCTAGAGGCAGCCAGTCCCTCCAGGGCCAGATGCAGGGGTGACACTGCCCAGAAAGACTGTGTCATAATTTGGCATGACTGGCTTCCAGAATCAGAATGCCTGGATTCAAATCCAAGAGGGGCAAGTTTCTTAACCTCTCTGAACCTCAGTTTCCCCACGTAGGACGTTAGCTGGTACCATGATCAGGGCAGGTTGTCCTGCTGATCCTGCACCCCCAACCTTTCCTACAGACCCAGTGACGATGGCCACCATGCATAAGCCCCGCTGCTCCCTGCCCGATGTGCTGGGAGCGGCGGGGCTGGTCAGGCGCCGCCGCCGCTATGCTCTGAGTGGCAGTGTTTGGAAGAAGCGAACTCTGTCATGGAGGTAGGTCTTGCTGCCCACCCCACCCTGGGTGGCCCTGCCTGCTGGGCCCTAGTGTCTGTCTCCCTGGCCATCCTTATTCCCCACTCCTCTTTCCCCAGGATACAATCCTTCCCCCAGAGCTCTACACTGAGCCAGCAGACTGTGCGGAGTCTCATGCACCATGCCTTGACCGCCTGGGGTATTGAGTCAGGCCTCAAATTCCAGGAGATGGATTCTCAGAGCCAAGCAGAGCCTGACATCCTCATCGACTTTGCCCAGGCCTACCACCAGGACAGCTATCCCTTCGACGGGCAGGGGGGGACCCTAGCCCACGCCTTCTTCCCCGGGGAGCATTCCATCTCTGGGGACACTCACTTTGACGATGAGGAAATCTGGACTTTTGGGTCAAAAGGTACAATATCCCTTTTTCCGAGAGGTCCTCTTCCCAGGTCTGTCTGTCCTTAAGAATTAGGTTTAAATTACATTTCTCAATGGGGGCTTTATCAGTTGGGTTTCTCCAGAGAAACAGAACCAATGGGATGTGTGTGTGTGTGTGTGTGCATGTATGAAGTAATTTATTTTAAGGAATTGACTCACGGAATTGTGGGACTGGCCAGTCTAAAGTCTGTAAGGCAGGCCCACAGGCTAGAAGTTCAGGTGAGAACCGATGTTGCAAACTTGAGTCCAAAATGTATAGGGCGAGCCAGCTGGCTGGAAACCCAGGGGGGTTTCTGTGTTGCAGTCTTGGAGCAGAATTGTTTCTCTGGGAAATCTTTTTTGCTCTTAAGCCTTTCAACTGATTAGACGAGACCCACCCCCAGAAGGGGGGGTAATCTGCTTTACTTACAATCAACTGATTGTAGATGTTAATCACACCTACAAAATAACCTCCAAAGCGACATCTAGGCTGCTGTTTGCCCAGGCAACTGGGCACCATAGTCTGGCTAAGTTGACATAAAAAGTTACCCATCCCAGAGGCATGTCAGGTACCCAGTCCCGAGCTGGGGCTGAGGACTTAAAGAGGCACAAACAGCCCTGACCGGTGTGGTTCAGCTGGGAATCCTCTCACAAAGTGAAAGGCTGCCAGTTCGAGTCCTGGTTAGGACACATGCCTGGGTTTCAGGTTTGGTCCCTGGTCTGGGCATGTGTACGGGAGGCAGCTGATCGATGTTCCTCTCTCACATCGATATTTCTCTCGCTCTCTTTCTCCCTCCCTCCCCCTCTCTCTAAAGATAAATAAACAAAATCTTGGCGGGGGTGGGGGGACAGGAAAGAGGCAAAATCACAACAGGGCTGTCCAGCAGCTGAGTCACAAGAGTAGCCGGCAGTCGCCTACGTGCAATGACACAACTGCAGGGAATCACAACAGGCAAGTCCTCGAGCCCGTGGGTGCTCAGAGGAAAGGCGGGTCCGGGCTTTTGGCTGAAGGAGGCTTCCTGGAAGCAGTGGCTTTGTTTGTTACACACACACCTGAATGCTTGCTCACACACAAAACCACACTCTCTTGAGGTACAATATGGAAGGGCCAGCCAGTGCGCTAGTTGAGTCCAGAGTAGTCAGGAATGATCAGGGATGGGAGCACTGGGGTGAGGAATGGTCTGGGATATTTGGGCTGGAAGGCAAAAAATCCAGTGTCAGGAGGGAAGCCATAGAGGGTGGACTGGAGGTATCATACCACAAAGGCCCTTGGAGAGCACGGGGAAGAGTCTGGATTGTAGGGTTCTGAAGGCAATAGGTGTGGGAGGTTTTGCCTTCTAGAAAGACCACTGGCTGCAGTGCAGGGCAAGATAGGGGCAGGGAGGCAGGGAGTTGCTACAGGGTCAAGGTGAGAGATGGTGGGGGGTGATGGGAAGTGGTGAACAGGGGCAGTGGGTAACTCTGAGGGAAGTTTAGTGGGGATGGGCAAGATTGGGGTCTGATTGGATCCTGGGGGAAGAAGGTATAGGAGGGTGGGATGCTGGCCCCTGGAGGACAGAGTCCTGTTAATGCAGATGGGAAATGTGGGAGGAGGAGGACCAGGCTGGGGGAAGGTAGAAGTGAGTTCAGGTGGGGGTGTGTTTACAGTGCTTATGGGCAATCAGTACGGCTGGTGCCCCAGTGGTTCAGTATGTTGTTCTAGAGCTTGAACTCCTTTGACTTAGGTCAGGTTCCCCAGAAGCGAAGCTCAAGATGGAGATTCTTATGCAAGCAGTTTCTCAGGGGCATGTTCTCAAGGGAAAGGGAAACATAAAAAGGCTAAGGAAAGAAGCTGAGCAAGGATGTCGTCTCAGCTCCAGAGGAGCCTGACCTCACCGGAAGGTCTGGAGCACAAATGGTGCCACAGGGTTGGCCGGAGGGGAGGTGCCCAGCTCTCCTAGTCCCAAATTGGCCATTAGCTGCCACCTGCTAGGCAGAGGTAGCCTGTACCTCTGGGGAAGGGGACAGCCAGAGGATGGGCACACAGGCTTGGAGATTTGGGCAAGGTGCAGCTAGCATCCATGATAGTGAGACTGTGTGACACAGCATTTAAGAACATGACCTTAGCCCTGGCTGGTGTGGCTCAGTGGAGTGAGCGCTGGCCTGTGAACTAAAAGGTCGCAGGTTCGATTCTCAGTCAGGGCACAAGTCTGGGTTAGGGGCCAGGTCCCCAGTTGGGGGGGTGGGGCGGTGTGAGAGGCAACAGATTGGTGTATCTCTCACACATTGATGTTTCTCTCCCTCTCTTTCTCCCTTCCTTCCCCTCTCTCTAAAGATAAATAAATAAAATCTTTAAAACACACACACAAGCTTGCAGTGGATCTCAAGGCTGGGATCCTCTGCTGGCTATGTGTGTAAGTTAAGTTACTTGACTTCACTGTGCTCAGTTTTGGCATCTGAGAAACTGGGATAATAATAGCACCTGCTGGTAGTGTGGACTTGGAGATTCAATGAGTAATTCACCTCCAGCTCTCAGCACAGGGCCTGACACAGAGCAGAGCTCCATTCATTGCCAGCCGCTGTGAGAGCTGGGCCTGGTGGCAGGTTTAAGAGAAAGAGGTACTGGGGTAAGGAGGAGAGTGTGGAATGTGAAAGTCAAGTACAGAGCTGTGGAGAGCCTCACAGTAAAGGGGAAAGTGTCAGGGGAAGAGGAATCAAAGAAACAGAAAGAACAGGCTGAAAGGTGATCAAGAGCAAGAGCAAAAGAAGAAGTGGTTAGCAGTGGGTGACATGGCAAACCGGGCCAGTGAGTTACATGGGCTTGGATTTGGTCATCTGGGGATGGAGCGATCTTAGTGCCTGTAGGCGCAGTGGATGGGGGAATGACCCAGACCATAGTGGGATTGGGCATGAGAGGAGCTGAGGAAGTGGACTGAATTTAGACCACTGATCAAAGAATTTGCTGTGGAAGGGGAGGGGTGTGGTTGGGGGGCAGACAGGTCCAGGGAGTATTTTAGGATGAGGGAATCGGGCATTCAGGGATGCTGGATGAGTTAGTAGAAAGAGTTTGGGAATGGATGGATGGCCACATGGACAGATGCAGAAATGGACTGATGGGTGGGGCATTTTTCTTGTCCTAGAGAAGGTGAGTGAGGCAGGGTCCTTGAATAGAGCCAGGCAGGAGGCAGGAGGTGAGCATCTGAGAGAGGAAGCTGTCTGTTCTGGGTGCAGAGGAAGTTACAGATTACACAGGATGACCTGTCTTGATGGAATAGAAAATACATTTGTCATCTAAGAGTTGGGGTTGGGCCTGGACAGCAGCTTGAAGGGCGGAGTGCAGAGAGCAAAGGAGCTTCCTGCTAAGGCCCCGTATTTCCCGTAGCTGCATAGCAGAGAAGGGTACAAGGAAGTGTTGCGGCCAAAGGAGAAGCAAGGCAGGGAAAGTGGTGAGGGTGAGAGATGGGAAATGTACCTGATTAAGACACCCAACTTCCTCCAGTTTCTCAGAAAAAGGACTCAGAACAATGAGAAAACCCACAGTCAACAGGGGAATTCATCAGTACGTTTGAGTGTGACCAAGACCACCTGAAGTCACTGCCGAAAGCAGGACCGCACCGTCAGAGTATCAGCCTCAGTTTCAGCTGCATCATTTAACTTGACCTCTCTGCACCTCAGTTTCCTGGCCTGTAAAATGGGGTTGGAAGTAGAGGTTTTTGTGAGAAGTTAATGAGGACGAGTGTTTGCTACTCCTCTTAGACACACACATTGCATTCTTAGACTCTCATCTAGTGGCCTTTGGTGGCTGAAAGGAAGTTGCTTCTCAGTACACCAGGTCATTTCCAATAAGCCCACTTTCAACAGTGTTGACCCTAATTACAGATTTCCATGAAATAGATCAACGCCTGGGGAAATGTATGCCTCCTGGGGGCTGCCCGCCCCCCCCCCCCATCTTGCTGTCTCTGTCCCCTTTGGCCCTGTCATCTGCTAAACTGGAGCCAGCAGGCAGCTTATGGGTGGATGAGAAGCTGGGATTTGGCCAGCAACGGGGAGCGTGAAGATGCTTGCTTCTGGCGCCTGGGCTAGATCCCCAAGGAAGAGGCCTCTGCGTTCAGAGAGGCTGAGAGTGAGGCTGGCTGCCCAGGCCAGCAGACTGTGGTCAGAGAGTGCATGCTGAAACTTTGGGTTCTGAGAAGATGGATGAAGGCCGCAGTGGTGGGGAGGAGAGGCCAGGACCCCAGGGAGGTGGGGAGGGGTGGAGGCTTTGGGAGGGAGAGATGGGGGAGGAAAATAGAGATAGAGAAGATGTGGGCACTACAGGGGTGTGCAGATGGAAGGGGAGGGGAGGAAGGAAAGACCATGGGGGTGGGAGTGGGGTTCTGAAGGTCCTGGGAACAGAGGCCAAGGGTACTGAACAACATTCCTTATGGGTGGGAGTAGAAGTGGTGGTGGGGGTGGGGGGGCCCTCTGACCACAGGCTGGAGCTGGGAGCGGGAAACTCCAAGGGCTGGGGCTTCCTCTAGAGAGCTGTATGCATGGTCAGGCTTCTGCTTCCCTCCCCCCGCATTGTTGTATTCGGGCTTCTGCTCCTGTGGGGGCGCCTACATCACTCTAAGCTTCTCTCTCCGGACTGTCTCCTCCTGCACTTTCCCGAACCTATTCTATGGATCTCTTTAGCCTGGTGTCCCGGTGTCCAGCACTGCCGAATAAAAATATTTGCTGATTAAGTGAATTCATACAGGAAGGAAGGAATGACTCAAGGAGACTGTGGCCATCTCCGGAGGGTCTCCTGGCTGTTCCTGTCTGCCAGCAGGCCCCACTCCCAGGGGCTTCCTTGCTGCCCCTTACCCGGTTGCCACAGATCCAGCCCACTCTCCCTTCCTCCGCAGATGGTGAGGGGACTGACCTGTTTGCTGTGGCTGTTCATGAGTTTGGCCATGCCCTGGGCCTGGGCCACTCCTCTGCGCCTGACTCTATCATGAGGCCCTTTTACCAGGGCCCTGTGGGCCACCCCACCGAGTACCGCCTGTCCCAGGACGACCGCGAAGGCCTGCAGCAGCTCTATGGTACAGGGGGCTGGGAGACAGTGGCTCTCCCTGTGCGGCCTCTGTGGCAGGGTCAGGCAGCCCACACCTCTCCAACTCTCTTTACAGGGAAAGCACCCCAAACCCCACATGATGAGCCCACAAGGAAACCCCTGGGTCCTCCTCCCCTGCCCCCTGCCCTGCCCCCCGACAGGTGAGTCCCCCTCCAGCTTTGTGATCTTGTGTGAGCTCCCCATGGTTGGTGTCCTCCTCAGTGAGATGGGCATGGTAAGAGTCCCTGCCCCACAGGACTGTCAACAAGGTGAAGTAAAGAGAAGAGCTCTGACCCCTTTCTCCTGATCGTCCCTTTCCTCCTCAGACCCTCCTTCCCTGTCCCTGATCGGTGTGATGGCAATTTTGATGCCATAGCCAACATCCGTGGAGAAACCTTCTTTTTTAAAGGTGAGTCACTTCAGGTCTCCCCTGACCCCATAGAGTTGGCTTCCTACCCACTTAGCATAACCCCACAGCTCCTGTGGGGTTTCCCAGGATAAAGGACTTTCAAATCAGGTGGGTGGGACAGCTCTCTCTGTTGAGCACCCCACACCTGCCTTTCCTCACTCCCTTTCTCTCCCCAGTGCCTGCTGTCCCTCTGAAGCCCCTTGGGAACCTTCCCCCTTCCCCAGGAGGCCAATATCTTTGTTTTCTTTCTCCTAAATTCCAAGGGCCCTTTTTTTTTGCCTCCTGAGCCCAAGCAGTCCAGCTGGCTTGCTTCTTCCAGAGCTCACTTCTTCTACCTGTGTGACTTTCTAAATAAACTTCTGCTTGTATTCAGCGGGGAAAAAAAACCCATGAGGATGGGGGGGGGGGGTGGCGGGTGGTGGTGGTAGGTAAGTGCTGGGCCAGCCGGTCACCCTAGAACCACTGGACCTTGATTTCCAGATGAACCTCTCACCCAGCTCCAAGTTCCAGCAACACATAAAGGGGGACAAGACCTTTTGCCATCTCATGCCCCATGCCCACCCCTTTTTCTCCCACAGGCCCCTGGTTCTGGCGCCTACAACCCTCAGGACAGCTGGTGTCCCCCCGACCTGCCCGGCTCCATCGCTTCTGGGAGGGGCTGCCTGCCCAGGTGAAGGTCATCCAGGCTGCCTACGCCCGGCACCGAGATGGCCGAATCCTCCTCTTCAGCGGTGAGTGGGGCGCAGGCGGGTACAAGCGGGGCTCGGGAGCCGTTGCCCTCAACAAGTCACTTTCCTGCAGGCTCCGAGTTCTGGGTGTTCCAGGACCGGCAGCTAGAGGGCGCCGCGCGGCCCCTGGCCGAGCTGGGGCTGCCCCCGGGCGAGGAGGTTGATGCAGTGTTCTCGTGGCCGCTGAACGGGAAGACCTACCTGGTCCGGGGCCAGCGCTATTGGCGGTACGACGAGGCGGCCGCACGCCCGGACCCTGGCTACCCTCGTGACCTGAGTCTCTGGGAGGGGGCACCTCACACTCCTGACGATGTCACCGTCAGCAACACAGGTAGGAGAGCCCGCGAGGAGGGTCTGAGACCCCAGGACTGCAAGCTATTGGCCCTTGGGGTTGGGGCTTGAGGTCATCCTGGGGGATTTCGGGGAACCCTCGAGGGGGGCGGGGCTCGGAGCAACTTGGACCAGCCCTGCAGCATTTCCGCCCGCCCCGCAGGTGACACCTACTTCTTCAAGGGAGCCTACTACTGGCGCTTTCCCAAAGGCAGCGTCAAGGCCGAGCCGGACTCCCCCCAACCTATCGGCCCCCAATGGCTGGACTGCCCGGCCCCCAGCGCTGGCCCTCACTACCCCAGGCCACCCAAAGCGACTCTCAACCCAGGAACCTGCAATTGTCAGTGCGAGATCAACCAGGCCTCGGGGCTGCCATCGATGCCCCTCCTGCTGCCCCTTCTGCCCCTGATGGTGGGGGGCGTCACCTTCTGCTGAGGGTGGGGGCGTGCAACGCTACACTGAGGGGGCCGGGTTTCCCACCGCGGGCCTGTAGGGGGGTTGTGATCGCTGCTAAGCCTCATTCTCTGTTCCCAGGGGCGGGATCAGCATGGATTCAGCTGGGAATAGATGGGTGACAGGGACACAAAGTCTGGCCCTGGGACCCAACACAGGAAATGGTCGGCCCGGCTGCTCGCTGCCCCCTCAGGTCTGTCCTTTTCTCTAGAGCGCAGCCGGCGGACGCCCTGTAGCCCTAGCCCTGCCCGGCAACAGCTGCTCACACCTTTTGGGTCTTTAGAGCAGCGGTCCCCAACCCCCACTACCTGTCCGATGCCAGGAGCATGTGTTCTCCTGATCTCCCCCTCCTGTTGCCCTGCCCCCTGCCCCCTCCCCCTTGGGCGGGGGAGTGAGTGAAGCTAAGCTCACCTGAGCTCCTGCCTCCTGTCACCCCCTTCCATAAAACCGGTCCCTGGTGCCAAAAAGATTGGGGACCGCAGCTTTAGAGGACAGGCCTGATTGGGAAACTGAAACCCAGCCCCCCTCCTTTTCCAGAGGTTTCTCACCCTCTTCTGCTTCCACCAGGTCCCAGTCAACACCACGTGGATGAGGAACTGGGACCCAGCCCTGAGGCCACCCCTGGGCAGCAGTGCTGCTTGTTCTAGGTGACACTGTTACAGAACAGACCTGGGGAGGGGGCGGACAATATACTGTTACGGAAAGGACCCTCCCTTTTCTCTCTCTGGGGGTTCCCCCCCCACACACACCTACTAGGTTCTCAATGCCTGTCACCAGAGGAAAAGACGTCTCTCAATGTTAGAGACTGGTGAAAAGGAAAGAAATTCTTTATTTAAAAGTTATACAGACTTAGAATGATGACTTAATGTCTTCATTAAAATACTAAGTCCTTTAGAATACCCACAGACGCACACAGTCCTTCCTTCCTTCCCCCTCTGCCCAGTCCGGGGTACCGGATCTCAGGGAAAGAAGTAGAAGTCCGTGATTCACGCTCCCTGCACCAGCAGCTGTGTTGCTGCCATGGGGTCCCCACTCTGCCAAAGCAACGTGGTCCTCTCCCTTCTCCTCCAAAACCGCGTGGTCCACCCTCCCTTATGGCTGCCGTGCCTGGGTTTAAATCCCAGCGCCAGTCTTCCTCTGCAGCCCCATTTCCAACTCCTCCTACAATCAGTTACACCAGCCAGCATTCCCTATTCTTCCAGCTTTGCTGGGCTGCCGTAGTAAGTCTGGGCAGGTGTGGCCCCATGGCACGGAGCCAGTCTTCTCTAAGCTCTCATGCAGGTGCTGTAACCCGGGGTGTTGCCTCCCAGTTACAACTTGGGTGGAAGTCACTCCCATCCCCCTGGCTCAAAGCAGGGCCACAGCTATTTAACATATCCATGAAACCAGTTAAAGGTTATAGATATGTTAAATGACCATGCCAGGGGTTAGCTGCAAAGCTGTTGCTATACGAAACAGCTCTCAATGGCCCTGCTCCTTGTGTCCCTTCCCCTAGCTCAGGCGTGTGGGGGTGAGGACATCCTATATATGTTTTTCTAATATTTCATGGACACCTTGAGTTCTGGACCCCATTACAAATCCCTATTTGGGGCCCTCCTCTTGGCTGCACCCTGTTACAACACCAGTGGCCACAAGGATGACCTTCCACAATTTGGTCCCTGGACCACATTGCTAGTCACCACCCCGGACACAGCACTGTTCCCATTTAATAGAACACCCTCTTATTTTTAAATACCTCTTTCTGCCTCCACACTGGGGCGTCTGCAGTTGCCTGCAGGAGAACTCTTAATCCGGGGTCACCAATTCCTCAGCACTCCTGGGTGGTGAGTGGGTGAAACCTGGGCCATCTCATTCACTCCCCACTCTCTCTGATGTTTCTCTCTCCTCTTTCTCTTTCCCTTCCCCTATCTCTAAAAATAAATAAAATCTTTAAAAAAATAAAAGCTTATCAGCAAAACTCATCAGCCCCACCCACGAGGACAATAAAAATGTCCGGAGAGAAAGCCCGGAACTTGACAGACCTGAATTGTTCTGGATGTGGAATCCAGGGTTGAGGGGCCAAAAGGTGGAGGATGGAAGGAGAATGAGTGGGAGGAGGACGCAGAGAGAGGAACCCGAAAGTTGGCTGGGTGAGGGGAGCCCTGACGAGGAGTGGCCCGTGTACAAACTGAGGCTGCTTTCAGCGCTACACGGATATTTCTCCTCCTGCCTTTAAGAATTTATTAAGTCTATTATGCAAAAATGCCGTGACAAATTTATTATTTTTAAAATGGTACAGTCTCATAATCAAAATTAAAAGCTTTTGTTCTTCCAAGAACACCACAAAGTAAAAAGGCAACCCACAGAGTGGGATAAAGGATTTGCAAATGATATACCTGATAAAGAATTTATATCCAGAATATATAAACTACTCTTAAAGCTTAATGATAAAAAGACAAATAACCCAATTTTAATAAGGGCAAAGGATCAGCATAGACATTTCTTCAAGGAAGATATATGTATTGAAGAGAGAAAGCGTGTCCACATGGATACTTGTACATGAATGTTCATAGCAGTGTTTTTTCACATTTGCCAAGAGATGGACACCGCGGATGAATGGATAAAGTACGGCCTCCCCACGCCGTGAAGTATTGCTCAGCCATAGAAGGAATGAAGCTCTGGCACACGCTGCAACCTGGATGAATCTTAAAACTATTACACGAAGTGAAGGGAGCCCTGTCACAGCCCCCCTGTGCTTCCCTGTCACTTCTGTTCTCTCTCGATTTTGGTGCTGCCATGTGTGTGCACAGCCCCTGGCGGGGCGGGGGGGGGGGGGGGTGAGCACGGAGGGATGGCTGAGGGTTAAGGAGGTGGTAGCTTTTCTGGCACCAGCCTCCTGGCCTCCCAGACCAGCACACAGTGGCCAAAGCTCTGGCCTCAATTTCATGCATAATGAGGAACCACCTGAGCCTGGTGCTGGCCTCAGAGTCCAGTCAGCCAACAAGCAGGTACAACCGTTGTGGTTTAGCCACCGGGGGGGGGGGGGGGGGTGCGGGGGGCAGGAATTGCAGGGCCGAACCTCTGCAAGAAGTCTTTGTGTCTGTGGAGCTGCTGGCAGGAAAGTAGGCGGTTCCATGTGTAAGCTTCTCTCAGGACCTGGCTGGACCCTGAATACACCCCATCCCCACAGGAATTTCTTTCCTTACCTCTGGAACAGCAGCAGGAACCACGTAACAGAGTCTATTGTAAAGTCCACCCTGGACAGACACCAGGCCAGAGTGGGACTTCGAGCGGGGTAGATTTTACAACACGAGTCCAGGTGACTTTGAGAGTACATTCATTAAAGCTGGGGACAGTGAAACAAGGAAGGGCCTAGGACTGAAGAAGCAACAGGAGACAGACTAGGTGGGGCTGCTGTCAGCTCCCTGAGAAGTCAGAGAAAAGGAGGCCTTGGAGACAGGTTCGGGGGCTTAGCCCGGGATGAGCTGCTGCTGCCCATTGCTTCCCTGGCGCATGTCTCATGGGGTCCTTTAGAGTTTAGGAGATGCGTGCCTGTGGGGGCCGAAGAGGAGGAGGGGAAAGGAGAGGGCATGCTCCTAGGAGGGAGAGGAGCTGGGTTCTTCGGTTTGAAGGTTTTTTATTTGTTTGTTTTTTTGGTCTGGGAGTTTAGGGGAAGTCTTAGGGGAGATTTCAATAGAATAGTCATCAATTTTCCAGGTGTGCCCTTTCAGGGTCGTGGTCTCCAGTGATTCATCAGAGCGAGGGCAGGGGGTCCATTAGTCACAGCAGCTGGTCCTGGCATCGCCCACCTGGCTTTGCTGCTTTTCTGGGCCTGGAGCTGAAACAACCGAGGCCCGGATATTACTTCTAGGGAGGTGACATTTTTTATCTGGCTGTAAATTGCTTTTTGCTGGGCTAGTTTGTTCAGCTGTCTGTCTGTCTCCCTGTTCCACTTGTCCTGGCTTACTGGCCTGTCCCAGTTACTAATGTTGTGCTTATGGTCTTAGTTATGTGAATGTTTGAGTTCACTCAAGGGGCTTGTAGTCTGTCCTGGTTTATGATTACATTTTAAAAGTAATAAATCAGGCTGTAAAGTATGTATTATCCAACATATATTTGTATCCCGATTCATTGTAGATGTTGATAAAGTTCCATTATTTGAAAAGTTTTGCCTGAACCTAAGTGAATTGTGTGGAAATACACCATTGTGTAATGTGTATTACAAATGATAGAGGGCCAGCTCAGAGTGTGCCTGTAGGGTTTCTGTAGGTACTAACTTTGAATTGATAATGCTAACCATGTGATTTAACTGAAAATTTATCTTTGACCGTATTGTGAATTGAAGTGACTTCTGTTGACCCTACTAGCACTTATATTTCTTTTCAAAAAATGTAAGAAATTTCCAAATGAAACATTTAAAAATTACATTGAGTACACCGTTACATGAATACAGCACTCTGTCCCCGGAAGGCATGTAACGTAGTACCACACTGAAAGCAAAGGGGTTGCCGTCTGAGCGGCAAAGGCGTTGATGGGTAGTGGCCACCAGAAGGGTCACCAGACTCTACCTGGTCTCAGCAAGGAAATCCCTTGATCTGCTGCTTGCCCTGGGTGCTAGAAAGGAAGGCCAAAGAAGAGGATTGCATTCGATATCCCTAATCTAGTCCAGAGCTTTCACTTTACGATAAGGAGTGTGATGCCCACAAAAGCCATATTCCCTACCATGTTAGCGATTAGTCTCGGGCCAGCATCTAAGGCAAATATGAAGCCATTTCAATACTTTGGATGTTTTTTTTTTTAGATTATTTCTTGCTTCTTTTAATCCCTGTTATCAATACAGAACTGACCTCATTTTGTTCTCTCTGGCATCATCAAGTTAGTGGATTGAATTCCTCCTCATCCTCAATTCTCTCTGCATCCCACCTTTAATTTTTTTCCCTTAGACCAGTGATTTTCAACCTTTTTCATCTCATGGCACACATAAACTAATTACTAAAATTCTGCAGCACACCAAAAAATATACTATATTTTTTGCTCATCTGACAAAAAAAATTACGTATAATTTTGATTCATTCACACCGAATGGCTATTGTGTTGACTGTTGTCATTTTCTTATGTGACAGTCTAAGGGAACAGAGGCCAGTGCCCCTGACTAAACGGCCAGGTAGTGCATGTTTTAAAAATCCTTGTGGCGCACCAGCTTCCTGTGACACACTGTTTGAAAGCTGCTGCCTCAGCCACTTTTGGTCACAAGTAGACATTTATCTCATTGTCTCTCTTTTGATCAAATATTTTCCCTTCTATTTTTGGTTTTATTCCTGATTAAGAGAAGACTGTCAGGCCCTGACCAGTGTGACTCTGTTGGTTGTGTGTCATTCCACAAGGTGAAAGGCCCCTGGTTTGGTTTCCGGTTGGGGCACAGGCCTGGGTTGCAGTCCCCAACCGGGGCCGGTAAGAGAGGCAACCTATTGATGTTTCTTACAATGTTTCCCTACCTTCTCTCTCAAAAAATAAATAAATAAAAATCTTAAAAATATAAATGAGAGAGAGAGAGAGAGAATTACCAGTATTGTAACACCAAAGTAAAGATATTAAGCTCTAGTAGCTGGTTAATGTATGCTGAACTTTAACTCTTGTTATGTACAAGTTTCAGCTTTGCTCAAAAACAGACACAAAACCAAAACTCTCCATGGGAGGGGGAAGCAGGCCAAGAACGCCTGATGGGCAGGAAGAAGAAGGTGGGACACCCTGGCAACGCAGCTTTGCATTTAGAGGATTATGGGTAGTTGTGGGTCCCCCACTGCCAACCAGCTTCGCAGCAGGCAGGTTTTATTTCAACTGCTAGCATTTTCCATTTGCATTAGGTACCAACATTCCAAAACAGGTTTCCAATAATCATCCAGAATCTGGGATTTTAAATTTCATTCAATTCTAATCAATTTAAACAGGAACATATGGCTAGAGGATACTGTATTGGACAGCACAGATTAAGGTCGACTCCAGAGAAAAAAATTCCAAGGTGAGGTTCCTTGGCCCTATCCATGGCTGGCTGTGACATCTGGCCACCCCCGCTCACGTACACACCACTCTGGGCATTTGTGGGGTGGGGGAATGCTCCCCAGGTCTGTTCCCATCCAGCCTGCCTTTGAAGGTGCTGGGATGGGGGAGGGAGAAAGCTACTACAGTGTGGGACAGTGGGGAAGACAGCAGATGGCATTAGGGTGAATGTAGAAGGAAAGAGGAACTGCTTTCAGAAGGCTGTTTTAGGGCTCTGCAGTGGCCGCGATGGAGGTATTGAGGGCCACACAGAGCTTGCTGGCGGCCCTGGGGTGTTGGAGCCCCAGCCTCACGGCCACATCAGCAGAGGACAGGGACCAAGTTACGTTACGCTTGACCTTAAAGCAGCAGGATGGCCGGAATTAAATGGGAGAGATGCCATCGACACAGAGTTCTCCTTAAAAATTTTTAATCAGGCATTAGCTTCATGACTCGAGTTGTCCTCTAAGTAGAGAAGATAAATCATCACCGGGAATGGTTTAATATGAACAACAAAGTCCACATAACCCCTCGAGTGACTGGTGGACTGACCAAACGAGACGTGAAACTGGCTGAGTTCATTGGAAAAGCAGCTGCTTCTGTGTGACTTCTTCCAAAATGCATGTAAAATCTTATGAACATCTTAGGTGCAATGTATTTTGAAGACAACTTACATGAACCATTTAAGTTGTAAACTTAGTTCATCTTCATACCACATTTTGTAAAATCAGTGCTTAAATACAAAAAAAAATTTTAAGGCTGTTTTACTTGGGCATTTTGAAATACATTCCTGAGGCCAGGAAGAGATGCTTCTGGGGAAGGGAAGAACTAAGGCAGGGTTAACAGGAGCCAAAGGGATGTGGGGGTGAGGCTTGGCAAGGGAGGTGGTGCAGGGACCTCTCCTGCAGGCCTCCGCTGCAGAGGAGGCCAGGGAGAGGCCCACAGGGTAGGCCTGGAGGAACCCGAGCTAAGCTAGTACAGGGTCTCCCGGGAGTGGGTTCTCAGGTGGCGCAGCAGGTGGGAATTGCGGCTGAAGCTGCGGCCACACTGTGTGCAGGAGTAAGGCCTGGCCCCCGTGTGTACCAGCATGTGACGCAGTAGGTTGCAGCTACGACTGAAGATCTTACCACACTCTAGGCACTCTTGAGGGGGCTCCGCCTGCCCGGCCGCCGCATCCCCTGTGCCTGCATGGGTGGCCAGGTGCCGCTGCAGGTGGGCGTTGCGTCGGAAACTCCGGCCGCACGTCTGGCAGCCGTAGGGCCGCTCACCGGTGTGGCTGCGGCGGTGGCGGGCCAGGTTGGAGCTGTTGCGGAAGCGGTGGCCACAGGTGTCACAGGCGTGGGGCTTCTCCCCAGTGTGGATGCGCAGGTGGCGTGCTAGGTGGGCACTCTGGCTGAAGCCTTCGCCGCACTGGCTGCAGCGGCAGGGCTTCTCGCCAGTGTGGCTGCGCCGGTGGCGAGCAAGGTCCTGAGTCTGGCTGAAGGTTTTGCCGCACTGGGTGCAACGGTGGGGCCTTGGGCCACCGTGGGTCAGGAGGTGGCGGGCGAGGCTAGCTCGGCGCACAAAGCGCTTCCCGCACTGCTGGCAGCCGTAGGGCTTCTCGCCCGTGTGAACCCGCTGGTGGTAGACCAGCTGGGAGCTCTGGCTGAACCTGCGGCTGCAGACCTCGCAGGAGAAGGGCCGCTCGCCCGTGTGCACACGCAGGTGGGCCCCCAGGTGCTCGCTGCGCCGGAAGGCCTTGCCGCAGTCGCTGCACACGTAAGGCCTGCGCTCTTCGGGGCTCTGGTGCAGGTTGTCCGAGTTCTCCGAGCGCTGGTGGCCCTTGTCTTTGGCGTGAATCCGCAGGTGGCGCTTGAGGCTGGAGCGGCGCTGGAAGGTTTGGCCGCAATGGGAGCACAGGACCACAGTCAGTTCTGGCGCTTTGGTCTTGGTCTCCGTGGTACAGGACGCCTTTTGGTCCCGGGCGTGAGCCAACAGGTGCTGCAGGAGGCTGGTCCGACTCTGGAAGCCCTGGCCGCATTCGGCGCACAAGAAGGCCGGCTCAGAGTGTGTCTGCAGATGCTTGTTTAGGTGTGAGCTCTGGCGGAAGCGGTGGCTGCAGAGGTGGCAGGCATGTGGCCGCTCGTCCGTGTGTGTGCGCATGTGCAGCTTGAGGATAGAGTTGCGGCCGAAGGTCTTCCCACAGCACGGGCACGGGAAGGACCGCGAGCCAGGGTGAGACCGCAGCTGGTGCCCTTCCAGGCGGGCCAGCTTCGTGAAACTCACCCCACATTCCGTGCAGATGAACTTCGTCTCTGCTTGTGGCTTGGAGGTCCCTCCGGCCGCTTTGGCCTCTAGAACATCACTGTTACCATCAGGGGACTCTCCTCCTTGAGAGCTGCTCACTTCAGGGCCCTGCCCAAGTGACTGTGCACGGGGCTCTTCTGTCGCCCCTGGGCTACCTTCCTGAGACTCTGCTGAGACGGCAGCAGACCAGGCAACCCCTTCGGGCTCTTCTTGAAATGCCTCGGCTGGGGTTCTGCTTCCAAATCCTGTAAAAGAAGCAAACAACAGGATTGGTCAGGTCTTTTCCCATGGCTCCTGGGATTCACCAGAACCTCCGTTGCCTGGAAGTGGAAAGAAACCTAGGATCCTGCAGAGCTGGGGGGTTGGCAGAGGGTATGGGGTAAAAAGCAAGCGACATGCAATTCACCACTGCACCTGTTCACAGTGTGCAGTTCTGTGCCGTGAGACACACTCACTGCCTGCGACACATTCCTGCGTCAGAGCCTGCTTATTCCCCCACGTGGAGACCCCACACCCGTTAGCAAGCACTCCCACAGCCACGGATTTGAAAAGCTCGGAGTTAAAGAGGTTGATGATTACACCACACACAAGGAGTCTTTGAATGTATACAGAGTGGGGTAAAAACAGGTTTAGTTGTTTGTATGAAAAATAATAAAATAATAATACAATAATAATATAATAATAATAATAATAATAAACTCCATTTCACATAGTCATTTTGCCCCCCACACATGTCTGTATGTGTGTGTATATATATCTATATCTATATACATGAGGTCTGTCCAGAAAAAGTCCAACTGTTGTTAATAAGAACGGTTTGCAAGACATTGATGTAACCTGGCAGCCAAGGAGAATGGACTGGAATGCTCATGTGTGAGCAATGACGACCTCACCGTACTAGTCAGTGGGGGCGGTAGATGACGTTGAGTGAGCCTGTGTACTGTGTGGCTTTTACATTCAAAATGACTGAGAAAGTAGAGCAGTGAATCAGCATCAAATTTCCCATTAACCTTGAACACTCCTCTGCAGAAACTATTCATATGATTCAGAAGGCTGCAGTTACGGGCAACTGGTGATTGGCAGCTTCATCACGACAATGTGCCCGCTCATGCATCACATCTCATGCAGAGCTTTTTGGGGAAACATCAAATCACCCAGGTGACTGAGCCCCCCTACAGCCCAGATTTGGCGCCCTGTGACTTCTGCCTTTTCCCAAAACTAAAATCACCTTTGAAAGGGAAGAGATTTCAGACCATCGATAAGATTCAGGAAAATACGATGGGGCAGCTGATGGTGACTGGGAGAACTGGGTGAGGTCCCAAGGTGCCTACTTTGAAGGGGACTGAGGCGTCATTTTCCTGTATACAATGTTTCTTGTATCTTGTACCTTCTCCAATAAATGCCTCTAGTTTTTCATATTATGTGGCTAGATACTTTCTGGATAGACAGACACACACACACCCACACACATCTCCAGAAGATACCTATATATTCTCATTACAATAGCCCATTTTTAGCCAAAGAGGTCCAAATGTATGGAGGGTCTTGAGGGTCTGGAGGTTTGGGAATCACCTCCCAACAAAAAGAAAGAGGCTTCACTAGTCGTAAGATCTGGAAGGGGTTCTTACCCACAGGGTGCACAGGCCATGCCTTCTTCACTGGGACGTCTTCAAAGGTCAGGGACTCCTGTAGGATGAGGGGCAGAAACCCACAATGAGTGAGGAACAAGGCTCTGAGACCTGAGGGAAATGAAGAGCTTTCTAGGCTAAAATTCAGGAAGACATGGATTTGCTGAAACCGCAGAAGCAATGAACATTTGGGGCAGAAGAGCATCCTGGAGTGAGGGGACAAGCCCAACTCACCAGAACAGCTGCCAGCTCCTGATCGTGGGAGTTCTCCTCAGGCCACAACTCTCGGTCCTGGGGGGCTGGCAGCACTGGGAGGGGGAGAAGGAGCTGTGAGAAGCCAGCCTTATCCACCAGGAGGCTATGAGGACATGTGCTTCTCGCCAAGCACCTGTGAGAAGCAGCTTGGCGCTCATCTATTCCTGTCCACCCCAGAGGCTGCCCACTTGGCTGCCCTCCTGGCCTCCCAGCTCCCACCTTCCCTTGGGCAGTAGCTCCTCACCATTCTCTTGCAGGGCCTGAAATGTCCTCTTGGGACCTGGGCTCAGTGGCTGCTTTGAACGTGCAGGACGTCTCCAGGCCCCCAGCTCAGCAGAGTTGGAGGGCCCTGGCTGGGGTGGCAGGAGTCCTTTTGTTGGCTCCAGGGCTGGAGGTTTTTCTGAGGGCACTTCCTTTTTGGGGCTATGGATTGAGACCTGGGAAGGGTCCCCCTGTTCTTCCAAGGTGATGTCCGCACGGGGACAATTCTTGCCAGTGTTAAAACTAAAATCCTGTTAAAAGCATACCATGTTAGGCAACAGACAGGGTGGTAATCCATGTGTTGCTGACTTCCAAGGGAAACAGGACAAAGGAGAGAGTCAGACAGAGAAGGAGCTAGGAGTTTAAGAAGGAATTGGCAATGGGAGGAAAGTAGAAAGTTCAGCGATTCTTAATGGGGCCATAAAGTCCCTGTCTGTCCAACCAGCTGTCCAGCCCACCTGGCTGACACCCTCTTACCAGTGGCCCCACGTCAATCGACTCCCTCTGGACACCCTCCAGCAGCAGCACCACTTCTTCGCCATCCCTCAGCTGCTGGCCCTGAAGCCGGGCCAGGAGGTGTGGCGGCAGCACGCTTAGGAACTGCTCCAGCACCAGCAGCTCCAAGATCTGCTTCTTGCTGTGTAGTGCTGGCTGCAGCCAGTGGCTGCAGAGCTTCCGGAGCCGGCTCAGCGATGCCCTGGGCCCCATGTCCTCCTGATACTGGAAGCATCTGAAGAGCTGGTGAGCCACTTCTGGTCGGAGCCTTATCTCTGGCTGCCTGGGATCCTCCTGGCTGGCAGCCTCCTCCTCCTCCTCCTCCTCCTCCTCCTCCAGTTTTACTCCTCCGAGCTGCTCTGGCTCCCGCTCAGCAGGGACAGTTTCTACAAGCATCCTTCACCTTGGGGGACACCTCACCACAGCTCTTCCCACTCTTGGTTCTCTCTCCTTCTCTGCTCCCACACCTGTGGTGTTAAGAGATGCCTAAAGATGTGGCCTCCAGAGGAATTGTTTCTCACACCAGCCATGGGTAATGGCTCAGCCAGACCAACGCACCAAAAGGCAGAGAAAATGGACAGCTCTGTATTACTGTTCTCTCCCGCAGCAGTTAGAACTTTGCCTCACTTTACCCCAGCAACCCAAGTTGGCATTCCCCCGAAAGAGGACAGTTTGGCTTTCCTTGCCTCTTGATGTCACGCCAGAGGGAGTACATGGCACGACCGAAGATGGGTCCTTACCAAAATGTTCCATCGCAATCCAATTCTGCCTTCAGGCCCAACTTCCAGTGGAAAGGGCATTGTAGAGAAGAACAAGTCAAATGATCCCTCAAGGAAACAATCAAGTAAATCCTAGACAGGATATGACCCGGAGCTGCTGGCCCAGGGTCTTGGGTCTACGTCATAAAAAGCAAGTGTCTGTGGGGGCGCATTGTTCTAGGGACCAACGCCCCTTACAACCAAATGCAAGAAACTTGACTGGATCCTGATTTTTAAGAGGTTCTCAAAGATATTTGGGGGTCAGTTGGGAAAATTTGAACGTGGGGCACTAGATGACAATGGAAATGAATTTCTGAGATGGGATATTTCAGTTTTGTGGCATGTAGGAAATGTCTTTATTCTTGGATGTTGAAGGGTTTGGAAATGAAGGGGCATGAGGGTTGAGCCATATTGATGGACCAACATGCAAAATTATAGCAATTGCTCTTTCAACTTGTCTGGAAGTTTAAGAATTTTAAGGATAAACGGTTAGGGGGAAAGCTCATGCATATGAGGGGGGACCCCCCAAAACTGGCATTATCTTCTGGAGGGTGGGCCCCTTGTAGTACAGGCTTCCCCCATTAAGTGAGTGTTCTAGGAACCCATCTGTATCAGTGGACCAGCTAGTGTTGTTGGGAGAGGCTGTGTTCAGCATCAGTGAGTTTTCTTGAAGACTCTTTCGATGAGTTTGCCCATTTCATGATGGGTGATTTACGAGCGCACCTGCCTACATCACCCTGAGTGTTCAGCAGTTTTTGACCAAAAATGGCATGACCCCCATGCCCTGCCCTTCCTGTTCACCTGAGTGACTTTGTTTTGTTTCCCTGATGAAAAAAGTCCTCAAAGGGAAGCATTTTGCCGATGTGGAAGAGGTGAAACAAAAAACGGCAGAAGCGCTAAAAGGCATCAAAACTAATGAGTTCAAAACCTGTTCTGAGCAGTGGAAAAAAGTCTCGATAGGTGTATTGTATCAAATGGAGAGTACTTTGAAGGTGACTGAAGTCTAAACATGTAAGAATAAATACACAATATTTTAATAAGTAAACTCAGTTTTTTGGGGGTCCCTGCTCATATGATCTCTTTGACTAGACATCCTGACCCTCACTTCATGGCTCTGGAGGTGGCTCTCAGCAAGCAGTCAAGGCCAAGGCCCCTCAGCTGACCAATGCAGGGCTGATCTACCTGATGTTCCAGTCTACTCACCTCCTCATCCATCCCCAGAGACTGAAGTCAAGATAAGCCAAGGAGCTGGGCCTGGGGGATGTGTCTCCAGATGAGACAGGCTCACAGCTTGCGTACATGTGTCAGTGTCCCCGAGGCAGGCCAAAGCTGCCTTGCCCATTTTGGAGGTCCCTAGTGGGTGTACCCATGGGATCTGGGTTATGGGCAAGAGAGGTAGTCATTTCCTTTTCTTTTCTATTATTATTATTTTTTTAATTCTAGAGTCTTCCTTGGTCTGCTCCTCTGGGAGGAATCCATCTCTGTGAGCCTGGCCAGCAATAAAAAGTGTTTCTGACTGGCCACCAGGGGGCACTGGGTCCATGTGATGGACAACTGCCCCCTCCTCTCCTGGCAAGTTCCAAAGGGTTCTGTAGGGCTACTCCCTTCTTTTTGGGGGTAGCCCAGCTACCAAAGGGGGAGCTGCCCCAAGTCCAGTCATGCTCACAGGGACTCAGTTTTGCCCCTCAGCGAATGGATTACCCTTTTTTGAACAGGCCACTTTGAACTTGGGAACACGTATTTTATGCAGGTAGGAATTATTTTATGGATATGGAAACCGGAGTCCCAACTGCTCTCTGCCCTCCCTGCTCTCCAGCCTCAGGGCTACAAATGAGCTTCTCAAGAACCTGCCTCCCCAACCCCACCCCGTGGACACCCCAGCTAGGGGAACAAGAAGAAAGCCTTCAGCCTCACTTTCCACCCCCTAAAGGGAGTAAGTGGCGGGTGTGCACAAGGGCTAGCTATTGTCATTGTCATTACTGCTAGGTAATAATACAAATGAGCACAGCTAACAGTTGTCCCCATTTTATCGCCGAGGACGCCAATGCTCAGAAGTAAAACATTTGCCCGCAAAGGTAACCCAGCCTTGTCAACGGAGCCAGGGGAAAGGCGGTTTATCCAGAGCTTTGAACAGTTTGTTGAGCCCTCTTCTAAGGGGACTCAGAGGAGAAAGGGCTGAGAGTTCCCTAAACCTCCTTTTCAGGTAGGCTGAGTAGGGTGTGAAACAGTAGGACAGAGAAAACCTGTATATTTTTAAAAGATTGGTCCTATACTTTCTGACTCAGAGGAGCGGGGCCATGGGAGAGAAGCTAAAACAAAGACTCAGGCCTGTATCCTGACCACCTAACCAGGCCCGCCCCATCTCTCCAGCCACCCCCACCCCCACACGCAACAGTCCTGCATCTCCCCAGCTTCCCTCCCCTTTCCCCACTTTCCAGCTTCTCTCCAGTCTTTCCCCCTCCTCCCTCCAGCCCTTCTCTAGACTCACCAGCATCTCAGTCTCCCCCCCTGCCTCTCCAGTGTTCACTCTTTCCTGCACTATGCCATCTGACCCTCTGTGGGGCTTTTCCTTTTATCTCTGGCTTCTTCAACCCACTGTCCCCTCACTTCTGGGACTCCACAGCCCATCAGCCACCTGTCTCTGCCCCTGCCGGTGTTACTCTGTGCCACAATCTTGGTTGAGTGTATTTTTTCCCTTGGTCTTCAAGCAGAGACTGGTTCTTTTTCAGTAACTGTTCACCCAGCGCTTGCAGTGACTTCAGTGTTTATTAGTAGAAATAACAAAATGAGAATATAATGACTGCCTCGCAGCTGTAATTTTTGATGAATGCATACAAAATTGTGCAGAAAAGGTCTTTAATAAATATTAAAAATGGGTTATTGTTTCGTTGTGTTTTGGTAGCAAGAGCAAAATAATTAGAGAAACGATCGCGTGTAATTAGGGGAACCCTATATTAGCAGCTGGGAGGTTCTGATCTATGTGGGTTGCTGAATCCCACTCCAGCCCCGGGGGGGGGAATTTATTTCTCCATTTGACAAGTTGCAAAGACCATGTTCAGACAGGAGGGGTAATTGTTTCATGGTCGCCCCAGGGGGAGACGAGACTTGCTCTAAGGTGAGAATGCTGATCCTGGTCGCTGTGCCGAGCTCAGACACAGAACAGGACCCAGCTTCCCCCAGCGCCGTGTGCTTTGTCTTGTCTTAGCTAGAATATCATAGTGTGAATCAGGAAATATAAGGGTTTTCCAAATTCCAGTCATCAGGCCTAGGTACCCAGGGGTGCCGGAACCTCCAGGTGAGGTCTCACCAAAAGGTTTTGGAAAGAAGTGGAATTCAAATTCAAGGGAAGTCGCCTTTGGCGTCTCCCCCACCCCACTTCTCCAGCACACAAAAGCTTTGCTAATATGCATATCTGTGGGGGTTGGGCTGGGTAAGTTGGGGAAACTCTACAGTCACCCTCTAATATTTGACCAACATAATTCGGAGCCCATGGTAGAGTTGCTGCCACAAAACCCACCCACACAACAGGAGAGTCCAGAGAGGGGACTCCTCAGCCGGGGACTTGTCCTTTCTCCCTGGACACAGTTGGCAGGAGTGGCTTGTCTTTGTTGGCTGGGCTCCACTGCTCGTGCTGAGCTGAGTGGATGAGGCTGGTCAGTCCTCCTGGGGGGCATGTGGAGCCTACCTTTCCCTCTTCAGTGGATACAGCAAGCCCACGTCATAGGAAGTCCTGCAACCTCCCCGATGTCCCCTTCGCCACAGGCCCACAGATCTGGCTGGCTCTGGGCTTCTCCCCAGCATGGACCACCCACACCCTCCCAAGACTTTCCTCCAGCTACCTAATCCCCCTTCCAGGCCTGGAACCTTCACCCCCACCCCACCCCCAATTCTCTATCAAGCTGCTATGACCCCTCTGTTTACCCTGGCAGCCTGCACCCCAGGTCTCCCTGCCACTCACCACTTAGGGTCCCCTCTCCAGAGACAGAGGTGCTGGGGTTCTCTGAGGGCCACAGGACCAGATTCAGGTTCAGCCAGCCTGGGAAAGGACTCCAGGAAAATGGAACAGGAAGTTCCCAGCCCCAGTCCCAGCCAGGTGATGAGGGGGCATCCTAGAGTTAACCCTTAAACTCCCAGTTTGGGAGCGGGGGTGGGGGAGAAGGCAGGGCGGGGCCAGAGACATAGACAGAGAGGCGAACCCAGATTCCAACCTCAGACTGCTTATGAATCTAACTACCCCTCCAAGTAAGAACTGCCCCCTCCTAATCAAAACTGGTCCTATGCTCCTTGGGGGTCTGTCAGCCTGTACTTTTGTTGGGGGTGGGGGGAACAGAGAAGAGCTACCATTTTTAAATGCCTGCTGTGTGCTGAGCTCCTTGCTAGGCATTTCGTTCATGCAACAAATCTTTGCCAAGTGTCTGCCCTGTGCTGGGCACAGCGGTAGGTGCTGAGGACACAGGAGTAAACAGGCCCTGACCTCAGGGGCTTGCTTACACGCCAGGGTGCAAGAGAAAACAGTGGTAGGCGCTAAGAAGAAAATAGGACTGTGTAATGGGGGAAGGGAGGGAGCCATCAACACTGCAGCCTAAAATCCTCCCAAGAATGCTGCCAGGTGGCTTTTGACCCCAGCTTTACCAATGACAAAGCAGGGGCTCCGGGGAGGGGAAGTGACTCACCTTTTACTCTAACTTACAAAGTCAAATTTTTCTCTTTGCTCTAAGGGGCCTTTTTGGGTTGTGCTCTAGGTGGCAGCCTGGAGGGTGCATCTCCACGGCACCTCCTGTCCTGGGGACCTGGGGCCACCTACACAGTGGTCAGCTACTGGGGGCTAGCCGCCCCTAGGCCCAAGCCTGTAGGGGCCAGACCCTGTGCTCCGTCTGGCTCTTCTGCAGGGTCACTGTCTTTAGCACGGGGGCTTCTCTGGTTTCTTTATTTGTCTAGAGTAGACCTCACTGGACCACAAGCTCCCTGAGGACAGTGGGGTTCCCCTTGTCTGCTCCACATCCTCCTCGCCTAGCCTAGCGCCTGGCACATTATCAGGATGGACGAACTGGCTGAGGAGCAGCTCCGCGGAGCCCAAGGTACTCCAGGGTTTGCTGCATAACCCGGACCTGAGGCTCCCCACCGTGCAACCTCCTCCTGCTGAGTTCACAGTCCCGGGCTGCTGCGGCCCGCCTCTGGGCGGGGCTGGGAAACCCTACCCACCGGCGGGATTGAAAGGGGGGCGGGGCGGGGGAGGGAGGCACCTCCCTCAGAACCTGCCCTGGGTCCTGAGACCCGCCCTCAGTGCTGTCGACCCCGGCCCTGATCCCAGAACTTACCTGTGACCCCATGGCTATGGCCTTCAAGGACATGGCCATGCACTTGACCCCTGGGAGTGGGGGCGGCTGGACCGGTAGAACTGCAGGAACGTAACCTGTCCCAGCAAGGATCCGACCTGGTTGTCTCCCGGCGTTGGGCCTGCAGTGTCCGGAGCGAGAGCCTGGGGAGCTGGCTGGGAGCCCAGCGGGAGGATTCGGGGTTCGCTGTTAACATGGATTTCCCTGGCCCCCCATTCAGGTTCACACTTTCCCTGGACATATGGAAAAGCAGAGACTGCTTGACCCAACTACCAGAAATATGAGCCAGGCAGAAAGGCCTGGGGTGCGAGAAGACTAACACTAACTTTTGGCCTTCTTATTTGACTAATATTCCTGCTCATGGCTCACCACGTGCTTGCACCAGTCATTCTTTGGAAAATTGCGTCCCTAATGTGTGTCCCGCACTGTCCCCAACCCCAGGGCCGCGGACTGAGTGGAACGGACAGGTGCTACCGCCACGAGGCTCACAGTCCGGGCAGGACTAGGTCCCTGTAGGAGAGATTCCTTTTGACTTACTAACTGAAGTTACTTTGCAGGGGAAAAAAAGGGGGGCTTAATGAACACTTAATTCTTTTCACATTCTTCCTGATCTTTGAAAACCCATCCCCCTCTTCCAGAGTATTATCCACGAACCAACAAAAATGCCTGTTAAGTTGCTGGATTGTTACTTTCTCTCTGTTCAGTAGATGATAAACACGTCCCCAAGGGACTTTTAATATTCATCCACCTATTTGGGATATGTTTCAATATCTCCTAAAATCATTTTGAAAATGTAAACTTCAACTATTCTCTTTGTTACTTTAGAATTTTTTCATATCAACTCAGCAAAGTTCCCGGCAGTGCTAACTGATGGCGTCTTCATCTTCAGAAATTTCCAAGGACAAACAAATGTCCCTGTATTTTCGACTTCTATAGGATTTCTCCATTTAGAATAGTTCAGGGCAAAGGGAAAACTCCTCCAACCCTAGGAAAAGTTCCTATTAAAAGTGCTATGATCCCTTGAATAACCTCTGGTTAATTCAGTGGCCTAACTGTGTGTCTCTAAACTGCATTAATAACACCTTTTCCTGCAGCTGTACCCCTAACACTTCCCTTTGGGTAGTCACAATCTTGCAGGAGTAACTGCAGGGCGTTTATGGCATAGCCAGACACCTCACTGAGGAAACACACCAAGGTCCCTTCACTGAAGGCTAACCTTGGTACAGAAGCGCTAGGGTTATTGACAAGAACACAAGGTGCGCCTTGGCATGTGCCAGCCTTTCTTCGGTGCCTGCAAATTTGCTGTTCCCCAAGTTTCTCATCTCCTTGTCTCTCATTGGCAGGAATTCTGAAGATTCAGAGGCCCGAGCTTCAGCCTCAGCTTGCCGTTTGCTGCCGTGTAGCTTTGGCAAGACAGTTAATCAACTCCTTTCACTCTGCTGCTCCAAGCTCTTCCTAAACGCTCACCCTGGGGCCCATCTAAGGCCCCTTCCTACCATGGATCTCATCTAACTTCTTTTCCTTTACCTGCCACATTTCAGTTACCACCTTCCAATCCCTGAACATGCCTATCTGATCCCACCTCTCCGTCCCGGCCTGGAATGGGTGCTTTCACTCCCAACCCCACTTTGCCAGTTCCTCTTCATTCTTAAATTTCAGTCTCCTTGGGAAGGCTGCTTCTGCTTGCTCTTTAAAAAGCATTCTCTCTCTGCACTCTAATTTCTTTCATAGCGCTTAGTAGTCTGTAATTCACTTGCTTCTTTTCTGTTTACTTGGTGTCCGTCTATCCTCCCCACTGGGCTGTGAGCCATGGACCGCGTCTTTGTGGTTCATTGGTTCCCAGCTTGACCTCTCAGTGGATTTGAACTTCCATCTTCCTTACAACTTTATTGATTTTTAGGAGCCACACTCTTCTATTTTATTTTATTTTTTCTACCTCTCCAGTGTCTCTTCTTCTTCATCAACCTTTCTTTCTTTGCCTGACCGTTAACTATTGGCATCCTACAAGGGTGCTGGCCAAGGGGCCTCTTCTCACTCCGTTCCCTCCCAGCCTCCAGTGATTCCCACCTGTTGTTATTTACACCTGAGTGGAATCCACTGCACTTGAGAGTGGGCTGGATTTAGTTATTGCTTCTAATAAACAGAATCCAGTCTGGTTAGTGTTGGAGTGTCGTTTCTGAGATTAGGTTGTAAACAGACTGTGGTTTCTCTTGGGGGCCTTCCTATGCACACTCTCATTCTCCTGCTTGCTCACCCTGGGGGAGCCATGTCTGCGGGGAGGCCCATGTTTTGAGAAATCAAGAGCAGCCAATGTGGGTTCTCCTCCCCCAGTCAAACCTTAAGGTGAGACCACAGCCCCAGCTGACAACTTGAGTATAACTCTCGACCCTGAGCTAGAGGCACCTAGCTAAGCCCTGTGGGTGCAAAAATCTTAAGATAACAAGTATTTGGTTTATTTTTAATTTTTATATTTACTTATTTTTAGAGAGAGAGGGAGAGAAGAGAAGGAAAGAAACATTAAAACATCAATGTGTAGTTGCTTCTCGCTTGCCCCCTCCTCCCCCCACACTGGGAACTGGCCTGCAACCCAGGCACGTGCCCTGACTGGGAATCAAACCGGAGACCCTTTGGTTCATAGGCCAGTACTCAATCCACTGAGCCACACCAGCCAGTAACAAGTATTTGTTTTAAGCTACAGTGTTTTGGGATCGTTTGCTGCACAGCAAGAGATAACTAATACACATCCCTTGGGGGTTTCACAGCCTCAGTGGCCTTAGGAACCATTCTCCGTACCAGTGTCCCTATATTCATAATTTGCCTCTCAATTCTGTCCACTTGACATTGCTACTTGGTTGTCTCATAAACGTCTCAAAGACTTCATGTTCAAAACCAACTTGTCCAGCCACATAAATAAGTGCAAATTCCGTGTGAGTGGCTTTGTCGCTGTTCACTGATGTGTCCCTAATGCCCAGCACATAGTAAATCCTCATTAAATGCAGATGAATTAATGTTTCACATCACACGTGCTTCTTTTCTGGTATTTCCTATTTTGGTAAATGTAGTACAATCCATTTAGTCACTCAAACCAGAAATTTGGACATATTCTTGACCCCCTCACTTACCTTCATTCTTACATCTTACCAGTCTCCAAGTTCCACAGGTCTGACATCCTAAATGTTTTTCAAATCTTCCTGTTTCTCTACCTCCACTGCCATCACCCAAGTCCACATCACCATTATCTCCTGCCTGGACCATAGCAATGACTGAACTGGTTTCTCCTCATTTACTTTATTTTTTAAAACGTTTTAAGTGCAGCATACAGAAATGTACATGAACCAAAAATGAAGAGCGTGATGGATTTCTACCAAGTGAAAACAGTCCTTTAGCCAGCATCCGGATCAAATCAAAACCTACCAACACTTCTGGGCTCCTGTGGTGCCCTCTTCTCTTCATCCCCCACCCCCCTCACTAGTCTTCCATCTACAACCAGTTTTTTTGGTCTGTTTTTGAACTTCATGTAAATGAAGTCACACAATTGGAACTCTTCTTCTGGTCTTACTCATTCCACAGCAGGGGGCTCATCCATGTGTTGCTTATCCCATTGCATTATTTATTTATTCTATTTTAGCTAGACAGTGAGTGGTTTTTAGTTTGGAGCCACATCAAGTCATTCTTGCATGTCCCTGGTGACCACACGTATGAGTTACTACTGGGTTTGTACCCAGGAGCGAATCGCTGTGTCTCAGGGTATGTAGAGGTTCACTGCTACCCACTCGTCTAGAGAACTTAAATCATTTCCCCTTCCACCATCTGCAAACTCATAGTTTCTTCCTTCCTTCCTTCCTTTTCTTTCTTTCTCTCTTTCTTTTTTAGAGAAAGGGGAAGGGAGGGAGAAAGAGAGGAAGAGAAACATCAACCAGTTGTCAGCCCCCAACCAGGGACCTGGCCCACGATGCAGGTATGTGCCCTGTCTGGGAATTGAACCTGTGGCCTTTTGGTTTGCAGGCCGATGCTCAACACACTGAGCCTAGCTAGCCAGAGCTCATCTAGTACATTTGTTGCCTCAGGCCTAGGATCAGCCATTTCTCCAAGGAGTCCTGATTTTTAGCATTAGCTGATTTATTTTTCACATTATAAAAGTCACATAAATGGAATTTTTAAAAGGATGAAATAAAGTAAAAACAAATGGAATATCTACACCTCTTTCATACTCAATGGAATATAAAAGATTCTTGTGAAAGAGGACATCATATGTAGAGGAGTGAGCCTGAGGGCTGGTGGGTGGGGGTCAGAGTCAGCAGCAGGATGAAGGGCTGGAGACATCCGCCAAAAAGGACAACAGGGTTGGTTCCTAGGTGCCATTGCCATCTACTCCCATGAGGAAGGTCCATTAGGGGCCTCCTGATGCTGAGCTGCTCAGAAAGCCTTCTGAGTGTCCCCATTTCCACCTGCTTCAGTGTCTTATATGAGTGAATGCAGCCTGAAACTCCACCCAAGATTGAGGAACGCTAGATATCAGATAGTATGAGGTGGTGGTAGCAGCAGCTAACAGGTATTTTGGGATGAGGGCAGTGTCTTAGTTTTCTAAAAATGTACCAACCTCTAAGGAAAGGTAACAATTTATTCTCAAAAGGCCAACCAGAGTGACTGTTGAGCTTAGTTTCCGCAGTGACCCTGCCCTCCCTGTACTGTAAGCTGTTTCAGCTTCCGGGTAGAGTGTTCCAGAAGGTGGGGTGAGGGTGTTTGGGAAACACATCCAGTCTACCCTGTCAAGTTTGGTGGTTTGCTTGGCTGAAGCTGAAATGCCAGCCTTGAAAACTGTGGAATGAATCACTTCGTGTTGCTGCCTAGGAAGGAGACTTGTGTCCTCCTGGAGCTTGCTCAGGGCAGAAAAGGTGTCTGCCAGGCCAGCATCATGGCTAACATCAGGAGCCAGGCTTGGGGTTGGCACCCTCTCTGCCTGCCCTATTTGCAAGATCAGATGTCAGTCTTGCTCACCCACTAGGAAGGAACAAAGCCCCCATGATAATAACTGCTGGGTAGTTCCAGTTGCAAGACAAGGACATCAAGAATTGGATTGTGAATAGGGACCTGGTTAAAGAAACTGATATATATAGCTTTTACAATGGAATAAGCCATAGTTAAAAAAAAACAGCAGGGCACCACTGGAGAAGTGCAGAACTCTTGGCACACAACCACTGCGTCCAAACCTGCGCTAAGAGACTTGACCAAACTCTGGCCTGGCTTCTAATATCATAAAGATTTGGATGCCCTAGCCCCGCCCCCCATCCTTCCCCCCGCCCCGCCAATAATTTGCCTTCCTGGAAAAAACTCAACGCTGCACTGCTGCCAGAATTTATTCTTTGTTCCAGCCAAATGATTGATGACTGACCCCTGACCTCCCTTTCTTAGAACATTTACTAAAAAGAGCTTATAATTGTGAATATATGTATCTTACAACCCAGATGCTATCTGTCACGGACCTGAGAGTCATTCCTTTAAAAAGCATTCGCCAGGAAAGACAGGCCTTCCGTCCTCCTGCTCCGTGGGACAGACTACTGACTTCCGTATCTCACAGCTAGCAGACAGACACACCTGGCCTAATCACATGACTGGCTTTTTGTGATTTTTCACTTCTCTGATTCTACTGGACCCGGTTCTCCCACTCCCTCATTCTCCCTTTCCCAAACGCCCAAATTGGATGGCGCTCAGCTCTTCCCCCTGCTATCAGCAGTTATCGGATAAAATCTTTCCGCAGCTTTAACTGATGTTCTGCTGTTTGTCTTTGACATGCTGCATGGTTTTTTTCCCCTCTATTTTTTTTTTTTATATTGAGCAATCTCTAAGATGTGTCACACAGACACACAGAATAGGGCCGGTCAGCGGCATATGGTATACTCTCATTTTTGAAACAAAATTCTGAATAGGCGAGTGTGGGAGGCGACTCTAGTCCTCGGAGGCCGGGCGGAATTTGCGCTCCGGGTCTCCAGCATGGTAGCCCGGAGCTGGCGCTCTCGGGCGGACGCCCTGGCGCAGACCGCCTCAATTTCCCCAGCCGACTCGAGAGCTGCAGAGTGTCTCCACCGCGGTCATCACCGCTTCGGGAGGCCCTGCACCCGGGGTCCACAGCTGGCGCCGCGAGAGAGCCGGGAAACCGGAAGTTGGAACGGGGTAGCCGGACGGAAAACGCCAACACACCTTTCGCGGTCAGAAGGCACCAAATTGACCCCACTGTGCCTTGCAGGCCCTCGGGGGCGCGGACGGGAGCGCGCAGGTGAGAGTGGCTAAGTAGTGCCGTGGAGAGGCGGCGTAGGGGCGTCAGCCAATAACCGACGTCTCTGAGGGGCGGGGCAGCGTCGTTGCCTGGGCGACACGTTCCCAGCGTCCGTGCTCTGCGCTGGGCAACTGGGAGGCACCGACTGTGAGAACCAATCTCCGGGATCTTCCGGGGCTCCGGACGCGTCCCATCCAGTCGCCTCGCATTAGGGGACCACGCCGCGGAGTTGGCTCCGCGCTTCTTGGGGTGAGAGGGCCGCCGGCTCCAGTAGCCTTGGGGGTTCTTATTTTTCTTCTTTGAAAAACGTTTTTTTTTCCTGGAACCCCTCCTATCTAATACTTACACTGGTTTTCTTTTTTTCTGTTTCGATGGTTAACATTTTCTCTACTGTTTATTCGATTATTCCTGTTTTTCATGGCCTCTCCCGCATTCCTTTATTTCCCCCTGTGGCCTCTCCTTCCTAAGGTTAGGTCATCTGCATTGCCCTGTCTTCAGCCTGGGCCGCCTTAATCAGTACAAGGTTGTTTTTATTACTTCAGATGATTCTTTTTTTCTACTTTTTATTAGTCTGGGTGTTTTTTTGTGAAGTCCTCTTTAAGACCTGAGTGAGCTCGCAAGCCAGTCTGCGAGGGTAGATGGTGATTTATTTCCTGAAGGTAGCATCTCCTCCTTCCCCAAGCTCAGTGAAGCTGTCTGCTGTCAGAGTTGGCATTTGTGTTTCCCGTGCCTGAAGCTCGGATAAGCGCCTTCATCCACGACAGTTGTCGTGACAGGCTGCTGGGGTGAGTACGTCCCTAAGCTGGTGGCTTGTGAGCTGGGCAGCAGGTGTTTTCTGTTGGAGTTATATGGAGTTCTTTTTTTAAAAAAAAATTTAGTCATCAACATTTTAAAGTCAGCAGATTTCACGTAGAAATCTAATTCTTTTCGGATTCTCTTGAAAAATCCTCAAGCTTTGGCAATTCTAGGCCTCCAACTGCCCCGTTTAAACAAAATATGGTTTTTTGAGGCCTCTGAAGTCCCTCCCCATTCTGGTCTCAAACCCAAGGAACTGGTCATTTGTGCTACTGCCTGGGTGCTGGATGCATTTAGGTTTTGATCTCTGCATTACTTATTTAATCACCCTGCCTGATTGAACTCTTTATGAACTCTTTCAGGGATAGAAATTCCTACACAGCAAATGTGAGGGCTTTTCCTCCTAGAGCTGCTCAGTCCTAGAGCCAGCCCTGGGAGGGTTTCCTCTCTTTTCCAAGAAGGGGCTAATATCTGTCATATAGCAGGTGCTCAATATATAATTTTTGAACAGTTAAATAAATGTTAAGACTTCATTTGGTCTAGATTAGGTGATTCCCTGGTGGGATCCAAATCTCTGGGCTTCCCGGTATCCCTGAAGTGTCTCTTTTGTCTGGTAGAGAAACTTTTGCCCTCAGGGAATCAGGACACACCCACTCTTTTCTGGATTTGTGCACTCCTGGGACTGCCAGGGGCTGAAATGATCCATCTCAGGAGCAAGGCCCCTTCTCTGGACACTGGTTGTGCTCCTCCTCGGTGGGAAAATGCTCACAGACGAAGCAATTCATCTTTTCCAGGGCTCCCTGTGGCTTTTTCTCATTTTGTAGCTCTCTCTGGCTTGAAAATAATATTGACTTTTGCTATACCTTTGTACATCTCTCTTTACCTTGAGGATTAAAACACCTGGAAACCCCTAGGGGTTTGTCACTTTGTCAAAGTGACAATAGAATGGATCGGAATCCTAGGACTCCTAAAACATGTTTAACTCCAAACGTTGAGTTGCAGTCTCAAAATGCTGCAGTGGCAATCTGAGAGCAGGTCCCGAATGTGGGGAATTTGGGTCCAGGGTTGCCAGATGTTCTAATTTTTCAAGAAAATCCATTTCTTTTTTAATTTAACTTTTTAAATGTTGGAAACTAAGTTAAAAAAAACTCAACCCTCGTGAGCCCTTGCAGCGTGCCCGTGGGCTGGTACGGGGGCCCGTCGTGCCTGTCTTACTGGCTGAAGTGGATGCATCTCACAGGTCTCCTGTGGGCTGAAGGCAGTGGGCATGGGAATGTTTCCTAGAGGAATGAACCTTCCTGGAATTTGACCACAGGGCTGACCTCCACCCCCTTCCTGACCTGGAGGTGTAATATGAAACCACCAGGGATATCTGAGCGTCTGGGACCCCATGGATAGTTGGTTAAGACCCCTTTACTCTCGTTAATACTAGTCTTGAGAGTGAGCTGGGGGTAGGGGGCCTTTAGAAAAATCAGATTGATCCCACATCTTTCGGAGGTGTAGGGCATGGAGATCCTAGGCCTCTCCCAAGTTTCCTCTTATGGAGAGAGAACTCTGTGCTAGTCTTGTGGGGAACCCAGAGGACCTGCTGACCAGCCTGGAGGCTTTAAATAAAATCCAGGGATATCTTTACGGAAACTCTGTAGACCTTCAGAAGCCCGGAAGGGTGCTGACAAGGATCATCATAAGTCTCCACCCAGCAAAGTACCCTTTTTCCTGTGAGGGCAGCTGCAATGCTCTCTCTGAAACGTCAAATATCAAAATCCTCCCATAAAATGTATTTTCCCATATTGGCGCTCCTGCTTGTCTGGCATTAGGAGTAGTATGTGCCCAGAAAAGTGATTGGGAGCTGCCAGGGTGGATCTGGAGTGACCTGGCCAAGAGCAGGTGCAGCTGGGCTCAGGACCCTAAACCCCGGAACGCTGGAAGCCAGGAACCCTCTAGGACTGTAGCTACGTGGGGAACGGGATCTGGGAGGGACTTCCTGTTGTCCTTAATCCCAGTCTCCACCCGTCTCCCTTTCCCCGGTGCGAGCTGCTGAGGATCCCTTCCCAGGGGAGGGTCCCTCTTTCCGCTGCCTGAGGTGTCCCATCCACCTCCAACTCAGTGAGGATGGGGGGGCTGGGGAGGGGACATGGATCCAGAGAGCAGCACAGGCAGCCAGCTGGCAGGAGGGAACGGGGTCAAAGGTGGAGGGCTTGGAGAAAAGGGTGCCTGGACCCAGATTGGGGAAGGGGAAGGACGGGAAGGACATTCTTTGTCCAGAACCATGAGCCAGATGGACTCCTGAACCCAGCTGTTACAGCCGCAGGGATGATCGTTGAAAGTGGGCAGCTCAATTTCTGGATCCCAGGCAGGGCTGAGTCAGGTAGAGCACAGGGTGTGTGTGTGTCCTGGACCAGGGAGACCGCAGGGCCTGGATTCCTCAGCTGAGCTGGCTGTGGCAGTCGGGGCCCCACACAGCACCTGTTTTGTAGGATCTCTGCAGATCTTTTGGCTTCTAATGACAGGAGATACAGATTCCTAGTCAGCCCTGGCTTTCCCTGAGCTGATTGCTATGAGATGCAGGGCTATTGTTTCAGTGATAAAGGGAACAATACAAAATAGCATTCTGTAGAAGCGAGGGACCAAAAAACAGAGAGGGAGGCCATTGGATGGCATCAAGGAGGCTTTTTTTTTTTTTAATAAAGATTTCATTTATTTATTTTTAGAGAAGGGGGAAGAGAGGGAGAGAAACAGCAATGTGTGGCTGCCTCTCGCAGGCCCCCCACTAGGGACCTGGCTCACAACCCAGGCATGTGCCCTGACTGGGAATTGAACCAGTGACCCTGTGGTTCACAGGCCTGTGCTCAATTAATTCATTGAGCCACACCAGCCAGACAGGAGGCTTTATTTTTTATTTTATTTTTTAAAGATTTTATTTATTTACTTATTTTTAGAGAGAGGGGAAGGGAGGGAGAAAGAGAGGAAGAGAAACATCTGTGTGCGGTTGCCTCCCATACACCCCGCACCTGGGCACTTGGCCCGCAACCCAGGCATGTTGAGCCCCGACTGGGAATCAAACCAACAACCCCTTGGTTCACAGGCCGGCACTCAGTCCACTCAGCCACACCAGCTAGGGCAGGAGGCTTTATTTTTGATTGGGAATAGGGATGAGACTGGACCTACATGAGATTTGGGGGGCACTTCAGAAGTGTCCAGGAGATGCTAGCTGATTTCCTTCTGCTCTTCGAGGCTCCTGGCCAGAAGCTGGAGGGGGCTCGGCCAGCAGAAGGAGAAACGACGCAGCTGTGCTTCGTAGCTCCGGCATAGAAAATGTCTGCAGACTGTGGCGGCACGCAGGCTCCCCGGGCCAAAGACAGAGCCCGAGAGGTATGGACATGGTGCCAGGTAAGGGAGCTGCGCTCTGGAGAAAACTGGAATTGGAGGGGATCTTCACAGCAAGGCATCTGGACCAGTGGAAGAGTTAGACCCACTGGGGTGCAGGGCGGGTGGATGGGTGTGAAGCGGGAAATGGAGAGAGGGCGGTATGATGGGAAATACCTTCCACCTGGGAATTGACTTCTGCGGAACCACATCGCTTGGCCTGGTGCATTCTGTAGTCAGCAGACCACAGGCCACATGAGGTAGCAGTTAGGCTCTGCAGGGGTCCCACTGGTGCGGCTAGCTCTCTGGACAGCACCAGAGCACACAGAGAAGCCTCGGTCTCCCCCCACCGCCCCACCCCCGCATACTGTCCGTGGCCTGGGACCCCTTCTCTCTGGGTCTGAGCATCTAGGCCTTCCTGTACATGTTATCTCTCTGTGTGTGTGTGTGTGTGTGTGTGTGTGTGTGTGTGTGTGTGATTACAACCTGTGGGGAGACCGGAGTCACCAGACTTGGAATCAGGAGAGTAGAAGTCAGTTGCAGCCAGGTGTGTGACTTTGGGCAAGTACCCTGGCCTCTCAGAACCAGGAGTGTGATCTATAAAATGTGGATCGTGTACCTGTTGTTCCAACCGTGTCACCCAGGTGGTTGGGAGGCTCAGAGGAAATAATGGGCACAAGAGTCCTCTGTAAGCAGTTCGTCAGCTGCAGGAGACTGTCACTGTAACACATAATAGAAGAATACCCACAGCAACCGGAACCCAGGTCAAAGAGACCTGTACCCCTTACCCAGTAATTCCGGTGGTCGTAAGTACACACACAAATCAAGTATTAGTTTTATGTTTTTCCTACCATAGAAGCACAAAAAGTTGTTACCACTGTTTGGTTTCCTATCCAAAATGCCTTTGTAAAATGAACAGGGCTCACACGTCCGTGCCATTCTCTGCTGATGTCGGGTTTTGTCAGCTCACACAGTAGAGTAGTAACAATAACTACAGGCAGTGTTCTGTGTTTGCCCAGAACTTTCTGGAGCAGGCAGCTCTGTCATGCATTGTCTGTGCGGAAAGTGGAGCAGCTGGGTCTTGGAGCCTGCCTTACCCAGGCGGCTCTCAGGCACTCTGACTCCTGCCCTGCGGTCTTTCCCTTTGAGACCCTAACACAAATGGAGGTGGGGAGGGCAAGAGGGATAGGCATGAGTTCCCTGCAGAAGGCTGGCCAATCCCCATGCAGTGGATGACAATGAGGTTTCACCAAGGGCCTCTCAGTAGAAGGGAAGGGACTTAACCAAAGCTCTTGAGGTTTGGGTGGAGATGGTGTCTGCGCGGGGTTGAATGGCTAGTGAGGAACGGCTCTGGCTTTGAGCCCCAGTCACCTGACTAAAGCCAGCTCCTTCCTCTTCCAGAGCACTGGGCTGACGTTGGTGTGATGGAGGGGGGAGGAGTTGAGAGGACCCTGAAGTCCCACTGGGTGGGGTGGTACTGAAGGGGGTGAGCTGTAGAGGTGTGCTCCTTCTTTCAGACAGACCATGGTGGGCACCAGGCTTCGGCACACCTGTGGCACCGTTAGGCTTTTTTCTCCAAACTAAAAAACTCCAACTGCTCCCATCAAATTCAGTCAGGCCAGATATGCCCAAGGCCACATGATGCCTCCCTGTCACCTTAAAGACATGGTGGCCCTAGGGGTGACTTGGGAGTCAGATACACTTGAGTTCAAATCCTGGCTGAGCCACTCTCTGATCTTGGGCTCTTGTCTGATCTCTGAGCCTGGGTGTATTAGTTTCCTGGGGCTGCCATAACAAAGGGTTACAAACTTGGTGGCTTAAAACAACCAGAGTTTATTCTCTCACAGTTCTGGAGGCCAGAAACCTAAAATCAAGGTGTCGGTAGGGCTCCCTCCCAAGGCTCTAGGTAGGATTGTTCCTGCCTCTTCCAGCTGCTGGGGGCTCCAGGTGTCCTTGGCTTATGACAGCATCACTCCAGTCTTTGCTTCTGTCTTTGCATGGCCTGCTCCATGTTCTCTGTCCTCTTTTTATAAGAATACCAGTCATTGGATATTCAACCCACTGCACTCAGTTTCCTGGTATATTAAAAATAGTAACCACACTACTGTTAGAGGTGCAAGGCTTGAATTGAAACAGGCAGCTGCCCTGTGGGCACTTGGCCAGCCTGCACCTTGCAGGATCTTTATAGGCCTGCCTTCCTTCCCTTTTGGGGGTGAGCAGGAGATGCACAGGTCCCTGGGGATGTGAGAAGGAAGTAAGGCCAGTCCTTCAAGTGTGTCTTATATGTGGTTGTGTGTTTGGCCACACTAGCTGTCTGTCTCTGCAGGGACCCCTGGGCGTGGAGGGCGTGGAGGACAGCTTGGCTGTCCTCCATGGAGCTTTTCCAGTCTCCTCCCCAGTATTAATGGGGGCTGCCATTCCTAGGTTCCAGGTCATGGGCATCCTTGTCAAGAAGAGCTTTCCGAGCCAAAGGACATGGTGCCTTTCGGAGCCACTCAGGAGTCACCCTACATTAAGACAGAGATGCAAGAGCTGCACCCTGAAGGGGTGTCACAGGAGGACAGGGCTCAAGGAGCTTGGAGCTGGAGGCGCCTGAGCCAGGGCTCTAAGGAGAAAGCTCTTTTTCTACCTGGTGGAGGTGAGGAGAGGGATGTGGAGAGAGGTGCTTTCCTGGGCAGCAGCTGTGGGGAGAGGTGGAGGCTCACAGCTCAGGTGGGAAGGGGAAGAGGTTTCTGCCATGGTCAGGAGTGATGCCTGGATGTCTGCCCACTTGCCTCTCGGAGGTCACGCTGGCCCAGTCTCAGAGCCTACTGACCCTCTTCTTGGGTGGAGTCGAAGGTGGGGTTTGAGGCAGCTGTGGGTTTGCCAGGCATGAGCTTGCTCAGGGAGCAGCAGGACCCGAGGATGAGGTGGCCTCCCTGAGGACCTCTCTCCTCTCTCAGCCCTCCCCTCCCCCCAGATCCCCGTGCTTTCCCACGAGGGGAGGACCAGAGACCGGCAGATGGCTGCAGCGCTCCTCACTGCCTGGTCCCAGGTGAGTGCCCTGTCCAAGGCTGGGAGGGAAATGGAAAGGCACGGAGGGGGAGGGACGGTGTCTCTGACTGAATCATCCTCTGGACCTCAGTACTGGACCTGAGGGTCGGGGCCGGAGGGGAAGGTGCTGGAGATCCTGAGCTTTGGCTGTGGCATCAGAAAAGAAGGCCTCTTTTGTTTTTGTCTCCCGTCTTCTGTACACAGTTGCCTTATTCTTGTCCCAAAAAGCCATCCTTGGGCAACTCCCGCTTCACCCGTAGACCTGGGCAGCAGGTTAGGAGTCAGGATCTCATCTTGGCTTCAGCTTGGCACCAGCGGGCCCCTCCACCATGGCGCGGCTTGTCCTGCAGAGTAGGCATTTTGTGTTTCAGATGCCAGTGACCTTTGAGGACGTGGCTCTCTACCTCTCCCGGGAGGAGTGGGGGCGGCTGGACCACCCGCAGCAGAGTTTCTACCGGGATGTCCTGCAGAAGCGAAACGGGCTGGCCTTGGGTAAGGGCTGGCATTCGTGTGGGGCGACACTTCCTGACGCCCTGGATGTCAGAGGTGGGGTCTGTCCTGCCATCATCTCCCAGCTTTCCAAGGCTTAAAACCTGTTCATTGTTCACGTAGATTGTATTTTTCCACAGAGCCTTCCTAGTGAGGCGCATGCTCTGTATACAGGCTGCGATGGGAGCCATGAGCCAGATGTGGCTGTTGAGCACTAGAAATGTGGCTAGAGTAACTGAATATTTAATTTTATTTCATTTTAATCAGCTCAAATTTGAAGTGAAAGAGCTACACGTGGCTAGTTGGCTGCTGTATTAGCTAGTGCCAGCCTAGAGATTCTGCTTCTCTTTGGTTCTTCTGTGGTGCTTTCCCCGAGGTTTCACCCCCCTCTTTCTCGAAGCCCAGCTTTAGACGTGTCTGTGCAGAAAACTGGCCTCTGGGCTCTGGGCTCTGGGCCGGCGCCCGAGGTAGGGGGATACCTCGGGTGCCAGCCCTGAGCCCAGAGCCCAGAGGCCAGTAACATCTGCCCTGAGGGGCATGTCCTCGTTTCTGAGGGGCCTTGGCTCTCCCGGCTTTTCTCTCAGTAAATAGTTATGTCCCTGGGCTTTGACTCCTCACTTGCAGACTCCAGTTTTCTTGGCAGACTTTTATGAGATCTTACGGAAACTCAGCGTTCATTCATTGCTGTCCATTCATTCAGTTACCTTGTCTGTCAACACACACCTGTTGCACAGCTGCTAGTGCAGGCGGAGCTTGGGGCTTGGTAATGCCACCCCTTGACTTCAGTGGTGGGCTGAGACCCTCCCTTGTCCCTGTTGGGCCCCAAGATCATAGCTACCCTGCTCACTCCTTTAATTGTCTCAGGTTTTTCTACCACCTGTTGTTAACACCCCCAGGGCCCAGAGCAGCAGGTCTGGGCAAGTCCTGGGAGATCAGAGGGAACCTAGCACCCATTTGTGGCCTCACAACAGCCTTCATGAACAACCTAAACCAAGGGTCCCCAGCCCCTGGGATACAGACCAGTACCGGTCCATGGCCTGTTAGGAACCGTCCCTGAGGGAAGCTCGCCTGAGCTCCCTCTTACCCATCCATGGAAAAACCGGTCCCTGCTGAGGACCGCTGACCTAAACCACCCAGTTTGTCCACATTCCCTTCCTTCCATGGGGCCTGGACTAGGGCATGGAGGCCAGGCCCTCTGCTCTCTTACTGACTTGACCAGAATTCTCGGGCCCTCATCCAGGGCCTTGGCAAATGGACATTTCTTCCCCAACTTCTGGGTGGCGTTCCTGGCCCCTCATGTCCCAGGGCCTCCCCCAGGAGCCCTTACCACCCCAATAAGGGCTGGGAAGGGGGAGGTGCAGGAGTGGGAGACATTGCTGAGCCCACAGCCAGGGCTGTGTGAAGAACGGGGTTGCTGGAAGCTGACCTGGCCCAGCCCCTCCCCCATTACTTCTGGTGCTCCTTCAGGGAAACAAGGCAGAGCCCTGCCCCAGTCCTGAAAAGAGTATGTCTAGTGGTAACCCTGGAACGTGCTTCCTGGAGAGGATGGCCATGTGACCGCAAGCAGTCTTAGAGGACACGTGGTGTTACCTGGTATTTCCACAGTTGCACCCGTTCCCCTTTTGCTCTGTCAGTTCTCAGGGGGTGGTGTCTCCTGCTGGGCAGCCCAGGAGCTCTGTCGCTGAGCACTGCATCTCTTTTTGGCCAGGGTTCCCCATCAGCAGAACTTTCTGGGCCTCCCAAATTCAGGGCAAGGGTGAGGCCTCAAGTTCGTGCCTGCAGATGGGAGAGGAAGAGAGGTGCATTCAGAGGTAGTGGGTAGGCAGTGGGTTGTCGCTGTCACTCCCAGGTGCCCCTTGTCAGTGCAGGCTCTGTTTCCTGTGGGGTGCAGACACATGGCCTTACCTGGGGCAGGGGCTAGCCTTCCCTCTTCTGCAGAAGGTGGCTGTCATTTCTCAGGTTCCCCTCAGGTCCTTGAACTTTTCTCCATCTCCAGAGTTCCCTTGAGTCCCTCACAGAAGCTTCTCTGGTTGGAAACTCTTTTTCCAGGAGTTGCAGAGGTGAGAAAGGAAGAGCCAACCTCATCCCCAGCAGTCCCTGGGGATGGGAAGTCGCTCAGGACCAGGGCAGGGAGAGCCCAGGAGGATGTCCTGCAGTGTGGGCGGCAAGCAGCCAGTGGCCAGAGATTGGGGCCAGACAAAGACGACGAGCAGCCAGGTCCCCGGGAGGAGACACAGCTGGAACCAGCCCTGTCTGACACCGGCTGTCCAGAGAAGCCCAGCGAGGGGGAGATAGGTGCTCCCGAGAGCAGCAGGGAGGGCCTGGTCCCTGATGGTGATGCCTGCAAGAAGACCTACAAGTGTGAGCAATGTGGCAAGGGCTTCAGCTGGCACTCCCACCTGGTGACGCACCGGCGCACCCACACGGGCGAGAAACCCTATGCCTGCACGGACTGTGGCAAGCGCTTTGGCCGGAGCTCGCACCTCATCCAGCACCAGATCATCCACACGGGTGAGAAGCCCTACACCTGCCCCTCCTGCTGGAAGAGCTTCAGCCACCACTCTACGCTGATCCAGCACCAGCGCATCCACACAGGTGAAAAGCCCTATGTGTGCGACCGCTGTGCCAAGCGCTTCACCCGCCGCTCGGACCTGGTCACCCACCAGGGCACGCACACAGGCGCCAAGCCCCACAAGTGTCCCATCTGCAGTAAGTGCTTCACACAGAGCTCAGCCCTGGTCACCCATCAGCGCACTCACACAGGGGTCAAGCCCTACCCGTGCCCCGAGTGCGGTAAGTGCTTCAGCCAGCGCTCCAACCTCATCGCACACAACCGTACGCACACCGGGGAGAAGCCCTACCACTGCCTTGACTGCGGCAAGAGCTTCAGCCACAGCTCGCACCTCACCGCCCACCAGCGCACCCACCGTGGTGTCCGGCCCTACTCCTGCCCTCTCTGCGGCAAGAGCTTCAGCAGGCGCTCCAACCTGCACCGGCATGAGAAGATCCACACCACAGGGCCCAAGGCCCTGGCCGTGCTGATGCTGGGGGCGGCGGGTGCTCTCGCAGCACCCCCATCTACTCCCACCTAGGAGGCTGCAAGGGAGGTGCCAGGCCCTGGGGAGGAGTGAGGGCAGCTGTAATGGCAGCAAGAGGGAGCGAAGGGAGTTTGGGAGGTGCTGGCATGGGGTGGGGCATGGCAACATGGGAACGAGTTAGGGTGAAGAGCAGGCAGGCTAGCTGTAAATTAAAGGCCTTGGAATTCAAGCCTTGGCCTATTGTTCCGTCTTGTGGCGGGTGGGGGTGGGAGGTATAGGGAAGTTGGGGGAGCTGGTGGCTGACCCCAGACTGTGGGAGACTCTTGGGTCCACGATGTGTCCTCACCAAGGCATCCCTGAGTCATTGCGTTCAGGTCTTGGGCACCCTCTTCCCCCATCCTTGACTTGGCTTGGACCCCAATCCACATGGTCAGGACCATAATTGTCCAGGTAGAAGCTTCTTAGCATAGAGGTTTTAAGACCTGAATCTAACCAGCCACTTCTGGAGTTGTCGACCCCCTGACGGGTGCCCTGCTGCTGCCTCAACTTTCATCCCAGGGGCATTGCCCACTGAGACCTGGCTCCCTCGGCTCTTTGGGAGCCAGGAGTGGGGTAGAGCCAGCCTGGGAGTTCATACTTATTGTCTCCTGCCTGCCCTGTCTCCTGTTTCAGTCACCAAGGCCGAGTTTTGTGGCTGGACGTTTTGCATCTGCTCCTACTGGGGCCCATTGGTGACCCAGTGAGAATTCCACACTTGCCAGGGACCAGTGTCCCTCCTTGGCCTCTTCACACATGTCCTTTATCATTTGCCCTACTCAGCCATGCCTGGTTGTTTCACTCCTGGCCTTCTGGTTTTAGATTTCTGTAGTTTCTATTTCCTGTTCTCTACTATTTTTCCTGGAAGGGGTGGGCTCAGCCTGCTTATTATCCAAGATTTGCAGCTTAGCTTCTAGGATAACATGCAGTTCTGACCTTGATGTCTGCATCACGGAGGTCATCAAGACCCTACCTGTCTCTGGATCACGGAGCCACCAGGGTGGCTGCAGCCCTGGTTGGTTCCCAGCTCCTAAGGGACGAAGTGGCTTGAACAGGACGGCAGACAGAATAGTAATAATAGTTGCCAGTTGCCCTGTAGGCTTGGGGCCAAGCACCGTGTATTTGTCACCTCTGCTATCCACAACGCTGAGCAGTGGGTTTTATTCTAGTTTTATAGATGAGGAAACTGAGGCTGGGAGAGAAGTCCATTAACTTTCCCAAAGCCATACGACCAGAAAGCTGGAAGCTGAGGTTCAGGGCCAAGGATTTTACCATTTAAAGAATACCCTTATTTCCACACACCCCAACAGCTATTGACTGTCTAATTAATGCATGATATTATGAGGCAGGGCTGTCTAAAAAGAGTAAGACAGACATCAGACAACCTTCTGGCATGCTGGACTCGGCTGGAGATGGGGAGAGGAAGGAGCATATAATCATTGGGATGCCAGGAAGCTGCTGACTAGTGGGAGCCTAGGCAGGACTTGGTGGCATCTGGGAGGTCTCAGTGGGATCTAGGGTTGAGTTGCTGGTGAGAAAGAAAGCAGTTTCCTCCCTTCTGCTTGTCTTCATGGCTCTGCTCACAGCCAGAAATGGGATTTCTCTGCTTGGCTCAAGGCTGATGGTGCTCACACACGTAGAGCAGGCTTGCTGCCCCCAGGAGCTGGTTTTGAAACGAAGGAGATGGAGGTGGGAAGGAGATTTAAAACAACACTAGGAGCTGCCATCACTTGGCGCAAGCTTAGTAAGGAGTATTCATTTGCACAGTGGCTATTTGCTTTCTTGGCCTTCGCGGCTAGCGTGTCAGGACTTGAACCACTCAGAGGTCTGTCGGGTGAGCCAAGGAGTCATGTAAAGGCTCCACTCTGGCCTGTGAAGAGCTCAAAGACCACAGCATCCAGGAGAAGCAGCTTTCCCTTTTCATAGCAGGGTGCAGAGGGGTGTGATTTCAAGAACCCCACAGGTCTCTGGCCACTCCTTCCTAGATGTCTATCCGGAGGTCACCATTCTGGCACAGGCCAGGAGAGAGCATTTTAAGAGTGGAACTTGGCTGTTTGGAAAATATTTGACAAGAGCAACTAAGACTGAGGATGTATCTGGGGCATCGTGGAAGGGCCTAGAATGTCAGGGTGAAGGGTGTTCTTGATTCCTGACTGATGGAGTGCCACTGAGAGATAGCAGGCTTGGGGGAGAAGGTCATCAGGGTCTTGGTATCTCTGGTTATTGGTTGAGAAGAAGGCTTAGAAGTGTAGCCTACTTCCTCCTTACTTCTCACACCTGACATTACCAGTTTCAGGGCACTGCAGAACCTGACGTGGATACTCAGGGTTGACCTCCACGCAATCGGGAGGAGGGCGATGGGAGAATATTTCCTCCACCCTCTCTTTGTGCAGCCTTAGGCGCAGCCCAGGTCCTGGCTGAGGACACTCAGGGGCCAGCTGGTCACGCAGCCCTCTCCGTGTAGAGGCGTCAGCTTCAGCGCAGGGTTTGCCTGGGACAGCTCCTCCCGAGCTTGAGTAACCACTCCAGGCAGTGAGGTCTGAAAACCCCTTGGGGTCTCCGGGAGCCCTCCACAGCCCGTGGTCTCACAGCCGGGAGGGCCAATTCTGGAAGGTCCTGCCTCTCCCTCTGCCTTTAGCCAACCAAGTAAGTGTCCAGGCGAAGAGAGAGGCAGGCACCATTAAAACTGGCCAATCACAACTGACAGCCTCAGACAGGACAATTTTGGTCTCCACCCCCTACGTCCCCAAGCCACTAGGTTGACAGGACCATTGTCCCAATGCTCTTGACTTTTCGTTCCCCTCTTCATCCCGCGTCAGTTGCAGAAAGAACCAACGACCCAGGATTGGACTCCTGGGCTCGTTGCCAACTCTTGAGGCTTCAGAGCCTGCCCTGGGCCTACCACAGAGATGCCAAGCCTCCTGCCATCCTAGACAGGATGCGGATGGAGGGACAGGGCCACTGCCGGCTTCTCATGCGAGCTGCAGCATCTCGTTGCTGTCCCAGAGACCCTGGGAGCCAGAGCCTGGCAGCCACTTTGGGCCCTGATGGTGACCGTCTGGTACACAGCGCAGGGAGAGTCCCGACCTCTGCACCTGGCCCCAGCTCGGACACCTCCCACTGGCACTGTAGCACGCTCCAAGCCCCGAGCAGGGCCTGACGGTGCTGCTGGTGAGAACCGGGTGCGAGTGCGACAATGGCCTGGGAGACTGCGGTCCTCTCCAGGGGGAGCTGGATAAACCGAGGAGGCCAGTGAGAGGTGAGGGGATGGTAAAAGGCATGGAAACGTTACACAGGGTCTTTGCTGCATTCATTCATTTTTCAAATACGAAATGAATGTGTTCCAGGTTCTTTGCTAAATGCTGAGGAATAACTGATGAAAAAGCCAGACAAAAGCCCGGTCCTCATGGGGTTGGCTGTAGTGGGGGAGGCCGGCAAGCAGATAAATGACACATACATTAATTTGAAGCAGTGACAAATGCCAGGAAGAAAGGACGGGTGAAGCAATGGAGGATTCTAGGAACTGATAGAGAAGGCGAGAAAGGAACATTTAAGCCGAGACTTAAAAAAATGACAAGATGCCATTTTACAAGAATTTGGGGGCAGAACCTTCTAAACTAGGAAAACAAAATGAATAAAGGCCCTGCCAGGGAGAGAATGATGTTCCATGAGGTGAAATGACAACCCTGGTGGGAGGGAGGGGAAGCTAGAGAGGTGAGACTTGTGAGGGGCAGTGGCCTGAGGTTTCTCCCTGGTGTCTCACCGAGCAGCGGTCCCCAACCTTTTTGGCACCAGGGGCCGGTTTTTCCACCGATGGAGGCAGGGAGGGGGGTTGGGGGCGCGGCGCTCAGGCGAGCTTCACATGCTCCCCGCCTGCTGTTAGCTCACTGCTGGTTCCTAACGGCACTGCCCAGTACCTGTCTGCTGCCCTGGGGTTGGGGAACCCTGCCATGGGGAGTGGGGAATGGGAGCCAAGAGGACTGTCCAACCTTCTCCATGAGCATGCTCCTGATCCAGCCTGGGACACGTGGCCAGGCAGGCGTCCTGCCTGGGTTCCAAATGCAGTACTCTCCGACCTGCAAGTCCTAGAGCACTCCAGTCTTTCTGTTCTCCACTAATAAAGCTCCAGGCCAGCTGTGAAGGTTAACACAAGTGAACAGGCCACTGACAGACCAAAGTTGGACTGAAATCCAGAGGGGAAAGTGGGAAAATGCCCAGAGGGCCTAATTCCTGCAGCCTCTCATACACTCTTGTGTACCTGTGGTCATGCCCATGACAGGTTCCTGGGGATGGTGATTCCCTGGGGCCAACCACTCTTTATTGAGCAGCTACTGTATGTTAAGAGTTAAGACGGGGCTAAGTGGTCTACTTGTGTTCTCTCATCTATTTAATCCTTATAACAACCCTATGAGGTAGTGAGTCAGGATTCAGCTCAACTCCAGATAACAGAGACCCACAATAACAGGATCTCAAAACAAGACTGAAGTGTATTTGTCAAGATAATGTGCGGAGATGGGCCACAGGTGGGCAGCCTATGGCAGGGCTGGTATGGGAGCCCTAATCTTCACAGTCAACAGAAACCTAGGCTCCTAGCCTGCTTGCTGCTCCACCACCATTCACAGTGCCATTTCAGGGCCCCAAACCAACGATTTATACATGCTGATTTTAAATTTAAAAAATTTTATATATATTTTGTTTTTGATTTCTGAGAGAGGGTAAGGGAGGGAGAAAGAGAGGGCAAAAAAACATCGATTGGTTGCTTTCCATATGCACCTCAGGGGACCAAACCTGACTGGGCATGTGCCCTGACCAGGAATCGAACTGGCGACCTTTCAGTTCATGGGATGATGCCCAACTGACTGAGCCACACCAGCCAGGGCTTAAATTAAAAGCTTAAGAAATTTATCAATTTTAGAGAGAAGAAGGGAGAGAGACACACACGTTGATTTGTTGTTTCACTCATGTATGCATTCATTGTTTTTTTTAAAAAAAGATTTTATTTATGTATTTGTAGAGAGAGGGGAAGAGAGAGAGGGAGAGGAACATCGATGTGTGGTTGTCTCTTGCACACCCCCAACTGGAGAACCGACTTGCAGCCCAGACATGTGCCCTGACTGGGAATCAAACCGGTGACCCTTTGTTTCGCAGAAGGGCACTCAATCCACTGAGCCCCACCAGCTAGGGCTCCTTGGTTGATTCTTGTATGTGGCCTGACCAAGGATCAAACTCATAACCTTGACATATCAATGCTCTAGCTAACTGAACTACCTGGCCAGGGCCTTAAATTTTTTAATCGAGTGGGAATACTATTTACAACTTTATATTAATAAGTTTCAAATTGTAGATGAAAGAGATGATTTCCTGGAAAAAATAACTATCAACATTTAGTCAAACAAACAAAAAATTTAGTCAAGACAAATTCTGAATATTCAATATCGCACAGAATTATAAAAATACCTATTTTTTCTATTTCCGTTTTTTTGATATATTTATTGATTATGCTATTACAGTTGTCCCATTTCCGCCCCTTCACTCAACTCCATCCTGCCCACCCCCTCCCTCTCACATTCCCCCCCTATAGTTCATGTCCATGGGTCATACTTATAAGTTCTTTGGCTTCTACATTTCCTACACTATTCTTACCCTCCCCCTGTCTATTTTCCACCTATCATTTATGCTACTTACTGTCTGTACCTTTCCCCCCTCTCTCCCCCTCCCAATCCCTTGTTGATAACCCTCCATATGATCTCCATTTCTGTGGTTCTGTTTCTGTTCTAGTTGTTTGCTTAGTTTTCTTTTGTTTTGGTTTTAGGTGTGGTTGTTAATAACTGTGAGTTTGCTGTCATTTTTACTGTTCATATTTTTTATCTTCTTTTTCTTAGGTAACTCCCTTTAACATTTCATATAATAAGGGCTTGGTGATGATGAACTCCTTTAACTTGACCTTATCTGAGAAGCACTTTATCTTCCCTTCCATTCTAAATGTTAGCTTTGCTGGACAGAGCAATCTTGGATGTAGGTCCTTGCCTTTCATGACTTTATTTCTGTTTTTTAAAATCTTCACCCAAAGATATGTTTACTGATTTTAAAGAGAGAAGAAGGGAGAGAGAGAGAAAAAAAATTTGGTGTGAGAGATAAACAGCGATTGGTTGCCTCCCACACACCCCCCAACTGGGGATCGAACCTGCAACCTAGGTATGTTCCTTGACTGGGGATCAAGCCTGCAAACTTTTGTTGCACAGGGTGACACTCCAACCAAGTCACCTGGTTAGGGCTCTATTTCTACTTTTTAAAAAAATATATTTTATTTATTTGTTTTAGAGAGAAGGGAAGGGAGGGAGAAAGAGGGAAAGAAACATCAATGTGTGGTTGCCTTTCGCATGCCCTCTTCTAGGGACCTGGCCCACAACCCAGGCATGTGCCTTGACTGGGAATAGAACCAGTGACCCCTTGCTTCACAGACTGACACTTGATCGACTGAGCCACACCAGCCAGGGCTCTTTCCATTTTTAATGAAAGAACTCTTAGTAGGCAGTAGTGCTAGACAGGGTATACATTCTGGTTGTAATAGAGATCCAAAATAACAGTGGCTTAAACATGACATCTCTTTCTCTCTAACATCACCTACCTGGGTATAAATCCAGGGCTAGTTCGGTGGCTGCACAGTCATCAGGAGTCCAGGCACCTTCCATCTCATTGCTCTGACACCTCTGGGTGTTACTCTCATCTGCACGATCTGTGCCACTACATCCAAATTCCTGCAAGCAGTTGGGGAAAAGAGACTAGAAAGACATGACCCATCCCTTTCCAGTAGGATTCATGCATCACGTCTGCTCACATGTCATTGGCTTCCATTTAATTACATGGCCATACTTAGCTGCAGGAGAGGATGGGAAAATATACTTTTTATTCTGAATGGACATGTGCCCATCGAAAAATTCTTACTATAGAAGGGGAAAGCTGATATTGGGGAACAACAAGTAGTCTTTTTGCTACAAATGAGAATAGGTGCTTCTTAATATGATCATGGCTATAGATCAGAGACAAATAATAAATCATAAATCATTAAAAGTATTTTCATTAACCAAGACAATGATGTCTGCTGTCCTAACATTGTTTAGGGAGTACTGGACAATACTATACGACTAAGGCCATAATTAATGTAAATTCTGGAAATGAATATATGTTTATGGCAAAAATTTTATTTTTTAAGTTATAGATTATATTTGCTAGCTAGAAAAATAAACTAAACCACTATCAAAGGAAAAGAAGCTGCAATTAGGTTGTCAATTTCAGTGCACTTGTATACAATAATCATCTACCAACGGTGCCCAATAGAATATATGGTAGGTGTGTAAGTTACTAATTTGTCTCTCAGCCCCCAATACGCACTTTTTGTCCTGCTTTGTGACATTGAAGCCAGCCAGGTCCTATGGACATTTCTCCTTTGCTAACCAATTTGGTGTTAGTTTCTGCCAATACAGGGATTTGGAAGAACACTGTAAGGCCCACACCTGTGAAAGGGGACTTTCAAGTTCCTTCCTCCCCATGTGGTTTTCCATTGAGGCCGTTAAAGGGAGGGGAGCCCAGTAGCATCCACTTCAGCAGTCTTCACAGACCATTCTTGGCTCATGCCCTCCAGCAAGTTCCTCAAGCAAATGCAGCTAGGGGTATGTAGAAATACAGAAAAATGGAAACTAAATGTCTTAAGAGTAAGGGGCTTTAAATAAAATATGGAACTCCCATGCTATGGGATACTATGCAGCTCGCAAAACAGATGAATTCTTTTATTTATAAATGTTAATACGGAAAAATACCCCTGGTAGACTCGAGTCAACAAAACTTTACTAGGTGGAGGAAGGTACAAGGGAGATAAATGGTGATGGAAGGAGACTTGATTTGTTAACCAGTGTCACCCCAATAGATTCAATAAAAAGGAAAAAAAACTTATATAGAATGATTCCAGATTTATGTTAGAAATGTTCATGCCCTGGCTGGTGTGACTCAGTGGGTTGGGCATCCTCCTGCAAGCCCAGGGGTTACCAGTTGGATTCCTGGTGTGGGCACATGCTTGGGTTGTGGGCCAGGCCCCCAGTTGGGGGCGCTGGAGGCGGCTGGTGGAGAGAAACATCTTTGTTTCTCTCTTTCTCCCTTCCTTCCTCTCTAAAAAGAAATAAAATCTTTTTTTTCGAAGAGGATGTATTCATAGTTGTAGAACAGACTAAAATATTAAGAGTGCTTATTTCTGAATGGCCTTATTAGAAGTATTTTAAACCTTTGGTTATTCAACAAATATAGTGCCAGAAACAATTCTAGGTGTTGGGAGTAGGGCAATGAAAACAGTGTGACTTCATGGAGCTCATAGTTGAGTAGTAAGATGAATTTTACACAAGTATGTCAGATACTGATAAAAGGAAGAAAAATAAGGCAGAGCTACGGTGGGTGTGTATGTGTTGTTTACAGTTAGGGAAAGCCACTTTGAGGGAGTGACATTCGAGCAGAGTGAGGAACCTAGCCTTGTGAATATCGATACCTTTATAATTTTCCATATTTTAGTAATTTTCCACACTAAGCAAGCAGTGCTTGCATAATCAAAATAAAGCTTTTTCTATTTCAGAAAAATATCTGGAGCCTTAGATCTCCAGGTAGAGGAGTAAGTAGAGAGAGTGGGAGCAGGTCCAAATATGTGGGCAGTTGAACCAGGAACTTCCCGGACACGGCTCGACGGCTCTAGATTCAGTCTGGCTCGGGGACTCCCTCTGCTCCAGAGGTGAAGATGCTGGTGGGAGAGCGCGGGACTCCCTGGGGTCAGAGTCCCCGCCTGCAGGACCCTGCTGAGTGACCCCGGCCAACGCTGGGGGACGGAGAATAGCCACAGGAGGCTCCGTGCTCCTCACTGGGCTGCATTTCCCACGCTCACCGAGAGTCAGAGCAGCAGAAAAACCTGAAGAATAAACCAAGAACGATTACAGCACGAGTCTAGAAACATCACAACCCATGGGCAGGGGTGTCGTTGCTCATGGTACTGCTGCCTTCTGATTGGTCATCCCTGTAAATTCTCCCAGTTCATTGGCCATCTTTCAAGGCTTAAGACAAGCTCAATGGGAGAACGGCCTTCTGGGGGATGTAGTTCCGAGTGGCGCATGCGCTGTGTCATTTTCTGAGAGCTTCGCGCGAACTTCCGGTACCGGAATCTGCGGGCGGAACTGGGAACGCCTGGGCAGCTGTGGGAGGTGTGTGGCCCGGGGGCGGGACCGTACATACCGACCTCCAGACGCCGAGGTCGAGCCCCGGTGTCCTGGTGGGTGGGGTCCGCGCCCCCAGGCAGAGACCGAAGGGGGGCGCACCGCTGGGAAGTGCTGCGGGGAGCCCGGGCGCATGTACCCCCTCCCCGCCGCCTCTCAGCTCCGCGCAGGCCAGGCTGCTGGGGACCGAGCGCGGGGCTCCGGCCGGGTCCGCGTTTCCGCCTGCCGCGTCCTGCCGAGCGACCCTGGTGAGTCCCTGGCCCTCTCCGAGCGGAGCGTCCTCGGTCACTAGAGGATGAGAATGGAGCGCGTCCCTTTGAGGGGTGTTGTGAAGAGTACAAAAATAAAGTACTTGCCCTGGCCGGATAGCTAAGTTGGTTAGAGCGTCGTCCGGATACCCCGCGGTTGCACGTTTGATCCCCAGTTAAGGCACAAATAAGAAGCAACCAATGAATGTGTAAATAAGTGGAACAACAACTTTATGTTTCTCTCTATATATCTCTCTCTACCTCCTCCCTCCCCCCTCCCTTCCTCTCTAAAATCAATAAAAATTAAAAAAAAGAAAAAGAACAAAGTGCTTAGTGTGTAGTCGAGAAAAGGACTGGAACCAACCTGAATGCCTTACTTGGGTATTGGTTCAGAAACTGGAATACATCCAAACCGCCAAATCTTCTAGAGCAGCTAATGAAGAAGCGTTGTTGGGTGGGAAAGCATATCTCAAAATAGTTTGTGCAATAAGACCTCATTTATGTGAAAACACAAAAACACTTTTTTTTTTTGCATTTCTATAGGTGCACTTTTAGTAAATGCACAGGGAAAGGTCTGGGAGGTCAAATGTCAGATTGTTAATGGGAGCGCGCACAGCGTTTGGAACGGAGAGTTTCTCTTTTATGTATTTCTGTATTGTGTAAATCCCCCCATTTCTATTACAATGGTTTGTGTCACATGTTCATAGAAACAAAAAAACAAAGTTCCAAAATACACGCGTTTCAGGACTTTTGTGGGGGTGGCAACGTCAGGTATAAATATTTGTCATACATGCACATGTACCTGTGGATAAATGGCTTAGGAAGGTGTCTGGTGCCTGTGAGCCCGTCGCTGACACCCCGGGGCCACATGTGTGTGGAATTCATAGGTTTTTAAATTTGAGACTCAAGGATACAGAGAACAGACTGACAGCTGTCAGAGGAGAGGGGGTTGGGAGCTGGGTGAGAAGGGTGAAGGGATTAGGCGAAGATAAAAAGGAAGACTCCTGGACCAGACAGCAGTATGATGAATGCCAGAGTGAAGGGGGCGGGGGGAGTGGTGGAAGGAGGTGGAAGAAGGTAAAGGGGGGGATAAATGGTGATTGGAGGAGACTGGACTTGGGTTGGTAAACACCATACAGACGATGTAGAATTGTATACCTGAAGCCTGTATAATAACCAATGTCACCACAATAAATTCAATTGAAAAAAAAAAGTTTTCAAATTTGAGAAAAATAATACAGTACACGTGGTATATCGGGTAACCCCTGCCAGCAGAATCTAGGGCAACACTCAACAATCAAACGTGTTAATTATTTGTTTTATTGAGGTAAAATACACATACAGAAATATGCATAGTGAGGACAGCTTGATAAATTTTTACAAACAACAAATCCATTAATATTTATGCCATCAAACGTGAACATTTACGTTAAGTGTGATAAATGGAGATCACAAACTTGCTCATAGCAGTAGGCCAGATGGTGAAAACCTGGGAGTTTGGGATTTCAGAGCTGAGGGTCGGGGCTGTGGACCTGTATTGGTAGCAGGCTGTCACACGAGCAAGGCGTTATTGGAGAGCCTAAAAAAGGCCTCAGGGCCGGTAAAGGATAGAAGCCAAAGTCCCTGGATGTCCCTCCAGGCTGGTGTTTGCTTCTGTACCTCCCCTGCTCCTGCTATTTTGCTCTCTCCCTAGGAGTCCCGATGCTGGCCCAGCTGCCGCAGGAAATCCCTCTGGGACACTGAAGGGCAGGCTCCTGGGTTGAGGCCCACCAACCCTGAGCCTTAGGCCAGGGGAATGGCAGCCCCCTTGGAGCCTCAGGACCAGGCCCCAGGGGAGGGAGAAGGGCTTCTCATTGTGAAGGTGGAAGATTCCTCCTGGGATCAGGACTCTGCCCTGCAAGAGGACGGCAGGGATTCTGAGACTTGCCGCCAGCGCTTCCGGCAGTTCTGCTACAGGGATGTGGGTGGGCCCCATGAGGCCTTCAGCCAGCTATGGGAGCTCTGCTGCCGCTGGCTGCGACCTGAGCTGCGCACCAAGGAGCAAATCTTGGAGCTGCTTGTGCTGGAGCAGTTCCTGAGTGTGCTGCCTGGGAGTGTCCAGGACTGGGTGCGGGAGCGGTGCCCAGGGACTGGTGAGGAAGCTGTTGCCTTGGTGGAGGACCTGCAGAAGCAGCCAGTGAAAGCATGGCCGCAGGTGAGGGGTGCCTCCCACATGAGTCTGCCAGGGGTGGTGGGCACTCGGAGCCAGAGGGAACGTTCGCAGGCAGGCGTTGCCTGTCTGAAAGACACTGTCCAAATGAATCTGGTTTCTTTTTGGTGGCTGTGGAGGGCAGAGCAAGACCAAAGTGGGCATGCTCCAGGAAGGCAGGTTTTAGCTCCACATAGGCCCTGCAAATGTTTATTCATGTTCTGCTCTAGGCCAGGCACTGGGGATACAGTGGTATGCATAGTGAGAGCACCAGAGGGGGCGTGAGAAGGTAGAGCTGTCCCTGTGAACCCTGCTGTCTTGTGGGGCGTTGGGTCCTCGACCCTGGAAGCATCTGGGGATGCGCTAATGAGTGACTGGGGTGTGGGGTTCTGCCCTTCACAGGAAGGTCTCCCGCCACTCTCCCTTGCTAAATGGCTCTGATTCTGTCCTTTGTGTGCTGGTTCTTGCCTTGGGCTTGACAGGGCACATGGCAGTGCCTGGTGTCACATTCTCTTCTGGACTTTCCTGGGGCCCCGTATTGATCTCGCCCCAAACCCCAGCCTCCTGAGGGATATGTTCTGTGTCGCCTTCCCAGGGATTAACCTCTGTCTCCCCTGTCTGGTCTCGGTGCTGATGAGCATGTTGTGGTTCCTGCACAGGATGTGCCCTCAGAGGAGGTAGAACCTGAGGCTGCAGTCCAGGGATCCCAGGCCAAGGGGCCTCCCCCAAAGGTGGGAGCACAAAACCAGCCACCTGTACCTTGGGAGCGGCACAGCCATGGTGGTGAGTAAGCTTTTAGGCTGCAGAGCAGCTGGGCAGGGGTCTGGCCCCTTCCCGGGCATCACCCTAGGAGTAGCAGGAAGGTACTTGTTCCATGAAGCTTAGGCATGTATGTGTGTGTGCGTGCCTGCGTGTGCACAGAAGCGTGTGGGGTTTCCCATTCCTAGCTTCCGCTGGCCTCTCTGAGGCTTGTTTTCTTTCAGTCCAGCTTCCTGCTCTTAAAGAGGGGAGTACCAAACAGAAAACAAATGCCTGCCTTGCCTCTGAGATCCGTGTGAGTTACCAGTCCCTTTGTTCCCTTTGAGGCCCTTGGCACTTGCCTTCTCGAAGCCTCTTTCATCCACCCTGCTCCCTCCTGGGCCCATCCTGTTCCACATCCCAACCCTCTTCCTCTCCCCACCTGTGGCTGCCTGGGGAGTCCTGAGCGAGGTATCCCTGAGTAGGGTTTCTCTCCTCATTTCAGGGACCTGTGACATTTGGAGATATTCCCTTCTATTTCTCCCAGGAAGAATGGGGGTCCCTGGACCCTGCTCAGCGGGATCTTTTCTGGGACATAAAGCGGGAAAACTCCCGGAACGTTGCCCTGGGTAAGCAGTAGGTGCAACCAAGACCCTTGGGATCCTTGGCTCCTTTGAGCTGGAGGCAGCAGCCTCCTAGGGGAGTCCTAGCTGCAGAGAGGGCCCAGGCAGGCCACATTCCTCTGCACCTCCTGCTGGGATCGTGAGTCTTCCTCCTCACTCCCTTTCAGCTGGCTCCACAGTGGGCTTTCGCCAGCTCTCCCCAAGAGCCCTGGCTAATTTCTTTTTTGTGTTAATGTTCTTTTTTCTCTGGCTGTGGACACGTATTAAAATATGATGGGTGCTTACAACAAGCTAGCGCTCTGCTGAGCATTCTTATGGGCATTTTGTCAGGTGATTCTCACAGACTGGTGCGTAAGTATTGTCCTTGTTTTATAGACAAGGGACCTGAGCCTCAGATCAACGGACACCAAAGGGACAGAGCTGGGACTCAGTCCAAACGGTGGTCGCAAGGCCCCCCAGGCTGCCCCTGAAGAGGTGCTGACAGTGGAAACACCGTGCACCGAGGCCTGGGCGCCAGGCGGTGGGGGCCGCACTCCCAGGCCCCTCTCCAAGCCAGGGCCTTTCCGAGCACTGGGGGTCCTCTCAATTAATCCACACGACTCAAGGGTGTGGGCTGGGATCCCTGTGGCCCCAGCTCTGTTCTTGAGTCAACAAGACAAGAGCTTGCGTAGTGAGAGGAACCACAGCAGCTGAACCCATGTGGTGCCTTGGTTTCTGGTAATGAGTAGTGAGAGTTTGGATCATTTACGAACTTTACCTTCATCTGTTCAGTTTGGGAGTTTGAATAGGAGGGTTCAGAGAGTGGGGCATTGGATCCCAGTGTGGAAGGGAGGCATAGATTGGTTAGTTGTAAGTGCCACTGGGCCAGGGCAAGCAGAGTCCTTGCCTCTGCCTTCTGCCTCTGCACTGTTTCTCTGCCAGCCTTTTATCACGTCCGCATTTTATGGGTGAGGAAACCGAGGCTCGGGTCTGTCCCTCCTAGGACTTTCTGAACCTGACAGCCAGGGTGCTTGTCACTGAGTCTGATTCTGCCTTGCCTCAGCTCTGAGCCCAGACCAGATGGGACTGAAGAGGCCACCTCCTCTCCGCTTGCAGGTTTGGGGCTCAAGAGCCAAAGGGGGCCATCCCGGCTGGAGGAGGCTGTGAGGGTGCTCCCAGGCGTGGCCGACAACGATGTGACTGTGGCCTGGAGCCCTGAGGAGGCTGAGTCCTGGGAGAGTGAGGCCCGGCCAGGGGTGCCCTTAGAGCCGGTGGCTGGGTCAAGGCGGGGGCGGCCGCCCACACGCAGGCGCCAGTTTCGGGACCTGGCAGCCGAGAAGCCACACAGCTGTGGCCAGTGCGGCAAGCGCTTCCGCTGGGGCTCAGACCTGGCGCGCCACCAGCGCACGCACACAGGCGAGAAGCCGCACAAGTGCCAGGAGTGCGAAAAGAGCTTCCGCAGCTCCTCAGACCTGGTCCGCCACCAGGGCGTGCACACCGGACAGAAGCCCTTTTCCTGCTCCGCGTGCGGCAAGAGCTTCAGCCGCAGCGCCTACCTGGCGGACCACCAGCGCATCCACACAGGTGAGAAGCCCTTCGGCTGCAGTGACTGCGGCAAGAGCTTCTCGCTGCGCTCCTACCTGCTGGACCACCGGCGCGTGCACACTGGTGAGCGACCCTTCGGCTGTGGCGAGTGTGACAAGAGCTTCAAGCAGCGTGCCCACCTCATCGCCCACCAGAGCCTGCATGCCAAAATGGCCCAGCCCGTGGGCTGAGGGGTGGGGTAAGGGCTGGAGGGATAGTCCGGGAGGCGGGGCAGCAGGATGGCCGCTTCCCTCTGCTGCCCCCTCCTGCAGTCACAACCCCCACTGCCTGACCTGGACATCACTCCCAAGTAATGGAAATGCCCTGTGACCTCATGGCCATTCTTCCGCCCTGGGGGTTTCTCTTGCCAGGGGTCCTCCTAGAGCCCCAGCACATTCCTGGCAGGTGGCCTTAGTATGGGAGAAAGGCTGAGGCAGCAGGGAAGTGTGAGAACTCCGTCAGGGCCTGGGGTCCTCCATCCAAGAGACTCCCCTCAGCCTTTCTTGCCCCGTAGCTCTTTGTTCCCCACCTTCTTGGCCGGGTGTGTGGGCCAGGCCCTCTGCCCTGCTAACCTGTGCCTTCCTGCAGGGGTGGAGGACAAGTTTTGACCACCAAGGTGCTGACAGGCTCTAGGAGGCTGTCCCAGACCTGTGGATCTAGGTCCTGGGTGGGGCCAAAAGGGCCTTCTGGCCTCTACCCCTCCCATTTACAGGCCATGGCCACTCTGCCCTGTCCTGGCCACACCGGGGTTGCCGGCACTGATCTCCACCGATTTCCCCCTTGAGAGCCATCCTCTGCTGAGGCTAGTGGTGGCCGTAGAGGCTGGGGGTCTACAGTGCGGAGTGAGCAGGCTAGTGGAAACCCACTGCCCCCACACTCACCTCCAGAGACGGAGTTATGGCACTTCACACTAGCACCCCGTCAGTGCTGTGTCACTGGGCCTCAGGCACCGCGTTCCGCTCTGCATGTGGGCGGATCACAGGGCCACCACGGTGCTCCACAGGAGCTGGCACAGCGGGCCTCAGAAGGGTAGCAAAAGGATTTGAATAAACATGGAACACTGCCCTGGCCGGTGTGGCTCAGTTGGTTGGGCATATAATAATGTCTGTCTCCCTCCTTTCTCCTCTCAAAAATAAAGAAATTTTTGAAACTTCCTCCAGGCTGTTCTCTTAGCTGGGTGGGGGAACCTAGACTTCCTACCCCTTGGTCTCCTGACCTGGTCGTCCTGGGGCAGCTACCAGGTGGGGCCACATTCTTAACTTCCAGGTGGGCTGGGCCCCAAAGGGCAGCCATGAGCCTCAGGACACTAATCCTGTGTTAGCCAGGGACAGCTCAGGATGACAGCCAGTGGCATACCTCCCTATCCCCGCTGAGCAGGACTTGGGGGTCTTTGCCAGGCCACTCCCTTTCTCCCCATTGGTGAATGAGGAAACAGGCTGAGACGGGGTGACTGGGCAGGGTGGTGGTGTGCTCAAATCCATTAGGAAGAGGGCTGCTGAATCAAAGCGGCCCCCGTTCCCCACACTGCCCACTGACCACTTGTGTCAGAGCTCCTTCCACGCCTGCTGGTGGTGGCCTCAGCAGACTCACTTGAGGAGTGGGGGGGCTGGCGGAGACAAGATATTCTGTTCCCTGGTCTGTGTGTCAGCTTCTCTGCCCCCTGGGCCTTTCCTCAGCCAACCCCCCCTCCCCATTTAATACTTGCTTCCCCCTGATGTTGCTGGGACAGACCCCACTTCTCAGACAAAGCAGCTAGGGTCTTACCATGGACAGCTGACTCCAGTTAGGGTTTCTACGGCTGGGACAGTACTCTTCACTCCCTGTACTTTATGTTTGAGGCTGCTGTGTGCATGTCTGTGAGCACCTTGCATGAGTGAGTAGGGGCGACAGGTGGCAGGAACAGTGCAAACTTTTTTTGATGCTTACTGCTGGCTCAGAAGGGAGACACAGGGGTGTAATGAGACCAGATAAGAGGTGGCCCAGGAGCTAAGAATAGGATTGGGCACAGGCTCCTGGTTAGGCAGGGGCATGTCAGTGCCAGCCAGAAAGCACACTGCTGCACCCAAGGAACAGAGCAAAGAGTGGGGCCCAGGACGCAAGGTCCCAAGGAAGGGGGCAGAGTCCAGCTCAGCTCAAAAGAAGCTGGTAGGTCAGAGATCAGGGAGAAGGCAAGGATTGGGATCCAAGGCATTGGGTGAGCTCTGTGCACAGAGGAAGCACCCACCTAGCAACCATGGCCTTCCTGGTGTCCGGGACACTGCGGGTGGCTGCACAAGTGGCAGATGCTCAAGACAGCCTGGGAAGAAAGGTAGTGGGAGGTACCGCCTGGCCCAACCCACTCCTGGCTCCCAGCTGAGCCCCATCAAGGCCTACTTTGGCCTCGCCTCTCCCCAGGGGAAGTACAGCGTGCAGGGTCCAGGGTGGCCCTGACACTCAGCAGCCCTGAGGTATCGGCCTCTACAGTGGCTATCCTAGAGGGTGTGTTCCAGACCCTGGGCTTTGAGAGCTGCTGGAGGAGGGAGGCCTCGGTTCAGGTGAGTCCTAGCTTTCCTGCTGCCTGCACTCTCAGCCCCACATGGGGCCTCCCTAGACCCAGGCCTGCCCTTCACTTTTGTCCTAGGACTTCCTTGAGGAGCTGAGTGGGTTCCGGGAACAGCTGGTTGCCCATGGGACCCCTCTGGGCTGTGTCCTAGTGGCCTTGGTGGCCCCCAGTTGGCAGCTGAGGCAGCCACAGAAGTTGGTTCGGGAGCTGAGTGGTTGTGGGGCCCTGCGGGGCTGCCCCAAAGTCTTCCTCTTGCTCTCTAGTGCTCCTGGGGGTGAGTGGCTGGGCTGGGACCCCCATTGTGGGGCAGGGCAGATCAGAGGTGTGTGGGCAGGAGGCCGAGCCTCTGTCTCCAGGCCAACGCTGTACTTTTCCACCCAGTTTCCCCCGAACCCGGAGCCTTCCTCACTAACCCGTGTGAACTCTGTGGCTGCTGTCCTCACTGGTCGCTGCTGCAGCTGCTGACGGAGGTGGGGACCCCAGATGGGGAGTCCCAGGGAAGGGGCTGTGCCAGTCGCCTCCCTTGAGCCTGTTACACAGATTCATTCACATGCTTCCCATCCATTTATTCTACAACAGCATTCTGCAACTCATTGTCTACACGCATGGTGTCAGACTTGCGGCCTCGCCTGTCACCCCCCGCCCACGCCCCTCCTTATACTCACTCAGGATCCCCCGGACACTCCAGCATCTTCGCATCTCCATGCCTTTGCCCCAGCTCCTCCCTCTGCTGGCCAGGCCTCCTTGTCCCGGCTGGCCTTGTGCAGTCCCAGAATGTCAGCGATAGCCTTCCTCACGCTCCCCGAGTCCATGCTCATGCCTCTGCCCAGCCCAGTTCACACGCATCCAGGCACTGACCGTTCCATCAGACTGCAGGTCCCTGGAGGGCAGGGTTGGGGATGATTCGGGTCTGGTTTCAACACCCAAAGTTCTCACTGATGGTTGAGTGGCCCTGGGTAATCTTACCCGTGAGAGCTGGACCCCAGCGCTGCTCCTCAGCTCTCCCCGGACTGGTGCCTTCCCCTGAAAGGTGGTGATCAATTGTATGGCCACTGTGTAGTCCTTGTCCAGAGAGCCTATGATCTTGAACCTGAAATAGAAGCCCCCTTGTACCCTCCTCCTCTTTCATGTGTTTCCTTGTCCCTCCAATGGGCAGGGGACCCCAAAGAGACCATAGTAGCTGTGAGTCTGGCTGAGTCATTCCTTGGAGCCAGGGTCCTGGTTCTCTCCCTACCATGCTCCCACGGAACAGACCCCTGAGGGTCCTCTGGCCCCGTCCTCCCCATGTCTTCTGCAGGACAGCTGAAGAGTCCTCCGGGGTCACCTACTGCCCAGTCCTTTGGAGCTCCTTGTGGGGGGCACTGTGCTTGGGGGACGTGGGGCCCTGGGGGCCTGAGGTAAGGGGGCAGGAGAGAGTGTCCAATCATGTGGCAGCAGTGGCAAGTGGGACAGAGGCTCAGGGAGACCCTAGGTAGGGACGGCAAGGAGATGAAAGGTCCTCAGACCACTTTCAATGCTCCTTAACTTGTTTGTAGCCAGAACCCAGCCCCAGCGCTCAGTATGACCTGTCTAGGGTCAGGGCCACCCTCCTCCTAGCTGTGATCCGGGACTGGCCTGGGGCCCAGCACAATGTGGATGCACTGGGGGACCTGTGCCAGGCCCTGGGCTTTGAGACCACCCTGAGGACAGACCCTACAGCTCAGGTGAGTGGAAGCACTGAACTTCCGGTGTTGCTCTAAAGGCAGACATCCCCCACTCAGGATCCTGGGGACTCTCTAGTGGGCCTGTCACCATAGTGGGCAGGGAGTGCACCCCCAAGTCTAGCCTCTATCCTCCCTGCTGCATGCATTGGGAATCCACTTCCATGCCTCTGGAAGCCCAGTCTCCAGGGCTCCTGTGGCTTCTCAGGCTGGCTGTTTCTCTGCCATCCTGCTCAAGGCCCCAGCTGGACCCTCAGGCTTTTCCTGGAAGGATCTCAGTTTCCTTCCCCAAAACCCACCAACTCATGGTCCTCCCCTCATGCCTCTTAACTTTTTGGTGCCAGAGAATCAGCTGCAGAACCAACCACATGTTACCTCGAATGAGGCCATGCCAGGCCTTGCAGCAGGGGTTAGAAGGACTTCCTTCCTGGTCCTGAGGCTGGCAGGAGGTGGAAGGAAGGGCAGATGGGGGCTGGAGAAGCCTACCTGGAGGGCCTCCAGGAACTGGAGAGGCAGTGGCTATGGGCCAAGCCTCAATCTTGTTCCCATGTCAGGCTTTCCAGGAGGAGCTGGCCCAATTCCAGGGGCAGCTGGACACCCGCAGGAGCCCCGTGAGCTGTGCCCTTGTGGCCCTGATGGCTCATGGGGGGCCTCAGGGGCAGCTGCTGGGGGCTGATGGGCAAGAGGTACAGCCAGAGGCACTGGTGCAGGAGCTGAGTAGCTGCAGGGCCCTGCGGGGCTGCCCCAAGATCTTCCTGCTTCAGGCTTGCCGTGGGAGTGAGTGGGGCCCTCCCTGGAGGCTCAGCTGGGTCCTGACCTCCAGCCTGGCTCATCCTGCCCTGAATTTCCTCACCTGGCCCACCTCCTCTCAGAAACCTGAGTACTAGCCCTTTTCCTGTCCCCTCTTCCACTGTCTCCTAGAGGTCAAGTCCATGAACTTAAGCACTTCACCCTCAGCACTTTTCATTTGCTGCTCAGAATGTTTCCAACCTGGTAGGGCTGCCTAGAGTTCTGGGGGTTGGGGGCTGGACCCCCAGAAGCCCCCCCCCAGGTAGCTGCTGAATGAAAGGACCTGCCTGTCCCCTCCTTTCCCAGGATACAGGGATGCTGGCATGGGGCCCACTGCTCTCCCCCGGTCCTGGTGCTGGCTCCGGGCAGCACCGGACACCCCCTCCCACGCCGATGTCCTCCAGATCTATGCTGATGCCCAAGGTGGGTCTGCCTTCCTTCTGGAGCACGGGCTGGGGCAGGGCCGGCTGGGCAGAGCTGTCTATCCAGAGCACATTTCCAGGGCTCTGAGCTGGGGTCCTGCTGCCACCTCTGTCCCCTCTTTGCCAAGAGGATGGGAAGAAAAACCATCTTAAACCACAAGGGCCTTTGAAAATCAGGGGCTTCTCCCCTAATTGAACCTTGAAACAACCCTGGAGTCAGGAAGGCAAAATAGCTTTTCTGAGGTCACACAGCTGGTAAGTGGCAGGGCTGAAATTTGAACTCTGATATCTCTTCCCTGCTCTGCACTCTTTCCGCTGCCTTGTGCTGCCCTTGAGCCGGACTCAGGGGGAACCTGGGGCTGGTGGGGTCCCGGGATGTGGGGTAAATGGGTTCGATCCCTCTTTCAGGCAGCAGCTTCAGGGGCCCCACTCCAGGGAGCTGTGGCCAAGCAGACATCCTCATGGTCTATGCAGCTGCTGAGGGTAAGGGGATGGTTGTCCGGAAGCCCGTTAGACAGGGCCCCGCATCCTGGCTGGGGGTCTGGAGTGGCTTTAGTGGCAACTGGGGCTCGGCATTTGTGGCACAAGGGTACCCATCTGGTTGCAATTAGGCCATTTTCCTGTTATGTTTATTATTTATAATATTAGTAATGCTGGTGAGCATGCATTGCGGGCTGACTATGCCAAGCCCTGTACCTGCATCTGTCCCTCCAGGCTGAAAGTTTCATGAGGGCAGGGCACTTCTGCCTGCACAGGACACTGCCCAGTGCCCAGTGCCCAGCACCCAGTGCCCAGCACATTGTGTGTTTACAGTGAATGTATATTTACTGCATAAATATTGAGCAACAACTTATTTTAGAAACAAGAAGTTCCCGTTTTCCTGCCCCATTCCCTTGCCTGATGCCCTGGGGTCCTGTGTACTTGCCCCCTCTTCCACCATCAGTAGACCCCTGGGGATTGGAGGGCGGCTAGTCGGCCAGTCTGACGCTCTGGTCCTGGTCCCCTGGCCTAGGCTGTGTAGCTTATTGGGATGAGAAGGGTTCAGACTTCATCCAGACGCTGGTGGAGGTCCTCAGAGCTGCCCCTGGGGGAGACCTTCTGGAGCTGCTGATGGAGGTGTGCTGGGGGATGTGGGCTGGCCACAGCGGGGAGAGGCTAGCTGCATCCTTCTCCTCAGCCGAATACGTGATGCCCACAGCAGTTGTTAGTCACGCACTCACAGCCTGGGGAGAGTGCCCTGCACGCCAGGCAGGGACACTCAGGGCTGCACTAAAAAACAGAGTGCACCAGTAGGGGCCGTGGGGTGCAGGCTTATAGTAAGGGGGCGGTGTATCCCCTGGTGTCTGCAGGAGGAGGTGATTCACTTGTTTGAATAGTTTTGCAGGTTGGCAGGGAACTGAAGCCCCTCAGATTGAGGCCGGCGTGGAATGCAGTTGGTCTGGCTGGAGGGGGAGCTAGCTGGGTGGGGAGCCTTTCATGCTGGGTGTGGGGCATGTCTGACAAGAGCAGGGGCACTCATGGCTAGTCCTTTGGGGCCCTGTGCGGCCCAAAGATACCAAGGCAGCTCTCCTTACAATGCACTGGGTGCCAGGCTGGGCACCAGGAAACCTGGCACGGGCAGAGTGTGGTCCTCGCAGGTCAATCGTCAGATGTGTGCGCTGGATGTGCTGGGTCCTGACTGCGATGAGCACCGCAAAGCCTGCCTGGAGATCCGCAGCTGGCTGAGACACTGGCTCTGCCTGCAGCTACCCAGTCCGTGCTGACAGCGGGTGGCCATACCCCAGTGCCACCACGGACCCCACCCACATCTCAGTTACTTTACCTATAAACGGGGCATCACAGCAGGGTGCTAGGCTCAGCTGGCATGCAATAAACACCTGTTGATCTCTGCACACGTGAATAGCGCCTGCTTTCAGGGGGGTGGGACGATAAGTGAAATAATGTATGCAACGTGTTTGGCACTTTGTAAAGGCACATTTGTGCCCCTGGGAACCAGATGCTGGGCCTGCGGGAAATGGGGGTGGGGGGAGGGTGGGCAGCATCTGAGATGAACCCAGAATGGGCCAGGCTGGGCTGGATGTCCTCGGAAGGGGCAGCTTTGGATATATATCACTCTCCCAGCCTACCTGCGCGCCGAGCGGTAGAAAAGCAGAAGACTTGGGCTCTGCCTTCACGACTGTCAGAGTCCAGTCTGGGGCCACAGTCCTGGTGAGTGGTGCCGTGATGGGGAAAGCACAGTGGTGGCAGGAGCAGGGGGCACCTTCTGACCCAACGCCGGCTGGGAGCAGGTGGGGAAGGAGATCGGAAGGGCCCTCCCCAGGCAGGAGGGGCATGGGAGGCCAGACCGGGTCTCAAATTCACGACAGAACTGCCCGCTGAGCTAAATTGAGTGGAGTAGCGGAGCCCGGAGCCCCGCCCACATGGAGCTCCGGGGGCCGTAGGGGGAGCAGAGCTCCGATCCACTCCGAGAATCCACACTGATGCACACCGCGCAGGCGCTTAGACAAGCTTCATGGAAAAAGCTGAAGAGTGTTTTTTTCGCAGGGCCGCGTGGCCTAATGGATAAGGCGTCTGATTCCGGATCAGAAGATTGAGGGTTCAAGTCCCTTCGTGGTCGCTGTCGAGGTTGGTTTTTCTCCCTCTGCTTAATATTTTCCCGCTCTCTACCTGGGTCTAGGACCGGACTCTGACGGCAGCGCGGGGACTCAGGCTGGTGGGAAGAAGCCAGACGACTGCAGACCCTGAAGTCACCGGCCCAGGGGCCCAGGAGTGCTCTGGAAATTGTTTACGTGATACACAGTTCAGACGAAGAAAACTGTGACAGCTGAGGGCTTGGACTGTGAGGATGGGGGTCGGGTAGGGGAGTTGCCCTCGGGTGCATTTAAAGTGTAGGATATTATTGTGATGAAAAAGCTTTGGAAATAGTTGCGCAATATTGTGACTGTAATTGATGCCACTGAATCGTACATTTAAAAATGGTTAGACTTCCGCTTCCGGTGCTTTATTCCAGAAGTAGCTTTTGGAGGCGGCGGGTGGGTCAGTGTGGTCCTCCGTCAGCTTCGCCTCGGCGCACCGCGGCCGGGCCCGCCCGCGAGTGCGGAGGGTGGTGGCGCAGCCCATCAACCTCACCTTCGCACACTTGCACAGTAGACGTCGGACTCAGGCGTGGCGCCACGAGCACGTGAGCGCGCGGGCAGAGGCCTGTATCACTGGTTTCGGTGAATACGCGAACCTCGTATTAGTGATGCAGAAGAGGTCCATTCTAAAACAAAGTCAAGAAAACGACGAGGTCGGATCATGCTGAAAGGAGATAATATTACTCTACTCCAAAGTGTCTGCAACTAGAAATGACTAATGAAGTGACAACTTGTTGAGCAATACAGTTGGTGTTTTGGGGTGTTCTTTGTTGCAGGTAGTCCTCGAACATTTGTTCATACTGTTTTGAGTACCCTTTTGGTACTGCCGGGCGATGATAAATGCTATGTGATTGTTTTTATTTTTTTAAAAAAAGGTTAAAATGGTAAATTTAATATTATATATATTTACCACAATAAAAATGTTTAAAAAATCGAATACATTATTTCGGTTTCTTGCACCAAGAGTGTACCCTTAAATTACTATGTGACTGTATATGGATGTATTAAAATTTATATATGAAGAGTATGCCCAGGATTGAGTCATCGTCATTGTACCCAGGAAAAATGTCCCTACCCGCGGAACCGAATTCGCTCCAAGTGATTCCGGCTAAGCGAATGACCGAGGGATGAGAGCGTCCCCCAGCAGGAGAATGTGAGGGCAACGCCGGGACGATGGCCCCTCGATGGGCGGCGCCGCTGACCTGGGGTCCTGTGGAATATCACGTTCTCTTTTCCGTTTTGGTGAAGTTTCAGTGGTTTATGAGGGCTCATAAAAACAACAACAACAACACGTCATTAAGATAAACATTTTAAAGATGGGAAAGAACACCCATCTTACGGTAGGAAAGTAAACGCAGTGTTCCCTGATCTGCTCCTGGGCTAGCGGGAAGATCCAGGGCTGTTATGGAGAGTCCTGAGGACAAAGACCTAAGGCTATTGGGCTCTGCTAAAAACTGTGGGGACCTGGGCCCAGGTAACACTTTGGGTCTACGGGGCGATGTGGGGTGTAAGATGGAGACAAAGACCTGCACTTTTTCCAAGCGTCTGAATGGCCCTGCCCCCCCTCCGGCTGCTACATGTTGCATTAACAAATGCCGTCCTGCTGCTAGTTATTCCGGGACCCTGATTCTCCTAACAGGAGGGGGAAAGGGTTCTTCAGAGGTTAATCCCCTCACTTGTAGCACCCTAAATGAGGATCGTATCCCAATTCAACGAGCCAGCCGAGTTAACTAACGCCTGCCGTCCCAGGTCTTTGGGCTCCATCCGCATGTGCACAGTCTCTTTTAGCCCAAGGATGTTGCAAGAGATCTGAGAGGCAGCGCGGACCAAATGTGGAAATAAAGGGGCATGAGAAGGGCCGGGATAAAACCAGACAATGATATGTAACCTACAGGAAACAGGAGGAGAGATGATAGAGACTAGTGTAAGATGACTGCAAGACATAACTTGTCAGCCCTAGTGGCCTAGCGGATGAGGCATTGGCTCCTTAAGCTGAGAGTTGTGGGTTCGAGTCCTACTTGTGGTAAAGGGTTAAAAAGAAAAAAGTTGAGTTTGAAACCATTTCCAAAAGTGTAAAGTGAACAGGAGGCTATTCTCACTAACAACGATTTTTCTTTTTTTTTTTTTAATTTTTTAATTTTTATTGTTACTCAGTTACAGTTGTATGCCTTTTCTCCCCATCCCTCCACCCCACCCCCGCTGAACCCACCTCCCTCCCCCACCTCCACCCTCCCCCTTGGTTTTGTCCATGTGTCCTTTATAGTAGTTCCTGTAATCCCCTCTTCCCACTGTCCCCACCCCACTACCCCCTGGCTATTAACAACGATTTTTCAAAATGGACCCAGACACGCTCAGTGCCTTCTTACCCGTGCGCAGGCACTGGTTTCTGTTGTACTATTTTAAGAACCATCTGTTCTACTTGATGGTACAGCCAGCAATCACTTATTCTTCTAGATGTGCTCATTGTATTGTGGTTGCATATATTTTAAACGGTCCTCCAATTTAAAAATACGCATTTAGAGATTAAATTATATGACAACTGGATTGCCTTAAAATAATGGGCTAGGTGGTAACTATAGTTAATAATAGTGCATTGTAGCCCTGGCTGGTATAGCTTAGTGGATTGAGTACTGTCCTGTAAACCAAAAGGTTGCTGGTTTGGTTCCCAGTCAGAGCACATGCCTGGCTTGCGGGCCAGGTCCTCAGTAGGAGATAACCACACATTGATGTTTCTCACCCACTTTCCCCTCACTCTAAAAATAAATAAAAACTTTAAACAAGTCTTTTAAAAAGGAAGTTCCTTTATTAAAAAAAATACTGTATACTTGATATTTGCTACAAGAGTAGACCTTAAGCGTTCTCACACACGGAAATAAGGTTAACTACGTAATGAAGGTAAATGCCATTTCTTGAAACTGTCTTTTCAGTTGTGTGTTTGAGGATGCGTGTGTGTACTGAGTTGTGGTGCTCAGTGTGTTTTCCTGTGCGTCACGGTCAATAATGTTTGAAAGCCCTGGTTTAAACAGTGGGTACATGGACAAAAAAAAGAAAAGAAAAAAAGTAACTGTGAGCTAATAGGTGTGTTCATTAACTTAACTGTGATAAGTATTTCACGATGTAAACATATATCAAATCGTCACCTTGCACACCTTCAAGATATATAATTTCTATTTGTCAATTATACCTCAGTAAAGCTGGGAAAAATATAACGGGCTGAATGGAGGCACAGACAAAGCAAGCTTACCCATCGGTTGGCCCTGGCCTAGGCTGGGGGACGTGAGGACACATTATAAAATTTTCTGTGCTTTAGTGCACCTTTGAAATAGTTCATGACGAAGTGCGTTTTTGTTTTTTGTTGTTGTTTTTTTAAATATATGCAATCCATGTAAAATTCTCCCAAACTACAGGACATAACATGGAATGAGATCAGAAGCCTCCTGCATAGACCACCTGCCTGAAGAGGAGATGACCACTGGAGCCTTGTCATGCACATGTACAAAACATAGTTCTTTCTTTTATAAATTTTCATTGATTGATTTTGAGGGAGAGAGAGATTTATTTGTCCCCCTTATTTATGCATTCATTGGTTGAAGCTTGTATGTGCCATGACCAGGGATCACCAGGTATTGATATTGGGATGATGCTCTAACATAGTTCTCTTCTGCCTTTGAAAACCATGAGTGGGACTCTTCCTCCAGCTATGGATTCCTTTCTATAGATGCTAGAGAGACATTCTTGCATCTTTTTGTTGTTAAAGATTATTTATTTATTTTTAGAGAGAGGGGAGGGAGAAAGGGAGAGAAACATCAATGTGTGGTTGCTCCTTATGCACCCTCTCCTAGAGACCTGGCCCACAACCCAGGCATATACTCTGATGTGCCCTGACTGGGAATTGAACCCATGACCCTTTGGTTCACAGGCCAGCACTCAATCCACTGAGCCACACCACCCAGGGTGCACCTTAATCTCATTAAACACAGGCCACTACTGAGTTCAGTGCTCAGCCAGCCAACCAAGAAACCTGGTAGAACCATGTTCAGCTGCATGAGGTAACATGCTAAATACAGGCTTTCTGGAAAGCGCACCCAAATCAATAAATTCACTAGGCGCAAAATTATATCCCATCCACCTTACTCTAACACCCTTAGACCTATTTCCGTACATAGTCTCCAGGTCTTTGGGGGCACGACTGAGCAAAACTTGCAATTCTTTGGTGTATAAGCTATTTCCTCCTGGGTTGGCATCTGTACTCGCTGCCTGCAGCATGCTGATCCAACTAGTTTTGAGGCAAGTGGGAGCTAGAGTGGTTGGTGTGGGCTTTGAGGAGAACTGGTGTCCCCCTGCAAGACACCTGCTCCAGGTGAGATTATTATTGCAAACACAGGAAAGCTACTCTCTTCAGATGCCAGAGGATGGGCTGCTTTCGAAGTTTAAAACCATGATTAAAGATTCTCGACTTTGAGCTCACCCAGAGGTCCTCAAGACTTTGGCTCTACTCCTCCATTATCTGTGTCGTTTCCTCCACACGAAAGCTTTTGTGGGGCTATGCGCTCCATTTACATTGTCATTCTGTAACGTGCATCACTCAGTTACGTATTGAAGTTTTAACAGTATTAGCCCTGCAGCTATAAGATTATTTTATGACTGCCATAAAATGTCCCTGTATCTGAACACGACTTAGGCTGGAAGTTTAAAGGCCTGGTCTTGTCATTTTCTTTCTGTACCCAAGCCAGGACACTCCGAATCCTTTCTGTGCCAGTCCTTGTGGTCACCTTTACTGCCATAACAGTCAAGTGCAGCAGCCACCTGGTTCCCCAGGGTACTTGTTTCAGCCAGCACTTCGTCATTATCTGCCAGGTGGTCCATGGCTTGATCATGATGCCACTGTGCACCACTGTCCCATTGGGACAGTAATTGCCACTGTCCCATTTCATGTTTGTAGGAAGCTCAGTACTGTTTTCAAGTCCAAGTTCATTACTGAGCCAGGGTCCATCAGCAGTCGGAACACCATCCATTGGGGGGTGAGGGAAATGGGGGAAGGTTGGGAAAAGGTATAAACTTTTAGTTATAAGTTGTGGGGACTAATGTATAGAATGTGACTACAGTTAGTAACAACATATTGTATAAATGAAATTTTCTAAGAGAGTAGGTCTTGCGTAAGTAACCATGGGAGGCGATGAATATTTTAATTAGCTTGGTTGTCATAATTATTTTACAATGTATAGTTGTATGAAATCATCACATTGTGTACCTTCAATATATATGATTTTTGTTTGTCAGTTGTATCTCAATAAAGCTAGGGGGGAAAGAAAACCCGCTCATTATTTTAACAGGTTATTAATGAAAAAAATTATTAACTAGGTATAAAGAGTTGTTAATGAGGCAGTTGAGGCAGAAAGGGGACTCAGAAAAAGCAGCTACCACCTACAGGGCTGGGGGACCAAGGGAAGATTTAGAGGTCAGATTTTTTTCTCAAATTGATTTTGGAGAGAGAGGAAAGGAGAGAGAAGCACTGATCATTTGCTTCACCCACCCGTGTATTCATTGCCTCTTGTCTGCACCCTGACTCGGGATCCAGCCGCAGCCTTGGTGCCTTGGGACCACACTCACCAACTGAACTACCACCCGGCCAGGGTCAGGTGAGATTATCAGCAGTTAGAAGTTTGGAGAGGATTTAGGGAGCTTGAAAGCAAATCTCCAAAAAAGAGAGGCCACTCAACTAGCGCGGGTGTCTTTGAGCTCGGAAAAGAGCTGGAATGCAGACCTCTGAGGAGGGGGCCTCAGTCAGCTTGCTCTAGTGTCTCTAATGAGCTGTGATGAGGCTGATTCTATGAGTGCTGGGATAACCTCAAACCCGATTCAGCTGCGATTTCTGGAATGAATTGTTGCTGCATGGATTAAAAAAAGTGGGGGGCAATAGGAACAGGAAAGAGGAGGTAGTGAGTCCTTTTTTCCTCCCCCAGCCTTTCAGTCTCTCTAGTTCCTCCTCTTGGAAAACCTGCAAAGACCAGCTGGCAATGCAGAGTCTCCCTAACTAGAGTCTGGAAGGGTGAGTTTGAAGTGGAGAGGTAAGAGCGTAATGTCTGGCATACCTGCCCTATCCTGCTTCTCCCACATCCTTACAGATGTGTCCTGTGTCACCTTCATAAACTGACTACACAAAAGTCCCTATCTCAGGCTTGCTTCTAGGAAACTTGTCCTAAGGAGCCAGACCCTAAGAATGAGTTTCTGAAGCTGAATCACTTGCTGACTGCCTGGCACCGAGGACCGCATCACTGAAGGTAGGCAGAGTTTAGAGAGACCCTGGCATGCCAGAGCTGTGCACTTATTAAGACTTTTGCCCGTGTCTGACTAGGATGGAGTGACATTTCAGTGATACGGTAGAACTGCTCATTGTAAGGACTGGAATTATGTGGCTATTGGTGCGTGTCTTCAATCAATTGAAACAAAGGAATAAGAGGCTCAGGCTGACTAATCCTACTTCAAAGCAGTTTGAAAATCTGAGGCCACTTTGGCAGCATTAAAGTCCACCCACATCTCACATCTGAAAGGCCAGTGAAGCTGAAAACCAGGCTCAAGGCCTCAGTGTGAAAGTAGAACTTGAGAAAAAGTTGAATTCTCAACCTCGGTGAGTCTCTTATGCCCATGTCAGGGTGCCAATGGTGAAGAAGTGGCCCTCAGACTGGGAACGGGACTATCTGGGTAGATGCATCGAGAACCTTGAACTCTCCGGGCCTGCTAAAGTAGCCGGGCCGCCAACCCCTTGTCTGAAGACTATAAAGAACCTCAAATGAGGCAGGTACCTTATAGGACAATGTTGGCTTTCTTCAGGACCTGCTCCTACTTTCCCCCCAGGTCACAGGACCAAATACTAGGGTCGCATCTCAGCATGACCCAATTGGGAAAATCCCGGGACAGCAAAGGAGCTGTAGGATCTGGTCACATGTCAGAGATAATTAGGAGTTTGCCCGGAGTGGATCCTGAGGGCTCTGGATCGGGGCGGGGAGGGTACAAAGCTGGAAAAGGGAGAGATTATCAGTATGAGACACTTCCATGGCACAAGACTTAACATCCTGGCAAGAGTCCCTCAAAAGGGTTATGATACACTGCTGGCATGGTTCTTGGAAGCATGGAAAAAGCAATGGCCTACGTTACATGAAGCAAAGGCGCCAGAAATACCACGGCAAGTTGTGAAGGAAGGATTCAGAAGAGACAGTGACCCAGGCATGCCAGAATGCCTACTATCGGAGCACAAGCCCACCCGCTGAGTATGCATCTTGGCTGTGCCTGGAGGAAATGCCATTTACCGAGGCAAGAAATCATGCACAGGTGAGGGGAGGCACCAGCATGTCTGAGGAGCTTAGGAGTGACTGTTCTCTGGTCTGGCACACACCGGGACACATCAAAGTAGAAGGTATGCTTTTGTCCCTTGCATCCCCTATTGTTAAGGAAGGAGCCCAGCATGTGACAGGACCCAGTGACAGTTAATTTTCTGTGTCAGGTTGGCCAGGCTGTGGTGCCCAGACGTTCGGTCAAACACCAGCCTAGATGTGGCTGTGAAGGTATTTTTTAGATGCGATTAACATTTAAACCAGTAGACTTGAGTGGAAAGTAGATTACCTTCCATTTGTGGGTAGGCCTTGTCCAATCAGTTGAAGGTCTTAAGAAAAAAGCCCGAGGCTGCCTTCGAGAGGAAGGGATTCTGCCTCTGACTATCTTCCACCTTAACATGGGAAGCAAGACTGCTGTGTGTATATAACCTCTGTTCTCCTCTCTGAGAAATCTGGTAAATACAGGTCTCTTTGGGGGACCTGTGGGATGCCTTAGACCAGACACCAATGACCCGGCAGGCACCTCTCCACTCCCAGCCCTCTCCTCCCCCCACCCCATTGCACCCCAGGATATGAAAGCCTCGTTTTTCTGGCATAGAGCCAGGACCCAGAGTTGGCTAGGTGCCAGAGATGCAGGGGCACCAGGAGGAATGGACCTCTGGGAACCTGATACCCAGACGAAGACGTGACATCTGACTCACTGAAGCGGAGCCTCAGGGCCAGCGCCGCTAACCCTTTAGCTTCTGACCCCATCCGCAGAAAGGCACCCACACTTTCTTCACTGCTTGCTTCTCGCGGAAGCAGCGCCACCTAACCTCTACTCTGAGTATCGCACGATTTCCCATTTTCTTTCTACTTTGGAAGGGAAGAGGGGCTTGCACAGGGCTGTTTAACCCGGTGAAAGACCCCTTCACAGCCGCATCTCTGTCCCGCAAGGGAAGAAAAGAGAGGCGGGTGCGGGGGGTGGGGGGACGACACACAGGATTGTGGAGGAGGCAAGAGTTCTGGGTGAGGGGGCACCTGCGGAGACAGATGGCACCCCACTAGGTAATGGCTCAGGCCCCGAGTCAGTGAGGTTCTACCTTTAGCTGAAAATCCACTTCCAAGTCCTTTAATGTCGTTCTTGTTCAGCTGTAGAGCTGAGACTCAACCTCATAAGTGAGTTTGAGTCCAAGAACTTTGGCAGGAATTCTTGGCCTGGTTAGCTCTTGCCAGGATGGTGGGAATTTCAAAGTTCCTTGAAGGAAAACCCCTCAGAGAGGCTCCCAGCCACTTTTGTGTCAATTTCAACTTTTTAAATTACAAAAAAATATGTAACAAGACAATGATTCAAAAGCAAGTTGTTCTGGTGAGAGTGGAGGTCAGCTCCTGCGTGTGGGCCTCCATGGAGCAGCAACAGGTTTTTCTGGGGAAGAGGGTTAGTTTATATAGACTCAATCACCTCTGCTTGGTTGTAAAACCGTGGGGGCAAAAGTCACAACCAACGCAGGGCTCAACGAACGACCTGGAACTTAAGGTTCTCCTGCTTTACTAAGGAAGCTGTGCGGGTAGTTGTAAGGGTTCATCACCCTGTAAGCTAGTTGGAGCTGCCTAGAACTTGGCTGTCCTAAGGATTCCAGGCACGCACGCTGCATTCCGGGCCTTGGAGCGTTGAATTTGCTGGTCCTTTCAGCAGGAAGCCAGGGAGCTGTCAGGCCCCTGTCTGCGGTCCCTCATGGGTCTTTGTGCCCCAGGACCTCCAGAGAGCCAGAGAGCCGGAGAGCTGGAAAGTGGAGGAGAGCAGGGAAGGGAACCGGGATGAGTGTCACTAAAGATGGCCAGTAAGGAACGCTGGGGAATCTTCACTTAGGGTGTGGAAAGTACCTGATTCCAATCACGGGCTCTCATTTTCAGACTCTTGGCCTTTTTAGGGCGTGGAGCATGAAGCAAATCAGGAAGGCTCAGGGCTTCGCCACGGGAAAAAGCCAGGAAGACCTTCCACCGCAGGTGGACTCTGGGTCCCTTGCCAGTGCAAGAGGAAAGAAAAGTTGGGGGCGTTGAAGCAGCTGTCGTTTGGGGAAGCAGTGCGCCCTGACCTCATGCCTGACCCCTGCATGGGGGTCCCACACAGACCTCAGAGCTGCGAGGGTCTTCTGGGGCTGAGGCCAGGCCAAGAGGGTGTTCAGCTGAGGACAGGAGCCCTGCAGTCTGTGTGGGGCCCGAAAATGATGATCGCCTGGGCAGACCAAAAGTTTGAGGGGCAACAGAGACTTATTTTCAGGGTCCTAAAATTGTGTCCCACGTTGAGTGAAATTTCTGGGCTGGGGTCCACCGTGAGAGACCCCACACTCACCCAGTCCACACAACCTCCTTCATCACCTGCCCCCTCCTCTAGTTACTTGGAGCTAGTGGCCGTAGGCAGGCTCCAGGGGGAGGCAGGCTCCGCGGGTCTGGCACAAGGACAGGCCTCAGCTCTCCATCCGGGTAGGTTCTGCCCCCGCGGCATCTCCTCCTCCGCTTCTGGAAGGGAAACTGAGCCCTGGCCTGTCAGTTCCCCTTCCTCACCTCCCCTGCGACCAGGAAACCTGGAGGGCGGAACCCGGGGCTCAGGTTTCCAATAACAAGTGTCGGTACTGCCTCCTTTCGTTGGCCTGGTGGTCTAGGGGAATGACTCACGCTTTGGGTGTAAGTGGTCCTGGGTTCAAATTTAGAAGAAACCCATTTTTTAAATTTATTTTACTTTTAGGGAGGAGGGAAGGGAGGGAGAGAGGGAGAGTAATGCAAAGTGCAGGAGATATACCAACTAGTTACCTCTTACACGCCCCTAACTGGGACCTGGCCCAGCGACCTTTCGGTTCCTTTGGCTCTCAGCCGGCACTCAGTCCACTGAGCCACACCAGCCAGGGTCGATTTCTTTTCTCACCACCCCTCTTCCCCCCACGGAGCGAGGGAAGGGAAGCTTGGTCCCCGCCACCAGCGCCCTAGCCATGCTTCCAACAGTTCCTCGCTCCTCCTGGGTCAGGGGCAGGACCCTGCTTCCAGGGACAGAGAGGGGGACAAAGCCCTCGCAGCCACACCTTTCTCTGCGAGGGGGAGACCTGGTTAGGGTGTGCCAGGCCGTCTCAGGATCCGGGGTGACCATACACTTTCGCTTTTGATGTGAAAGTTTATAAATTGGAATTCTGGAGGAGCCCATGTTTCCAAAAGACTTTCTCCTTTTTGAGGGACTGTCCGAAGGGCCTTCCACAACCTCGGGGAAGGAGAAAACTGCGGCGGGAGACTGAGATGGGGAGGGAGGGTCTGTGCGTCAGTGTGGGGCCACCAAGGGCCTGGGGTCCTCAGCGCGCCCCTGAGGCCGCGCTGCAGACAGGGTATCTTTGCTTCACTCTGGAAGAACTGCAGTGCTTTGTCATTATTCAGGTATGGTGAGGCCAACAGGTCCAGCCATTGGAAAGAGGGCTTGTTACTCAGTTCCCAGGAGGAGGAGGACATGCCTCACTGGGGAGCCGCAGGAGAAGCACCAAGGTTGGTCAAAAAGCAGACGGAGTGAGGGGAAAACCTGGGCCAGAGCCTTTACTGTGGTTCCACAGAAGGTGAAACAGGTGAAGCAGGTTCCACAGGTTTAATGGGCCAGTTGGATGAGACCAGCTGGCTGTGGGGCACACCGTGCTGTCCTGGGCTGAATGCTTCCCCGCCTCGGGGTCATTCTGGAAGGCCACAGTGGCCCTGAGTGTGAGAGCCAGATAGAAGAGCTGGTTGGGGGCTGTGGACTCTGGATTGGCTGGTTTGCATTCAAAATATGCGCTCGTGGAGGAGTTGTTTGCTATCTCCACAAATTAGCCAACTCCGGAGCTGCAGTCAGAGCATCAGAGTACAGAAGATAAAAGATACGCTAATGCAGGCAGGGGGTGAGGCAATTTCTGGGGGTTTCCAGTCTGGGAAGAATTTTCTGATCCCAATCACCGAGTCGTGCCTGGCCCAGGGATTACCGCCAAGGCACCCAGCCCCCTTCCCTGCGAGCTGCTTCAGGGCCAGAGTTCCTCCACCCCCCTACCCCACCCTCCTGGAGCCTGTAGACTGGCAGGCAGGCCAGTGGGCCTGTCTCTCTGATCTAAACCTCCTTGGGTTTCTCTACTTAGGCCTTGGAGTGGTGATCTGGGTGCCTCTTTCAAGCCTTCTGACTACCTTGTTCCTGAGTGCGTTCTGCACAGAACCCAGGGCCAACTTGGATGCGCAGGGAGGCCTTTCCCGATCCTGAGGTCCATGGAGTCAGGGGGAAACCAGGCTCCCTGGCCAAGGCTTTCTTCTCTGGTGGCTAGAGCCTTTTAAGACTCCAAGTGCTGAAGCGGAAATGACTACTGCCTCCACAAGCAGGAGAGTTCCTCTCCAAGGTCCTCTTCTGTGTTGATCCTCCCTCAGGGCCCGCTTCCACTTCTGCACCAGGGGCTGCTTCCCTCTATACCCAGCCTCAGTCCAGGGCCTGGCCTGAGCTGGGCCCAGCTGTCATTTGTCCAATGACTGGGGAGAGGACAGTGTAGGACAGCAAGTGCATGCTGCAAAGGAAGGTCCCTGTGCAGCAGGTCTAATTCTTGATTCAGCTTCAAATTCCAGAGGAACCCATAGTTTGTTGTTTCTGGTTACTTTGGGGCATAAATGGAGCCCCTGGCAGAGTGGAGTGGGGTCTGGGATTGTGGGGATAGATGGGAGACAGGCCACATGGTGGGTGCAGATCCCAGCTGGACCCCAGTAGCCGGATAGGGCCTGGGTGTCTAGGTGTGCTCAGTGGACAAGGAGACACCTTGCCCCAGGTCAGGGGCATTGGGAATGTCTCCCCTGAGGGGTCTGTGAATTTCCTCAACATCCTTGCTCTTCCTTTTGCTCCCCACTTACAAAACTTCCTTTTGCTCCCCCGGTCCTGTGTGCCTTCCTGGCTGTGGCTTGTGTGGGGAGGCTGGTCTTGGACTCCAGAAGTCGGATCCCTGGTCAGGAGCAAGTGTGAAACTCGGTATCAGTGTGCAGTCCCTTCAGTGTCTGTGTCGTGGGAGGTGGTGTGGTCCTGGGAGCTTCTGGGAGCCTAGGGGTGTGGGTGTGGGGGAAGGGGGAGAGTCCAAAATTCGTTCCCAGCTTCACTCCACAGCCCATCCCTTAGTGGGCCAAAGGAGAACCTTGGGGCACTTTCCCAAACTGATGGTTTCAGTTTTCCATGGGTAGGGGGAGAACAGGGGAGCAAGGACACCCCAAAACCTGGTTGTGGACTTGCCAACTTGCAGTCTCAGCATGTGGTGATGCTGAACCTCTTTCGTTCCTGTCTTGTGCATGGGGACCTGAATCAAATCCTTCATGGACACCCACCGGAATGGAGAGGGGCAGTTTGTGGGCAAGAAAACGAGGACAGTTGTAGATCTTCGAGGGCGCAGCTGGTGGGTTGAGCTCACCAAGAAGGACAAACTGGACTGTGACCACTGGACTGTGGCTTGTTCCTCTAAGAATATGATTTTCACTTAGACTGTGAGAGGCCCGGAGTTCAAAGCTCCACTTAGCCCCCCTTTGGAGAGTGGTCGGTGGTCGTGTTTGTTGGAACCTCGGGTCCCTGAGCTCTGCTGTGGCGTTTGTGTTCACCCATGACACGCCCACCCAGGGCGACCCCTTCATCCTTTCTCCTAGTGGTCTGGTCAGCTCTGCCCTGAGGGGCCGCCCCATGTCGAGTAACGATTTAGTAAAAGTTAACTTTTTATAACTGTAGATGAGGAGATAATAGTAGTCGCTTGCTCTGTTGACTAAACCAAAGGAAAAAATGTGGGTGGCTTTTCTCTGGTAGCTAGGTTCAAATTTCCAACGGACCCACTTTGCTCAGAGAGGAAGTCGAGGAAGGAAGCAGGTTCAAGGGCAGCAGGCACCACCACTTCTGGGTGTCAGGGCGCGGTGCAGGCTGCACACTTCCCTGCCGGCCAGACGACACGCCGTCAGCGCACTGAAGAGACTGTAGCTGAACCAAGTCCGCCAGGGATTGCTCAGGGTCCATGCAATTTGTGCGTATTTTGCTGCCAAAAGGATACCCCCCGCCCCCGGCTATAAAGTGCTGTATTCTGTTGGAATCTGAATTTGCTCAGTGAAAGATTTGTTTTCAAGTTTACCAATTGTTTCTTTTCACTGACATTTGAGCACATTATTTTATAAATGATGAGATTCCAGGGTTAGAATAGAGTGCTTTTTTCCTCTGAATTTCATTTTTAAAAATTGTATCAGTATAAAAAGTCCACCTCAGTGTTGTGGTTCAGTACACTGGTGTTGCCCCATGGAGGAAAGAGTGTTAAATTTGGTATTTTATTTTATTTATTTATCTTTTTTTATCTTTTTAAAATTGTTGTTTGAATACAATTGTCTCCACTTTCCCACCACTACTTTCCCCCACCCCACCCACTCCCACCTCCCACCTAAATTTGGTATTTTAAAACATGTTTCTCTAAGGTTAAACATAATTTTTAAATGTTATTTTTACTTGTGTTTGCTTTTGGTACAGTCAAATATTTAACTTGTTTTTTTTAATAGTTCCTGATATTTATTTATTTGTTAATTAAAGATTTTATTTATGTATTTAGAGAGATGGGAAAGGAGGGAGAAAGAGGAAACATCAATGTGTGGTTGCCTCTCATGCACCCCCTACTGGGGACCTAACCCGCAACCTAGGTGTGTTCCCTGACTGGGAATTGAACCCCCAACCTTTTGGTGTACAGGTCGACACTCCAGTCAACTGAGCCATGCTGGCTAGGGCTGAAAACAATTTATCTTATTTAAAAAATTAAAAATTATGTTGCCCCAACTGTTCTTGGTCTGCCCTTTGGGTAATTCTGAGCTGCTGGAACCTGCCACCTGTCCCTGATTGAGAGAAGGTTGGAGACTCCGGGGTGCCCACCAAGTTACCTGCCACCAGGTCTCTGCCTTGGAGTCCAGTCTTTCAGGATTCAGGGGCCAAAGTGAAGCAGCCCTGGAAGAAGCAGGTGTGAGCAGCTGAAACCCGTACCCAGACTGGGGATGAGAGAACACTAAAGTTCATGTTGCTGGATATGCGCATGGCATTGGGGATATTTAAAAACAAAAGGACTTTATTTGTAGAGATATTTGCAAAAAAAAAAAAAAAGCCAGATGCTTTTATGTGTAAAGCAATACTGTATGTTCTTTAAAATATGTTAAAAATGTGGAGGGAGATAAGTGAGTTTTTTTAAATTTATTAATTTTTGAGAGAGACAGACAGACAGATATCGACTTGTTACTCCCCTCATTCACGCATTCATCTGTTGATTCCTACACGTGCCCAAGGTGGGGGCTCTAACCCACAATGCTGGCAAGCACTGGGCCTGTGCTCCAACCAGCTGAGTGCCACCCAGCCAGAGCTGGTGGGTTTGTAGAATCTGCGAGTTCAGGGGAGGCTGTGCAGAGGGTTTACAAGAACTCTATTCTGCTCAACTTTGCTGTGTACCTAAAACCTGTCTTAAAAAACACAGGAAAACATTTCATCTACTATTTCTTCTAATACTATTTAGCTCCATCTTTCTCCTCTCTCGGATCTCCAATGACTCAAACCTCAGATATTTTGTTAAAGCCCCTAAATCCCTGAGGCTCTTCTTTTAAAAAAAAATCTGTTTTCTTTTTTTTCCAGATCAGATAACTTCTATCATTGTGTCTTTAAGCTCACTAATTCTTACTTCTTTGTTCATTCTGCTGTTGCCTATCCATTAAGTTTTTTTTTTATTTTGGTTATTGTATTTTTTGGTTCTAAGTTTTCCATTTGGTTATTCTTTATATCTTCTATATCTTTGAGACTTTCTATTTTTGAGTTTGTCTCAAGCCGGTTGTAATTGCTCATTGAAGCTGCTTTACCACCTTTACCCCCAGTCAGGTGGTTTCAACTTCTGAGTTGATATCTCTCGATTATCTTTTCTCCTTCGAGTTGGGATTTGCCTGGTTTACCAGTCTCCTCTGACAAAGCGCCCTCTGGTGGGGAAAGAGGGAGCCGCCCCATTGTTGAGGCGGTGGTTCACACGCAGTGCGGCCTTCGTTACTGCAGGGCAGGAATGGAGTTGATGATCCCTAGTAGGCCTCCACTGACACCTTCTGGCTGGAGGAGAGGATGATCGCTTCTTATTCCAAGTGGACAGACAGAAGGTTGGGGGCAAAGACGATGTTCGTCGTTAGAGGCCAGAGAAATGCGGGGCAGGATATGGAAGCTGCTGCTAGACAGGCTGAAGTAGCCCTGCAGTTTCTGCTCAGACACTAGGAAGGGAAAGGGGAGAAGAGGAAAAACTGAGGACAAAGTGGAGGGCTGTATTTCGTGAAGTGTCCGCTCAGGGCATCCTGACACCGCACTGGTCATCATTGACAATAAGTAGTAGTGTAAGGCCACTGGCCAGAGCCTGGCTCACCGTGAACATGGTTCGGGGCTTCCTGGACCAGGGCCCTGGCGTTACCAGTCCAGTGTGTTTGGCTGGGTGCTCTCTCCGGGGGTTCAGGAGCTACAGAGGGTGAAGTATCCCAGATGGATACTGCGGGAAGGAGCAGAAAGGGTGGGACTCGAACCTGAGACCTCCAGCACCTGAGGTTTGAATCACACACCTGAACTTGTCCTGCACCTGTCCACTTCCTTGCCCCACCATTTCGTCCGCCTTTCCTGCTCCCAAATGGCCCCACAGGAGGTCGGGGTATGTTCATAGCCCTGAAGGGAAGGGTGGTTCAGCGTCTCCAGACCAGGCACCAACTGCAGCTCTGGGGGTCTGGAGCTCTGTTCTGCCTCCCCTAGTTCTGGGTTTGGTTGGCTTCTCCATGCCCAGCAAACTGAGACCTTCACCGTAGCTGAATTTGTGGGTCCTTTTCTCTCTCTATTGACAAAGGTATAGGGTAGAGCCACGGTTCCCAAGTCCCTCTGTCCAGAGGAGCCCTCGTGCACTGCAGCTGTCACTCTGCTCTGCCCGGCAGCGAATTTGGACTAGAAATGTAGGTCTCTTTGAGGCTTCGGGGTAGGCGCACCGGTTACTCCAGAGAGGCCTGGGGCTTTTCTGGGCCTCCCTCAGGAGCCCCCACTTCTTCTGGTCCTGGAGGCTCTGTCCACCCCAGAGCTCTGGAGAGGGTCTCCTGCCTGCTCTTCCCTACATCCCAGTCCACAACCAAAAATATTCAAGACTTCAAGTCTAGAGTCCTCTGGGCTCTCTCATACCTGAGACGAGAAGGAGACCCATGGGCCCACAATCAACCTCTTCTTCAGAGGTCTGGAGAAGAATCCTTCCTTACCTTCTAGCTTCTGGTGGCTCCCAGCATTTGGGCCTGTAGACCCATCACTCCAGTCTCTGCCTCTATTATTACATGGCCTTCTCCCCTCTATGAGCCTCTGTGTCTTCATATAATCTTTTTTATAAAGACACCAGTCATTGGCCCTGGCTGGGTGGCTCTGTTTGTTGGAGCTTTGTCCCATACACCAAAAAAAAAAGGTTGTAGGTTCGATTCCCAGTCAGGGTACATACCTAGGTTGCAGATTCAATCCCTGGTCACGGTGTGTATGAGAGGCAACTGATCCGATGTTTCTCTCTCACATGATGTTTCTCTCTCTTGTTCTCCCTTCCTCTCTCTAAAATCAGTAAACATATCTTTTTGTGAAGATTAAAAAAAAGAGACACAAGTCATTGGGTTAGGGCCCACCTTCTCTTGTATGATCTCACTTGAGTTAATTATATGTGCAAAGACCCTACCTCCTGAAGTTCTGGGTGGCCGGCAGTATGGGGAGGACACCATCTAATCCAGTCCAGTAGCTTCCTGGAAAACAATTTTATATCCCTTTAAAATAACCATAACTATTTTCTGATGGGATCTGCGCACTTGACGGGCCCTGTAGAGCTTCTCCACCCTTGGACCAGATTGGCCACTGCTGCTCTTAGTTCCTATTCCCCATTGATTTTCCTGTACTGCTTGCTTTTAATTACGGAAACCATAGAAAACCCAGCTTTGTAAAAATATAGCATAATCACAAATTGGAACTGAACTGCCTCGAGTTAGTGGTTTCACAGAGTATGGGTAGACACTGTGAAGGGGCCTCCACACACCATCTGTGAGCCACAGACTAGGTCCAAAGCAGCACCCCGAGGGTAGCAGTCTTGTGCTGGAGGAAGAGCCATAGCTGGCCCCAGAGGGAGCTCCTGCTGGTGGCTCCTTGGGAGGGGGCTAGGGGGTGATTGTTCTGGAGGCGACTGCACCCCGAGCCCCCTCCCACCCGGAAGGCCCTGTCTATGTCTGAGTGGCACCCTCATCTAGCAGATCTAAGCTCTTAGCTGTCCCCAACACTGAGGGCTCAAGACCCCAGGCCTGCTGAAGTTGTCCCTCCTCTTGGTTCCAAATGACATCACAGCCAGGCCCCACACTGCCTGCTTTAGAACAGGAGGCTTCTTGGGATTGAATTCAGGACATTTCACATCTAAAACAAGAAAATGATTCGTGGGCAAAGGTTCCCTTTGGCTTGTGGTCCTTGGTGACTCTAACTTCCGCTGTCTCTCACTTGCCTGACGCCATCTGGATTTCCCTTCGAGCGTGAGACAGGGATTGGACGGAGAGGAGGGTGCCCCCATCTCTGGGATTTGGGATGCCAACTGGGTCATGTCTGAAGTCTGGGCACCCTGCTGCTTCCCTCTGCCCTGAATACTGGGGTCTGCAGTTCAGGGAAGCACCACTCACCCTTGCTCCACCCCATGCCAAAGTGCCGCAGCTTCTGGCCAGCAGAAGTGAGCTCAGGCCCACGCTGGCCCTAAGTGGACCTTGGCCCTTTTTGGGTACAGCATCTGATCATCCTGGGAAGAGACATAGCTGAATTACAGAGCTCATATAGAACTTGAACCTGGGACCACTTGTATCGAGAGCAAGAGTCACACCCCTACACCAGCAAACCAAACTGTCCTTTGTAGCTGTCCTTGATTCTGTCTACTTTCTCCCTCTTGCTCAGACTGAGCAATGTCCCAGATGCCTGCCTGGAGGGAAGAGGTATGTGGTGGGAGTATTCGGCTCAGCTTCTAGATAAGGGTGAGGTTCAACACCGCAGGTCCCAAATTCCAGGGTCAGTTCCATCCACTGCCCGCCCCCCATCTGCCACCAGGACCTCCCTCCAGCGCAGGCTGATCCAGGGGACTTGGGCTACTGCTGAGCTGGGTGTGGCTCCAAGACTGCACATGAGGTCCCTGTGTGACCCAAACCTGGAACCAAGGCATCCCTGCCGTCCCAGCTGGCCGGCTGGGGCCATGGGCCCAGGTCCGAGCTTCCTCACTCATCTTCAGGAAGGTGACTGGGGTCTGGGCAGACCCAGGGGTTCCTGTCCTCAGCCAAGCCTCCGTCCCCTGGGCTCAGCACCCAAAGCCCCTGCGTGGATCTGGGTCCCTTGAAGTTCCTTTCCTTGGCCCGGCAGCCCTTTTCCCACAGAGGCATCCCTGAGCTGGACCAAAGCACAGGGCTGGGGCACTGTGCTTGTCCTCCCTTGTATCCATCAAAGGTTACAGAAATCTACTGGAAAGGAAGAAGGTGGCCCTGGCCACACCCCCAGAGTACAGGTCCCGCCTCCAGGCCTGTAGTGGGTCCCCTGTATCTTTCCCACTCATGTCACACTACCTGCCTAAAGCAGGGTGGGGGTGAGCTAGGGTCGGGTATGCGTGGTGGAAGCGCAGAAGGAGGAAGGTGAGAGTTTGAAAATGAGACTCATCAGGGATTTGGACCCAGGAGCTGCTGCAGGCCCAGGGATACTCATCCCCTAGGGGCCAGTATGGAGAAGGATGGCTTGTTCCACCTGTCTCTTGTACCCTTGACTCCTGTGACTCTGCCCTCCACTCTCCAAGAGGGCCCCCAGCTTCCCTCCCTGGACGCAGGGCCAGCTAGGGGGAAGCTTCAGTTCCGGTACCAGAAACTGGAGGGAAGAAGACAGTTTAGCTCTGCTGCCCCGCCTGTGGACCTGGGACCTGAGTGTAGAGTTGGACAGTGGGGGCGGGGGGGGGGGCACTTAGTGCCATTAGGGACTGGCCTCCCAGAGTTTGTCTGGGTCAGCATGCCAGCCCTGCCATGTCCCTGAATTTCAGACTAGGTGGTCCCCTGCCTCTGCCTTCCGTGGCAGCTTTCAGTATGAGGCTCCTGGGCAGCGTTGGGGAGGAACAGTGGAGTCAGGCTGGGGCAGCACTGGCCTGGGGAGAGGGTGGGGTGGGGCTGGGCTTATTGTGTCTCAGGATTACTTCCTTCTCCCCTTGAAAGAGAGCCAACAGCCTAGTCAGTTGGTAGGATGTGGACTTTCACTCTCAGGGCCATACTTTCAAGCCCCTGTTCGGAGAGAGCCTGTGAACAGGATTCTCTGGAACCAGGTTCGCCTTGACACTCAGCACCTTCCGGTTGGGGCTACAGGCAGCTGTGAACCAGGCATGAGGGGGTGCCCTGGTGCAGAAGGGAAGGGCCTCCCTCCTCAGGAGGGTTGGGTGGCCTCTGACAGGCTGAGGTGAGGTGGACAATGGACTTAAGTCCCAGGTCGCTTTTATTTATTGGCCTGCTGGGTTTAGGTGGTTTCCTGTCATCCATGGAGGCCCAGAGGCAGGCCTGCAGTTGCGTGATCTTGCACAGCATGCTCAGAGGCCCTCCCACCCTGATGGATGGGCAGGTTTCCAACCTATTTTGAGGAGACGAGTTGTCAGGACTCCTAGGGTGGAGGTGGCCCTTGGATCTGCCTCTCTGAACCTTCCCGGAGGGCATGCAGATGTGAATTAATTAAACAGGAGTGAGGCCCTCTGCCTCCTGACCCTGGACTTCTGAGTTCTTTGAGACCCAAGGCATATGGTTGGGCACGTCCCCTCTCATTCTCTCACAATTCAATCTGGTGGCGCTTTCCTTGAATGACAATCATACCAATAGATGGAGGAGAGCCTGACATCAGGACGGTCCTTCCCAGCTGGGACCCAGGATGAGGCTCCGGAGTTTTCGAGACTCCAGGAATGAGTAGAGGGATAAAAGGGGGCAGTGGGGCTACGGCAGACACACCAGCCCTCACACTCAGTGTCCTATTAATAGAATCAGAGTCCATGGGGAAGAGGGACAGGGGTTTGAGTGCCCAGGAAAGTCTGTCTGCTCGCCTCGGGACTGGGAGAGGAAACCTCCACCCCTTCCCCTCCTTCCGCAGGAGACCCAGCTCCAGGGCTTCCCTGCAACTCTCCCCATCTCCCCACAACTCAGGTTCATTCCAAAGAGGGCTAAGTCCCACTCTCAACCCCAGACCCAGTGCCCAGCACAAGGAGACCTCGGCAACTCAGGTGGGAGGCTCGTTGCTCCAGGGTTATGATTCTTGGCCTTGAGTGTAAGAGACCCAGGTTTAAGCCGCCGTCTGAGCCCAAGTTGTGGGCCTTTGTCTTCCCTTTCTTTCTTTTTTTCTTTTATTTTTTAAAATTTTTAAAAATTTTTATTGTTATTCAATTACAGCTGTATGCCCTTTCTCCCCATCCCTCCACCCCACCCCAGCTGAACCCACCTCCCTCCCCCACCTCCATCCTCCCCCTTGATTTTGTCCTTGTGTCCTTTGTAGTAGTTCCTGTAATCCCCTCTTCCCACTGTCCCCACCCCACTCCCCCCTGGCTATTGTTAGATTGTTCTTAACTTCACCAGAGACATTGAAGTTAAGAACAGTCTTCCCTTTCTTTAGATGGGGATGATAACAAGTCCCAAATTGCAGCTGGAGGGGGACTAGGCAAAAGTCTGTGTGACTCTCCGGCCTAGGGCTGCGCTCTCCAGTCCAGGAGCCGCCAGCCACATGCAGCTACGGAGCCCTTGAAATAGGGCTGGTCCAATGGAGACGACGCTGCTCTAGGTGTAAAATACACGCGGGGTTTTGAAGACTTCGTACAAAAACAGTGAGATACCTTGTTTTGTCTTGGAATGCACTGGATATATTGGATTAAGTAAAATATGTTATCACAATTATTTTTACCTGTTTCTTTTTACTTTTTTTTTAATGTGCTACCAGAAAATGTGAAGTGGCAGGCGCGGTCCGTGTCTGTGGCCGCAGGAAAGGACTGAGCTGGGCCAGAGGCTCGACTCTCACAGGTGGGGCACAGGTCCTGGGACCTCAAGCCGACACAGACCCTAATTGTAAAAACATTTCCTTCTGGTTCCGGTGCGCGGCGGGGTCGTTTCGTTTCTCCCCGCCGCCCCCCCCCCCCCCCCCCCAGGCTCTGGATGACAGGTTTAGCCATCTAGGCCTTATTTATTGTCATCATCTGTTAAGGGAGGGTGGATAACAGCACATACGGCAAACATTTATGAGTTAGGTTTGAAGAAAACGCTTAACACAGCATCCTGGCACATGGTAGGTGCTCATGAGTGTTTGGTAAATATTCTGGCCATTTCGGAGATAGGCAATTCTAATGGTTGGGGATGCTGAACAGCACGGGTCCCTCTTGCGGGGACCAGCCAGGGAGGCCTGTTTCTTTTCTCACCTTCATTGTTGAAAAGACACACCCGTCCTGGATCTTGAAGGTGCAGCTTTCAGTGGTAGCTGGCAATCTTTGGTGAGGGGAACCAACCCCCCAGCACGAGTCTGCACAAACGTTCCGTACCTGGATGGGTCCCATCATCTCTGGTTTAGGAGGCCAATGCCTCCTCCGTTAGGCCGCCGGGTGCCAGTTCCCTTTCTACTAACCCCCACCCTTTCCACGCTGGCGGCGTCCAGAGCTGGTGGGCACCTCGAGGTGCAGCGCCCGCCGTGTTGAAGGGGCCCCGCATTCACGGCAACGACTGTGCCAGCGTTTTGCTGTGCTCGGTTCTGTGTTTAGGGCTCCGCGCAGGGGAGGAGTACCGGCATCGCCCCTCCCCGACCCCTGCCCCTTGCGGTGCCCTGTCCTGTCAGATCCCTCCGTGTCCTCAAACCCGGCTCCGCCCGACGCCTTGTCCCAGGATGATGCCCTTGGGGCTGGGGCCCAGGACCGTGCGAACGAAGAGACAGGCAGCCGCACTCCTCGAACTCCGGGCTCTAGGGCTGCGCACTCAGCGACCCCAGGCCTTAACCCATCCCAACCGAACACGCAGCGTGGAGGCCTGTTCAAGATCGAAAGAGAAGTGGACCCGTTTCCACAGCCGCGGCAGCTCTGGTAAATGAGCCACTCTCCCGGGATCGGGATCGAAGCCCCAGCTGCCTTCTCCGCGTTTGCTGCGGCTGCAGCATTGGGACATCGGCAACCAAGTCACCTGAGGTCTCAGATCAAAGGTCAGAGAGTTCTTTTAATATGACTCGTGGGTTTGATGCCCCCCTTGGTCTTTCTCAGGCTTTCCAACAACTAATTCTGTTTAGAGATCTTCCAGACAAAAACTTCTGGGCTTCTCCTATGAGGAGGAAGTAATACTGAAATTGGATAGGATTCCTTCCCTGTGTTTGGAGGGTTAATTTTGGGGGCAGGTGGTTTAAACATAGAAAGGCAGAGTCAGACCTGGAATGCAGGACCCTGCATGGTTGTGTGGGGAAGGGGACTGCTGAGCTGAGGCTCCTGTCTCAGGGACTCGGCCTGCACCCCGCCTTGGGCCACCTTTTATGGCCCTGGACCTGTGGCTTTAACTGAGGCCTCCACTCACTCTGGGTCCCCAGCTTGAACAGATCTTACCATCCCATTGCAGGGCTCAGACCAAACTGGATCCCATAAAATTAAAGGACCCAAATGACACCCCAAGACATGGCTTCTTAGCTTCTGAGGCAGCCTCCCTCAGCCCCCAGCGGGTCACCCCTTACTTCTCATCTAGGCGTGGCCTCGTGGTTTCCCCTTTTTCCCTGCCTGAGGTCGGGAAGGAGTCTGGGAGCTCCTGCGCAGGGTACTGAGGTCCTGAGTGAACCCCAGCAACCACCAGGAGCTCGGTCCGGCACTGGTCCGGTTCCAGGGCTCCGACTGTGCGTGGGTGGGAGGAGCCCAGACACGAACCCCTGGTGAACACCTGATCCCGCTAACATGGAATAGTTAGAAAACCCAAGCATTTGAGCAATAGTAGGCAGTGTGTTGTTTTTCCAAGGCTACATGATCCCATGTGGTTACAGCCCCACTTCATGACCCGTTAGTAAATAACTTCAAACAATGGATTCAGGAGACCACACACTTTGCCGCAATATCTCGTACCTGTGACTAAGTTTAACAGACTGTGTCCAAGAGCTCTACAGGGGTGAATGTTTATTCTGCAGAACCCTGAGCAGGGATGCCTGCCAGCGCCAAATTCTTACAAAACACTCCCTCATTGGGAAGGCATCTTACCCCCCAGTACCTGGGAGTGGGAGGAAGGTGGGACTCAGGGGAGAGGTATTAACTCCTCCAGCCTTTCCTGCTTGGCTCAGGGAAGGTCCTCCCATGAAGTCCCAAGTGCTGGCCCACTGATGCCTTTAGCATGTGATGGAAAAAAGAACACCAAGGGGTACCAAGAGCATCTGCCTCCCACAGGGCGGGGGTGGGGGTGTTACACTGGAGAGGAGTGGGATGGTGGAGAGGACCGTGAGGTTGGACAAATATTGTTGGCAAGGTCTTCCTTTTGTTTGGGATGGTGAGTATGAGAGTGTGCCGTGAAGCAAAGATCGTGAATATCCAATTCTGTGTATGAGGCGGCCAATTGGGGGGGAAAAAAAAACCTCAAAAAGATTTAGTTTAAACTTACCCATGACTGATACGTTCTTGAGCCTCTTCCTGGTATAAACAATTTTCTGTGGTGAAATACACTTTTATTCTAGATCTCACAAAATTCCCCCCACAAAAAACGTTTACAAGGAAAATGGGCAACTGACCATCAAAAACGAGGCACTCTAGTGCAAACGGAGCACCATAAGCAACACCCGGTGAAGAGCCAATGAAGGCAATGGAGATAAAATTGCAAAGATTTCAGAGGCCAAGATTACCAGACATGGACTCCAGTACAATTGTCTTTATTATGTATAAAAACACGAAAGACAATGATGAAGAAATATCTCTGAGAATAGGAACTATGTAAAATGCTCTAAAAGTAAAAAATAATGGTCTTCTAAAAATAACACACAAAAAGTAAAACAAAACTCAGTAGATGTATGTAACAATCAACTAAAAAGCAGAGAGAAATAGTAAACTAGAAAGTCAAAATAAATGCAAAAATAAATAAAAACCTACAATATCCCAATATGAGTGCAAATTAAATCTAAAATTTCCGTGGGTTGAGCAGGAAATTGCAATGGGATTTAGAAAACACTTTGAATAATGCGGTGCCACTGTCCCCAGAAGGTGCTCTTAAGTAGTCCTATCTTCTTAGAGCTCGCTTGATTTATTTTGCTTTTGTATATTTAATAAAAACCATCTCAAATGTTAAAAAAGAAAACGCTGTGAAAATGATGGTGAAATGCTATGTAACTGAAAACCGTCGGACGGAGCTAACGTGGCAGTTAGGGGAATGGACAGCCTTAAATGTGCATAATGGAAATGTTGAAAACTAACGAAAGCAGTAATAAAGTTAGAACAAGGGGAAAATAATGAGAAAAGATGAAATTCATGAAGTAGAAAACAAGCATAGAGATTACTGACAAATCCTGAAGACAGATCTTCACGAAAGGTGATGTTATTGATAAAACTGCAAAGCTGTGTTGGCGGGTGCGGCTCATTTGTTTGGCTGATGTCCTGCACACTGCAAGGTCCCGGGTTTAATTCCCGATTCTTGAAGGTTCAGGGCGCATGCCTGGGTTGCGGGTTCAGCCCCCAAACAACTAAACACAAACATCATAAAAAGAATTAAAAAATCACAAGTTCATGAAAGTAGATGTAAACTTTTAAACAAAATACTAACAAACCAAAAGAAAATTTAAACATTTTATTTATTTATCTTTAGAGAGAGAGGAAGGGAGGGAGAAAGAAAGGGAAACGATATCCAAGAGAAACACCGATTGGTTGCCTCTCACACCCACCCTAACGGGGACCTGGCCTGCAACCCAGGCTTGTGCCCTGACCGGGAAGCCAGCCCACAACCTTGCAGTTCGCAGGCTGGCGTTCAATCCACTGAACCACACTAGCCAGGGCCAAAACCCCAAACTTACACATATAAAAAGAACAATATACCATGGCCAAATTAAGTTTATCCTGGGGAATATAAAGTTGATTTGACATTAGAAAATGTATCAATGCATTCAGTAAATTCAAGGGAAAGAATTTGCTATAATCCAACTTTCACTCAAGATTTTAAAATTTCTTAGTAAACTAGAAAAAGGGTATAATATTCATAAATTGCCAAAATTATCTACAAAATACTATAGCAAGTTTCATACTTGATGAAACCTTGAAGACATTCTCTTTGAGGTTGGAAATGCAGCAAGGATGCTGAAACTCTCTTTTTACTGAACATTTTACCAGAGAAACTGGGTCACTCACACACTGTTGGTGGGAATATAAAATGGTACAGACACTTGGTGTTTATCCCAGAAAAATGAAGATTTATGACTTATGCTCACACACACACACACACACACACACAGAACTGTACACAAATGTTTATAGCTGTAATATTGTAACAGTAAAAATACCTGGAAATAATCCAGATGTCCTTCAAGGGATCAATAATGTAACCGTGGTATATTTCAGCCTAAGTTTTCACTCACAGACCCTTCTCCCTTCCTCTTGCTTCTCCTAGCTGCTGGGGCGGCTCCTCCAGCAGCGCCTGATGCCACCTCCATGGTGGTGGGCACAGGACCAGGCTGGGTTTCTCAGCTGGAGGCCCCCAGATGGTGAGGGAAGTCTTGGACTGGGGCACCCTTGTTGTAGTGGGGGAAGCTTTAGCTGTTGACCTGTCTGGGGTACCTAGGTCCAATTCATTACCTAGCCTGGTTCCCACCATCTTCAAGCACTCGGAAAAGTTTAGGTACGACAATACATCCCTAGGGACTTTTGGCTAGCCCAGTTGGTAGAGCATGAGACTGTTAATCTCAGAGTTGTGGGTTCGAGTCTCACTTTAGGGGGTTCTTTTTCTTGGCTTGGACCTTGAAGTCCTGAGAAACTCTGCCAGGAGGGTTAGTGAGGATCAATAGGGGTGCAGCCTTTTCAAGGCCTCACAGGAACCGAAGTTCAAAAGACACTGCCCTGTGGGACCAGAGCTCCTGCTGGCTATTGCCCCACTGAGTCCCCGGCACCCTTGCCGCTGACCCAAAGGCATGGGGATGCAAAATCACCAACCCGCCGGCTGCACTTCCTAGCTGGGGGCGGGGGAAAGGGTTCGTTGTTGCTGGTGCTGGAGCCACCAGATTGGGCCAGGGACGGAGGTGTGTGCAATGGCCCATGGGCCCCAGAACAGAACCCTTCCCGGTGGGTGTGGAATCAGAGTCTCTGTGCCACTGGCCCCACCCATCCCATCCCTAGGGAGCCATGTAATTATGAAGTGGAACGTTGGGTAGCTTGGTGGTCTGGGATAAGTGTCTTGCTTAGGGTGTAAAAGGTCCTAGGTTCAAATCCTGGAAGTCCCCCTTTTAAAACAAAATCCTTCCTCTTAGAGATTTGGAAACTGCCCAGAGGCCTCAGCCATTTGACATCAAACCCAACGCTGCAAGGAGGAATTAAAAGAAAATCTTTAAAAGTATCAAGATGGCTCCTAATGCTTATAAACTTTAATTGGAGTCCTGGGGGGCCAGAGGCTGTGGACACGTGGGACAGGGTGCTCTGCCCCCAGCTATATATAGTCAGTGTAAGGCCCGAAGGGGAGAAAATCTGTGAGGGGAAACGCTCTCCCCCAGTCACACACCTCTGAGGGCTCGAGGCCATCAATTACGTACTCCAGGGAGACTCACAGCCCCCTTGCTAAGCGTCCAGTACTTTACATGCCACAATTACCCAGCCGGGATGGGGGGAGCACTTAGAGTTGGCGCCACCTCCCCTTTCGGTCTTCCCCTTTTCTTCTTCCTCCTCTCTCCATTTTCTTGCAATCCCTCACCGAGATGCTCCCAGGTCTGCCCTGGTCCCACTGCCCCAGAGACAGGGAAAAGTTTCCCAGAGCAAGGGCAGCGACCTCATCCTGGGATCCACGCCATTGGAGCAGGGGTCCTGTGCCCCCTCTGAATGTCCAGTTGTGCGAGGCCCCTTTTTGGTTGGCTGACTTTGGCCCTAAAGGAGTTTCAATCACACAGAGCTGCTTTCCACAGAAGGAGAAAGTTTCCTGCTTTCCAGGCATGCACGGGCCAGGGTCACAGCCCAAGATGAATCTTTTCTTTGTTCCAGAGACCCTGCAGCTCCTGAGGCTGACTGTCAAGTTATATTTCCTTGAAGGAACCATTGCTGTCCTAATGTTATTTTGTTAAACTTTTATTTATTTGTTTGCACCTTAACAAGCAGTTATTGATGAAGTCCCACTGATCTGACCCTTACTCAAGAAGAATGGCAATTTTTACGGTCATGAGAAGTCCCAGGCTTGCTTCACTTTTCTAGACCTGGCCAGAGATTATTGGTCTGAGGGAGGGGGACTCTCACTGGGGTTTCAGGCTAAGTCTGCATGAACAAGAGGTTGCAGTGCACGGGCTCAGCCCTCAGTGCAGGAAGGATGTTTGGGGGAACCACAGGTCCAGTGCTTCCTAGGAATCCTGTGGCCACTAGGGCCTCATTAGAGACAAGCAGAGAGGAACTGTCCCTTCTCCTTGGGCAGTTTTGGATCCAACATTGATGATAAAGGCCCTGTCATCAGAATTATGTAATTGCTTTTTCAGGACTTGACAACTTTGAAAATGATGCAAGGATAATCATTAGCAGCAATGATTCTGTTAGAAAAAACTCACAATCCTGTATTTTATCCTCCACCCGAGCTAGGATGGTGTCCTAGCTGGAAAATATACATGATGCTGTATAGGAATTAAGGGAATAACATTTGGGTTCTCACAGATCTGTACACAATTCCCCAATCTACCACTGAGAATTGTGTGACCTTGAGAAAGCTACCAACCCTCACAGAATCACAAAGTTTCACCATCTGTAAAGTGGAGAAGTATTATTCACCTTGTAGAGTTGTGTGGATTAAATAAGGTAATTTGTGTTGAAAACCCTGTGATCTCTCACGTCATTAATGCACCGGGCTGGGACCATGTCCACTGCATGGAAGCTAAAGGTATTAAATCATATTTATATCTTTAACTCCCTGCTGAGTCATCTGTGTTCGGAATAAATATCACTTGGTAACTGTGTGTTTATTGCAGTGTTATTTACAATAGCCAAGATTCAGAAGCAGCTCATTCATCAGTAAATGAGTGGATAAAACAGCTATGGTACATTTACACAATGGAATACTACTTTGACTTGAAAAAAAAGGAAAGAAGGAAATTTTACCCCTTGGGACAGCATAGATGGACCTGGAGAACATTATGCTAAGTGAAATAAGGCAGTCAGAGAAAGACAAGTACCATATGATTTTACTTGTGTGTGGAATCTAATGAACAAAATGAACTAACAGCAAAATAGAGACAGATTCATGAATAGAGAGCAGGCTGACAGCTGTGGGAGGCTTGGTGGGGGGCAGTTGATGGCTGAAGAAGAAAAGATAAAGAACTCATGGACATGGACAACAGTGTGGTGATTGCCCGGGGGGAGGGTGGGTGGAGGGAGGTGGAGGAAGGTATGGGGGGATAAATGGTGATGGACGGAGACTTGACTTGGGGGGATGAACACACAACACAGTGTACAGATGACATGCTGTAGGACTCTGCACCTGAAACCTGTACAATTTCATTAACCAGTGTTACCCCAATAATTTAAAAAAATAACCCAACAGATAACAATATCCAAGTCCTCTAGGCCTTGAAAAAAATATCAATTGGTAATACTGTCACATGTTTTTATGTCAACGGTGATTTTTTAAAATACTTTTTTTATTGTTGTTCAGGTGTAATTGTCTCCATTTCCCACCCCCACCCCCACACTTCCCCACCCCATCCATCCCCGCCTCCCACCCTTGAACCTATCCCCTTGGGCTTTATCCATGTGTCATTGGTACCTGTTCCTTGATGACCTCTCCCCTATTTTCTCCCATTATCCGCTTCTCCCTCCCCTCTGGTCACTGTCAGTTTGTTCCTAATTTCAATGTCTCTGGTTCTATTTTGCTTGCTTGTTTGTTTTGTTGGTTAGTTTCCACTTATAGGTGAGACCATATGGTATTTGTCCCTCACTGCCTGGCTTATTTCACTTAGCATAATGCTCTCCAGTTCCATCCATGCTGTCTCGAAGGGTAGGAGCTCCTTCTTTCTCTCTGCTGTGTAGTATTCCATTGTATAAATGTACCACAGTTTTTTTATCCATTTATTTACTGGTGGGCACTTAGGTTGCTTCCAGCACTTGGCTATTGTAAATTGTGCTGCTATGAACATTGGGGTGCATAGGTTCTTTTGGATTGGTGTTTCAGGGTTCTTAGGGTATAATCCCAGCAGTGGAACTGCTGGGTCAAAAGGCAGTTCCATTTTTAGTTTTCTGAGGAAATTCCATACTTCAATAGTGATTTTTGTAAGAAGCCAGTTGACAAGTCTTTTTTTTTTTTTTTTAAACAAATGAGTATTTATTAAAAGCCAGGTATATCAGGCACAATTCTTGTCCAGTAGGCTAACAGATACAAATGATGTAACCAACTTAGTTATTAGCTTATCTAATTAAGCAAAATACATTTCATAGAAATGATTATAAAATGTGCCCTGGCTGGTGTGGCTCAGTGGATTGAGTGCCGGCCTGCAAACTGAAAGGTTACAGGTTCAGTTCCTAGTCAGGGCACATGCCTGTGTTGTGGGCCAGGTCCCCAGTCAGGGGTGTGTGAGAGGCAACTGATTGATGTATCTCTTACACATCGATTTTTCCCTCCATCTCTTTCTTCTTCCCTTCCCCTCTTTCTGAAAAGAAATAAATAAAATGTTAAAAAAAGAAATTATAAAATGCCTTGCAGATAAAAACAGAATATCTTTTATATTACAGATCTTACGGTACCTAAATAATTATTATTAAAAACCAGGAAATGCATATGGCAAACAGAAGTTAGGAACCACCAGTTATTTCTTTATTTTAGCCGGCAGAAGGTAAAACGCGTGCTATCGTCGTGCTGCAGTGGGTTTCAACATTTAATGCAGACATCCTTTTTCAAAAGTAACATGATCCACCTATAATCTTTAAAAATTCAGTGTTTTTCATCCTGTATCAAATCACATTATACTTTTGGTTTAAAGATTAGTTTTGGTTTCAGAGTAAGTTCATTTAGTGCTTCGGTCCCGTGTCTCACAGATGCTTGACTGGGGGTGGGTGAGAATCAGTTCAGTTAAGTATTAGTGAGAGGAACAAAACAACACAGAACACAGTGAATGGGATGATTTATCTGCTTTGCCCCATATTCTTGCCAATATTCAATTGAGAAGTTAAGATACACAGATGATTTAAACCAGAACATAATAGTAGAAGAAAAAAAAAGAGACAAAATGCTGGTGTTATTTCTTTGAAGCAAGCCTGTCCATTAGGGCTCTTAATTACCTTTGGAGAGTTATGGCTAATTCTTTAAAGGACCACATCAGGTTTGTTGGTGCATTACATATGCCTTTGTCTGAGGGCTGGGGTGTAAGGGAGGGTGGGAAGGACTCAAGGCGTGTTGTGGAGGGTGTTTGCTGATACACTCACGATGACCAGTGAACCACAGTCACCCAAGGGAGTGTCCACCAGGTTCTTCCCGAGACCCCCCGAGATGGGTCTGTTTTCTTCAGGCAGCAGCACTGAAAACTTCCTCAGAGAGTCAAGGTCAACTTTTATTGCACAGGAACCAAAATTATCCCCCTCCCCCTTTCCTGAGCTGGAGACCTCCAAGTGCAAACATGGCTGGGGATGCCTCGCTGCTTGTTCCTCCGGCCAGCAGGGAGCACTCCACCAGAATGTGGCCTCTGGCAGCACCTTCAAAGGGAAGATTGAGGTTTCATGTTGGCCTAACCAATCAGTTGGATCAGTTACCATTCTCAGACCACTTTTGTAAGTTGTTCTGTATCTTTTCTAATTGCATTATGTTAGCTGTAAACTCTCAGCAGGGGACCTCCACATTGAATTGTTCTTGTGACCCCAGGCTGCATGGTGCTGCCTGTTCAGCACGATGGATGTCCACAATGGAGATAAGTGACCGCAGCTGCTCTGCCGGAGTGTTAATTCTGTATCTCATGTAGTTCGAGATGACTAATGCACAGATGACATTTGTGTAGAATATGAGAATACGGCTGAGAGTCGGACATTTCTGAGACTTTGTGTAAGATTCCAGTGGTTTCTGACTGACCATGTGCAGGGAGACCCTTGGCTTTTCCTTCAGGCATTCTGTTCACATGGGCATCTGCCCTAGTTGATTTTGCTTCTCCCTTGGAGACATTCAGAACCGTCTGGGATTTTGTCACATGGAAATCTCTAGAGTTCTTGGATTTGTGAGTCCGAGAACCAGAACTATCCTGCCTAGTTTGTTGAACCACTCCATCTAGACCTAAGAATTCATCGTTGAAATCCAGAGGTAGCGATGAAGGGCAGACTTCCCGGAAGTGGAAACTGTTTTCAAGAGAAGATGGATAGGGAGTTACCAACACTTGTATTTTCTAGGTGTCCACATATAGATTTTCATAGTTTATAAAATGAATCTCTGGAGAGTAATGCAACAAATAGGTACCTGTCTGTGAATGTTGCTATAATCAGGACATTTGGCACCAGAAAGGCAGATTTGCTTTTTTTTAAATCCTTACCTGAAGATATGTTTATTGATTTTGGAGAGAAAAGAAAGGAGAGAGAGAGAGAGAGAGAGAGAGAGAGAGGCATCAGTTGGTTGCCTCCTTTACATGCCCTGACCTGGGATCAAACTGCCACCCAAGTATGTGCCCTGACTGGGAATCGAACCCAAACCTTTGGTGTACATTGATGCTTCAACCAGCTGAGCCACTGGTCAGGACTGATTTTTTCTTTTCTTTTCTATTTTCTTTTCTTTCTTTCCAGTACTCAGCCTTCTATTAGAGACTCCACCTCCCCTGGGACAAACTCCACCCTCCAGCACCTTCTGGAGCACAGTCCCAGTGAGGTGGGGGCAGGGCTGAGGGGGGGGTCTGTCATCCTGTCCTCTGAGAAGGGACTGTGGTGAGATTTGTGGCAATGACTGGGAAAGGGCTTTCATGCCCTGCATGGGGTTCATATGAAGTGGTGTCCCAGGGCAGTACACGGGGCCCTTCCTGTGGGGACAGCCCATTCCAGGCAGGCAACAGCTGAGGCCTGGGCTCTCCTCTGGGGCCTTCCCTTCAACCCCCAGGCCCAGCCCTCTGCCCCAGCTCCCTAGACGATCCTTTCTTGGAGCATCATAATGGGCACACCTGTCTCACGTTGGCTGTGTGACCTGTGCCTGGCACTGCTCTCTCTTGGCCCTTTTCCTCTACTGGGAACCAAGCCCCTAACCCCTCAGAGGGAGGCTCCACTGAGGGAGTCCCATGGGCATGGAGAAGGTGCAGACTGCATGTGGGGGGAGCAGGTGACTGGGATAGGGGCCTGGGCATGGGGGCTGGGGAGCCTAGTCGTCTTTGTCCTTGGCACCGTGTTTGAGGATGCAGGTGAACTCCACATTTGACGTTGCCTTTCTTGTCAATGGGTGCCTCGAGGTATGTCTCATCCATTTCCTCATCTGTGAAGCGGTCACCCATGGTGGTGAGCAGCTCTGGAAGGTGGTCCTCATGGATAAAACCTGAGGCCTCCTTGTCAAAGCAGGTGAAGGCACTGCGGATCACATCTTCAGGGTCATTGCTGTTCAGCTTCTCCCCAAACATGGTCAGGATTGTGGTGAAGTTGATGGGCCCAGGGGCCTCGCTCATCATGACCTCCAAGTGCTCCTCTGAGGGGTTCTTCCACAGCGAGGCCAGCATGTCATGCAAGTCCTCGTCAATGAAGCCGTCTCGGTTCTGGTCCATCATGTTGAAGGCCTCTTTAAACTCCTGGATCTGGAACTGGTCAAACATCATAAAGACGTTGAATGTGGCCCACTGTGGCCTCTTCTTGGTAGTCTTGGCCTTGGCCTGCTTACTGAACATCTTGGCTTCAGGTAGGTGGGGCTTCCCTGGGGCGGAGAAGGCGCTCTCTTCATGGGCAGACCTGGTGTAGAGCTGGATGTGGTACCCTGTGTGGTGTCTGGTTGGGGCTGGGCTGAGTCTGATTTTCTTTATTAGGGTTGTAGAGAAAGCTGGGATAGAGATCTTAGTATCTTCTCCAAAGACCTTGAAATGAAAACATATCCAGTTTTCTGATGCAAAGAGCTTCCCTTGGTATAATAATTCTTTCTGCAGAGCACAGGTAAAATTTGCCTCAGTTATTTCTCAGTTGGGACATCAAGAAACAACCTGTGAAAAAGCTATTCTCCTTGTACTGGCTGGAAGATGAACATTTTTTCTTTTCAGTCTTAGAGTCATTTTTGCTTTCTGTTTGAAGTCGTTCTTACACCATCAAAACTGGATTTTTACCTCAGGCAGATGATTCTCTTCTGGTCTGGGGCCTGGGCCTCGCCAGACAGGGTGGGAGACCGGGCTGTTAGTGACCTGCAGGCTTTTTTCCTCCCCCGTACCATTCATTCTCAGACTCTGAGTAGGCTGTGCCACTCTGCTCTCTCTCTCCCCGAGCACTTTGGCAGGCTCTGTGTGTTCCACATCTTGCTGTAGGTCAGTCGTCGGGGCCGCGTCTGCAGGGCACCTTCAGACCTCAGTGCATCTGCCATCTGCCGCTGCCAATCTAGATACGGGAGAGCGGCAGCGATTGGTCAGAGCAAGTGTGGAGGAGCCACGAAGGAGGGAAGGAGAGGGGGCAACTCTTTTATTCAATATTATAATTTGGAGGTAAATGGGTTAAACATAGGAACCATTGCTGAGTTCATTTATAAATTGGTAGAACACGGATGCCCATGAGGAGCAGAGAATTTGTGAATCTAATGTGTATAATTCTATAGTTGTTCTGAAGACAAAATCTGGCTTTAAAGTGTCCAAATAGCTTTTGATATCATGCATTGTAGTATTTAGTTTTCTGAGTTGCTAATATTTAAGAGTTATTAATAAAAACCATACAGCTGAGCCAGAAGTGGCAACTGAATTGTAATTTTCATCCTCTGGAAACCAGAATGTTCCTCTAATCTTCCACTTTGGGTTAATTCATAGACAATAATTTCCTTGCCTGACTACAGCATCTTTTTAAAAAAGATTTTATTTATTTATTTTTAGAAAGGGGAAGGGAGGGAGAAAGAGAGGGAGAGAAACATCAATGTGTGGTTGCCTCTCATGCACCCGTTACTGGAGACCTCGCCCGCAACCCAGGCACGTGCACTGACTGGGAATCGAACTGGGACTCTTTGGTTCTCAGGGGGGCTCTCAATCCATTGAGCCACGTTAGCCAGGGCCTGACTACAGCATCTTAATAAATACAGTATTATTCACCTAGTCCAGTAACTCAGGATAGGAATCTCAGGGCTATAATGAGCCCTCTTTTTTTAAATATATATTTTATTGATCATGCTATTACAGTTGTCACATTTTCCCCTCTTCACTCCCCTCCACCCTGCACACCCCCTCTCACCCACATTCCCCCCCTTTAGTTCATGTCCATGGGTCATACTTAAAAGTTCTTTGGCTTCTACATTTCCTACACTATTCTTACCCTCCCCCTGTCTATTTTCTACCTATCATTTATGCTACTTATTCTCCATACCTTTCCCCCTCTCTCCCTCTACACTCCCCTGTTGATAACCCTCCATGTGATCTCCATTTCTGTGATTCTGTTCTTGTTCTAGTTGTTGGCTTAGTTTGCTTTTGTTTTTGTTTTAGTTGTGGTTGTTAATAATTGTGAGTTTGCTGTCATTTTACTGTTCATACCTTTTATGTTATTTTTCTTAGATAAGTCCCTTTAACATTTCATATAATAAGGGCTTGGTGATGATGAACTTCTTAACTTGACCTTATCTGAGAAGCACTTTATCTTCCCTTCCATTCTAAATGATAGCTTTGCTGGATACAGTAATCTTGGATGTAGGTCCTTGCCTTTCATGACTTGGAATACTTCTCTCCAACCCCTTCTTGCCTGTAAGGTCTCTTTTGAGAAGTCAGCTGACAGTCTTATGGGAACTCCTTTGTAGGTAACTGTATCCTTTTCTCTTGCTGCTTCTAAGATTCTCTCTTTATCTTTAATCTTGGGTAATGTAATTATGATGTGCCTTGGTGTGTGCTTCCTTGGGTCCAACTTCTTTGGGACTCTCTGAGCTTCCTGGACTTCCTGGAAGTCTATTTCCTTTGCCAGATTAGGGAAATTCTCCTTCATTATTTGTTCAAATAAGTTTTCAATTTCTTGCTCTTCCTCTTCTCCTTCTGGCACCCCTACGATTTGGAAGTTGGAACGTTTCAAGATGTCCTGGAGGTTCCTAAGCCTCTCCTCATTTCTTTTGAATTCTAGTTGCTTCATTCTTTTCTGGTTGTATGTTTCTTTCTTCCTTCCAGTCCATACTGTTGCTTTGAGTCCCAGTTTCCTTCCCATCACTGTTGGTTCCCTGTACATTTTCCTTTATTTCACTTAGTATAGCCTTCATTTTTTCATCTAATTTGTGATCAAATTCAACCAATTCTGTGAGCATCCTGATTACCAGTGTTTTGAACTGTGCACCTGATAGGTTGGCTATCTCTTTGTTGCTCAGTTATATTTTTTTCTGAAACTTTGATCTGTTCTTTTATTTGGGCCTTTTTTTTTTTTGTCTTGGCATGCCTGTTATGTATAAGGGGCGGAGCCTTAGGTGTTCACTTGGGCGGGGCAATCTATGTCACTGTGCTGTGACATTGTACGTGGGGAAGGGGTCTGAGAGGGAGCAATGGTGCTTCCTCCGCTCTCCGCCACCTTTCAGACACTTCCCCCACTACCCATAAGCAAAGTGGGCCCTTCTGGTGCTGATTCCTGTGTGGGTAGGTTTGCATATGTTCTGGGACCCTGTGGGTCTCTCCAAGGAACTCTCCTGTGAGGCTGGGAGTTTCTCCCTCTGCCGCCTCAACCCCCAAGGGGTTTTCAATCAGTGGTTTGAGGCTTTATTTCCCCAGCGCTGGAGCCCTGAGGTTGCGTGGTCTGTTTCCCCCTTTGTTCCTCCTGGTTTATCTCTGCATGAATGTGGGACCACCCAGTCCGCAATCTGCTGCCTCGCTTTGCTTTGTTCTCCACCAACGTGCTGAGTCCTCTCTGCCCAGCTGTGGGTCTCCGCCCCTCCTACCAGTCGGATGAATGTGTCTTCTTTAGTTCCTTGATTGTCAGGCTTCCATACAGTTCAATTTTCTGTCAGTTCTGGTTGTTTTTTTGTTTTTAAATTGTTGTTTTTCTTTTGGTTGTGCGAGGAGGCATAGTGTGTCTACCTATGTCTCCATCTTGGCCTCTTGTCTCTATCAGATACATGTTATCAGACATCAATTTCTGTCCATTTTATCTCTAAAAATAGGCCATCTCCCTCCCACAAAGATTTGGGGAGGAGGGGGAGAATAGTCACAGGATTAGTAAAGACATTGTTTGCGCGTGATGAAAAACCAACTTGAATCAGCTTGAGGAGAAATGGAATCTATTGGTTGATATGATCACAAAGTTCAAATTTCTTCTTGCAAAGCCTCTGTGTTTCAAGCAAGGATAGTTTATGGACTCAAATAATGACATTAGGACCTGCATTTATCTTTCTACTGTTTGACTTCATTCTGAAAACTGTCTCTCTCTCCTTGTGGCAGGCAAGATGGGTACCAGTAGTTTGAAACTTACATTCTTCCAGACTAGCTGTCACAGGGCACATAGAACTGCTCTCTGCCAGTGTTTACTTATTAACTCCAGGCAAGGCTGCAATCATCCCTTCTTCAATCATGTGCTCAAATATGAACCAACCATTCTGGATGAAAGAGGGGAGTATTCTAGTCATCCTGGGTCATAAACCCAGTCCCTTCTATTTGGGAACCCAGTGATGAACATGATCACCAGGATGAAGTGGAGGAGGGGAGGAGTTTCCCAAATAGATCAAAGAATGGAAATGGAAAGGAATGCCCTTGAACAAAAAATATCTAGTTACCATGATCCATTAGAGTTACTCCATCAGCTGACTTGAGCAAAGGATTGTGAAGGCACACTTAGGGAACAAGGATACATTAATAAGCTGCTTCAAAAGTTAAGGTGAGCCCCCGAGCTTCTCCCCCTGTGGCCTTGCGGAAGGGAGGCCGTGATGGCAGATGAGATCACCAAAGCTCAGGCCGCTCAGCCTGGTGGCGACACGATCTTCGGGAAGATCATTCGCAAGGAAATCCCAGCCAAAATCATTTTTGAGGATGACCAGTGTCTTGCTTTTCATGATATTTCCCCTCAAGCACCAACACATTTTCTGGTGATACCCAAGAAGCATATATCCCAGATTTCTGTAGCATAAGATGCTGATGAAAGTCTTCTTGGACATTTAATGATTGTTGGCAAGAAATGTGCTGCTGATCTGGGCCTGAAGAAGGGTTATCGAATGGTGGTGAACGAGGGCTCTGACGGGGGGCAGTCTGTCTATCACGTTCACCTTCATGTTCTCGGAGGTCGGCAGATGAATTGGCCCCCTGGTTAAACTTGTTTTAGGGTAATTTTCCCCACTGTAGGCAACGATCTGTTTAGCAGGTTAAACAGTACACTTTTGCCTGTGTATAGAGAGATTGAGGAAACAATTTCTAAAACCCACACATAATAAAAGACATTGTTGCAAAAAAAAAAATAAAGAAGAAAAAAAGAAAAAAGAAAAAGTTAAGGTGAACAACAACAAAAAAACCAAACCTGTAATCGATGACAACCCAGTACTAATTAGAACCCAAATCTTGGTTTCTAAATATCATTCCCTTCTAAAAGAAAATACGGCTCCTTAGAGAAAGGGATGGTTGTAGGTCTGGGCAGGGAAAAGACAAGGTGAGTTTTGGACATTATGTATGTGCCAGATAATGAATTTCACTTTAAAATTTTACATGGGGCAATTAGAAAAATTTACTTACATATGTGATGTTTATTGCCTCTAGCATGCCCTCAGGAGACACATTGTACCTGGTTGTCCCTATTTTTAAAATGATATAGTACTATGGCCATCTTTCTAAGTCTTGCTAACTTAAAAAACTTTCATTCAGAGACATCTGGGTATGTATTTAAGGAGAGTCCTGGTTTTCTCACCCTTCTCCGTAGGCTAGGGAGCAAGAGAAAAGGAAGTACACCCCAACCTTGAGATTAAGAATCTCATGCTGTACCAGTTTAGCTAGATGGACATGTGATATTGTGATTTATGCTCAGAGAAGAGTGTGTACACACCAGTTGGTGTGACAGTGAGAGGAAAGTGGGAGTGTCACGGATTGCTGGCAGAAGTGCAAGGCAGCCGAGTGGCATTTGACCCATGTCTTCTGATTAGCAAATGGTGCAGGTACCAGTTCTGGAAAAATGAAGCAAGCCTGGGATTTCTAGTGACCATGAAGATTGCCGTTCTTCTGAGGTCAGGGTTAGATTAGTAGGACTTCATCAGTAATGGCTTGTTGAGGTGTAAAGCCGTTTGGGGGCAGTCTTCACTACACCCTTTTAGGTGCAGCCACAGAAGCAGTTCTGAGGTTATCGAGCAGTTCCTTGTGATCACCTAGTCATGACCCGTGTTTGTCTTGTCTGTTTACAAGACCCTGAACTGTGATGAACACAAATTGGCTGAGTTTCTGCTCATACTTCTGGATCATTTCCATTTCGATTTTACAAGTTAGACTCAGAGAGCTCAGTGGGCATAACCAGGAAGGGCTGGCTTGGAGCTCTATGAAGTGCTCTGAAAATGTGAGCCAAGGAAGCAGCAGCAGCAATATTACCATTTCCTCTCAAGGAGCAGTTACTGATTGGTCACTGATAACATCCTCAGAGCAAACATGTAGAGAATATGTAACATGTCCAGCCCTGGCCAGGGGGCTCGGTTGGTTGGAGCATCATTCTGTACACCAAAAGGTTGCAGGTTTGATCCCTGGTCAGGGCAATACCTAGGCTGAGGGTTTGATCCCCGGTCAGGGGGTCTGGGCATGTACAGGAAGCAATTGACCTATGTTTCTTTCGCACATCGGTATTTCTCTCTTTCTCTCCCCCCACACTTCTCTAACAAATCAATAAATATATCCTTGGGTGAGGATTAAAAAAAAAGAGAATATATGACATGTCCAGAATAGAGATAATGAAACTAAAAAATATCCTCTAAGGCAACATCGCCTATGACATTGATAACATCTGTACCCTATATTAGGGTGTATGCTTACTACATGTCAGTCTCTGTGGTACTCATCATAGCTATTAGTCTCTATTAATTCTTTTTGCATCTATAGTGTTTTGTGACACTTTAAAAAATACATGGTATGGTAGAAAGTTCAAACACATGAACGGTTTACTGATAAAACACAAACCTGTGTTTGCGCTTGCATAAGCACAACGCCCTCACTTTGCTAACAAAGTAAGGGAGGCACAAAGAGGGCTCTCCGTAGCCAAAACACACAGGGAGAAGAGTTCTAATACCTCACCTATGTCACGTGGCCTTTGTCCTTGTAATCTTCCCTTTTTAAAAAAAATTTTGTATGAGTTTATTTGGCGACATATGCTGGGGAGCCATATCTAAAATGCTCCCAAGAATAACAGTTTTGCAGCAGCTTCTATGCATTTGGAATTAAGGAGGGATCCTTGCAATCTTCTTAGCTTCCCCATCTTAACCATCATATTCTAGGATTTTAAATTTTTTTCTGCTTCGTCTGTCTCTGCACTCAGGCTCCAAGCCTCATGAGAGGGGCAAACCAGTCACGTGTCTCTGAGTTCCTTCTCCAGGGGCTCTCCAGCCAGCAGTCCCACTTTGTCTTCTTCCTGAGCACGTACCTGGCTGTGGTCCTGGCAAATCTGCTTATCCTCCTGGCCATAAGCATGGACTATGGCCTGCACACCCCCATGTACTTCTTCCTCAGCAATGTGTCCTTAGTGGACATCTGCTTCTCCTCCAACACCATCCCCAAGATGCTGGCGAACCACATACTCGAGAGTCAGACCATCTTCTCTGGGTGTCTCACACAGATGTATCTTCTCTTTGAGCTTGCCAACATGGACCATTTCCTTCTGGCTGTGATGGCCTATGACTGCTTTGTCACCATATGCCACTCCCTACACTACTCAGCAAAGATGGTCCATCAGCTCTGTGCTCTGCTGGTCCCTGGGTTATGGGTCATGGCCAGCCTGAATGCTCTGTTTGTTGCATACTTTGCTTATGGCTTGACTCCCATTCTGTGCAGACAATGTCATCCTCTATCTCCTCTATGATATGACCTCCTTCCTGAAACACTCCTGCTCTGACACACACCTCAGTGAGATGATGGCTCTGACTGAGGGAGCCCTGATCCTAATCACCCTGTTTATTTGCATCCTGCCTTTGTATATCCACATCACCTGTGCTCTCCTGAGAGTCCAGGGAAGATGGAAAGTCTTCTCCATCTGTGCCTCCCACCTGGCCGTGGTTTTCCTCTTCTCTAGTACCATCATTGCTGTGTATTTCAACCCTTCATCCTTGCACTCATCCGAGGTCACCACAGCTACTGTGATGTACGCACTGGTGATCCTCATGATGAACCCTTTCATCTACAGACAGAGGCACAGGGACTTGAAAGGGGCCCTGCAAAAAATAATTGCAGGAAGGCAGGCTCTTACTGATGAAAGTGCCATGGACTTGTCATTCCCGTGAATATCAATCTTTGCCAATTTCACTGAAATGTAGCAATCTATTTGTCAAAGTGTCTGCAAGGAACTGGGCCTCATGTAGAATTCAAAGAACACTTCAACATTACTAGTGCCTGTTGTAGTCCATTCAGGCTGCTATAACAAAAAATACCACAGACTGTTTATTTTTCACAATTCAGAAGGCTCGCAGTCCAAGATCAAATTGCTGACAGATTCAGTTTCTGGTGAGAACCTGCTTCCTGGTTCATGGATGGCCTCTTCTCATTGTGTCCTCATATAGCGGAAGGGGTGAGAGAGCTCTCTGGGGTTTCTTTTATGAGGACACTACCCATTCATTCATAAGGGCTCCCTCATCCTGACCTAACTACCTCCCAAAGGTCCTGCTCCAAATACCATCACCTAGGGGGTTAGGATTCTAACATATGAGTTTGAGGGTGGGACAAAAACATTCAGTCTATAACGGTGTCATTATCCAATTTGACTGTCTTACCTTATAGGGGCATATTTAGAATAAGGGTACCTTGGATTTCAGAGAAAGGTCAACTTTTGTATTCAGTCTGTCTAGGGTGCCTGGTCCCTCTCCTTGAGGAGCAGACCTCTGAATCTTCAAGATCGAAGTCAATGTCTCCTCTATGAAGCTTTTGCTGATTCATTTAGGCTGAGACTCTCATTGCCTGTCCTGAGTTCCCACAGAAAACTCATCTTTGAGTTATTGTCCATGTGATACTGTTAATCAGCTTACAGCTGCTTCTTCTCCCCCTTCCTCTTCCCTCTAGACCATCTACAGACTGTGAGATGCTCATTACTCACACACGTATACTGTTGACTTTGAATGCCCTGTTAAAAGCTTGATTCCTGAAAAATTACAAATACAACCCACTAATATGGAATAAGTGAATGAAAGGCATGTGGATCTGGAGAACCCAACCTGAGACACATTTTAATAGTGGCAATAACAGCATGGAAACAACAGCAACAACAACAAAGAATAGATAAACCATGTTGCCTAACCAAAGGTTAAGTACTAAGGTCTAGTCCATTTGCCACGTTACCAACTATTCTTTAAAAACAACGCTTAGTATTTTATTTGAAAACATAATTTTGCAAAACACAATATTGCTATCCAGTAGTTTTGGTGATTTTCCAGTGCACTTGGCATTGTTTTCCATTAATTTCTTTTAAAACTCACAACTTCATTAAACACCATTCTCTGCTTGCTTCCTGACTGTCCTTTGCTCCATTTATTTTGTCAGCTGCTCCTCTTCTATCATCCCCAATGTGTTTGTTTTCCTCTTGGGCTCTATGCTTGGATTTCTTCTCACTCTATACTCTCCCCTAGGCAAGTACGCCCACTTTCTTGTCTTTAACCACACGTATGTGCTGGTGACTTCTGAATCCACATTTGACATGTTTGATCAGTCACAGCACCTTCTCCATACACTGCACAAATCTTTTCTTTCTTTCTTTTTGCATTTCAGTTGTATTTTTACCTTTCTTGAAATAATAATACATAATACACCAAATATGTTGCATATTTTCATCCATCTTCAATATTAAATGGCTATACAAAAATGTACCAATTTTGACATTTTTTAAAAAATGCATACTGATGTGACAGCTGTCACAATACAATCTAACAAAATTGTTTTGAATGAAGTTAAAGACAACTGAACAATACTAGAGCCATCATAGGGGAAAAACCGAACGAACTTTTTGGCCAACCCAATAGAAGTAAATTCATCAAAATCTGCTGCTTGGTCTATCTCGGTTTTGACTCAGAGAATTGCCATATTTGACAATTTCTCTCAACCAAGTGAAAGTCTTCATCAATATTAAATTAACTTCCATCTTATCTTGACTAAACATTTGACATTTTGTTCAAAGGCTTTTGCATTAATTTTGATTTTTATAACTCAGTGCATTGAAATAATTATGTTGATTACTACGTTTTTGAGGGCCCCTTAAGTTTTGCACTTTCACCTCCCCCCACATCCCCCCACTTTGTCTATGTGAGTCTACACACCCAAGAGGACCTCCTTAAACAGGTTCGCTGTGGGGCGGCGCAGCACTGAAAGGACAGACTCCACAGCCTCTCTTCCAGAAGTCCTCTCCTTGCTCCGCCCTTTTCAGATCTTTCTTTAATTATCCAATAATAGCGGACTATCACCCTCTTCTCCCCAAGAGCTCCTGCCCAATTAGAAAGAAGGGGCGGGGAATCCACTCTGCGCAGTCTCATTGAGGAGGCCCTGCGGCAACATTTTTTTCTTCCTTCTTTCTTCTTTCCCCCTCCCCCTTCCCCTCCCCTCCCCCTCCCCTCCCCCTCCCCCTCCCCCTCCTCCTCCTCTTTCTTTCGGTGACTCTCAGCTGGAGTACTGCATGCTGGGAACTCCAGCATAGAGCGGAGGTTCTGCCCCGCAGTAAGTGGCTGTGACTCTTTTACCCTGAAGTGCCACAAAGGAGCACTCTGAGGTTGGTGCTCACAAACCTAGAAAACTGGCATGTCCCATGAGCTTTCCACACTCCACCTAGTCCTGGTCCTTTAGGTCTCTGTCCCAGCTGTCTACCCTTCCCAGTTAGGGAGGTGATAAGGAATTCCATTTTCTACTACTACAAGCTGGGACTGTTGGAGGCCAAGTGTGACTTGCAAACTGATACCCCTTCAAAAGGTGAGGTTGGGTGGGGAGGCAGACATGCATACACCTGTGTAGGTGGCTCGGCTCCTTCTCAGAGGAAGGGCTAAGCCCTCCCTGCTCAGTGTGACTGGAGGACCAGGCACTGCCTTGGTGATTGTTGGAAATGCGTTATCTCAAGCTCCATCCCAGACTTCCTGAGTCAGAATCTTCACTTTAACAACATCCCCAGCTAATTTCTGTGCACGTTAATGTTTGAGAATCTCTGCTTTAAGGTTCCCAAGATTTCTAGTCTAGGAGGCAATGTTGGTGTGTGTATTTGTCTCTGCAGATCTAAAGGAGATGCTGAGGTTTGAGCTTTGTGAGTCAGATTCAGGATCTTTATCACATCTCAGGCATCACTTTCCACTTAACCAAGATGATATAATGAAAGTCATGTAGGATAATATAGGTAGAAAACCTATGGTTAGCATTTGTATCTGAGAATGTTCATAAATACTCAGGAAGGGAAATTAATGTTGCTGAAGAGGCACTTAATGAACCTGAGGTTGAAAGACTGATAGGTTGTGTATTAGGAATGAATGTATCTATCCATCAACTTGGCATCCTACAAGAATCGTTTTTAACCAATAAATTTATAATAAAGGGATGTAGCAGCCAGTTGCCAAGATGGCCCTCAGCGATCATAGTCTTGTGTGATCACTTCCCACTTTGAATTGGGCTGACCTTGTGTCTTTATCCATTTGGGCTGCAATAACAAAATACCATAGACTGGGTAGATTATAAACAACAGAAATTTGTTTTTTACAGTTTTGGAGGCTGTGAAGTCAAAGATTAAAATGCTGGCACATTTGGTGTCTGGTGAGACCTCGCTTTCTGATTAATACATGGTGATATTTTCAGTGTAACCTCGCATGGCAGAAGGGACAAGAGAGCTTTCCCAGGCCTCTTGTGTACTAATCCCATTGATGATGACTCTGCTCTCATGACATAATCACCTCCCGAAGGCTCCATGTCCTAATACCATCGCTTTGGGGGTTAGGATTTCAACCTATGAGTGTTGTGGGGACACAGTCCATAGTTCTGTATAAGCGATAGGATGTTGTGGAAATGGTGGTGTGTGACTTCTGGAGCTCAGTTATAAAAGATATTATGGCCTCCATCTTGCTCTCTTGAATCCCTTGTTCTGGGGAATCCAGCTACTCTGTTGCAAGGACATATCAAGTTAGCTCTATGGAGAAGTCCATGTGAGGAACTGAGGCTTCCTGCCAATAGCCCTGTGAGCAAGCCAGCCTGGAAGCCCATCCTTCAACAACAGTCAAGCATTCAGATGACTGAGCCCCTGGTGACAGCTTAGCTGCTTTATCATGAGAAGCCCTGACTCAGAACCAGTCGGCTAAACCACTACCGGATTCCTGACCCACAGGAACTTGTGAGATACATGTCTACCGTTTTAAGTAGCTAAGTTTTGGGATAATTTGTTACTTGACAACAGAGTAACTATGTGAGGAATAAGGATGAGGTCCACGGGCTCATTGGTACGTACTTGTGCACCATCACCAGGACCAGCTGACCCTAGGAAATAAATGGTCTTTTAAAGACCAGTTTGGGCACCAGTTGAGGTGAACATGCGAGGTAAGGGGTGCTGTTTTAAGGATACAGTTTAAGTTTCATGCCAGTATTGTACCAATATGAGCTGAACTTCCTCACAACAAGGAATTATGAGGTAAAGAAACAAGAGGTAGAAGTACCATATTTTGCCATGTACAATGCACACTTTTTTGCCCAAATTTTTGAGGGAAAAATAAGGATGCACACTGTATATGGGTATAATGATTACATGCCATGGGTATAATAATCATGTATATAGTGACCACAAAAATGTGCGTGTGCATTATATACAGCAAAATACTTAATGATCTGCTTGTGGAATTTTTCTTCTTAACATTGGGCTTGCAGAGACTTCTTGCTGGCTAGTTTGGGCTCCATTTGCTACTGAACAAACTGACCAAAAAGGAGATTCTAATATTTTTTTGACTTTGACTATCAATAGAAAATAGTTTTGCTGCTACACAGTGGTAGCAGAGAAGATTATGGATTGATATATCTCCTTGAGAGAATTCCAGAGTTGCCATGTCCAGTGATGGCAAGTACTGAAAGATTAGGATAATCTTACACGGGTAAGATCAAAAGGGCGCCAGACCTCTTGAACATGAACATTTAGGTTACTATATCAGATTTTAATAACCTTGAACAACTGAGATGCTGACTAAAGACAAAGGGAACGTGAATTAGATTGTGCACAGGGAAATGATTACTATCAACTAAGGACTCACGACTACCTGTAGAAATGAAGACTACATCATCCCGTTATATTTTCCTCCTTCCTTTGTTATGTATACATGTATGTATCATCTTGGTTAAGTGGAAAGTGATGCCTGAGATGTGATAAAGATCCTGAATCTGACTCACAAAGCTCAAACCTCAGCATCTCCTTTAGGTCTGCAGAGACAAATACACACACCAACATTGCCTCCTAGACTAGAAATCTTGGGAACCATAAAGCAGAGATTCTCAAACATTAACGTGCACAGAAATTAGCTGGGGATGTTGTTAAAGTGAAGATTCTGACTCAGGAAGTCTGGGATGGAGCTTGAGATAACGCATTTCCAACAATCACCAAGGCAGTGCCTGGTCCTCCAGTCACACTGAGCAGGGAGGGCTTAGCCCTTCCTCTGAGAAGGAGCCGAGCCACCTACACAGGTGTATGCATGTCTGCCTCCCCACCCAACCTCGCCTTTTGAAGGGGTATCAGTTTGCAAGTCACACTTGGCCTCCAACAGTCCCAGCTTGTAGTAATAGAAAATGGAATTCCTTAACACCTCCCTAACTGGGAAGGGTAGACAGCTGGGACAGAGACCTAAAGGACCAGGACTAGGTGGAGTGTGGAAAGCTCATGAGACATGCCAGTTTTCTAGGTTTGTGAGCACCAACCTCAGAGTGCTCCTTTGTGGCACTTCAGGGTAAAAGAGTCACAGCCACTTTTTTTCTCTCCATTTGTCCTATTTAATATACTCCAGGGTGTGCAGTTATTAGTCAGCTTTCAAGCTGGATTCATAAGTTGTAGGTTGTCATGGTGGGATCATGATTGGCGTAGGGGAGATCCTCGTTATGCACATGGATACAGTAGCTGATGGGATTTTGAGATGTTCTGCGATTGTAAGAAGGGTAGTTGCATTATATTTGGCCAGAAAATTTCTCTTCTGCTGAAGGATAAATTGGTAAGAGGCATATGTGTTAATATTGTACAACTGGAGGGGTATATTTTAGTGAACATTCAGCATGCTTTCTGGCTTCCCAACTTCAGTAACCCCTTCCAAAGTTCAGGTAGTCCCTTCCCCAAGAATTACAGCTGGGTAAAAAGCCTCCTTCTTCTTGTACAAGAAAACCTTGAATAACTTGTCTCCCAGGCTCTCTTGCAGCTGAGATGTGGGCATGAGACTACCCATCAGATATCTTAACTTAGCGTTTGGCATGAAGAAGAGGAAGCCAAGAGTAAACACTAGCAGTGGCAGCCACTGCAGCCAGATGAATTCCCAGGGCAACACTGCTAGTGGCGGCAGCCTGTGCCCAGTGATAGCTGTGTCAAAGCCAGGAACTATAACATTTTGGCTTGGAGGCAGCAGGAACCATTGGTATGCTAATAAAGCCAGTTCTGTGGCACGCTTTGGGCCATTATAGCTTGCGTGTGACCTTCGGAGCCTGGTTCTTCAGCTGCTCAGTGTTTTTGAAAGGCATCCATTATCATTTTTAAGAAATAATTCTCTGTTTAGGTCAGCAAAATGTGCTTTTTGTTATTTGCAGCTAACTATGAGTGAGGCCGCAGTGTAGCCAATCATCGGAAAAGGACCTGAAAATTTATTGTACTGAAAAGCTTTTGCATCTCCATTTATGAGGCAGTCAGGACGGTTTGTAAACTCCTAGATTTACATATCCAGATGAAGTCATACTGAGAATGACCTGCAGCCCCTCAGCTTCAGTTCCCAGTTCCCCCTCCAATCGTGAATCCTCACTGGGCAAGAGGTGGCGCTGTATAAATTGTGCTACCAGAGCCCGCAGCCCTGTGACTCTGGATTAGAGGACCATTCTCAGAAAAAGGTGACTCATTGTGAGGTGGGAAGACATCCTAAAAGAAGTCTGTTCCAGGGTCCTGGAGTTCCTCAGCTATGGCTTGCTGGACTCTCTCTGATATCTCTCTCCCTGCACTTATGAATAGGTCATCCTTCACACCAAATGCTTTAAATGATTACGCCTATAATGCCAAGCCCCCAGCCCAGCATCCCTATCTGCAAACACATCATTAACTTTACACAGTAAATGACCACATACGAGAAAAAAAAATGAGATTCACTCAGATTACACTATAGTAACCCCAGTTTCTGAATGAAGAAAATAAGAAGAAAAAAAGTTAATAATGGAACTTTCAAATCCATAAACATAAGCCAGCCTAGGTTCACAAGGTGATTCAATGAGGTCTCGGAAATTTTCTATAGGAACTGTCTTTACCTAGATTGCTTTATCTCCAAGTTCTGACTCAGGACTCAATAATATACTTTGTTGTCATTGTTGGGTCTCCCGCGACCAACAAGTAGGTGGGACAGTTCTTTTTGCTTGTCTCTAATGCGGTTCTCAGGGAATTTGGTCCCAGCAGCCATGGAAACTACCATAAATGCCCACCTCTAGTTTCTCCAAACAGTCTTCCTGCACAGAGGGCTAAGGTCATGAACCTCTGGTCCTCACCCACTCAGGAACTACCTGTATTTCCAAGACTTTCCAAACCTTATAATAGAGAGAAGCATTGGCCAGATCCTCAAAGGCGAACACTTGACAGCAACAGCAACAGCTTCTCCCGGGTAAGATTATATCAATGATGTCAATATTTCTTATTAATGAGTGAAATTCTTTGAAGAACCTCCTTCCAGATCTAGGGAATAAGAGTCCTGAATCCATCAGCTGGAGCTGATAATAACTTGTTGTTTCTCTTGTCTCTATGAGCTACTAAAAGAGGCCAATATAATGGCAGAGAAAGGATGTGTATGTGCCTGTGTGTTGTTATATTTGATAAAAGTTTAAAACTGACTCCAGTGGGACCAGCATCATCTAGGACTGGGAGTTGGAAGTTGAGGGTGTAGGGACGAGAGGAAGATCCTGATGGAGCAACTCAAATACAGGAGTCACTAACATGACCATCCCTGGAGCTTGGGTTATTGCATCCAAACCCTTACCTTCTTGGTTTGTGAGCCCTGCCTCTCTGCATCTCTGTCCAGGCTCATGAGAGGGCAAAGCAGTCAAGTATCTCCTAGATTCTACTCCTGGAGCTCTCTAGGCAGTCCCAGCAGCAGCTGCTTCTTTTCTTCTTCTTCCTGAGCCTAGGAAACCTACTGATCCTATGGGCCATCAGCATGGACTCCCACCTGCACACTCCCGTGTACTTCTTCAGCAATCTCTCCTTCACGAACATCTGCATCTCTTCCACTGTCCCCAAGATGCTGTCCAACCACATACTCAGGATTCGGAACATTTTTTCCTGGGTGGCTCGTGCAGATTTATTTTCTTTTCATGCTTGTGGATATGGACAATTTCTTCCTGGCTGTGATGGTCTATGACAGCTTTGTCACCATATGCTACCCCTTACTCTACTCAGCAAAGATGATTCATCAGCTCTGTGCTCTGGTCCTCTGGGTCATGGGTCATTGCCAACCTGGATGTCCTTTTGCACACTCTGCGGATGACTCAAGTCTCATTCTGTGTAGACAACACCATCCCCCACTTCTTCTGTGACTCGACTCCTTTTCTGAAACTCTCCTGACACCTCACTGATCTGATGATTTTTTTTAATTATAAGAGAAAGTATATTTAGGAAGTTACAGAGGTAGTAACTTCCTAAATAAAGGTAATAGAGGTAATACACCTGGGGGGAAGAAGAAGGGGACAGGAAAATGCACAGGCATGCTCCCTAGAGGGAGTGCCTCCAGGTGATGATTCTTATTGAAGTAGGGATGACAATGATCATCCCCTTCATTTGCATTGATTGTGTGGTCCTGAGAGGAGACTCACATCCACAAAGGGAAGATGGGAAGCCTTCTCCACCTGTGGTTCCCACCTGGCTGTAGTTTAGTTCTTTTTGTTTTTTATTTTATTTTGAACAATATATTTTATTGATTATGTGATTAGAGTTGTCCTATTACCCCCTCTTTATTCCCTTCCACCCTATATCCCCCTTCCCCCATATCCCCCCCCCCCCCAACTTAGTTTATGTCCCTGGATCATACATATAAGTTCTTTGGTTTCTACATTTCCCATATATTCTTAACCTCCCCCTGTCTATTTTGTACCTACCATTTATGCTACTTATTCCCTGTACCTTTCCCCATTCCCCCTCCCCTTCCCCTCTGATAACCCTCCATGTGATCTCCATTTCTGTGATTCTGTTCCTGTTCTAGTTGTTTGCTTATTTCATTTTTGGTTTTATTTATTTTAGTTTCAGTTGTTGATAGTTTGTTGTTCATATTTTACTGTTCATATTTTTGATCTTTTTCTTAGGTAAGTCCCTTTAACATTTCGTATAATAAAGGCTTGGTGTTGATGAACTCCTTTAACTTGACCTTATCTGGGAAGCCCTTTATCTGTCCTTCCATTCTAAATGAAAGCTTTGCTGGAAAGAGTAATCTTGGATGTAGATCCTTGCCTTTCATGACCTGGAATACTTCTCTCCAGGCCCTTCTTGCCTGAGAGTTTTCTTTTGAGAAATCAGCTGACAGTCTTATGGGAACTCCTTTGTAGGTAACTGTCTCCTTTTTTCTTGTTGCTTTTAAGATCCTCTCCTTATCTTTAATCTTGGGTAATGCAGTTATAATGTGCCTTGGTGTGTGCTTCCTTGGGTCGAACTTCTATGGGACTCTCTCAGCTTCCTGGACTTCCTGGAAGTCTATTTCCTTTGCCAGATTGGGGAAGTTCTCCTTCATTATGTTTTCAAATAAGTTTCCAATTTCTTTTTTTTTTAATCTTTTAAAAAATGACAATGGGAATTGAATCAAGCGCATTTCCTTTGTTTTTTTAAAAAATATATATTTATTGATCATGCTATTACAGTTGTCCCATTTCCCCCCCTCACTCCACTCCATCCTGCCCACCCCCTCCCTCCCACATTCCCCCCCTATAGTTTATGTCCATGGGTCATACTTATAAGTTCTTTGGCTTCTACATTTCCTACACTATTCTTACCCTCCCCCTGTCTATTTTCCACCTATCATCTATGCTACTTATTCTCGGTACCTTTCCCCCCTCTCTCCCCCTCCCACTCCCCTGTTGATAACCCTCCATGTGAGCTCCATTTCTGTGGTTCTGTTCCTGTTCTAGTTGTTTGCTTGGTTTGCTTTTGTTTTTGTTTTAGGTGTGGTTGTTAATAATTGTGAGTTTGCTGTCATTTTTACTGTTCATATTTTTTATCTTCTTTTTCTTAGATAAATCCCTTTAACATTTCATATAATAAGGGCTTGGTGATGATGAGGTCCTTTAACTTGACCTTATCTGAGAAGCACTTTATCTTCCCTTCCATTCTAAATGATAGCTTTGCTGGATAGAGCAATCTTGGATGTAGGTTCTTGCCTTTCATGACTTGGAATACTTCTTTCCAGCCCCTTCTTGCCTGTAAGGTCTCTTTTGAGAAGTCAGCTGACAGTCTTATGGGAACTCCTTTGTAGGTAACTGTGTTCTTTTCTCTTGCTGCTTCTAAGATTCTCTCCTTCTCTTTAATCTTAGGTAATGTAATTATGATGTGCCTTGGTGTGTTCCTCCTTGGGTCCAGCGTCTTTGGGACTCTCTGAGCTTCCTGGACTTCCTGGAAGTCTATTTCCTTCACCAGATTGGGGAAGTTCTCCTTCATTATTTGTTCAAATAAGTTTTCAATTTTTTGTTCTTCCTCTTCTCCTTCTGGCACCCCTATAATTCAGATGTTGGAACGTTTCAAGATGTCCTGGAGGTTCCTAAGCCTCTCCTCATTTTTTTGAATTCTTGTTTCTTCATTCTTTTCTGGTTGGATGTTTCTTTCTTTCTTCTGGTCCACACCATTGATTTGAGTCCCAGTTTCCTTCGCATCACTATTGGTTCCCTGTACATTTTCCTTTGTCTCTCTTAGCATAGCCTTCATTTTTTCATCTAGTTTTTGACCAAATTCAACCAATTCTGTGAGCTTCTTGATTACCAGTGTTTTGAACTGCGCATCTGATAGGTTTGCTATCTGTTCGCTGCTTAGTTGAATTATTTCTGGAGCTTTGAAGTGTTCTGTCATTTGGGCCTTTTTTTTCTTTTTTTTTTTTGTCTTGGTGCTTCTGTTACGTAAAGGGGAGAAGCTTTAGGTGATCACCAGGGCCAGGTAACGCTGGTCACTGGGCTGTGATGCTGTACGTTGGGGAGGGGCCGAGAGGGAGTAATGGCGCCTGCTCCACTCTCCTTTGGATTTCAGTCACTCCCTCTGCTACCCACAATCAAATTGGGCCCCTCTGGTGCTGATTCCTGAGTGGGTGGGCTTGTGCATGCTCTAGGCCCCTGTGGGTCTCTCCAACGACCTCTCCTGTGAGGCTGGGAGTTTCTCCTGCTGCCGCCCCAACCCCCACGGGTGTTTTCAATCAGAGGTTTGAGGCTTTATTTCCCACGCTGGAGCCCTGGGTTACGCGGTCTGCTTCGCTCCCCGACATCCGTCCCGGTTTATCTGTGCGCGAATGTGGGGCCACAGGGTCTGCTACCCACTGCTCTGTCTGCCCTGCTCTCTGCCACTCTGAGTCCGGCCCTCTCAGTTTATCTGTGCGCGACTGTAGGGCCCCAGGGCCTGCCAGCGGTCGGACTGCCTGCCCCGTTCGTCCCACACTCTGCCAGTCTCAGTCCTGACATGGCGACGCAAATCCTCTCTGCCCCGGCTGCCTGTCTCTGCCCCTCCTACCGGTCTGGATGAATGTTTATTTTTTATCTCCTTGGTGTCGGACTTCCTTGCCTTTCGATTTTCTGTCAGTTCTCAGTTTCCAATTTCTTGCTCTTTCTCTTCTGGCAGCCCTGATTTGGATGTTGGAATGGTCCAAGTGTCCTGGAGGGTCCTACACCTCTCCTTTTTTTGAATTCTTGTTTTTCATTCTGTCTGGTTGAATGTTTATTTCTTCCTTCTTTTTTTTTTTTAGTATTATTTATTGATTATGCTATTGCAGTTTTCCCAGTTTTTCCCCCTTTTTCCCTCCTCCCTGCCCCCCCAACCCTCCAGCATCCCTCCCCCTTCGTTCATGTCCATGGGTTGTACATATAAGTTCTTTGAGTCCTCTGTTTCCTATACCATTTTTATCTCTCCCCATCTATTTTATGCCTACCAATTATGCTTTATTCCCTGTACCTCTCCCCCTTTATTCCTCCCTTCCCACACCCCACTGAAATCCCTCCATGTGATGTCCATTTCTCTGATTCTGTTCCTGCTCTAGTTGTTTGCTTAGTTTTTGTTTTCATTGTTTTTCTTTTCTTTTAGGTTCGGTTGTTAATAGTTGTGAGTTTGTTGTTATTTTATTATTCATATTTTTTATCTTCTTTTTCTTAGATAAGTCCCTTTAACACTTCATATAATAAGGGCTTGGTGATGATGAACTCCTTTAACTTGACCTTATCTGGGAAGCACTTTTTCTGCCCTTCCATTCTAAATGATAGCTTTGCTGGATAGAGTAATTTTGGATATAGGTCCTTGCCTTTCATGACTTGGATTACTTCTCTCCAGCCCCTTCTTGCTTGCAAGTTTTCTTTTGAGAAATCAGCTGATAGCCTTATGGGCACTCCTGTGTATTTAACTCTCTCCTTTCCTGTTGCTTCTTTTAAGATTGTCTCTTTGTCTTTAATCTTGGGTAACTTAATGATGGTGTGCCTTTGTGTGTTCCTCTTTGGGTCCAACTTCTTTGGGACTGTCTGGGTTTCCTGGACTTCCTGGAAGTCTATTTCCTTTGCCATATTGGGGAAGTTCTCCTTCATTATGTTTTCAAATAAGTTTTCAATTTCTTGCTCTTCCTCTTCTCCTTCTGGCACCGCTATGATTCAGATATTGGAACATTTCAGGTTGTCCCAGAAGTTTGTAAGACTCTTCACTTTTTTGAATTCTTGTTTCTTTATTCTGTTCTGGTTGGATGTTTGTTTCTTCCCTTTGTTCCAAATAATTGCTTTGAGTCCTGATTTCCTTCCTGTCACTGTTTCCTGAATATTTTGCTTTATTTCATTTTGGGTGTCTTTCATTTCTTCTTTCATTTTTCAACCAAGCTCAATCAGATCTGTGAACATTTTGATTACCAGGGCTTTAAATTCTCCATCAGATAGGTTGGCTATGTTCTCATCACTTAGTTCTCTTTCTGAGGTTTTTCTCTGTTCTTTCATTTGGGCCACACTTCTTTGTCTTGGCACACCTGATAAGCTGTAAGGGGGCGGGGCCTTCGGTATTCACCCAGGCAGGGTAACCCTCTTTGCTGTGCTGGGGCACTGCCTGTGGGGGAGGGGGCAGAGAGAGAACAATGTAGCTCACCTCCTTGTCCCTAGCACACTTTCCAACAGACTCTCATGTGAGCCTGGGAGTTTCTCTTACTGAGGCAACTGCCATAGTCCACTTTCCCCTTAAGTCAGCCCTGCCCATGCAGCCCTCCACCTCACCTCAATTTTTCACAGCCAGCCGGCCTGTGCAGTTCGTGCTCCGCTGCCTTACGGGTCTGGTTGTTCTGATTGATTTTTTCTTTAATTCCTTAGTTGTCCAAGTTCCATGAAGTTTGATTTTCTGGCGCTTCTGGTTGTTTATTGATTTTAGATTGGTTGTTATTCCTCCTTTTGGGTGTGCAAGGAAGTGAAAGGTTTCTACCTACACTTCCATCGTGGTCAGAACTTCCTATTTCTTCCTTCTTGTCCAAACCGTTGATTTGAGTCCTGGTTTCCTTCCTGTCACTGTTGCTTCCCTGTACATTTTTCTTTATTTCACTTTTCATAGCCTTCACTTTTTCCTCCATTTTGCAAGCATTCTCAACCATATCTTTGAGCATCCTGATTACCAGTGTTTTGAACTGTGCATCTGATAGGTTGGCTATCTCTTCATCACTTAGTTGTATATTTTCTGGAACTTTGATCTGTTCTTTCATTTGGGCTTTTTTTTTTTTTTTTTTTTTTTTTTGTCTTAGCGTGCCTGTTATGTATAAGGTGTGGAGGCTTAAGTGTTCACCTGGGTGGGGCAACCCACATCACTGCCTTGTGATGCTGTATGTGGGGGAGGGTTCCAAGAGGGAACAGTGCTACTTGTTCAGCCCTCTGCTGGCTTTCAGTCACTTCCCCCACTACCCACAATCAAATTGGGCCCTTCTGGTGCTGATTCCCAGGTGGATGGTTTTGTGTACGTACCCTGTGGGTGTCTCCAACGAACTCTCCTGTGAGGCTGGGAGTTTCTCCTACTGACACACCCCCACAGAATTTTTCAGTCAGAGGGTTTGAGGCTTTATTTCCCCACGCTGAAACACTGGGTTGTGTGGTCTGTCTCATTCCCCAGTTCTTCTACCAGTTTATCTGCACACGAATGTGGGACCGTCTGGTCTGCCAGCCACTCACCTGTCCAGGTCCTCCAGCCCCCACCTTGCCACATGTCCTCTCCACCCCAGCTGCCTGTCTCTGCCCCTCCTACTGGTCTGGATGAATGTTTCTTTAACCCTTGGTTGTCGGACTTCCATACAGTTCAATTTTCTGGCAGTTCTGTTTGTTTTTTGTTTTTAAATTTGTCCTTCTTTTGTTTGTGTGAGGAGACACAGTATATCTACCTATGCCTCCATCTTGGCCGGAAGTCTCTGTAGTTTTCTTCTTCCAGGGCACCACCATATTTCTGTATTTAACCCTTTATCATCCCACTCAGCTGAGACAGACATAGCAGCTGTGTTGATGTTCACAGTGGTGACTCTCATGCTGTAGCCTGAGAAACAAAGACATAAAAGGGGCTCTTCGAAACGTGGTTGCTATGAAATTTTTTCTACTCAAAATGAAACAGGCTAGGAAAATCACCAAGGGGATTGACATGGCTGGTCATTGAAATTTTGACAGATATTTCTTTCTTGTTTAACTTACCCATATTCCTGTTATAATGTTGTGTGATACATACAGCTCAGATAAGAAAATAAAAAATAAATAGCTTGAGTGTGGGGCATAATTAGGGCTTCCTGGAGTCTTAAAAGAACCTTCCTAGAGCCTTAAAAGAATTTCTGATAAAATCATGTATGCTTTTTCTACTGTGTAAAACTTACCATTTATCCTTTGTAAGAGAACCATCTATCTATTTTGGGAAAACAAAACTTGATACACCTTCTTCAGATTAAAGATGGAAAGACAGACCCCTTTACTAAATAAAATGTTCCAAATGTCAATGCTTTCCAGTTAAAACCCACTAGGAACACACCTCTTGTTGATAAAAATTGGATTTATTACTCATTATAACAAAGGAGAACACCCACAATAGGCGAATAGTGAGGCATCTTAGTAGGAAGGAGCTAGAAAGGATTTATTAAAAAGACTTGGGCTTGTATAAAGTAACTTTGGTGTGTATTTTATTTGAGAAGTTGAGTCTTTGCTCTGAATCAGATGCTAGGTATCTTAATATATTTTATCTACAAGAAGGGAAGATGAAACAGAGGCCAAAGCTGTGATTGGCAAAGAAGTAGTAGTCACTCATATGATTGAGCACCAGGGGAATTTGGTCATTTTGTGGCTTGGACAATGTTCATTATTTTTGCATTAAGACATGATTACACAGTGGTCTTGTTTTGTCTTATTCCATGGTGTGGCCTTGTGTGATAGTGATATTCTGTGAAATTCTCTATGTCCATTAGGAGAGCACAAGGACCTAGCTGTGATTGCCAGGCCAACTCCCCTCGTGGATATCAGGGCTGGTTTATCTTTAATAACAGAGACACAAAGATAATGAGTATATCTAACAGAAGGGTCAGGCTGATTTTGGAGCAAGAAGGGTAAGGGTTCTTTTAAGGCTCCAGGAAGCCCTAACTATGCCCCACACTCAAGCTATTTATTTTTTATTTTCTTATCTGAGCTGTATGTATCACATAACATTACAACAAGAATATGGGTAAGTTAAACAAGAAAGAAATATCTGTCAAAATTTCAATGACCAGCCATGTCAATCAACTTCATTTTTTTCACTTTCTGTTTCATTTAGGTCAATTCCTGAGGTATTTTACATAGATACTAATTTATATACTGATTTTCCACTTTTGCTTATGATAAAGTTTTTCTAAATTACTCTGTAGGCCCCACAATTTTATTTTACTTCCTTCATATATTTCTATCAAGTTGCTCTAGCAAACGTACTCACTAGTAGCTCTGTTTCTGAATTAAAACATAAAGGAAATTTACTATATGAAAGTATGACTTTAAATTTATTTTGAAAATGATTGTAGGCTTCTGGGCAAGATGGTGGCTAAGTAAATGTGGTACTTGCTTCCTCCTACAACCACATCAAAATTACAACTATTCTACAGAACAGTCATCATTCAGAACCACCTGAAATCTAGCTGAACAGAAGTCCTATGACTAAGATTAAAAAGAAGAAGCCACATTGAGACTTGTAGGAAGGGCAGAGATGCAGAACAAGCTAGTCCCACACCCATGTGTGGCAGATAAATATCAGGAGGGATATCTTGGCTTGGAGGTTCCCTCTTAGGAGTGAGGGGACCAAGCCTCACACCAGCCCCCCCAGCCCAGGGTTCCAGTGCCAGGAAGAGAAGTCCCCATACCTTCTGGTTGTAAAAACCAGTAGAGATTGTGGCTGAGTGAGATGGAGGGTGGTTGGAATCCCAGGCATTTCCTCTAACAGGCCTGTACATGGACTTAGGACTTACTTGGACTCACTTGCTTTGAGCTCCACCACTGGAGAAATAGCTTGAAAGGCACCAGGGACATACAGGGAGGAACTGAATTGTCTGGCATCAGTGCAAGAACTGGAGGGGCAGCTTTCTCCCAAACAAAAGTGCTGGCAGAGGCCATTGTTCATTTTCTGAGCCTGTCTCTCACAGAGCAGGCAGGCAGGTGCCATATCTGAGTCTCCATCAACCTGCCTAAGACTGTTAGCCCCACCCTGGTGATTCCTTGAGACCCTGCCCCATCCAACTTGGAGGCCCACCCTACCTGTTTCCAGTAGATTTTCCAAATGAATGGACTCTTGTCTCATGCTTCAGACTTTCCTAAAATTTATCAAAGAAGCAGCATGCGGTCTTGCTGTGCCTCGTGCCTCTTGTTAAGTAGCCCCAGGTTTGGCACTAGCACAGCCAGCCTTGGTTTGCAGCTTGGACTTTCCTGGGCACTTCCAAGCCCAGCACAAGTAGCAGCCAGCTGAAGATTGCTTCGTACCTTGTGTGCCTGGGCAGAGTACAGGTGGCAGCTGAACTTGGCTGGCATTTACCAGGGGGCCTCGGAGCCAGCGCACCCAGTGGACAGCTTCAGGCCATGTTGAAACACTACCCAACCACCTCCACAAATGACACTGTCAAGACGGAGACTCAGTGGGCACCAGAGCTCTGCTAAAGTAAGTTCTGCTCTGTGGGGTGGGCCCTTGCACAGCTGATCCTACACAGTGGTCCCAGCCAGTCCTTGCAGTCAATTGGCCTGGGGGTAAATTGCTCCCACTGAGGTGCCAACAGCAATCAAGGCTCAAATACAACAAGAGGGTGTACACAGCCCACATTGTAGGGCGGTGAACCTGGAGTGCCCAGCTCAGGTGAATGAGGACGCTGTGCCACTGGACCCTATAGGACACCTACTACATTAGGCCACTCTACCAAGCCCCGGAGATGTGGCAGCTCTATCTAATACATAGAATCAAACAGAGGGAAGTGGCCAAAATGAGGAGACAAAAAAACAGGTCCCAAGTGAAAGAACAACAACAACCACAAAAAAGAACTAAATGAAATGGAGGCAAGCAAACTAACAGATACAGAGTTCAAAACAATGGTTATAAGGATGCTTAGTGAGGAATTTAACAGCATAAAAAATGGTATGTAAACCATAAAAAAGAACCAGTCAGAAATGAAGGATACATTAACTGAAATGAAGAATAATTTACAGGGAATCAACAGTAGGGAAAATGAAGCTGAGAATCAAATCAGTGATTTGGACTAAAAGGAAGCAAAAAACACCCAATCAGAACAGAAAAAAGAAAAAAGAATTAAAAAAAAATGAAGATAGTGTAAGGAGCCTCAGGACAACTTCAAACATACCAACATTTGCATCATAGGGTGCCAGAAGGAGGAGAGACAAGAAATTGAAAACTAATTTGAAAAAATAACGACAGAACAGTTGCTTAATCTGGTGAAGGAAATAGACATACAAGTCCAGGAATCACAGAGAGTCCCAAACAAGATGAACCCAAAGAGGCCCACACCAAGACACATCATAATTAAAATGCCAAAGGTTAAAGACAAAGAGCAACTCTTAAAAGCAGCAAGGGAAAAGCAGTTAGTTACCAACAAGGGAACTTCCATAAGACTATCAGCTGATTTCTCAACAGAAACTGTAGACTAGAAGGGATTGGCCAGAAATATTTGAAGTGATGAGAAGCAAGGACCAAAATATTTTACCCAGCAAAGTTATCATTTAGAATAGAAGGACGTAAAGAGCTTCCCAGACAAAAAAATGCTGCAGGAGTTCATCACCACCAAACTAGTAGTACATGAAATGTTAAAAGATCTTCTTTAAGAAAAAGAAGAAAAAAGTTAAAAAATGTGAATAATAAAGTGGCAATAAATGTGTATCTATCAAAAAAGAAAATGACTGCACAAAATAAAAAACTGACAAATATATGCAACTGGTTAAAACATCACTGAACAGGATGCTCTGGATTTTGAGCAACAAAGGGGAAAGTAAGGCAGTTTCCTTTTATTTCAGAGAGATATGTAAGATGATATCTTGTAAGAAAACTGACAGAGGGGAGCATCTGAGATCTTGCTTCCTAGCGCATGGCATCAGTCTGGCTCAAATAAACTCTTATTAAAATTTTTAAAGTAAAAATGAAAGAAAACTGACAGAATTCAGAATCACAGGCTGTTTCTGAGTTTATCATATGATTTTCTTTTTTAGATTTATCATATTTGTGCACTTATATGAGTATGTTCACCTGAAGGAATGAATGCTAGCATTTTCAACTTTCAGTGTATATCCAAGAATTCTTTATAACAAGATGGAAAGTGTCTGTTCCTTGAAAGTTTGAAAGAAATCCTGTCTTTGTTTCATGCACTTTGGTGTTTTGTTATCAGATACATGTATGTTTATTATTATTATATATTCCTGTTTTATTTTTTATCATTATAAAGTTTCCCTCTTTTTTCTGTAGTAACATTTTTGTTTTAAAGTTTACTTTGTCTAATATTAGTATAGCCAATGCAATTTTCCTCTGGTTGCTGTTTGCATGATACATATTTTTCCATCTGTTTACTTTCAACCCATTTGTGTGTTTGAATCTAAAAGTGCGTATTCTGTAGACAGCATATACTTTGATCATGTTTAATTCAGTGTGATGATCTCTGCCTTTTAGATTATTTAGTCCACTCACCTTTAATATTATTACTGATATAGTTAGATTTGTCTGCCATTTTACTTCTGTTTTCTCTATGTCTTGCATCTTTTTGTGTATTTGATGCTCTCTTTTGCATTAAGTGAATATTTTCTAATGTAGAATTTTAACCACACTAATTATTTTTTTCACTATACTTTTTGGATTCTTTTTAGTGGTTGATCTAGGTTTTATCATATACATCTTATCCTAATCAAAATCAGCTTCAGATTTATACTAGCTCAATTTCTTTGATTATATATAGAAGTACTTCTCCAGTATAGCTCTAATCCCTTTCCTCCCTTTCTGTATTATTTATGTATTTTGCTTTACACATAATCTATCAAAGTTACAAACCCAGCAATACATTGTTATAATTATTACTTTACCATCTGTGGTCATATCCTTAGCCCATTACAACTTTACTCCCACCTACCTCCTTTGTGCTGTTATTGGCAAATATACTACATTTCTCTATGCTATGGGCTCGACAATATATTGCATATATAGCATTTTATCCAACTGCTTCAAAAATCATTTAAGAGGGGAAAAGATAAAAAATGCACTTATAGTATTCTTTATAATTACTTAATTAACTTTATCAGTGCCCTTTATTTGTGTGGATTTGAATTGCTATCTGGGGTTACTTGCTTTCAGCCTGAAGAATTCCTGCCCTGGCTGCTGTGTCTCAATGGTTGGAGTGTCATCCCATAAACAAGGCTGTGGGATTGATTCCCAGTCTGGGTACATACCAAGGTTGCAGGTTCCATTCCTAGTCAAGGTGCATTCCAGAGGCAATCAATTGGTGCTTCTTGCTCGAGTCAATGTTTCTCTCTCTCCTTTCCCCTGTCTCTAAAATCAGTAAGAAAATGTAGTCAGGTGAGGGGGGAAAAAGCAACTCCTTTAGTATTTCATGTGAAGCAAGTCTACTGGCAACAATTCTCTTAGTTTTTGTTTATCTGGGAAAGTTTTTGTGATCTTAATTTTTGAAAGATAGTTTTGCCGGATTCTTGATTTACAGTTTCTCTCCTGAGTATTTTTCTCTTAAATTATTGTTATTATTTGTGAGAGTTCTTTGAATGTTGACTCAATAGTAAACTGTTAAGCAATATTTTTTGAGCACGTCAGACACCTTTCCACCAATGGGAAACTAGCTTTCACAATTTGTCTTTCGCCTTTGGGTTTTATTCATGGTTTTCTGGACATATTGTATATTATAATATATTATAATTTTATATAATAAAACTAGCAAGCACTTAGTTTGTGTTTTCTTTCACTTCTCTCATTTTTTTATCCTCACCAAAGGACATTTTTTCATTGCTTTTAGAGAGAGAAGAAGGGTTGGGGTGGGAGAGACAGAGAGAGAGAGAGAGAGAGAAAGAAAGAGGGAGAGAGGGAGAGAGGCAGAGAGGAGGGGGGAGAGAGCAAGAGAGAGGGAGAGGGAGAGGGAGAGGGGGAGAAAGAGAAACAGAAACATCAGTGTGAGAGAGACACACCGTTTGGTTGTCTCCCATAGGCTTCCCAGCTAGGGATGGAGTTTGCAACCTAGGCATGTGCCCTGGTCAGGAATCGAACCCACAACCTTTTGGTATATGGATGACACTCCAACCAATTGAGCCACCCCAGGACCAGGGTGGCCTCTCTTATGATTTGTATTTTCTTCCCATTGTGTCATTATGTCTTCAGTTATATTTTCTTCTAGTTTTTTAGTTTTTACTGTTTAAATAAATAATTTGTACTTATGGATCTAATTTAACTTCATATATTTACAAAATTGCTCATTACTTCATTCGTTTGTAGCACCACTTTTATCATTTGCAAAATGCTAATCATTTATATCTATGTGTTGAAAACTAATTATGTGCTAGAGAGTTGGCCAAGAACTTTCTCTATCATACCTATTTTAGAATTGCAGCCATGAGGTAAGTATCATTATCATTGTTACTCAAGGCTAATAAATTATGATCCATCCTTATAATGGCATCCAATACAGCCACTTAAAGAATACAATAGATTTGTAAGTTTTGATGTGGAAAGAATTCCCAAGATACTATTTAAAGAGTGCTTTACAGCCCTGGCTGGTGTGGTTCAGTGGATTAGGTGCTGACCTGAAAACCGAACCGAAGGGTTGCTGGCTTGATTCCCAGTCATGTCACCTGCCTGGGTTGCGGGACAGGTTGGGGGTGTGCAAGAGGCAACTGATCAATGTTTCTGTCGCTCATCGATGTTTTTCCCTCTTTTCCCTTCTTTCTAAAAATAAAATCTTTTAAAAAAGTGTTTTACAGAATGATCTCTTGTGTGTAGATAAAAATAAATGATTATATTGGCATATTTTTTAGAGGCAATACCCCAACACTCTTAATTTCACCTTTTTTGTGCTAATACATATGGATTTAACCTCATTCTTTTAAAGAAATGCATAGCATATAAATATCAAATTTATCAAAAATAATAAAGAACCCCCACCAGCCTATTTAGTTGACACACAGTTAGCTGTGGTTGCTGAATACTTAGGTTGTTCATGTTTTATCATTACAATTGTGCTGCATTAGATGTCTTTGCATATAAACTTGTTTATATGTGCTTACCTAAGCCAGAGTATCCTTTCGACAACACTATCCCTATTTCTGAGTTCTGTATATCCTTTTTACTAGAATGGAAGCTCCACAGGGATGAGGGTTTATCTGTTTTGATCAGTGTAATAGATTATTGTTTGGCAAATATCCAGTCCCACTTCCTTGGGGTAATATATACTTTTCTGTTTTATTGACTTTGAACTTGGCTGTGACTTGCCCTAGTCAGCAATATGAGTGGTTAAACCTGTGTGTGCATCTTGGCTTGACTCTTGCATTCCTGTGGTTACCAGAAGGAGGACATTTCCCAGGTAGCTGCTTCCCCTTTAGTCCAAGTTGCAGAATGCAACACATGAATGAACTGAATCCAACTGAAGCACTGGGTGAAGCAGAGCCACATCAACCAACCTGTGGACCCATAAGTGAAAAAATACTTACTATATAATCCACTGAGTCTGGGGATATCTTCCCTGCAGTACCAATGCAGCAATAACATTCAGTACCAGATGTGGAGAGTATTGTAGCAAAAGCCTAAAATGTGTGGTATTTGTCTTAGGATCAGGTAAAGAAATTCTTATAGAATGGAAGTGGTCACTAGGTTGTACAATGGTGAAACAGTTGGAAAAGCTGTTCCTTTCCGTAACTTGGCTGACTTAAATTATTTTTGGCATTTAGCAACGAAGTTTTGAGGCAGAATGTTGGTAGTATGGGTTGATTGTTGGTGGCTGAGTTTGGTTAGATATTGCAAGAAGAAAATAATAAGCTCAATGAACTCAGAAAATAACTGACTAGTTTTAAAGAAGAATTTAGAGGGAAAATACAGAGTTCATAAGTTATAGTATCAGAAAGTGTAACTATTTTCACCAGATCAAAGTTGTGGCCATTTAAAAAACATGAACCCCCGTGTATACATCACCTAGACACAATAATAATTCATGGCCAATATTGTTTCATCTATACCCTCAACCTTCCCCTGCCTGTTTTAAGTCCCAGCCATCATGCCATCTATGAATATTTCTGTATGTATCTAAAAGATAAAGACTTTGTTTTTTAAACATAGCCATATATTATTCTGTTTTAGAAAATTAAGAGTAATTCCTTCATTTTATCAAATATTTCTAATTGTCTCATTAGTCTTTTTCTTTTTGGATTTTCAGACTCAAAATCTTAGCTCATTACTATTGGTTATGTCTCTTAATTATCACTTAAAGTCTCACTGTAAGTTCCCCTTCCATACCACTTATTCTTGTAATATATTTATTGAAGAAACTGAGCTACTGTCTGTACAGTCTCCCATAGTCAGAATTTTGATAATTGCATCTCCATGGTATCATTTAAAGTATTCCTCCATTCCCTTTAAAATGGAATTTGGATCTAGAGGTTCGGTCAGATTCAAGTTCAACTCTTTAGCAAGACTGTATAATAGTGGTGGTGTGTTCTTCAATAAAATGGCATGTCTGGTTGTCTTTTTTTCTTTCCTGATGTTAACAGTCAGGCATTGGTACTTAATGCTAAGATCCATGAATTCATTACAGGTTGTAAAATTGTGAATATTTCTTGTATTATTCTTTTTTCATTCACTGTCTAGAATATTTTTATCAAGAGAAACTTCCTCTCATCTGCTATTTTGTTCCCCAAACATTTCTATAGAAACGACAGGATAAATACTAGACCATTTCCTTTGTTTATAAGTGTTCAAAAGAATGAGCCGGCCCTGGCTGGTGTGGCTCAGTGGATTGAGTGCCAGCCTGAGAATAAAGGTTGCTGGTTTGATTCCCAGTGAGGGCACATGCTGGGGTTGTGGGCCAGGTCTCCAGTAGGGGGTGCATGAGAGGCAACCACACATTGATGTTTCTCTCCCTCTTTCTCCCTCCCTTCTCCTAAAAGTAAATAAATACAATCTTAAAAAAAAAATGAGCTGGCTCAATATTAATACTCCGATGATGATCAAGTAGTTTGTTTTAAATTTCTACACCCCACCCACCCCTCCTTTGGCAACCATCAGCTTGTTCTCTATATTTATAGGCTTGTTTCTGTTTTGTTTCATTCATTCATTTATTTTAGATTCTACATGTGAGTGAAATCCTATGTTTTTTTCTTTCTGTTTGACTTATTCCACTTACCATAATACACTCTAGGTCCATAATACTCTCTCGTTGTCAGGAATGGCAAGATTTCATTCTTTTTGTTGGTGAATAATATTCCATTGCACATATATACCACATCTGCTTTATGCTTTCATCTGCTGATGGACATCTAGGTTGCTTCCATAACTTAGCTACTAATAGTAATGCTGTAATGAACATAGGTGTGCGTATTTTTTTTGAATTAGTGTTTTTTTGTTTTCTTCAGATAAAAACCCAGAAGTGGAGTTGCTGGACTGTATGACAGGTCTATTTTTCATTTTTAAATATAACACTTATTTAAATATAAGCTCAAAGATTTAAACATATTTGATATTTTTCAATAATTGCAGTTATTATGCTTATTGATTCTCAGATTGTCCTATATGGTCAGCAGGAACCCCTGTAAGTTGCTTCTGGCTCCTTTTGACAGAATTTGGGTAGTCTTTTGATAGCATCCTTGTTATCTGGTCTGAAAAGGTGTTCTGGACTCATTCTGTGCACTTTTTTTTTGCTGCTGCCCTGGAATCAGCCAATTCTCTAATGTTCCCTGTTCCTCTTAGTGGGAAATGATGCTCATTACTAATGAGCTAATCATGTTTCCCTGGCTCTTTGAGTGGGTAGCTAGGAAACATTTTCTTAAGATAGAAAAACACCATGAGTTCACACTGATACTTCCTGTCAGGATGGGCAGGGATATCTGCCTGGCAACCTAAGCCCACCCCTTATCCTATCAAAGAGGTCGGAATGTCAAGATGGGCAGGGATATCCGCCTGGCAGCCTGAGCCCAAGGGGAACCACCAATGATGGACCTTGGCTTTGTTCAAGGAGACCAATCCCTAGCTCCCACGTAGAGAGCCAACCAGAATTTGGTGCATAAAATCCCGCCATATTCCCTGCTTGGGCGCGACTTCCCTGGCCCCATTCTGTGGACCGGGGAACCTCGCCTGGGTGCGCAAACCCCAATAAAGCTCTGTACTGCCTAATTTTGTGGCTGATTAGCATTTCTTCCTCGGCGGAGCCTAAGAAAACCTTTCACTTCTAATTCAAATTTAGGACTAAAGTGTTTTCTTCTAACCTCTTTGATAATACATTTGTATCTTCTCTCTCTCATGCTGAGACACAGCTCAGTGCCACCAAGAATAACATGACAAAAACCTTTGCTTTCTTTCATAGCTAACAGTCTCAAAACAATGGTGGGGGAAATAAAAATTTGTTACGGCTCTGCAGTGGTGAGAAAGCCAGTGATTCCACCAGTCTCCTGCTCCCATGTTCCTGTCAGGCAAGGGTCCTGTTGGGGAGGGGGGACTCAGGTGCCACTCAGACTTTCAGTTTTTCTTCTCTCGCCCACCTGTGGCTCTGGTTCAGGAACTTACAGCAGGGGACACATCTAAGAGCTTTCTGGTGCTCTCTGCATTTGGCAGTATTCTGGCCCTGTGCTCCTGGGAGAGGGTGTAGGCATGGGAAAAGTCAGACTGGCCCAGGCACTGCCCTCCAGAACAGCAGGCATCCACGACCCTGACTGCACTGGCCCTTGTGCATACTGAGGCCCAGCACAGAGGGAACCTCCCAGATGCACGGAGGTTCTTTAGGTCATGGGAACATCACCCAGCCCCAGGATTTGGGGACCATGTGGCCTGACCCTTGGGCAGGGGCCAGAACCATCTTGCACCAGGGACCCCACCATATCCAGGCACTGCCCCGCAGCACGCAGCCTTTAAGTACTCTAGGCATGCGGGCTGGTCTTCTGTGCAATAACCGGTGGACCCTGGCAAGACTTCTGGAGGAATGAGAATAACGTTGGCAGCCAGTTTTGTCCCTGATTTTAAAGGGCACTGTAGGCTTGAAATACAAAGTTGATAAAGGACAATTTTTCTGTGGTCTTTAAGTATTGGTTTTTGTTACTATTTAAATTAGAAGTCAGGACTGTACTGTATCAGAAAATGTTTTGTACCAAAACAAAGCTAAGAGCAACCTGTTTTTAAAATAACAAAAAATAGGCAAAAAGAAACAAAACTATTATTTGAAGATGGTGTAATTTTCAACCACAAATTACAATAAACTGAGAAATTATTGAAAATTAAGAACATTCAGTAAGGTGGCCAGTTTCACAAATACATAATTAAAATAACTTTCCTATATAAGATCAATAACTATAAAAATATAATAAAAAACTGTTTACAATAAAAAATGAGAAAAATTTACTCAGGAATTAATAAATGAATAAGGCATGGTTTCAAATGGGAGACAAAATTTGTAAAGTTAACAAGTTTTTTTCAAATAGTTTAGAGGCCCAACTCATTCCAATCAAAATACCATTGTTAAAAACTTGGGAAACCTAGAAAGTATGAAACTGATCAACAATCCTTAAACTCACATAACATAGGATTGGTCCCAGGAAGACACCACTGACCTTGCCTCTGGGGAGACAGGTCAGGAAAGTCTAGATATCAAGAGGCCAAAGAGAACAAATATCTACTACAATGGAGACACTGGGATCCTGTTTCTCGAGGGGCAATGTGAGCTAGCTACTGGGAACGATTTCTAAAAATAAAACACTTTGCTTGTGAGGTAGCGACCACCCATTGCCAAAGGTCTAGTAACTGCTGAGAGGAGTTAAGCATATGGTCAAGATATTGAGCAACTGTGGTTCCGAGCCAATGTGCTCCTGTTCCTTTTCTGGCTCTTGGGGTTTTCTTCCTAGTAAGTCTTCTTGGCTCAGCAGAGGGACAGGATTCTGAAGAGCTTTTTCAGTAGTGGGGCTGGGTGGCTGGACCTGAGCAATCTAAACTTCTTTCATGGCAAGGGGAAGGCATCAGAGAGCTGTTTAAGCAATTACTAGCTGAACAAGAAATAGTAAGAATGTAGACATTTTAAAATTATGTTGTGAAAAGGATTTTTGTTAAGTCACTTTTCACAAGTTGCAAACGTTATTGAAATTGACAGTTTAGATTACAAATGACAGAGAAAGCCTTTGATATTCAATTGCTATATTTTCCTATATTCCAAAGCAAACAATCCCTTTCAAAACTCAAGCTTTAACAGGGTGTTCTTAGAGGGTTAACACATTAATAGAAGCTGTTGGTTTAACAAATCAGTAGTTTGGGTCTTTCAGGAGCATACCAGTCCAGAAAAAGACTTTGCATTATTTATCTTTTCTCAAGTGTGAATCCCTATGGGGTGGGAAAATGGATATACTTTCAGTACACAAGTTACTCTCTGTTCACTTTGCAGACTCATATTGAAGCCTTTTTTGGTAAAGGGATCGGTGACCTGTATGTACAACTGTTGTATTAAGTTCACAAAGGCAAGTTCCTTAGTCCAAAAAGCCTGGATGCTAACTGAGGTATAGACTTTGAGGGTATTTTCTTCCCTGTGAATTTCCTAAAAATCTGAGGCTTCAGGCAAGATGCGTATTTATCCAATTTGGGCAATTATGAAGTTTTCACATATGTTTCTTTTGAGACAGTCTGAAAATTCAGAATTCCTTATGAACTATTTCGAGTTGAGACAGGACCATATGATCTTTCTCGATCCCACTTCTGCTTTCGGGTCTTAGATGCTGAGTGGGTTTTTTCATGGCGAGTGCAGTTTGACAGCCGACCAAATCTTCTCCCACATTTTTTGCAACCATATGGCCTCTCAGCCACATGACTCTGCAGATGAAACACAAATTCTTTGTTCTCTGGGAAGGTTTTCCCACATTCTGGACACCTAAATAGGTTCTTCCTTATATGGATTCCTTCATGGCGACTACGATGAGAATTTTGACGAAAATTTTTCCCACACTTTGAACATGAATAAGGTTTCTCACCTGTATGGATTCGTTCATGTTTATTGAGGTTGGTTTTATGATTGAAGCTTTTCCCACAGTGACTACAGTCATAGGGTTTTTCTCCAGTGTGAGTCCTCTGGTGGGAAATAAGGTAAGAACTCTCATTAAACTGTTTCCCACACAGTGGACAAGTGTACCATCTTCTTGTTCTCCGACTTCGGGTAAGTTCAATAATATTGATATCCACAAATTTTGACAGTTCTTCTAGTGGAGTGTCATTTTCAATGGTAACTAAAAGATTTCTCATTTTCCTTTCATTTGGAATGGATGTATTTAGTCTTTCTTCTTGATGGCAATCTGGAGGTTGCTCAGAGACCATGGAATAATCAATTTCATCACAATCTGAAGACTTTTCTCTATGATCTTCATTCTCAGGATTATTGTCATCATTGACTGTTGAAAGAAAAAAGAATTTAATAACTTTTGAGGGATATGACACCAGGAGGGGAAAAGAAAATGAGTCTGATTTCTCATGAAATAACCTTGAAAATCACAAATCTGAAAACTGGCAGATAATCACCACCAACATTCCTTTTCTACTCTTACTGACTGGGGGATACATGACTAATAAATCTTTCTATACCCCACAATGCAAGCACATGAAAAAAAATGAAATGACTGAGGCCATAATGAAAGACTTCATATGTTTGTTTATTCATTAAGTTCACATTGAGCTTATATTCTGTGTAGAGCACTGAGCTAAGTACCAGGGGATGAAGGACATAAATGCAAAAGGGCAACACTCATAATCTTTAGACTAGTTAGTGAACGGTAAGATGAGTTACTTCTAGGTTCCCACTACATTAAATATTGTAATATTATAGTATTACACAACATTATCCTACATGTAGTGAAAAACTATGAACAATCAAAAAGCCCCAAAACAGAAAAGATGTAACATATTCACGCAGATTATTATTTGGGCATTGAAGTGATCACTACAACCAATACAACAAAACCATGGTAGAAGTCAGTAGTGGTCTTTTGAGGGTAGGAAGGGTAGTGACTGGGTAGGGGCCACAAGAGGAATTTCTGTGGTGCTAGGAAGTCAACTTTGGGTGGCAGTTCGACAAATATGTACATTTTGTGAAAATCTGAGTTTTACATTTATAATTTGTACACTTTTCTGTATTTATATTATACATCACCTTAAAATGTATAAAATAAGATGATAAAGACTAGGTAATAATGTGGGAAAAAAGTATGCTGTAAACAGGCAGGACCCCCAAACTTTGGGCAACTTACTAAAAATAAAGGGATGTATCAGCCACTTAGGTATGTGGCTGATCCTAAAGCTGGAATGTGAATCTCTGCTGAATTTAGCAGTGTCACACTAATGGATTTTTTCTATTTATTTTTTAAATTACTTCCTTAGGATAATGAAAATGCTGGGTCAAAGCATATGCCAATTTTCATCACAACTCTTAATATGAACTGCCATAATGCTTTCCAAAGAAGCTATACTAGTTTCAATACAACCACCTACATGGGAATAATGATTTTAGCAAATCTTGTCAGCATTAAATATCTTTTAAAAATATTTAATAGGTGTAAAGTGCTTTTTCATTGTACCTCTATTTTGTACTTTATTGCAAACTATTGGGCTGAAACTTTTATAAATTTAAAGAAATTTTATATATTACAAATTCTCAATCTTTGTCAATCATTAATGATTAAATATTTTTTAATTGAAGTCTTCTTCTATAATTAAACTCCATAACTTAAAATGAGAAAAAAATATCACTTTTTCAAAATCTGATCAATTTCTATTGTGTTTTCTGGCCATTTTTAATGACTTCTTTTAACAGTTAATTCATATATTTGGAGGTTTTATTTTAAAAGAATCAATGTATAAAGAATTTGTTTCTCTGCAATGACAAAAAAAAACAAACAAAAGAGCACATAATAGAAAACACTGAGATATTGTTTCACTTGCAAACATGTTCTTGACCAGACAGAAAAAAGGGTATAGGGAGAGGTGTGGAGTACACTGAATGCAGAAAGGAAGGGGGTTGTCTTCTCCAGAATAAATCTACAGGTAGGAGCTGGACTCACACATGCTTGGAAGAGGCCAAGTGTGCCAATGCTGGCTGTGCACGAGGAATAGGGTGCCAGGGGGCTTTGTCTGCCCTGCCCCACATTACCTGCTTTTCAGGCTTGAGCCCAGATGGGAGTTCTAGCTAGGGACCAGGGCCAGCTGGGACAACTTGCCAGAGAGGGAGGGAGGTAATCACTCCTTGCAGTCTGCTGTGGAAAACTGAAGAGGCTTGCTAGATGTGCCCATTCTCTTACCTCTGGCTGGCCCTGTCCATCCCATCACCCTCCCTGCCCCCTGGCCAGAGGCCCACTGGGACCCAAGGGCAGTGTACCAGCAGGGCTTCAAACTTTCCCGGGAAGGGGAGTATAGGAGGTGCTGCTTTACTTCTGTTCTTCCTAAGCCTCAGCTGACTGTGCAGAGCTCAGTGGAAGGGTGGTAGCCAGTCACAGAGGGACAGAGAAGGCTGGGTCATGGAGGATATCATGGTGAGGGGTAGGAAAAGGATGAAAATGTGCACGCACACTTGGACGAGGTACAGGTAGGTACAGGTTCTGGCAGCACTACAGATTGTTCGGTTTCTGTCTGTTGGTAGTGGGCAGAGCAGTCTGCAATCTGCTTCTGTGACACGGTGTGGTAGATCTCTGTGAGGATGTTCTTGAAAGCCTTCTCTTTGTTAATCGGGTCCAAGACTGATGAGATCTCTATAAAGGACAAGTGATTCTCTGTGAAGGCACAAGCCTTGTTAATAGGCACAGGCCACAGGTGGTGCAAGTTGTCCACCAACAAGAGGACATTGTCGCTGTCAGCATGGTCCCACAGCTCCTTCAGCCAGTGCTGCACATTCTCGTATGTCACGTGCTTGGTGATGTCATATACCAGCAGCGCACCCAAAGGGCCATGGTAGTATGCAGAGGTGGTGGCACAGTTCTGCTCCTGGCTGGCAGTGTTCCAGATCTGCCCCTTGACCATCTTGCCATCCACCTAAATGCTGTGGGTGGCAAACTCCATGCCTATGGTGCTCTTGCTCTCCAGGCTGAGCTTCTTGTGAGTTAAACGGCACTGTAGGTTGCTCTTTCCCGCACCCGAGTCCCAGATGAGCATTATTTTGAATTGGCAGTCATACTTGTTCCCAGTCCCCATTGTCTTGGCACTTCCGGCAGGTCTGTGACTCCACAGCTCCACCACAAATACCCCCTTTGGAGTTTAATATCACACTTTTGTTTGTAACATGTCTAATATTGGTAAAAGCAGCAAGAACATCCACTTCTACCTTTTTAAAAATTTTGACTCTGACTCTAAGGACAATGTAAACAAATTTGGAGGGCAGTTATCTTTACATGACTTTAGTTTTCTCATTTAGACCCATGTCTCTCCAATATTTAACAATCTTATATTTACCAATAACATCTCTAGTTTATTCCTATTTTATACACACTCTGAACTGAGAGCTTTCATTGTTTTATTCAAGAATGCTATCCATGGCCATATATTCATCTACTATCTACTCACTTTAAAACTATCAAATGTAATTTTTAGTTGATCCTTTCAGATTTTCTAAGTACAAATCAAGGTTTGTACTAAGTATAAAAAGGGTTCCCTCCCTTTCCAATATTTTTTTCTTCGTTTTAAAAAGGTTTTACTTATTTTTAGAGAGAGGAGAAGGGAGAAAGACAGGGAGAGAAACATGTATGGGAGAGAGAAACAGCTATTGGTTGCCGCTTGTACACACCCCAATCAGGGACCGAACTGGTGACCTTTCATTTTACAGTACGATGCCCAACCAACTGAGCCACACCAGTCAGGGCTCCAATAGTTTTTCTTCTTAACCCCTTTCTCTTATCTTTTTGTTTTAGAAAACCTAGATAATGGTATTAATATGATAGAAAGTTTCTTTATTTTGTTCTCAGTTTTAAGGCATTACCATCAGTGTTTTATGAATGGTCATAAATGTTCAGTTATATTAAAGGGCTAAATACCTGTTTTGAGGGCAATTTATATGTTTTTTCTTTAATGTATTAACTTTTAAAATTAAAAAATTTAATAGCTAATACATTGCTCAAAAATTAAAACATATGAAAAGGTACACAGTAAGAAGTATTAATCCAATCCCATTCTATTCATCCCCAAGACAGGCACCAGTTTTTATTAGTTTCTTTTTAGTATTCCATTGTTTCTTTAGGCAATACATTTTTTTTTCTTCGCCAGTGCACAGATTATCCTGGTATGATGTGTGCACATACCATATTCAAACCTGCAGAGACACCTGAACTGTTTTCAACCTTGTGTTTTCATGAGCAGTACCGCAATGAATAACTGTTTGTACATTATTTTGTGTGTGCTGTTGCTATTGCCTGTAGGTCAGATTCCCAGAAGTAGGACTGCTGGATCAAAGGGTTAATGCATCTGTAATATGAGTAATTACAAATTCCCACACACAGGGACTGCACTATCCTGCATGCCTACTGCACTATCCTGCATGCCTATCCTGCAGTATAGGCATCTCCCAATAACCTCACTACCAAGGTGTTGTTATGGTACGGATTTATGTATATATGATTTTTAAAAATGGTTAACTTAGCCCTGGCTGGTGTGGCTTAGTGGACTGAATGCTGGCCTGCGAACCAAAGGGTCGCCGGTTTGATTCCCAGTGAGGGCACGTGCCTGGGTTGCGGGCCAGGTCCCCAGTAGTGGGCACATGAGAGGCAACCACACACTGATGTTTCTCCCCCTCTCCTTCTCCCTCCCCTCTCCTCTGTCTAAAAATAAATAAAATCTTTTTAAAAAACAGTAACTCAGTAGAGGTTTAATTTGAATTTCTAATTATGATTAGGGCTAGACATATTTTCATGTTATTAAGAGTAATTTGTATTTCTAAGTAAATCTTTTGGGCTTTCTCTTCTTTACTTCCATAAGTTCTTTATGAATTAGGAAGAGTAGGCTTTTGTCTATTATAAGTTATAAATATCCCCCAATTTATTGTTTTAACATATTTATTTATTTATGTATTTAATTTATCAATCTTTTTTTTCAACACTTCTGGACTTTTGAGCCTTAATTAGAAAAGCCTTCCTATCCCATGGTTATAAAAGGAATCCATCCATGTTCTCTAATTATGCTTTTAAGGTTTTCTTTTAAACATTTAAAATCTGCTATCCATTTGGACTTTTTCTTGGTGTGCAAAGTATGGCTACTGATGCACCAAATGGCTACTGAGTTGTGCCACAACCTTTTATCAAAAAGTCCCTCTTTACCTTGCTGTTTGAAGATTCTGCCTTTATCACACACTATATCCCCAGTGTATTTGAGGATATTTCTGAACCTTTTATTCCCCTCTACTCGTCTCTCTAGTCAAATGTCAATACTACACTATTTTTATTACACGAGGTTTAAGTTTAGAGGCTGCTTTAACACTGGACAGGGCTAGAACCCTTCCCATCCCACTGTTCTTCTTTTCAACTTTCCTGGTTATTTGTATTTATTTTTCCATTTAAAGTTAGTATCAGATTGTCTGATTCCAGGGGGGAAAATCCTATTGGTATTGTTAGAGAGGCTACATTGAATTCATGAATTAACTTGGGGAGAACTGACCTTTCTTTTTAAAAGATTTATTTATTTTTAGAGAGAGGGGGAGGGAGGGAAAAAGAGAGGGAGAGAAACATCAATGTGTGGTTGCCTCTCACCTGCCCTCTACTGGGGACCTGGCCTGCAACCCAGGCATGTGCCCTGACTGGGAATCAAACCAGAGACCCTTTGGTTCCCAGTCCACGCCAGCCCACTGAGCTACACGAATCAGGGCCTGACCTTGCTATATTAAATCTCCCTAACCAAGAACATGGTGTTTCTTTTCATTCATTCAAGTCTACTTCTGTGTTCTTCAGAAGTGTTTTAAGGTTTTCCTCATAATTTTTGCACCTTTCTTAAGTTTATTTCTAGGTGTTTAATCTTTTTCATTCCTATATCTTCTAAATGATTGTTTGCATATATGAAAGCTAATGATTTCCATATACTGTAAAAGGTGAAAGATTTACATGATCTGAAGAGAAACCAGAGTACCCATATACTGTAGTATTTTACATCCCACTGCCATACTAAATGCTTATTATTTGTAGTAAGTTTTCAGACATTCTCTGTTTTTCCAGCTACACGATTACATCATATGTAAGTAGATGTAGTTTTTCCTTTCTCTTAAATTCTTATACATCTAATTTCTTTCTCATTTAACTGTACTGGCTAGTTCCCAAAATACAATATTAAATACTGAAGTTACGATAGTAGGCTTTATTGTTGTACTCCTAATTTAGTGGGAATGCCTCACAGTATTTCCTGTGAAGATGATGCTGACAGCCTTGGCTGGTTTGGCTCAGCTGGTTGGGTGTCGTCCTGAAAACTGAAAGGTCGTGTGTTCAACTGCCAGTCAGGGAACATGCAAGAAGCAACCGATTGATGTTTCTCTGTGACACTGATGTTTTTCTCCCTCTCTTTCTCCCTCTCTTTCTCCCTCTTTTCCCCCCTCTCTGGAATCAATAAAAGAAAAAAAAAAAACCATGATGCTGACTGAAAATATAAGTACCCCATTAAGGAAGTATTCTCTAATTACTATTTTGTTAAGTGTTCTTATGAAGAAGGGGTTTGTATTTTGTCAAATACCTTTTCAGTAACTATGGAAATAATCTTAGATATTGATTTTTATTATACAATAGATTTTATTAACAGACTTTCTAGTATTAGATCAATTTTGCATTTCTGGAATAAATCTTTGGTCACATTTTTAACAGGTTGTGTATCTTTGTAACACTAATTTCATTAAACAATTTGGAAGTTCTTTTTTTCTGTACTCTGAAATTTTTCATAGCATTTAAATTGTCTAGTTTTTAAGGATTTACAAGAATTTTCTGTGAAGCTGAGGCTGGTCCTTTTTCTTGAATGGGGGGTTAGTTTTTGAATATTTCAATTTGCGCAGTAGAAATTGGTTTGTTTTTAAATCTATTAGTTCCTCTTTTAACTCATTAATTTTTCTAACTTAATATTTATTAGTACTTTATTTTCCTTTATCTTGTTTTCCTAACTTTGAGTTAGAGGCTTAATTAATTTCATTTTTCTACATTAACATACATGTTTTACAGCCATAAACTGTCTTTGAGTACCACTTTAGGTTGTAACATAGATTGTGATACAGAGTGTTTTTGGAAAATTTGTAATTTTAATTTGTATTTCCCCTTTGACTCAAAGTTACTTAATTGTTTTTAGATTTTCCAGTTAGGACTCCCCCTCAACCCCCGCCCAGATTTTATTATTAACTTTTAGCTGTACTAGATTCTATTCTGTTATTTCTATTCTTTGGAATCCATTGAGTCTTTCTTTGTTGCAAGGCATATAGTTGATGTGCATCAATCTTGTAAAGATATATTCTCTTACCACATAGAGGTAGATAAAACGTTAAGAACCATCTCACTGAGAACGTGTTTAAGTGTTCTACATTTCCACTTGTTTTCATGTTACTCACTTCAACAGAGATACACATTCTGTCCTCCTCTAACAAGAGCTCTTTTTTGACTTCTGTCCCAGGAGGTTCATTCTCTTACATTTTTCCCCTTGCAAACTGACCAAGCATTACTATTTCAACATCAGCTGTATAATGATGACTCCCAAATCTCTATGTCCTTACACGTGACTTCCAATCCTCAATGTCCAAGTACCCAGAGGATAGTTTCATTTTACTTCCTGCTATGGAAATAAAATCCAACTTCTTCCAAACTCTGTTCTTGGTCCAAATCCTGCCTCAACCTCATGAAGTATCTTTTTAACAGTTTCACACTGCTTATCTTTCTATGTGAATGATTTATCTTACAAAACAAGCCATAAACACCTAGTGGGCAGGAATGGAGCAATATGTATCTTTTTAATCAACTCCAGAACCCAACCTTGCATAAGAAAACAGGTAGCATTTACTAAATATTGGTGAACGATTCTTAGTTCTTTTAAAAATCATGTGCATACCTTTGCTATTTGTTGTTTGACTCTAACTCATCAGTTTTAGGGTATGAGTGAGGAAAGGGAATGTGAGCTTTGAGTCTCCAGGTCTCAAGGTACATGGTCACAGTGTTCCTGGTGTTGGTAACATACCCACCAACCAGTCACCCAAAATAAATGCTACCTTTGCCCAACACTCAGGCAAAACTTGTGCAATAAATCTTATCTCTTTATACATTTCCCTAAAATAAAGAAAATATAACAGGACAACTGGGGGAAATTAACCTGGCCTATTAAGTAGCACTACCCTGACCATGATACTGTGTAAGAAAACTATAGAGTTCAATAGTCATTATATATTTTTGTCACCCCAGGCAATTCACAAAGCCCACGTTCTTCTCAAAGCCTGCCCCAGAAGCAAACAGCCTTGAAATCAAGGTAAAAAGTATTAGGCACTCATCAAAACAATTTTTGAAGGCTCCCGACTCTACAGTAACAGTGTACTTCTGGAGAAAAGCTGAAGCATCTCTAAGATTAAGCTGCTGCCAGATGAGTTCACATGTAGCACTGAGGATACTTGTTAACCATACTGGGAAATGAGTACAAATGAAGGCCCCTCCCTTCACCAACCATACAGAAAATTCACTGACAAAATTATGACAAATTCAGCAAGGGGGCAGGACAACTCTGAGCCAAGACTACAAGATGTGATGTTAGATTCCCAGAGTCCAAATCCCTGCACCACTACCTACTGCTGTGTGACCTTTAGCAAATACCTTAACTTTTCTCTGCTATAGTTTCATCATCTGTAAAACAGTAACAACTCCTACACCCCAAAGTACAATTGTGAGAATTGAGAGATAATAAATGCATGCAAAGTACTTCGACTTAGTGCTTGGCACATAATGGCATACAAGTGCTTAAGTGCTAGATGGTATGTCCAACAATAGTTGGATATATTTTCATTTATACTAGCAGGCTTCACAGCTATTGAACATCAAGAGGAAAGAAAGACTTAAATAGTTTCTTATGTGTCCAATAAAAACACTAATTTAAAAATACACGTATTGGGAGAATAGCACTGGATCCAGCAAATGGATTCAGAAATAGTCTGCCTGCATTTTCTATTTGTTTGAATGTTTGATATTAGGCTGTAGTTCTTGCGTACCCAGAGAAATCCCCTCCACCCTTGCTGCCCCCAAGATACAGGGAAAATGGTCAACCACAGGTGGAGCAGGCTCTGCTACATAGGATAAAACAAAAATTAAACGTGTGTGTAAACATGCGCTTAGCTGGTGTGAATGTTGTCTCATAAAAGTCTGAGATGAAGTAGTAAAACATGCTTTTCCCGTAACATTCAATCTGAACACACAAGAGACTTAATTTCTTACCCATTAACATCATCTCCCCAACACTGTCTTCTTCCTTCTCTGAAGTGGGCTGTTGAGTAGGATCCAGGCTCACACATTCTTCTTGGGAGTAAAATACATTCAAATCCTCAAAGACCACCAGCTCCTGAAAGATCAACAGGCCCCTCTTCCTCTTAGTAAAAAACTCCTTTGACAGCCCTGATGATAAGAAAGACTGAGACCCAAAGATGAAGGAAGGAATGGTGAAAGGAATCTATAAGTCCCACGCAGACGCAGCCAGACAGGAAGGCCAGGCTCATAGAGAAGCCAGAGGAAAAGCAGAAGAAAAACATCTAATAAGGCAGTGAAGCACAAGCCCCACTCTCTTTCCTGACTCCCAAGAGTATGATTTTATGCAAAGACTGGCTAAACAGGGAGGGACAACAAGAACACAGAAGGTGATGCACTCAAACAGTGAATGGGAAAACCAAACCCCACCTCAGGCTCAGCTTTCAAACACAGAGATACTGTCTCCTGTTTCTGCCGGATTCCTTCTCTGGTCAGAAGTTTCACTAAGGGACGAGGTTGCACTGGGGAAAAAGCAAGCTGTAGTTACTGGAAAAGTCAGTGACTCTAACATGGAGACTCTACCCATACCCTGAAGCCAGGTTGCCCTCACTCCTTCAGCAGGCACCTCATGGCTTTTTCTGCTCCTGCGAACCCAGTTAGAGATCAAGACATAAACCACAATGTCTTGAATCTATATAAGGTCTCCTCACTGTGAAAAGAATGTTCCCCCAAGTACCTTTGAAAATTCCCGTAACTATTAAAGGGGAGGTAGAGGGGAGGTAAAAGTCTGAAGATCCCCACAGCAAGCACAAAATTTCCAAAATGCCACATAAGCTGAAATCAATTCAGTAATTCACCCACATATGTTTACCCTAAAATGATATCCCCTATGCCCCAGAATGTCTGTGGAAAATTGACACTAAAGAAAAGACACACACTCTTTATTCTAAGGCCTTACCACACCCAGCAAACCACTCAAGCTCCAACTTGAGAAAAAAAAAATACTCCCTCTCCCCAACATGTTTACTTACTAGAATCAACTCCTTTTCTCAATACCCATCATCCTAACTGGAATTCGTTACTATTACAGAAGCCTATCTCAATCCCGAGTACCAGCCTCTTCTACTGAAACAGAATAGTGTTCTTACCTCTGTTCTGAAAGTCTGAGCTCACATCCTTCATAATAACCAAGGTCTCTTTGACTTTCTGACAGGGCTGGGCTAGTCCCGGCTTGGGCAAAAAGGTGAGGAAGTGTTCCAGAACCAGCTGGTGGATGGTCTTGGGCCCACTAGTAGCATCTCGAAGTAGGTCTTGGCCTAGCTTGGAGTTTGGAGGAACTCTCAGTATAAAAGATTGCTTTGGCTTTGGGGGCATAGTAAACACTTTTGCAGCCATCATGCCTTTAAATCACACACCACACTCGCTCCTGCAGTTTCAAAAGCCACCTCTTGCTGAAGGAAATCTGCCAGAAAGCTGCAGATAAGAGAATAATGCGTTACCCACAAAATCAGGCAGGTCATGCCTACACTCCAAAATGTAGCTTGGATACTTAGACCACATGAGCTCCAAGTCAGAGAGCAAAGATAAGCTGGGGTAGGGAACTCATAACTGAAATGAGTAATTTTAGCAAGGCCTGAAAGAAGATCCTGAGAATGAGAGCCAAAGGATGTCCAAACCGCAAGGACCAAATGGAAGGGAGCAAAGGCAACCGGCAAAAGATCAAGGGCCATTCTCCTAAGAAATACAAAGTGCAAACTCCACTGGGAAGAGCTGTTCAACTCATGCTGGTAGAGCATTGGGCTAAAAGACAGAAAATCTGGGGGCCAAAACGGAGGGCGTCAGTCAGCTTGGCCACTGAATCTCTCTTCGTGGGACAGCTGATGGCTCAAGAAGCAAACGCAAGATCGCAATAAGCGTCCACACATGGGCCCGCTGACTCTTTACGCTGAGAAAACTCTGGTGAAAGCGGCAGGGGACAGCACAGTAGGGCCTATCGGTCCTGGCACTCACTAGAACCTCTCCCACCGGTCAAGGGCCACGTTTAGCGCAACGCTCAGACTGGGCGTTGCCTGGGGCTCGCTCGCGGCTCCCTATCTGGCCAGGCTCCTCGAACAACGAACCATGCTCCGCTCCCCAGAGGGGCCCCAGAGACCGCCTCACGCCGGGTCCCCGCCTTTACGGAGCACCTCACCTTCCTGAGGCTCTGCCAACCTGGGCGCTCGCCGAGAACGACCCAGAGACTCCGGCTCTGGGAGAGACCGGAAAAGTAGGCGCGAGAAACCGAACCCGCCCCTCGCCCTTCGGGGTGTCCTCACAGGCCGCCGGACGCTATTGGTGGGCAAAGACGTCAGTTAGGGAAGACAGCAGGGACGCGGTGCCTTCTGGGAGGCCCGGCACCTCGGCACCTGTGACGTCACAACCGCTGACTCGTTTCCGGTGCGATAACATGGTCTCCCTGGTAGGAGCGGGCAGTCTGCAGTTGAGGCAAGGTTTGAGGCCGACCGGCGGAACTCTGAGGACCAAAGGGAGGCCAGGATGGAAGCAGCCGCTCTCTCTGTGGCTCTACCTGGAAGACAGGAAGCAGAGGGCTGGCTCCAGTCCGCCACGACGGGCTGGCACCACTCCAGGTACGGGCTGATTCCAGGTCCTGCTGGGAAATGTAGTTCAGCTCTAACCAGCCAATGGGAGGGCGCCAGGCGCGGCGGTTGGCGCGGAGTAGGGCGGAGGCTCAACCGGAAGCGGGTTATGCCTGGGACCGGAAGGTCTGCGCGAGGCCGCCGCAGGTGCTGTTCCAACATCCGGAGTGGGTCAAAGCTTTACGGAGAGTGGGAGTGGGTAGTGTTTCAGGGGCCCGGGCCGTGGCTTCTGTTACAGCTGTTACTTCAGTCGGGGGCGGCCAGTAACTCAGAGCCAGGCGACCTTCCTTTCTCCCGCTTGCCATCTGCAACACTGTTCTGGCCATCTTATTTTCTAAGAAATCACAGTCGTTCTCTGACCATTGCTGTTTCCATCCGCAATTTCAGCCTCTTAGGGAAGCCTAACAGCGTCTTTTCTTTTTGTATAGTTCGCAGAGTCGGTTCCCATACACTAATCAGGGTTGAGATAGCCCGAAATATTGCCATATTACTTTGTGTAACATCGGCTACCAGCCGGATGACGAAAGTGAGAATATAAATGAATGCCTTTTCTTAACCCTAACTATAGGTGACTCACTTAACCATGGTTTAAAATAAATTATAGAGAGACTAGTGTCAAAACTGTGTGGTACCAAAAATGTTTTTTAAAATAATACCTTTCTAGACATCAGAATTACTAAACAAAGGGAAAAAAAAACCCCAAAACAAGAGCAAAAAAACCCCACAACCCTTTAATCAAAGCAGTATAGTTTCAACCCTTTAATCAAAGCAGTATAGCTGGTGTGGCTTAGTGGATTGGGTGCCGGCCTGCAAACCGAAAGGTCACCAGTTGGATTCCCAGTCAGGACACGTGCCTAGGTTGCTCGCCAGGTCTGCAGTTGGTGGAATGTGAGAGGCTACCCATGGATTTATCTCTCGCACATTGATGTTTCCCCTTCTTTCTCCCTCCCTTCTCCTCTCTTTAAAAATAAATAAAATCTTTTTTAAAAAGCAATACAGTTTGAACTAAGAGTAAGTAAATAGAAGAGTAGAGGAGAATAGTAAATGCCAAAATTGATCTGAATATATGAGGACCTATATGAAAGGGCAGCATTTCAACCTAGTGTGACATAGATGGTGCTATCAAAAACTTTTTTGGGGGGGGAAAGTAAGACTCCTGTCCTTATAGTACATACAAAAAATGGAATTTAATAACAAATGAGAGAACACTTAAGAGAACATTAAGTTTAATGTTGAAGCAAAATGGGAAACTGAGGTGACTTGAAATATATACCAGTGTGACCTTTAAAAAAGTATTAATAATAATCACTCAAACATTTTCATCTAGTTGTTGGAATGAAAGAGAAGTGTTTAGCGAGGTGGTAGAAAAGGTTAAAGGAGAGAGAAATGGTGATGGAAGGGGGCTTGGCTTGGGCTGGCAAACACACAATGCAGTATACAGATGATGTATTGTAGAATTGTACACCTGAAACCTATATACTTTTATTAATTAATGTCACTCCAATAACTTCAATAAAAAACCAAAGAGATTACCGTATTTTGCCATGTATAATGTGCACCCATGTTTTTGGCCCAAACTTTCAGGAAAAAAAATCTTCTAATTTTTAAATTCAATTATTTATTTATTTATATTTAGATATTTGTTTTTGTATTATAAAGGCATTTTAGCATTTATTTTTGAACATATGGTACAAGAAATTTTATGTAAAAAATAATTGTAAAGCTACAAGAACAGATACAAGGTACAAGAAATTTTATTTACTGGTAACAAATTAGTACTACCCATGTATAATGCGCATCCTTATTTTTCCCTCAAAAATTTGGGCAAAAAAGTGTGCATCACACACAGCAAAATACATAGTTCCTTTTGCAAAAATAAAGCAGCTGACAGTGTAAATCTTAATGTAAAATTCGAAAGTTCAACACGAGATAAAATGATTTACTTTTGGTAAAAATATGGAGACAAGTTTAGAATAAACAAAGTTTTCTGATAAAAAAACAGAAAAAAAAGTATTAAAGTAAAACAAGAAACAGACTGGAAAACAACTGTAAAAAAGCCAGATGAAGAATTAGACATTCCCAACATAGCAAAGAACACCTACCAATTAATTGACAACAGACGAAGGCAAAGGCTATGAAGTCATTCCACAGAGGAAAAAACTAACTGGCTTTAACAATTGAAAAGTTGCTTAGCCACTTGGGAAACAGTTTGGCAGTCACTCACATTTTACCATATGATCCTGCAATTTTGTTCCTAGGATAAACCCAAGAGAAATGAAAACATATGTTCACACGATAACTTGTACATGAATAGCAGCATTATTTATAATGGCTGAAAAGTAGAGACAACCCAGGTGTCTATCAACTGATGACTGATGAATGGATAAACAAGATGTAGTAGTATTTATATAATGGGTTATTATTGAGGAATAAAAAGGAATAAATTGCTGACACATGCTGCTACATGGATTGACCAAATGGCAAGTTACTGATAATGGGTGCAGGGTTGGTTTGGGGGGTGATGAAAATGTGCTGGAATTAGTGGTAATTTTTGTATACATTGTGAATTGTACTAAAACCCACTTAATTATATATATTATTTTAAATTTAATTTTTTTCAATTACAGTTGACAGTATTATATTAGTTTCAAGTGTACAATATAGTGATGAGACATTTATATAATTTACAAAGTGATCCCCTCCAATAAGTCTAATATCCACCTGGCACCATACATATTTATTATAATATTATTGACTATATTCCATATGCTGTACTTCACATCCTTGTGACCATTTTACAGATCGCCGGTTTATACTTCTTAATCCCTTCATCTTTTTTGCCCAGCCCCCAAATCCCCTTCTCTCTGGCAACCATCAGTTTGTTCTCTGTATCTACAAGTCTGTTTTTGTTCATTTATTTTGTTCTTTAGATTCCACATATAAGTGAAATAATATATTTGTTTTTCTCTGAAACTTAGCATAAAACTCTCTAGGTCCATCTGTATTCTTGCAAATGGTAAGATTTCATTCTCTTTTATGGCCAAGTAATATTCCATTATATTTATGTACCACATCTTTATTCAGTCGTCTGTTGATGGCTACTGTGTATGAAATGTCCTTTGTCTCTTGTTATAGCCTTTGTTTTAAAGCCTATTTTGTCTGATATAACTGTTGCTATTCTAGATATTTTCATTTCCTTTCTCATGAAACATCTTTTTCCATCCCTTTACTTTTAGTCTGTGTGTGTCTTTTGACCTGAAGTGGGTCTCTTGTAGGCAGCATATGAATAAGTCTTGTTTACTTCTCCATTTAGGCACCTATGTTTTTTATTAGGACATTTAATTCATTTACATTTAAAGTAATTATTGATTGGTATGTAGTTACTGTCATTTTATTATTCATATTTTTAATCTTTTAAAATTCTTAAAGTATTCCCTTTAACATTACTTGTAATAGTGATTTAGTGGTGATCAGTCCCTTCAGGGTTTTCTTATCTGGGAAGATGTTTATCTGTCCTTCGATTCTAAATGACTGTGTTGCTGGATAGAATAATCTTGGTTGTAAGTCCTTGCTTTTCATCACTCTGAATATTTCATGGCAGTCCCTTCTGGCCTGCAAAGTTTCTGTTGAGAAGTCAGCTGACAGTTTATGGGAGCTCCTTGTAGGTAATTCATTACTTTTCTCTCGCTCTTTTAATTTTCTGTCTTTAACCTTTGGCATTTTAATTATGATGTGTCTTTGTGTGAGCCTCTTTGGGGTTCATCTTGTTTGGGACTCTGTGCTTTCTGAACTTGTAGGTCTATTTCAGATAGGCTTTCAATCGCTCGCTCTCCCCTCCTTGTGGTACCACATGATGTGAATATTGTGCTTGAAGCTGTCCTAGAGGTCCGTTAAACTATCCTAATTTTTTGAAATTCTTTTTTCTTTTTGCTGTTCTGATTGGGCGTTTTTTGTTCCCTTGTCTTCCAAACTGCTGATCTGATTCTCTGCTTCATCTAACTTGTTGATTTCATGTAATGTATTCATCATTTCAGTTACTGTATTCTTCATTTATGACTAGTTCTTTTAATGGTTTCTATCTATTTGTGTAAATTTTCATGGTGTTCATCTACTATTCCCCTAAGTTCATTGAGTGTCCTTATAACCAGTGTTTGGAACTCTGTATTTGGTAGATTGCTTGCCTTCATTTTATTTAGTTCTGTTTCTGGAGTTTTGTCCTGTTCTTTCCTTTGGGACGTTTCTTTGTCTTCTCATTTTGGCTATCTCCCTGTATTTGTTTCTGTGTATTAGGTAGGTCTGCTCTGTGTCTCCCAATCTTGGTAGGGTGGCCTTATCTATTAGGTGTCCTGTGGGGCCCAGTGGTACAGACTTCCTGCTCATCTGAGCTGGGTTTTCTGGGGTGTCCCTGGTGTCAGTTTTGTGTGTTCTCCTATTGTAGTTGAACCTTGATCACTGCTGGCATGTCAGTGGGTGGGATTGACCCTCAGGCTGACTGGCTGTGAGGACTGGTTGTGACTACAGTGGATGAGCTATAGTGCAGAGGCTGACCCTGTGTACTGGGACTGTGGTGCCTGCAGAGTCAACAGTTTGGGTATGTTATTTGTGGAACTAACTGGGTAATGCTCTGGTGTAACCTGAAGCCAGTCACCAGATGTGTTGGTTCTGGGGCCTTTTGGGTGGGGGGCTTCTGTGTAGGCCCAGGTCAGCCACTACCTGTGCCTGGTCTGGGGACAAGTGGTAGGAGTGACAAAGTGATCCGCATTTGATAGCTGCCTGTGCTGGACTTGGAGGCACCTGAGAGAGTCTATGGTACAAACCAAGGCCTACTGCCACTAGTCCCAGGGCCATTTAGCAAGAGGTAGAGGGCATGCTGAGGCCAGCTGCTGCTTGTCTGGGTTTGTGGACCTCTTAGAGATTTTAGGGAAGTCCCCAGCATGAGCCAAGATTGGCATCTTGTTAGGAACAGCCACTGAAAGAGGTTTGGGTTAGTGTTTGAGTTAGGTGGGGTGGGTTTTAGGGAATCACCAGAGTGGGATGATATTGATGGAGACTGAGATTTGTTACCAGTCTGCTCCTGTCGGCTGTGTGGGGAGAGGGCTCAGCAAAGGAACAAATTTGCCAGCAGTATAGTCCTGAGAGAGCTGCTTCTCCAGTCCTCACCCTGAAGCCAGACAATTCAGTTTTGCCTTTTCTCCCTGGCACTTTTTGAGCTGCTGGCCCTGAGCTGGAGTCAGAGCAAGTGAGAACCTCAGTTAGTAAGTTTGTGCACAGGCCCTTGAAGAGGAACCCCTGAGACAACAGCAGCCTTGCGTGTCACCCAGACAGAATCCCTACTCATTTCCACAGCCAGATGTTTTGGAGAAATTTTTTCCCTGGCACTGGTGGTCTGGTCTGGGGAGCCTGGTATAGGGCTGGATTTCCTGGTTCCTCAGCAGGCACCTCCACAGCCCATTTTGCATCTTTGCCCCTCCTACCAATCTTGGTGTGGCTTCTTTTTTATATCCTCAGTTTAGGAGTTTCATTCAGCTAGTTTGCAGATGGTTCTCAAGGGTGGTGGTTCTGTATTTTGATGTGGTTGTGGGGAAAGGCAAGCACAGCCTTCAGCTACTCTGCCGATCTTGACCGGAAGTCCTATACACTTTCAAAGGGTGAGTCTTACAGTATGTGAAGTATATCACAATTAAAAAACACCAAACAGGGAAAATTTCATCTTATAGATACAAATATTTAGTATTTAAAATATTTATGAAGAACATACAACCAACAAAAAAGTTCAATACTTAGATTCTATAAGAAAATAGTCAAAGGAGCTGTACCGTTTCTACAGAATGAAGTAAAAAGTAGAAATTCACTTGGAAAAATTCACTGCCTCATAAATAGTAATAAAATAAAACATAGGTAAAACCCCATTATATTTCTATTAAACCAGCAAAAAATAATGTCAAACATTGCTTTGGGCATGACATGTTTTCAGTCTTTCTGGAGGATTATATGGCCACTGTAGCAAGTGCTATCAAATAGTTCACATTCTAGAACTATTTTAAGAATAACAGGAGAAAATAATAAGTGTGTAGTGAGGTGGTGGAAAATAAACACGAAGCTGATTGTGAAAAGGGCAGGAATAATTGGGAGTAACAAATGACCAACCATAGGGAACAGCTGAGCAAATAGGGCACATGAACTGTGTCAGCATGTGGATTATTCACACAGAAGAAAGCACCATGAGGACAGCAAAACATGTGTTTTGTGCTCTGGCCACACTCACGGAGAACCCGAGTCTAGTCTAGGCTCTAGTGTGAAGATACAGAAAGAGGAGTTGGGGTAGGAAGAGTTTGGAGTTTAATCTTCAGTGATTATTTTTTTCTTACATCGTTTCTATTTATATCTAATGGGACGATAGGGGGACATCTGTGAACTAGAGCACCTAATATTCCGCAGGCCCACAGATTTCAGATGTAGATCAGGACAGAATAACTGGACACTTGGAATACATGTCAGATGTTTTCCCTCCACGGTAGCCCCATCTCTTTCATGGTGTTCAGCAGGGAAGTGGAATCTCACAGTGATCAATTGAGTGACAACAAATGGAATTATGATCAAATTTTCGAGTCAGTTTATCAGGACTAGCCAGTACTCTTTAAGAATTATAGTTTACTATTCCAGGTACAAAAAAAATTATAGCAGGACACTCTGCTTGGTTTTTGTTTTGTTTTTTAAATCTAGAATTCCCAAGTCCTCAAAACAGGGGAGAATAAACTGAGGGGACATGTCCTTGCCATGGGTCCCTGAGGGAAATGAGAGTGGGATCTCTGTCTCAGGAACCTCTTAGGGTGTTAATACATACAGGGGTTTATTGAGCAATAGCCATGTACTTCCTACTCTGAAGAAAACTTGGCATGTCATCATTACATGTGTTTTCCTTTTTCGCCCTTGGTTTACACCACTACTTAAGTACCTAGCTTACTTCAACTACTACTCCATAAGCTCCTGGGGCACACGGACTATTCTCTGATTTATTATATTTCCCAAAGCACCCAGAACCCAGTATATGTACAATAATAACTGTTGAGTATGAACTCAAGACACAAGGTTGGGAGTTGGAAGAAAGACACAAAGTACAGGGCATTCAATGAGGCACCTGGCCACCCACTGGACATATGGTGAGAGGACCCATGTTCTTCGCTCCATCGTGTGTCCCAGGGCTGAAGATAGGTTGAAGGGGCCCAGAGGAAGGGAGGCTGGTGAATGTGTAGATGTGAGATTTGGCTGTCACATTGTAAAAGGAAATTTCTCCAGCCATGTAGTCTAGGAGGATGCCCACACGCCTGGGGGGCATCCTCATCTGTAGGCGGATTGGGGGAAGGGTGGACACCTGGTACTCATTTTGCTTCATCATCATCACCACCCAGTAGCCCTTCTCTGGTGACAGAGTCATGCTCCCCTTTCTGCTTATGGATGTCTTGCAGATGCCTAGGACCCACGCTGTCTTGTCTCCCACCTCCACTTCCCAGTAATGGCGGCCAGAGAGGAAACTCGGAGAGCCCAGGGCGATGATGCAGCTATCAAATCTTTCTGGATTATCAGGCATACGGTTCCACTTGTTTCCAAGTCTAACACTCTTCAGGTCATCAGAGATGATGAGGTTGGGATGAGCAGTTTCTGTATCCAGAATCACATTAACTACAGAGATAATTAGAATACCTAGTTAGGGGTCCATGGGCAACATCCCCACAGGTTCTCCCCACCTCCAGGAAACATGGGCAGGGCTGCTTTTCTGGAACACAGGGGCAGCACAGGGACGATTAAGGCCAAGGTCACTTACCTTGATCTGGGCACTTACCAGCATATGCCTGAGCACCAATCAGTTCTGGAACTATAGAGAAAAAGGAGATGAGGGGGGTGTGGGGAAATCCTGAGCATTCCCATTCCGAGGGTTAAATCTACCTTGGCCCTCACAACAAGGAAAGACAAGAACCCCTATGTTCAGGAACCTGATTCCTCTGCTTGGCTATAACCCCATTCCTTCTAGGCACCTGGGCCTGCCTTGGAGACTTTTGTGGTCTGATGAGTTGACCCCCCTCTAAGTGAATCTTGCACAGAGCCTGCGAGGGCCTGTTGTGACCTTTCTCTTGACTTTGTTACAGGTGCTTTTTTCTCTTCTAAATAATGCCCAGAAATAAATAGTATAGGGGAATATCACAATTACTCTTGCTCAGCACATATTACCACCATCATACTTACCATTGAAGGTTTCCATTCCTGAACGCAGGGTTTCTAAAGGAGAAGGGGAGCCAGAGTTAAGTTCGCCAGCTAGGGACAGATTGGGGGAGACTGAAGGCAGAGTCAGAAGGCTGTGAGAGGTGGAGAAGGGATGCCCAGGGGCTCTTGGATACATGGATCTCAGGGAGGAAGTGAGCAGGTACCTCCTATTTTCCCATGAGCCCACCTACCCAAGAAATGCTTTATGCTCTTCTCCACAAACTCTGATTTCTGGTGGAGGAGGTGGATCTTTTCTTTTACCTCTAGAGGAGTGGTCCATGGCTCAGAGACAGTCACCATCTTGGCTCTAGAAACAAAAACTGTTGTCCAGAGAGGGCTGGAGCATGGAGTGGCCCAAGCTCTCATAAAATGGAAGGGAGGTGCAACCTCCACAGGCTACACCCAGCCCAGCCTGGGCTTTGCAAACAAAGTCCTCCATGGACTTCAAATTCTAAATGACCTCTACTTTGACCATGGATTTGCATCACCTGGGGAGTTTTAAAAACCACTGATACTAACTTCACAATGAGTTTTAAGAATGGCCTTAAAATGCTTCTGATTTGAAATGTTTAGCCCAGAATTACCTATGTGAAATTAATTACACTTCCCTAGTCTTTTTCTTTCTATTGAAATAAAATGATAATTGATGAGGAAAAAACACAGTGAGATACTACTTCACACCCATTGGGATGGCTATTGTTAAGAAAAAATTGCCCTGCTCATGTAGCCCATTGGTTAGAGCATCATCCCAATACCTCAAGGTGGTGGGATCGATCCCCAGTCAGGGCACGTACAAGAGTCAGTCAGTGAGTGCATAAAGAAGTGCAACAACAAATCAGTGTTTCTCTTTCTCTCTTCCCTTCCTCTTTCTCTAAAATCAATCAAATAAAAATTAAAAAAAAAAGTGTTAGCAAGGATGTAGAGAGATTTGAACCCTTATGCATTGCTCGTGAGAATGTAAAATGGTGCAGACACTGGGAACTATTATGATGCTTCCTCAAAGAAAGAACTAAACATATAATTAGCATGAGGTAGAAAAATTCCACTTCTGGGTATATACCCGAAAGAATTGAAAGCAGAGATTCAAACACATATATCTATACCAGTATCCATAGCAGCATTATTCATAGTAGCCAAAAGGTGGAAGCAATCTAATTGTCCCTTGATGGAAGGATGGATAAACAAAATTTGGTATATACATACAGTGGGATATTAGTCAGTCTTAAAAGAGAATGAAATTCTGACACATCGTACAGCATGGATTAACCTTGAAGTCATTATGCTAAATGAAATAAGCCAAATATGGAAGTACAAATATTGTATGATTCCACTTATATGAGGTCATTAGAGGAGTCAGATTCAGAAAGACAGGAAGTAGAGTGGTGGTTGCGGGGGGTTCAGGGTGGGAGGAATGAGAGTTGGTTAATGGTGTGGGATTTCCATTTGGGAAGATGAAAATGTTCTGGAGATGGATGGTGGTGTCGCTTGTATAATAATGTAAATGCATTTAATGCCACTGAGCATACATTTAAAAATGGTTAAAATGGTGAATTTTATGTTCTGTATATTTTACCACTAAAAAAAAAAAAGATTTAAAAATTGATTCCTGGGTTGCACTCCTGAAGATTTAGCTTTAGTTCATCTGCCAGGGCCTGGATGTCAGGATTGTGTAAGGCTTCTGGGGTGATGGTAATGTCCAGCCTCCTCCCTCTGATCCCCTCCCCTGCCTGCTGGGCTCGGCGGCGCCACTCCTGGAAAGTGGTTCCCTCCCTGAGGCCACAAGCACTCTGCAGGGACAGTTTTCATGAGGTGAATTGCATCGGACACAATCATTTAGGGAGGTTTCTTAGGTAGCCACCATTAGCACGGCAGGCAGGCTGTGTTCATTCTTTCCAGTCTTTGAGCTCATGTTCTCCCTCCTGATTATACTCCTGTTTTCCCTGCACAAATCCAAAAAGGCCTTAGGTAGCTCCAGGAAATGGGAGGAGCCTGGGGAAGAGTCCCAAACTCAGGGTTGGGAACATCTCCATTCCAGGACTGGCTCGCCAAATGCTTCCTGCAGGACACCCAAGGGATCACCAGGGGACCTCTCGATACCTGTGCAGGGTGACTCCGATGTCCTAGGAGAGAAAAGAGGGAAGCGTTCCATTACCACACTCCTATGGGATGTACTGACTACTGGCCTCTCTTTCTGGCCCCAGGACATTGGCAAAACTGGGGTACCTCTCCCAATTCTAATTCTAATTCCCCGAGGTGGCAGCCTAGCTGTGGTCTGCAACATAACTGCTCCCAAGCCCTGCTGATATCCTCTGGGAGATACCAGGAGAACCCCTGGATTCTGGGCCACTCTGGGATCCTAAGAGCTTATCAAATGGGTCTGGGCATAAGAGGCATTGCACGTCACCAAGACCAAGTCCCACCCTTAGCCACAAGGACCTAGACAGAGCTGATGTCAGTGCTGGGTGTCCATGTCATCCTACTGGGCACAGTGTACCAGTCAAGGCCAGGTCCAGTCATACTCACCTGCAGAAGTTCCCATTCTGGCTGGCACTGCTTGGCCTCCAGCTCCTCTATCAGCTTGTTGAGAAAGGCAATGTCCCTGGACACTTGGGTGTCATATGTCTCCCTGACCTTGCCAATGGTCTGGCCCAGCTCCTCCAGCCAGGCCACAAAGAGCTGCTCTTGCTGCTCCAGAAAGCGGTGCAACTTCTCCAACTGGTACCTGACTCTCTGCTTCTGGACTTCAGTTTGTTTCTGGGAACAGGAAACAGGGAGGTGTAGGTGTCTGTGCTGTAGGGTGGATGTGTGCCCAGGGAATCCCCAGAAGCCCACCTCCTGGAGGTAGATGAGAGGTAGGCTCCCTCAGCCTCCTAGAGGCTTGCATCCCAGAGCAGGAGGCAAAATGGACCAGAACCTTTCACAACAGACTGAGGGTGAAAGGGACTGGCTCTTGGAAAGTGCCCTAAAACCTATTATAGATTAAATTATGTTTTCTCTAAAATTCATATATTAAATTTCTAGCCCCCAGTACCTGAGAATATAGTCTTATTTGGAGGCAAGGTTTTTGCAGATGTAATTAGTTAAGATGAGGGCATGCTGGAGTGGGGCAGGCCACTGCAGTGGGGAAATTTGGGCACGGGCATGCACACACACACACACACAGAGAACACCATGTGAAGAGACACAGGGAAAAGACAGACGTCTACAAGTTGAGGAGAGAGGCCTGGAACATGTCCTTCCCTCAGGGCCCTCAGAAGGAACCAACCCTGCCAAGATCTTCATTTCAGACTTCTAGCCTCCAGAACTGCCAAAGAATAAATTTCCGTGGTTTAAGCTACCCAGTTGGTGGTACTTTGTTACAGCAGCCACAGAACACTAAGATACCTGATGTCACCTTCTTCCTTCCTTAAAAGCCAGTGTGAGGATGGCATATACCTGGGGTTATAAATGGACAAGATTATGACCACCAAGCTCTCCAGAAGGGAAACTTCTCTCCACTCCCTGTCCCCTGCCCCAAGTGATGGCATGCAGAAGGTTCTCAGTATGGCTCTGAATGGGGTTGTCAGTCCGTTTATTTGAATGTAAGTGAACTTGACTTCCACTACCATTGCACACTGGTCAACCCGTGGCTGTACTGCCTTGTTTCTTATCATCACGGGGAGCTTCTGTGGAGAGGTGAAGTGGCCCTAGAGCACCTTTTCCTTCTCCCGAGAAGGGCAAGGGCCCTTCAGATGCACTAAGACTGGACTTAAGAAGTCTCCTCATTATTGGCTTAAGAGGACAGGACTGACTCCTGTTCTTTTGAGCCAAAAATGCCTCCTCACTTTTTGATGTTGTTGGCAGTAACATTGACTTGTTTTAAAGGACAGGTCAGTTGTCTTGTTTAGTGGCCTGTATCCTAAAATTGTCTGAAAATGTTGCTTATGATTAAATTCAGGCTAAGCACTGTGGGCCAGAGTACTACATATTTAATGCCGTGGTCTTCCTAGCACATCTCATGGGGAGGCAAAGAGTTTTCTAGTTTGTCCATTCCCATTATTGCAATACTAGGATCAGTCACTTGATTAAGGAAGTGTCTCTCTCTCCACTGTAATATACATCATTTCCTTTATAGTTATTAAGTAATTTGGGGAGTATACTTTGAGAGTATGTAAATATCCTGTACTCTAATGATCTAAAAATTTTAGCATTCATTGAAGATTCCTGTTGGTGTCAATTTTTATATTGGTGGTTGTATAATGAAAATTTCTAATTCAGTTATTCTTCTATACTTGTTTTAGCTGGCATGATGCTATAAAGAAGAGCTTTTCCTTCCCCTTACTTATGATTAAAATTTTTTTTTGATTATTGAAAAAAGGAGAAGTTCCGAAAATAGCATCTTGTTTCCACGGTGGCCTGTGTTGCTCTGACCTCTTTGCCTGTTTCCCATTGTGATGTGATGGGTCCCAACAAAAGTTTGGAGCCCAGAGGAGGAGATGGGATCCAGCCAACAGAAATGAATCAGATAAATCAAGGCTCTGGGGGTAGGTGCCTTCACTTGCAGGTAAAATGGAAGCAGTTTACACATCCAAAGGCTGCACGTCAGCTCCACAGAGGAAGGCCAATAATTTGTGGCATTGCAAAACCATCGTTTTAAAGAAAATGTGTACTTTAACCATTTGAGTTTTAAAAATCAGTATTGTTTTTGTAAAAAATTAAAATAGACAACAACCACGATAAAAGCAATAAAGAAAAGTATTCAAGTTGAAAAGTCTCTCCTTCCTTTTTGTCAATCCCATCCCTCAGCCACAGCCGCCGGTATTGGTTTCTCTAAACCATTCTGTGATGAGTGTGAGAAAGTGTAACAGTGGCCTTGGAGATGCCCCTCCCTGTGGTGGTCGGTCCCCCTCTGCAGGGATGAGCTCATCTTTGGACACCTGTTACCTTCCTGCCCCTGGCCCTGCAGGGGCAGTTAATTCTAAATATGTGATTAGCTCTGCTTCCCTATGAATCAGAACAGAACCTCAGGGACCCCTGTTTATGCTCTGTCCCCTCCCTCCTTCTGCAGGGGTGAACCTGGGTAAAGACTGGCCATAGAACACCCTTGGCCTTACCAGGTAGTTCGCTGTGTTCTTATCCCCCTGAGATCTCTGCTCCTCTCCAGATTTTCTCAGTTCCTTCAGATGCTCCAGCTGCTTCTGAATTTGATCCTGGATGAAGAGCACTTGGTGAAGCTTAAACTTGTCTCCTATTATGTTTGGTTGGTACCAACACTAGAGGGGAAAACCTGCTTTGGGAAATAAAGCTGAGGGTGTGCAGCCAAGAGCAAATTGAGGGGAGCCCAGGAGAGAATGAATCCATCACACCAAGGGAAGCAGAAACAAGGAAAAGAAATTCCTGATGACCTTGTGAGCACCTGGATTCAGCCATACCTGAAGTGAGGCCCTTGGACCTCTGAGCTACATGAAGTGATAAATTCTCTCTGTGCTATCCTGATTTGTATTGTGTTTTTGACATTTATAGCTCAAGAATGGTGACTAATGCACCAACCTCCTAGAGTCATTGGGAAAATGAAGCAAGCCCCCGCATGTCCAAGTGCTCAGCAGAGAAGGGCCCCCAGGCAGGAAGCCCTACCTTGTATTCCAGGGCAGCTTCTTCAATGGGGCGTACCCAGTGGCCTCGGTGCTCCTGACTCAGGCTGCAGATGAGGCAGATAGGTTCCCCATGGTCCTCACAGAAGAGCAAGTGGGCCTGATTCTTGTGACGCTCACATTGTGGCAGGGGCTTAGGGCTCAGGCAGGCCATCAGTAGGCCCTTCTGCTGCTCAAGGCCTCCAGAGTTCTTCATTGGGAGGGAGGCCTGGCACCTGGGGCAGCTGGACAAGCAACCACCCAAAGTCTTGGGATCCCTAGAAGCAATGGAGCAGCTGCAAGAATTGTGCACACAAGTGCCACCGACTGGGTCTCCTTCCTGGGCACGGCAAAGGGGATGCACAGCTTCATCCTGTGGCCTTCTTAGGGCCACGGCAGTGGAAAAATCTCCTGAGTGACAAACCCAAGATGTTACAAAGCAGTGATGCAAAAGCACAGGAGAGAAAGAGCCCACACCTAAGACACATGAGCTCTCTGTTAGACTGTGGCCACTTCCTAGCTTGTCCTCCTCTGATTTCTGTCCAGTAAGGCAACAGACAAGTCCCTGGTACTAAGAGCTAAGGGCTAGATCTCATGACGGTCCCAAGACCTGGAATTCTTGGGTACTTACCCTAACGAAAGGCCTTTTGCTATAAATTCTATGCCTTCTTCCCACACATATACTGATCTAACAGATAATATAAAGACAGCAAGACATTTTGACCAGTGTTTGCTTTACCACATAAAACCACCCAGGCTACTCGTGACTCGAGTGGGTACTCCTGGGGGACCCTGACTGGCTCACAGCCAGACCTCCAGCTCCTAGCAGCGTCCCTGGGACATGGTAAGCCTTTGGGAAGTGTGTGTTGAATGAAGAAACAAATGGACCACTTTTCACACCCAGGTTCAGGAAGTATTCAATGAAAGTAAAGAAGGGGACTTTGAAAGGCTAAAGGGTATAACCTGCCATGATGACATACAGCTCCGATTAGCTCTGCCCCAAGACCATAGCACAACTTCACGGAGCAGAAATGACAGGGGCTCCAAGAAGAGATAGAAACACAACCCACTGATGCCCTCCCACCACCGCCTCTCACAGGGCCCCAGAAATTTATAAAATATCTGTGAGACTGCAAGAGGCCACATAATAACCATTCTCCCCTCCTTCCCTTGTGGTACAATTGATTGCTGTCCATATGGCTGCTCCCCCCGACTCAACCCTGCCCCAAATAAAACTACATTTCTCAGTTTCCTTTGCAGTGAGTTGCGGCCACTTGACTACATTGTGGCTAAAGGGATATAAATGGAAGTGTCATGACCAGCTTCTAGAAACTTCTGGAAACCTTCCCTAAGTGCTACTATTCTCCTTTGTCTCTCTATCTTGCTTCCTGGAATGAGGATGCCACCATTTGAGACCATGAGCTTGAAAGCAAATTTGATGAGCAGAAGAGCAGCAGGAGCCTGGATTCCTGGCCCATGTGGCAGCTACCACATCTGCCTCAGACCACGTATGTATCATTTGTGTGGAAGAGGAACAAACTTCTATCTTGTTTCAGTTACTGTTATTATGGTGTTTCTGTCATTCAAAACCCAGCATAATCCTAATTTCTGCCTCCTTAGTATAAAAGAGACCTGGGGTTTTGGCCAACAGCTCTCCTCCCTGAGAGGCAAATGGTGGATTCCTGGTTCCACGCCATATGGCCATAGGGCTATTGAGAAAAGGGGATGTTTTTACCCAGTCTTTCCCATGTGCTCAACCTGGGATCCATGAAGTCCTTGGAATTCTAAAGCAGGATTTCAGAGTGTGTAAGAAATAACTAACTGGCATTTAAGGCATCATTTTGTGAAGCTATGCATATGTAGGTTTTTTTCAGGATTCACAGCCTCCTACAGATTCTCAAAGGGTTGGGGACCTCAAGGGGGCACCCAGGGATCCAGTAACATAAATACAATGGGAATAAAAGACGGTTTGTGGAGGAATATCTACACAGGTCACCATTCCTAAGGATACCAGGTCATCTGGATTCCGGGGTCCTTTCTTACCTGAAGATGGAGGGACTCCTGGCTTTAAAAGCTCACTGCCTACCACCTCTCCCAAGGTCCCAGGGGTCTCTGGTCCCTCATTTGTATTTTTCTCCAAAGGTGGTGTAGATTCTGGATGCTCCCAGGTCTTCTCATCTCCAGCCAATGACATATTGGAAAGCATATTTTTGAATGCTTCCCCATCCAGGGTCACAGAATGTTCTGGATTTCTAGAGCATTTCTCCAGAGCTGTGGTAGCCCCTACATCCAGAGTGGCCACTCTGTGGAGGATAGCTGCTGAGTCAGGATTCTTACTTCTCATTTTCTCTTGAGGCAGAAGAGTTCCTGGATTGGGCAGTTCTCTCTCTCCTGAAGAAATGGTAAATTCAAGACTTTTGGGTCGATTCTTTTTTGAAGGTACATATGCTTCAGATATCTTGCATTCTTTTCTGCCTGGGGACCCAGCAAATGACCCACTGGAAAGTCCTTGGAGTCTTCCTGCAGAGCTGGCATTCCTGCGTAGCCTGACGCTTGAATTGCTCCCCTTCTCCCCTTGTGGCTTGCCTGGTAATGGACTTTTCCTGGAAGACAGAGTCACACTCCTGGGGCCTGGCTTGCCCTGAACATCCAGGCCCTCTGAGCCCTTCTGATCTCTCCGTTTACCCTGAGGCTTCTTCTGGGGCCCCTTCCCAGCCTCAGGCTGGCTGGGTGCCCCATCACCACTTTGCTGCTGCCTGTCACCTTCCAGGCCATCTGGTATCCTCAGGCTTTTGGGCTTATTCTCCCCAGATGAACAAGACACTGCCCAGCAGTCAGTGCCACTTTCTTGTATTGGATATTCTGAAAAGGCAAGGAGATGCAAAGGCATGAAAAATGTCAGGTGCTCAGGCCAAGGGCTGGGGGAAAAGAGAGAGGAGAGAATCCACACAGAAATTGGAAAAGTTCCAGCCCTGGCTGGTTTGGCTCAGTGGGTTGAGTGCCAGACTGCAAACCAAAAGATTGCTGGTTCAATTCCCAGCCAGGGCACATGCCTGGGTTGCGGGCCAGGTCCCTGGTAGGTGGTGCGCGAGAGGCAACCACACATTAATGTTTCTCTCCCTCTCTTCCACCCTTCACCTCTGTCCAAAAATAAATAAATTAAATCTTAAAGTAAGAGAGAAAAGTTCTGAATATTCTAGACAATAGCAGTCAATTACCATTAAATGAAAACATACTATTTGCTGTATATTTTTCAAATAGTGCTTTCAAACTTTTTAGGCAGGAGAATTTATTTCCAATATGAGAATTCCAAAAACAGAATTCTTCATACATAAAATAAATAAAACCCTACTTATTGGTTTGAATTTGTGTGTGATTATAAAATCAATAAATAAAGAATTCACTTATAAAATCAATAAATAATTAACAGGCATATTGCTTCTTGGCCTTTTGGCTAAGATCAAGTGTAGTATCTGTTCTTATCAGATAAACTGGTATGTCCTCTACCCAAGGACAATATATTAAATGGATTCTTGGAATTAGGAGATGGGGTAGGGGCTTGCTCTGTCTACTCCACGCATCGACCTGGTATTGCAATACTTCCATGTAGTGCACCCGCTCTGGGGGAAGTAGCTTCCCTTGCTTACTATTCAGAGCAGCCAAATAGTGGTAATCATTGAAGTGGGTGATGGGTACAAAGAGGCTTCATCCTAGTACCCTCTACCCCTGAGTATGTTTGAAAATCTATATTTAAAGGTTTTAAAGGAAGAAAAGAAACCCTTCCACACAGAAGAGGACAGCACGAATGTGTGCCTGTAGATCTTGACATTAGACATAGTAGAGAAGGAAAATCTCTCCTGAAGATTTGTAAACACAAGCGCTCTTTCAGGTGTCTGCTCCAAATCTCATTATTCATGTAGTCCGAAAAACCTCAAAAGGGTAACTTTATTTGAAGAGGGCGCTAGGTGGCACCGCCCCTGACAGTTAGGGTGAGCAGAATTTCCACACTGCTGTGTGATAGATTGGAAAGTTGTTAAGAGAGTAAATCCTAAAATTCCCATTTACTATATGAGAAGATGGGTGTTAGCCGAAACTATGTGGTAACCATTTCACAACATATGTAAATCAGACCATCGTGCTGTATGTATGCCTGAAACACACAGTAATATATGTCAATCATTTCTCAATAAGACTTGATAAAAAGAATCAAGGTGTTTGGCATAAAAATTTGAAATCAGGTTATGAAAGACAGTTACAACTTCAGAAAGTAATTTATATCTGTTTTTCCCTTTGGTTTCATGAGGTGAAGAAAACCCTAACTCCCACAGATAAGTGAGTGTAAATGGTAGTGAAAAAAAATCCTTGAAATTTCAGGGTACTGTTTAGTAAAATAGAAATGACAGGAAAGGCTCAGTTCCAAGATTTACATAAAGAGGAGTTCAAGGTACAGTATGAGCTGTCACACTGGTAGCCTTCAGTATTTTAAAATTTGGTTACTGATACATTTTAATGAATTTGTTAGGTTTTTTAAGTTAAAAAATTAATAAAATTGGAATCAAGTATTTGATAATATTCTAAATAATCCCTGAAATTCCACCCTGGGATATAACTTGAAAACTGCTACTCTAATAAAGAAATGAAGATAACCTGTAATTAGCATCTTAATACTTGGTTTGAGGAAACTCTTATTAAAGTTATTTTATTTTTATTTCTCCAAAAGTTTTTCTTCTTAACGATTTTACCCATTTATTTTAGAGAGGGGAAGGGAGGGAGAAAGAGAGGGAGAGAAACATCAATGTGCAGTTGCCTCTCATGTGCCCCCTCTTGGGGCCCTGGCCCGCAACCCAGGCATTGGCGCCCTGACCAGGAATCGAACCAGCGACCCCTTGGTTCACAGGCCAGTACTCAATCCACTGAGTCACACCAGCCAGGGCAAATTATTAAAGGTATTTTAAAGTTGTTTAAAACACTTTGCTGTTGGCTTTGTAGGAAAACGTAAGTTACCAAAGATGGCTTAAGAACTGGTGAGAAACCCTGAACTTGCTAATGACCAGATTTTGGAACATGAAAAAAGTAATTTAAAAATTCTATTCATCAAATGAATCCAGTTTCAGATTACAATTGGTTTAGTGCTATCATTAGTTCAAAGAGCAGAGAATTTTATGTTACTTAAACTGTTCTACCACAAAGAAACACATGAAAAGCATTTCTAATGTATTCTCAAAGTGTATAAATTGAAGAAAAATTAAAACACCAAAGGATATTTTAAAAAACTGACCATGTGTTAGCCACCCCCAAATCTTTAAAATGTCTTTGAAAGCAGAAATCAGAAAGCAGAAATAGGCCACAGTATTTGATTATAATACAACAGAATCAGAAAGTACAGCAAAAGGGTAGCAGAGGAAGGAGAAGAAAGAGAAGAGAGAAAAGAGAAAGAAGAAAAAGTCAGGCAGGGAGGGAGGGAAGAAAAAAAAAAGAAAAAGGAGAAAGTCTTCTTTGACAATTTTAAAATGACCTTTGTAAAATGTGTTAAAGAAGAACTCAAAACTGAAATTAGTTAACAATGGAAAGATCACCTAGAAACCCTGTTAATACGATCAGTTAGCAAGCCATTTTTGCTCACCCAGATAGTTGTCTGTGCACAGGTGTTCGTCACAAACGACGTGAGGAATTCTTTGACATCAGGCATCTAGCTCCTGCCTCTCCTGATCCTTCCCTGAGTCGGAAACCCCAGCTGCCTACTTCCTTCCCCTGCCCTTTTTAAGCCATTGGGAGCCTTAGCCTTACTAATCCAGCTCCAAAGACTAGAGCAGAGAAAGGGCCTTGTTTGGCAAACTCACTAGCGTCTTGGTAGACCCCAGACTCCTAGTCTCTAAGATAGAGTGCTCGTTCTTGCACCTTCCACCCCACCTCAAGAACAGCTAGCAGAGGAGGGGACATGGGGTCTGCTTACCTGGACCAATCGCCCTGTGGAGCTCCTCTGCCAGGAGGTGCTGGTTGATGGCCCTCAGGACCTGCAGTGTCAGCCGCACCGCACACTTCTCCCCGTAGTGGGTGAGCATCAGAGTGGCCAGCTTCACTGGCCTGGCTGTCTGGAGCTGGCCTCGGGGTATCCGAGGATGCTCCTTCTCCAAGCTGGTATTTTGCAGCTTGAACTTGAACTTCTCAAAGTCATAGGGCACCAGCTCTTCCAGGGAGTACAACAGATGGTCACTAGGGGTCTTGGCCATGGTGTTGACCAGGAGAAGTTAGAGCCAGCTCTCTGGCTTCTGGGAGGAGGAAAGGTCCTCTGTCCTGGAGCCCAGGGTGTAAGTGAGAAGAACTTGTGAAATAACGGAAAAGGCACAGGAAATGCTTTGTGCTTTGGTGAGAGCTGAGACTGTAAGAGGTGATTGGTGGCTTGTGTTCTCTTTATCCCAGATTCAGACACTTTTCCAGCTGGGAGGGCTTGATGCCTGCCACACACGTGGTCTTCCAGTGCCCCAGCTCTCATCTCCAAGGGCTAGACTGTCGGGCTGTGGGAAAGCCTGTGAAGGAGCGTCGGGAATCGGATTCCAGCCTCTTGATCTTTGGGCAGGCATTCAGATGCTTCCCTCTTTCCTACTTTCAGGATTCGGGGGTGGGAACAGATTCCCTGGTCCCATACTGGAGACGACCATGATGAGGGTCAGCCCCTCTGGCCAACTGTTCTCCTCTAGACTCTTGGGTTTTATTGGCCGTCCAGAGCCAATAGTTGGGGAATAGGGAGCAGTAAATACAGTCCTGCAAGCTTTGTGGTTCTCTGCCCAAGAAGGCAGGCAAGGCCAGAGGGCATGGCCAGGAGGCAAGCCCTGGTGTCACCTCTGTTAATGTAATTCCAATTGTCTGGTGGCACCAGCAACACGAGGGCTTCATAGTGCTATGCTCGGGACCACCATCCTCATTTGTTTGTTCCCAGGGCTGACTCTGCTCTGGCTTCCTGGGAGCATATCCAAGAGAGAGAACACTCATGTATGCACACTCACAGGAGGCATATTCTGAACACCATGTCAGGATGCCGGAGAAACAAGGTTAAAAAAGGCACAGGCGTCCTTTGGAACTCACAGCCCATTGCCCCATGGGGGCTCATGGCAGTTGTACAACCATGAGGTCAGGGTGAACTGGCCTCTTCCTCAGTTAACTGCTTCTGTCTTTCTGCATAACACAATTTTTATCCCCAGCTTTTTGTTTTGAAAATTTTCAAACCTACAAAAAAGTTGAGAGCATAAGTACAATGAACTCACATAAATCCTTTCCTTGGATTCACAAACTGTTAACATTTTATAGTATTTGGTGATGTTCTCTTTGCTCTCTTTCTCACATTCATGCACCACTTCTTTTGTTTTGAACCATTTGATAATACATTGAAAACATTATCAGATATCACTCCAAGTACTCTAGATATCCTAAATACTATGGACAAGGATACAAGTCTATTATTTCAAATAATCAAAATACAGTCATTACACTCAGGAAATATAACATTGTTAAGTCAAATTCCCTCAACTGTCTTGATAATGTCCTTGACGACTTTTTTTCTTCAGCCCGGGCCCCGGTCAGACATCATGCATTGCTTTTAGTTGTCGTGTCTCTATAGGCTCCTTTCATCTAGAACACTTTCACACTTCCCTGCTCTTTTTAAAAAAGATTTTATTTATTTATTTCCAGAGAGAGGGAAAGAGAGGGAAGCATCAGTGTGAGGTTGACTCTCACGCCCCCTACTGGGGACCTGGCCCGCAATCCAGGCATGCGCCCTGACTGGGAATCGAACTGGCGATCATTCGGTTCACAGGCCAGCACGCAATCCACTGAGCCACACCAGCCAAGGCCCTGCTCTTTTTGATTCTTTGAAAATATTAATGTTTTTAAAAAGTCTATTCGAAGCAGAATGTTTCTCAGTTTAGATTTGTGTGATTGTTTCCTCATGATTAGACTGAGGGTCCATTCAGGCATCCTTGAGATCTCTCCATTGTAAAGGGACATTTTTCTTTGTAATTAATTAGTAATCTGAGCAGAAATGTCTGGTTCTCCCACCATTTTTCATCCCATGGTTTTAGCATTCATTGATGATCCTTTCCTAAATCATTGGGTATAATGGTGGTTGCAAAATGGTGATATTTCTAGCACTTAGATTATGACTTACAGTCCATATTCTGGGTTAACCTTTGTCTTTCTCATGGCATTTTTGGTTTACAGATATTTCGTTGGTAATGTAGTTACTTTCTAACAGTGCTTACTCTATAAAGCACAGCTTGCTTTATATCCATTCTCTCCCAGAATTTCTGCAGCTCCCCTTCATGGCAGGATTCATCACCCCATTTACAGACAGAATTAGTGGCTTCGTAACTTGCCCACAGCCAGGATTCAAACCCACTCTATTAGCCCCTTTGCAATGTTGTCTCCCTGCATGATAATTTTACTATGCATCTCTAAATGTCACATTTTTTAGCTGACCACTGAAGTTCAAAATGGGCCTTACTGACCACTCCCACAGGTCAGTGACAACATTCTGATACCTGGCTGAACAAACCACCCCGTGTATGACCAGCCTGAGATCAAGGCTTCAATGAGTTCTGGTTGATTGAATTTATCTTATTGTCCAATTGGCTTACGTGTTTTGTATTTTACAGAGTAGTCAGTGCTTTTGGTGTGACAGCTGCCAATACCCTGTTCTCTGGATCCTGCTGAAAAAATAACCACCAACCCAACATTTTCCCTAAAATGCACATTTCTGGTGCCAATGTCAGACTGTAAAATTCTCAGGTTGGTCAGCAGGGTGTTGACTGGGGTGTCTCTAGGACCAGGACCAGTGCAAGATTATGGAACACAGCGACCTCCCACTGCTGACGCAGAATGATGAAATTATGTGATGATTGCAGAATCCTTTGTGTTTCTTGGATCTCTGACCCTGTCTTGACTGGCCAGGAAACTCTTCTGAGCTGAGACTAAATCACCTATGACAGAACTGGACAGGACGCTGGGCTTTCCAGTCTCTTTTGCAATTGCAGTGACATCTTCTGCAATGGGCAATTCTGAGGAAGGCACTTCTTGAAAAGTGATGTTTTGATGTCACTGAGGCATTTCTAGGTGAAGAGAGGCTCATGAAGCTTTCATTTTTTAGGCTCCAGTGAGTTTTTACAATGAAGAAATGTGAAAATAGGTTTATAGTTCTTGGGGTGCATTTTAAATCTTTAACAATTAGAGTGGAATGTCAAACTCTTATTTCCTGTATGTCTGGGACTTATGTGTGCCCTTTTTAGGGACAGCTTGACAAATCAAAGTCCAATGCAGCTGCTGCAAAGGGTCCAAACTCTGCTCTTATTCCTAAGCAGTGTGCAGCGGAGATACCCCAGCCTTTACCCCATTCTTGGTCATCAGCGGTTTCACTTTCTACTGTGGCAGGATAGTAAGAAGCTAGGGAAATTCCTTGACAAGTGGAGGAAGGGGAACTGAGACAAAATAATTAAACAAGGCCAAAGGATTTGAGCAATTTACAGTCAGCTAGTGAATCACAAGATGTTATCTTCCCTAACCAAGAACACTTAGGAGCAAATATTTTACACATTCCAGACTTTCCTGGGACAGAACAGCCTAGGTCCCAGTCCCTCTTCAATGATGTTCTTGATAATGTTCTTTAAAAATGAAACTAACCAGAAAGTAACCCCTGGCCCCTCTATATGCACATTTTGGTGAATTAACATATTGAAGGACACACCTGAAAACCTAGTGAATATTCTGTTGAGACCCTAGACCTCCTCTAGGATTCCAGCCAGCCAAAGAAGATAAATCTCAAGACAAAGGACACACGATGTGCTCTCTCACCCATGCCTTGTATCTCTGCTCTTTTCCTCCTAAACTGTAAGGGACCTCACGAGACCTGCAATCAGAGGAGCAGCAGGCAGTGGCAGCTCGTCCTGAGCTTACCCCTTGAACCTGTCTGCAAAGCTCTCTTTGTCTCTGACTTCCCAGGGAGCTCACTCTGTCACTATTTTATTTCTCAGTGAGTCAAAGCGGCCCCACCTGCTGCTCTCCTGCTGCTGCTTCTACCTTAAGCCCTTCCTTTGTTCCACTGTCCCCAGCTTTAATAAACATACCTTCAAAACCACCTGGACTCCTGTAGTGAAATCTTTCCTACACAAAGTGAAGAACCCACACACTACTGGCGGCCCAAGGTAGACCGTCTCCTGGCCCAGACCCTGTCCAGTAAGACCACTACATTCATTTTTTTGCATCATTTTGTGATTTTCAAATCAATATGTATTTTTATAAGAAAAAGATAGTTTTTAAAAAGTATTTTATAATTACCTTAGCCTTCCAGGTGCTATCAATCCTGTTCCCCCAACCATCATGATAAAGGATGTCTATGAAGTATTTAAATATGATACATATCTGCCATTGAGAACATGGAAACAACTGCTGGGAAGATCATGGAATAGTCCCCGTGTTAATCAGGAGTTGAAAATAATGGATCCCCATTGTGACATGAACTCTCCGTTGCCCCCAGTATATTGAGTTTTAAGGAAGATATCTGAGACTTTGAGGGGCCAATCAAGTTCCAAGTGAATTTCAGCCAAGGAATCTACCACTGAGAAACATACTTGCAACTGTGCGCAGGGCAAACTGATTTCCGGGGCAACCTACAACCTCCTGAGCAGGACGGAAACCCAGGGAGAGGCAGCCAGCTTCCCAAAGCGAGGTTCAGGGGGTGGCTGTGCCCTGTCGAGGTGGTGCAGTACTGGGATCTGAATATGTCCCCTTCCGCCCACATCCGGTTCGCGGTTTGGGGACGGGAAGGCGCCATCTGGGCGGGTGTCCAGCTCAGCAGCACCTCCCTGGGGACCCAGCTCCGAGGGGAAGCGGCTCGAGGTAAGAGGGGGGTTGCTTACAGGAAGAGCCGTCTGAAAATAAAAGGGGAAGTGTCAGCGCAGAGCCCCAAGAGGCAGGCAGGCGCTGGAGCCGAGGCGCGCCCCGCGCGCTGCGTCTACCTGGCCCTGCGGGGTCTGCTCGAGGTCGGGGAAGCTCCGCGAGGCGCGACCCTCCCCCGGTCAGCTGCCCCTACTTCTCTGCCTCGGTCCTCCCCGCGGCGCCTACACCGGCTCCGGCGGCTCCCTAGGGGCCCAGGGAGTGCACGGGACAAATCAGACAAATCAGAGGACAAATCAAATGGAGTGGGCCCCCCTCCGGCCTGCGTCCTGGGAGGGCGCTGGGCCGCCTCCGCGTGGATGGGCTCGGCGGCCCCGACAACCTAGCGCGGGTCCTCGTCAAAGCGGCGTCACGCTGGCGCGGAGGAGGAGCGGTCGCTGCGGCTCGTATCCGGAACAACCGCGGGAAGTGGGTTCGGCTGTGCCTTGGCGCCTCCGACCTGCGCGGAGGCGGTGACCCCAGATCCCTCCGGCCTTTGTGAACCCGTAGACTCTTTCACCGAGGGCGGAGCACGTAACCGCTCACCTCTGTGCTAGGGGTGAGGGTGGTCCGTCAGGTAAGGTTACTGCCCCAAGGGGCTCGTCTCAGGAGAGGGGAGGGTAGCGATAATTTCCAGTCATGGTAAGAGCTGTGAAAGAAATGGGTCCTTTATACCAGCGGTCCCTAACCTTTTTGGCACTAGGGACTGGTTTCGTGGAAGACAATTTTTCAGGGGTGGGGGGAGGCTATGGTTTCTGGATGATTCAAGTGCATGACATTTACTGTGCATTTTATTTCTATCATTATTACATGGTAATGTATAATGAAATAATTACACAACCCACAACATGCTAGGCTTAGCACTGGGCTTACCAAAACTGTGACTGAGACGAGCACGCAGTGCGGGAAAGAGGTGTGGACCGAAGTGGTAAATAAAATGAGTGAGCCACCCGGGCTAACCTAAGTGTCAGATTCTGATTTAAAGCCTGGCACCAGATAGCCACAGCTTGCCACTTGCCACTCACTGATAGGGTTTTGACAGGAGTCTGCAAGCAATTGATTTATTATGGTCTCTGTGCAGTCACACCTCTCTGCTAATGATAATCTGTATTTGCAGTTGCTCCCCAGTGCTAGCCTCAGCTCCGCCTCTGGTCATCAGCATTAGATTCTCATCCGGAGCAGCAACCTAGATCCCTCACATTCGCAGTTCGTAGAGAATCTAACGCTGCCCCCGATTCTACAGGAGGTGGAGCTCAGGCAGTAATGCCAGAGATGGGGAGCAGCTGTATGTACAGGTGACGCTTCGCTCGCTTGCTGGTCGCGCAGGTAGTTCACCTCCGTCAGTGTGGCCCGGTTCCTAACAGGCCACGGACTAGTATCAGTCCGTGGCCCCGGGGGCTGGGGACCTCTGCTTTATACCAACACCAGCTCGGCCATCTCGGTTTTCAAACACTTTCCCTAGGAACCCTAGAGTACAGATTCTCTGAAAGCTTCTCTGAATCATGGTTCCTTTGGGAAAATCTAGTTAAATGCCATGTTCCATAAGGATAATGGTAGAAAAGAGTATATGCACTTACAGCTGTGTTTATCATTTAAGGGTGTTCATGGAAGTCCCAAAGTCCACCTGGGGGAACCTAGCAGGGGGAACTCTAAGCATAGACCCCCACATCAGCCAGAGTAGCCCCTACTTTTTTTTTTTTTAACTGTTTTGCGTATCTCATCTTCAAGTGAGGTTTTCGAAGTGTACTGGGTGGGGGCAAGGGTGGTGGAACACCCAGCTAGATGGTCTATCTGTATTTCCAGTTACAACATTCTATTTAAGTCCTTCCCATTGAAGCAGGCAAATTAGAATAGGGAACAAAGGCCTCAAGTTCTCCCCCTCCCCTTTCCTGTCCTGGCTGGAACATCGCAGCTGTGACCTTCGCTGATCACCTGTTTCCCCTCTCCAATTTCCTGTAATTGAGAGGACCAAAAGAAGTTGCTATCTGGAGAGGAGAGACAAGAACAAGCCACGTCAGTCACCTCACCAGTGTCAGAAGCAGGAGGCCACCCTACCCCCCCCTTGCCCATGTTTAATAAAAACCTTCCACCCAGACCCCACGTGCATGTCTCATTGTCTGAGGCGGCCCACTCTCACTTCTTGAGTGTATACTATCACTTTAATAAATTTACTATACTTTGCTAAATCCTTCCATCAAGCTCTTGTTCTGTGACAAGAACCTGGATGGGGTGAACCCGGATTGGGTTGAGGCCTCCCTTGGCCTCCCCTGGCACTGCCCGGCACTGCCTGGCATCCCCATCAAGACTACTTTCTAATCTCAGATCAACATAACTAGACCACATGCACCTGCATGGTAATGTGTGCGCCACCTTCGTCCTTAAGTCCTTGTGTTCCATCTGGAGCATTCCCTTGCCTGCCGCCCTTGTCCAGTAGTCAGCACCTGTAGACAAATGACCACCAACAGGGCACTGGCTCAGTGCATTTTGGTGAATCTGTCCCATGGTTGCACTGCATCTGTTGAAGACAATGCGATGGTTTCCATTCGCTAATGTGCAAAGATTGTCAAAATACATTAAATGAAAAGAGCACGTTTACAGTACAATAGTATAATCCCATGTTTGTAAATAATAGAAATATTTAAAAAATTTTAAATAGCTGAAGGAAGATTCAAGAAATAGAGAGTAGAATTGGGGGCAGGGGGTTGTGCTTTACACTCTATGTCCTCTATATTTTTGCTTTTCAGTGAGTATTTAAACATTTTATGGCACATGAAACATAGTCCATTAATATGTTCTCGGTGTAAAGTAATAAGGCAAAACAGAAAATATAGCAAGCTGAATGTTAGAGGAAGACTTTAATGTTTTGCTCACTATTTTTATTAAAAATGTAAATAAAACCTCTTTAAATAGAATATGTTTTTACTGGTGTTTGGATTAGGAAAATAGTTTTTGAAAAGCAGATTATACTCATAGAGAAACAAATATGTCAGGTTTTCAAACAATATGTGAGGTTTTGCCAATACTGAAGGAAGCACAGCACAGACGTACTTCCAAAGTAAACACACACAGAGGTACCTATACACCGCCCCACCCCTCACACTGGAGGCATCAAATTAATGTATACACAGACTCTAACAAGAGCATAAGGTCTCCCGCTTTGAACCTCTTGGAGCTACAGAATGGATGCTAAAAAATTTAAAATATGAGTGAGATAAGCTGAAATGACTGAAAGGACATTTGCCTAGGAAAACCTTGGTTTTTGGACAGTGTCTTCATCCACAGTACCAATCCTTGCGTCTCAGCCAAACTCAGGTGTTGCATTTCTCATGGCATCCTGTAGAGGGCGCCCTCGCACTTAGTCTCTAAGGCTGCAGCTGGAAGCACAATGAACACCCCCCCACATCCATCCCCAGCCCCAAGGATGATACTCTGCAGAAGTCAGCTGCTGGGAGCAACTTTTTAAAAATCCTCACCTGAAGACACGTTCCCATTGATTTTTAGAGAGAGAGGAAGGGAGAGAGAAACATTGATGTGAGAGAGAGACATCGATCTGTTGCCTTTGTATGCGTCACCACCAGGTTGAACCTGCAATTTAGGCATATGCCCTGCCCCAGAATCAAACCAGCAAACTTCTGGTGTACCAGAGGACGTTCCAACCAACTGAGCCATGCGACCAGGGTGGAAAACCATTCTTAATTGCTGCAGAAAGTAGGAAAAAGGGATTATATTAGTCAAAGCTGCAATTGGACATAAAAGACCACAGAAAAAAAAAATTCCAAGGCTGATGTATTGGTGGAGGTATCAAAATACCAAAAACCACAACTTTGAAAGTAGAATGGATGGCAATGGCACTTCTCACTGAAGCTAACATATATTGCATATATTTACCAAGATTGTGAGTAATGTGCCATTATATGCCTTCCTAGCACAGGCTCTTGGGTCAGACTGCCTGTGTGAGAATACTGTCCCTATAGTTGACCAGTTAGTTGTATGACACTAGCTTGTGATGTACTGACCCACGTATTCGGCCTTCAAAAGGAAGAAAATTCTAATACATGCTACAACACACGTAAATAGATAAATCTTGAAAACATGCTAAGTGAAATAAGCCAGGCACAAAAGGACAAATGTCATATGATCCGACTTATGAGATACCTAAAATAGTTAAATTCATAGAGACAGAAAGTAGAATAGTTATTACTAGTGCCTGGGAGGAGAGGGTAATGGCGAGTTATTATTTAATGGCTACAGTTTCAGTTTGGGATGATGAAGAAGTTCTGGAGCCCTGGCCAGGTAGCTCAGGTGGTTAGAGTGTTGTCCTGAGAGAACAAGAATGTGGGTTCGATCCCCAGTCAAGGCACATACAAGAATCAGCCAATGAATGCATAAATAACTGGAACAACAAATCGATGTTTCTCTTTTTCCCTTCCTCTCTCTCTTAAAATCAATAAATAAAATTAAAAAGAAAAGAAAAGAAATAAAGAAAAAGGTATGCTCTGACCAGTGTGGCTTAGTTGGTTGAGCATTGTCCCAGAAAGCAAAGGGTCATCAGTTCAATTCTTGGTCAGGGCACATGTCTAGGGGGGCAACCAATTGATGTTTCTCTCTCATATCAATGCTTCTTTCCCTCTCTTTCCCTCTCCCTTCCCCCTCTCTAAAAAAAAAATTCTGGAGGTGAATGGTGGTGATGTGAATGCACTAAAATGGTAAATTTTAGGCAGGTTTTACCACCTATCAAAAACTTTAAAAATTCATGTCCTTTTGCTTCAGTTATTCTATTTCTAGGACTTTAATCTAAAGAAATTATTGATTGTACAGAAAATTGCATTAGATGTTCACTGCAGAATTGTTTGTTAAAGCAAGAGTTGGAAACACCCTTGATGTCGTCAACAGAGCAGATAGTAAGCACTGTTCTGGTGCACCCATACTATGGCATGCTGTGCAGCTGTTAGGAGAAGGAAAGACCGATGATCTTGATTCTGACAGGTTTCAATAGCACACTGTTCAGTTACTTTAAAAAAGGCCCTGGCCACTGTGACTCAGTTGGTTGGAGCATCATAACATAGCCAGAAGGTTGCAGGTTCAGTTCCCGGTTAGAGCACATGCCTGGGTTGTGGGTTTGGTCTGTGTGCGTTCGATCTCTGGTCCAGGTGCAAACAGGAGGTGACTAGTTGATGTTTCTCTGTTACATTGATGTTTATCTCTCCCCCTAAAAGCAATAAAAAATTAAACATTAAAAACCCCTGGGAAATGATGTATATATAGCATGATGTATACATATAATGAATGCACATATGTATGTAAACATATATCAGAAGGACACTGGTAGGATGGACAGCCAACTCTTGCCTATAAAAAAGACAGTAGAAGTGAATTCAGTGAGGGGGTGATGGAAAAGTTTCCTCCTTTTCTTTGTGTGCCTCTATATTCTTTGAATCTTATACAATGACTATTTATTCATGTATTACTATTGTTCTGGTTATCTATTGACGCGTAACGAACACTCCGAAATTCAGTCATGTAAAAACAATCTGTTTAGTATGCTCAGGATTTTGAGCAATTTACAGCAGGGACAAGTCATGTTTGCTCCACGAGTGGAGAATCAGCTGGGATGGCTCAAGTGTCTGGATCACTGGAATGGCTGTATTCAACTGAGCTTGTGTGTCTGGGGCCTCAGTACTGGCTGTATGCTGGTGATTCCTTGGTTCTTCTTCCCTTTGGGTCTGCTGGGACTGGAATGTCCAAAACAGCTTCTCCATGCGTACGTCTGGTGCCTGGGCTGGGATGGCTGGAACAGCTGGCGATGACTGAGCATGTTTCTCCACATGCATAGCTTGGGCTTCCTCACAGCACGGCAGACTCAAGGTAGTCAAACTTCTTAAGTGGTGGCTGGTGTTCTGAGAGCTAGCATTCCAAGAGGCCCAGCTGGAAGCTTCAAGACTTCCTATGAAGTCCTAGAAACTTACTTCCAGTTCATTCTGGTGCCTAAGCAGGTCACAAAGGCCAGCCTACGTTCAGGGGAAGAGGATCAGACAACCCCTCTCAATAAGAGAAGTAATGAAGGCATTGCAGCCATTTTCAATACTATTTACGTCACACTTAAATATTAAAAATAAAGATTTTTTAAAAGGGAATGCAGCCTGACCTATGATTTATAGTAACCTTCATTGAAACAGAGTGCACCACTTTCATTTCTTTCACCAGTTGTTACAAATGTACAACCTTTTTGAAATTCTCTACCAGGCCTGTTGCTTCCAAGTTTCTTATTCTGTTCCTCAAATTAATGTCTATATCAGTGGTTCTCAATTTTGGGTGCACATTAGAAACATCTGAGGAGCTTCGGAAAATCCTGACGCCCAGACCAAATGCATCAGAATCTCTAGGGGGTGGTATCTAGGTGCTACGGTCTGCATGTTTGTGTCCCCTCAAAATTCATAGGTTGAAATACTAATTCTTGAAGTGATGGTATTAGGAGGTGGAGACTTTGGGAATTGCTTTGTCGTGAGGGTGGAGCCCTCATTAATGGTATTAATCCTCTTACAAGAGACCCCACAGAGCTCCCTGGACCTGTCCACGACGTGAGGACACAGAGGTAGGCAGTGTGCATCCTCCTGTAAGACGGCACTTCCTAACCACACTGGCACTCTGGTCTCGGAATTTCAGTAACCAGAACTGTGCAAAACAAACATTTGTGGTTTCCACGCTACTAAGGCTGTGGTGTTTTCTTATAGCAGCCCTAATAGACTAAGATACTAGGCATCAGCATATTTGAAAGCTCCCGAGGTGATTCCAGTGTGCATGAGGCTGAGGACCAATGGTTTAGTTTGTTGAGTAAACTGTTCTAGCACCAGTTCTCATTACAGGGAGAAAAAAAATCCCCCCATCTCAGTTGTTAAAACAATCAGATTTTAGGGCTGCTAAAATTGACTGTAAGTGCTAAGGAAATGCCAAGAGGTAAGCTCTCCTTCCCACCCCATTTCACATCTTTATGGGGAACTTGAGAGAGTACGCAGGGAGTCAGGCGTAAGACTGAGCATTAGTCACTTCTGAGATTATTCAGTGCAGATCACTAGGGTACAAATGAGAGTGGATTTCAGGACAGGCCCTTCTTTCATAATTAAAGATGATAAAGTTTCCTGAAGAACGCTTAAGGATGGTTTTTCAAGAATGTGAAGGTGACTGCAGGTGCAGGAGGGAAAATCATAAAGTCTCTCAATCCCCACCATACTGTGAGCCCCTTAGGATGAGATTCGTCAGTCTATTCCCTGATTTCAGTCTAGACAACAACCTCATCACACTGTGAAAGAATCCATGGAGTCCTGCCTAGTGTGGCTTAGTTGGTTGGAACATCATCCTGTAACCAAAGAGTTGTGGGTTCGATTCCTGGTCCAGGCACATACCTAGGTTGTGGGTTCGATCCTCCATTCGGGTGCATATGAAAGGCAACCAATCAATGTTTCTCTCTTGAATTGAAGTTTCTCTCTCTCCCTTCCTCTCTTTCTAAAAAGCAATGAAAAAAAAAATGTCCTTGGGTGAGGATTTAAAAAAAAAAGAATCCATGAAGATTATGAAAGATCACAATTGCAAAAATCTTTTTTAAAGTATATTTTATTGATTATGCTATTACAGTTTTTCCAATTTTTTTCTCCCCTTTATCCACTGTCTACCCTACACCCCCCGCCCCACTATCCAGCATCTCCCCCGCTTTAGTTCAACCCATGGACATGAGTCCATGGGTTGTACATATAAGTTCTTTGACATCTCTATTTCCTATACTGTTCTTAAGATCACAGTTGCAAAAGTCTTAATGTGACCGCTGCAGGTTTCTCTGCTTTCAAGAAGACAAACTATAGCATCTTAGGGAAGACCATCTAAGTTAGAGAAAGGGTCATCCCATTCTGTCCTAGGTCTTTTAACCTACTGTTTTACTGCCAGCATTAATAGCTAAGCAGGTATTAACACCTGCTTTATAAAATCCATAGAATAGGGTTTTTTAAAAAATTTTTAACAGATAAGAGGAAGTAAAAAATAAAGCCCAGGGAGGCAGAATGGGAAGCAACCCAAACTCCTCTATCTTACTTCCTTTTCACACAAGCATGAAGGATGCTTCAAAACATATAAAAGTACTTGAGAGGTTCAAGACTATTTTAGACTTGTCCTACAAACAGAGGCCTTGTTTTCTAGAGCCTTTAGGATGCTTAAACAAGTTGTATCAAATATAAGTCTACAATAAAGCCTAAATAGCCCTGGCCAGGTAGTTCATTTGGTTAGAGCATTGTCCCAATACACCAAGGTTGTGGGTTTGATCTCCAGTCAAGGCACATCCAAGAAGCAACCAATAAATGCATAAGTAAGCAGAACAACAAATTTATGTTTCTCTCTCTCTCTCCCCCTTCCTCTTTCTGAAAAAAAATCAATAAAAATTAAAAAATTTTAAAAATAAAGCCTAAATGAACTTTCAAAGTAGAAATAGAATGAATCTCATTTTCTAATCAACACAGTTTAAAAATTTAGGAAATTTTCTTGACCAGATGAACCAATTGTTGACCAACTCTTGGCTAAAAAATGAAATAAATTATCCCCTGGCTGGTGTAGCTCAGTGGATTGAGCGCGGGCTGCGAAGCAAAGGGTCGCCAGTTTGATTCCCAGTCAGGGCACATGCCTGGGTTGCAGGGCAGGTTCCCAGTATGGGGCGCATGAGAGGCAACCATACATTGATATTTCTCTCCTTCTCTTCCCCTCTCTCTAAAAAATGAATAAATAAAATCTTTTTAAAAAGTACTAAAAAATAGTAGTAGTAGTAGTAGTACTAAAAAAAGTGAAATAAGTTAAAAACTTCAATTACAAACTATTTTGAAATCATCAATAAGGAAAATACTCTAGGAACTTCAGGCCAGTATGGAGTCATAGGTAGATACACTTTGTTTCCTCACACAACCAAAAGAAGGACAACAGCAATATAAAAAAATTAAAAAAAAAACAACCAGAACTGCCAGAAAATTGAACTGTATGGAAGTTCGACATCCAAGGAGTTAAAGAAGAAACATTCATCAAGACTGGTAGGAGGGGCAGAAACAGGCAGCCAGGGCTGAGAGGACATGGCGGTGGCTGGTAGTCCCATATTTGAGTGTAGATAAACTGGGATGAAAAACTGGAGAGCAAGACAGACCTCACGACCCAGGGTTCCATCGCAGGAAGAGAAAGCCTCCAAATCTCTGGCTGTAAAAACCTGTGGGGGTTGTGGTGGCAGGAGAAATTCCCAAACTCAGAGGAGGAGAGTTTGTTGGAGAGACCCACAGGGTCCTAGAACATACACAAACCCACCCACCTGGGATTCAGCACCAGAATGGCCCCAATTTGCTTGTGAGTAGTGGCGGAAATGACTGAAAGCTGGCTGAGAGCTGAGCAAGTGGCATTGTTCCCTCTAGGACCCCCTCCCCCACAACGCAGCAATGTGGGTTGCCCCACCCTGGTGAATACCTCAGGCTCTGCCCTTTACAACATAACAGGTGCACTGAGACAAAGAAATATGGCCTGAATGAAAGAACAGATCAAAATTTGAGAAAAACAACTACGCAATAAGGAGATAGCCAACCTATCAGATGCACAGTTGAAAACACTGGTAATCAGGATGCTCACAGAACTGGTTGAGTATGGTCACAAAATGGAGGAAAAAGTGAAGTCTATGAAAAGTGAAATAAAGGAAAATGTTCAGGGAACCAACAGTGACAGGAAGGAAACCAGGACTCAAATCAATGGTTTGGACCAGAAGGAAGAAATAAACATTCAACCAAAACAGAATGAAGAAACAGGAATTCAAAAAAATGAGGAGAGGCTTAGGAACCTATGGGACAACTTTATGTGTTCCAACACCCAAATCATAGGGGTGCCAGAAGGAGAAGAGAAAGAGCAAGAAATTGAAAACTTATTTGAACAAATAATGAAGGAGAACTTCCCCAATCTGGTGAAGGAAATAGACTTCCAGGAAGTCCAGGAAGCTCAGAGAGTCCCAAAGAAGTTGGACCCAAGGAAGCATACACCAGGGCACATCATAATTACATTATCTAAGATTAAAGATGAGGAGAGAATCTTAAAAGCAGCAAGAGAAAAGGAGACAGTAACCTACAAAGGAGTTCCCATCAAACTATCAGCAGATTTCTCAAAAGAAACCTTATAGGCAAGAAGTAGCTGGAAACAAGTATTCAAAGAGATGAGAAGCAAGAACCTACATCCAAGATTACTGTATCCAGAAAAGGTATTTAGAATGGAAGGGCAGATAAAGTGCTTCCCAGATAAAGTCAAGTTAAAGGAGTTCATCATCACCAAGCCCTTATTATATGATATGTTAAAGGAACTTACCCAAGAAAAAGAAGATCAAAACTATGAACAGTAAAATGACAACAAATTCACAACTATCAACAACTGAACCTAAAACAAAAACAAACAAACAAAGCAAACAACTAGAACAGGAACAGAATCACAGAAATGGAGATCACATGGAGGGTTATCAGTGGGAGGGGGAGGGAGGAGAATGGGGGAAAAGGTACAGAGAATAAGAAGCATAAATGGTAGGTACAAAATAGAGAGGGGGAGGTTAATAATAGTATAGGAAATGGAGAAGCCAAAGAACTTCTATGTACAACCCATGAACATGAACTCATTCTGAGGGAGATTGGTGGGAGGGGAGGTGCAGCATGGAGGGGAATAAAAGGGAGAAAATAATGGGACAACTGTCATAGCATAATCAATAAAATATACTTAAAAACCATTCTATATAAAAATTAGGGAATATAATCAAAGCTATACTTACAGGAAGTCTCAGCCTCAAATGCTTGTATCATTTAAAAAGAAATACTAGAAATAAAATACACTGATGTTTATTGAAAGTTTATTTTGTATAGAACCTGTATTTAAATAGATTTCACTTAGTCTTTATAATACTTAGGAGGGGAGCACTCTTTTTTTTTTGCCTGTAAAAGACTGAGTATCTTTTCAAAATACTGTCTAAGTAGGCATATCCTTTGCAACGTTCTATGCCCTTCATTTCCAAGAGCTAGTTTACATTTCTTTTTTAAAAAGATTTTATTTATTTATTAGTAGAGGGGAAGGGAGGGAGTAAGACAGGGAGAGAAATGTGAATACATGGCTGCCTCCCAGGCATCCCCCCACTGGGGACCTGGCCTGCAACCCAGGCATGTGCTCTGACTGGGAATTGAACCAGCGACCCCTTGCTTCACAGGCCAGCACTCAATCCAGTGAGTCACAACAGCCAGGGCTATTTTACATTTCTTGAGTCAATGTTACAAACAGTTTTTAATGTTTAAAATGTACAGGGCACTTTGAAGAATGAAGATATTAATGATAGATGATCTCTACTTTGTAAAACTCATCATGTGTGATGTTGATGTGTGCATATTGTGAGGGCAGAGGTGGCCACAGGTCATCATATGATTGCAACCAATCCTCCTAGCTAAGGTGAAATGTTAAGTGCTAAAAATGAGGTCTAAACAAAGCATCTGGAGGCCCAGAAGAACGTGATTCTGACTTGGGTTGGGGGAGGAATCAACCACAGTGCTTGTTGCCACAGTTCAGGGCTTGCATCATGAAGATCTTTGTTTGCTATTTTGTTTTGCTTTGATTCCTGCTCTCAGAGTAGTTTTTCAGAGGTGGAACTGCTTGATCAAAGAGGAGAAACATTTTAGGATTCTTCAAACACACTGTCAAATTGCTTTCCATAAACTGTAGTGCATTCATAGGGTCTCTCCCCAGTATGGAGACACTGATGTCTGTAAAGGTCTGAGAAGGAAGCTTTTCCCAAAGCCAGGTCACTTAAAAGTTTCCTTTTCTGAATGAACCCCCTGGTGCTCAGTAAGTGTAACATTGACAGGTCCTGAGCTTCCTCTGTTCTCTTTTTACAGAGTGGTTATGATGATCTATAAGATTTGCTAAATCTGGGAATTTCCACATTGATTTTTTAAACATTTCTAGTGTTTGCTTGTTTTTGGTAAAACAGAACCATGGAGAGTGTTCCCTCTAAAGGAACAATGAGTGGATGATGAGTTCCCAGTTTTTTCTACTTCTATTTTATCTCCTGATCTCAAAACTCGACAGAAGAAATACAAACTGAACATGTTACCTTGTTCCAAGGAGAAAAAAAAAAGAGTTGTATTAAACCAGTAATGGGATGATGGAAACACCTATGTGGATTCCAAAGCTTTTCCTCCAATTAAGGCTAAATTTTTGTTTTCTTTCTTTCTTCATATCCAGTGGACACTCACCTATTTTGAAGTCAAATATTTGTTTCATTTCTTTCAAGTCCTGCAATCCCTTCACCCATGTCCTATCTCTATGCTTCACAGGGAAGTCAGGCCAGGCTGTGGTACTGGATATCCTGGTCATAAAAAAGACTGGAAGCATGATATTTGGGTCATGACTGGTTTTTCCTGAGTTCAGGCTGATTTCTGAGGCAGACAACCTCTCTATTTCCCTCTCAGGATTATTTCACCTGGAGCCTCTGTCAGGCGGTTTTTCAATATTCGAACAAAACTAAAATGAGGGGAAAGTTCCTTTTGTGCTCAATTCAAAGCTCTTGTCCTATAGAAAAGGAGTAAATTAATTATGTTAAAGTAATGCAATAAATTAGTTTTACATTATCTTTTTGATAAAAGAATTATCTAAGTTAGGTTATTGAGTTCCAAGGAAGAGAGAGAGGTAAAAGTGGGAGTTTTGGAACTATGTCCTGGATTGATTTCAGTTACGAGATTTTCAAAGAAAAATTGGTATCTGAACTAGGTTGGTTGGTGACCAGCAAAATCCATCTTTATATTTTCTTTTAGCTGAAGTCTAGGAGTGGATTATCTTGAAATTAACCAAAACAACCACCTAACACTGTTTCTGACAATCTAAAGACAACTAGTACAATTTTCTCTAGCTGAATTTCCCTCCATGCCCTACTGTTCCTTCCCTCACTGAAACCAGTTCTGGTTTGCACTCTTTGTTTTTTATCCTCACCAGAGGGCTCTTTATTTTTCAGAGAGAGAGAGAGAGAGAGAGGGACAGAGGTAGACAGATAGATAGATATTGATTGTTGTGATAGAAACACTTATCAGTTGCCCTCTCCTATGCACCAGGACCAGGGACTGAACTCTGACCCAGAACCTGGGTATATGCTCCAACCAGGGACTGAACCCACGACCCTTCAGTTAGGGGATGATGCTCCAACCAACTGAGCCACACCAGCCAGGGAAGGTTTGCACTGTTTTTATGTGTCCCTTCTTTTCCCTCCTCTCCTCTCACAAAGTTTAGTGGTCTGCAATAACATATGGGTTTGTAAACAGTGAGATCCACATAGAGAAAAATGTTTAAATATCAACATTGACAGACACTATTAGCAAGTTAGTTTGGTTAATGTTAATGTGAAGGAAAATTTAAATTCCAAAACATCTTATCAAAATGTAGGAAATAGAGCAAAATGCCTTATTGTATATTTTCATAGAGGAAAGGCAATAATTTCAGATGAAAAAAATAAAACTCATTTCAAATGAAATGCCACTTACAGTCACTATTTTGTTTGTGATTGGATTTGAAAGCTAAGAGTGGGATCAAAGAGTAATGTGGCGCATTTAAAAATAAACCCTTAGCCAAAGATCACAGGAAAGCTGTAGGCATACTGGGAAGAAACCAAAACTGAGGAAAGAAGTAAATAGCAGAGGCTTAGGGTGGCAGAAACCTAGAGGCGGGAATATCCTAAAGTGAGCAACTTTTCAGAAAGACAGGAGCGGCTCATTTGTCTGCTCCTATGCCAAATAGAATAGACTTGAAAGTCTTAACACTAGATGTCATGAAATGTCAATCTGAAAACCGCTGAGTGCAAGGGAATATATGACCTAGGTTAAGGATTCAAATCAGCTCTAGAGACAGAATCTAATACTCATGAGAACTAAGAGAAGGAGTAACAGGGATTCTTTATCTGAGATTCAAGTTTGTTTTTCTCTGTAACAGTCAAGGAGCCATCTACAACTGAGGACAAGAAAGTATAAGAAAGTAGATCAACAGTGGTTACGAGGCATACTCAAATCCCTTTAACTTACTTTTCACCAAAGCCCTAAAGTAGTGGCTTGCAATATTTTTGGTGGTTTTGAGAACTTGATGATAGCATCCTAGAAAATACACATACATGTGCAATTTTGCATGAAGTATAAAAAGACTCTAAGTCTATCCACGTGACCCTCTAGAACTTCATTGATCAATATGGTAGCCACAAGGTAGCATGTAGCAACACTAGCTTCATTTTACGTGCTCAATAGCCAACACTACATAAATTCTATTGGGCAGTGCTACTCTAGAATTTCATGGACCCTAGGTAACTTCTGCCCCAAATAAACCCCTATAGATCTGCTGGCTTGTAACCCCACTTCAAAATACCAGCTATTTTCTGTCTGAATATAGATGAGCCTCAAAGGCAATGGAATATTAACAGTAATTTTGAGTAACTATGACAATCTATCTAGCTTTAAGTACCCATTAATAACCTAAAATCAAAAGGAACTTACATAGCAAATGATTCATCCTTCATTCTTTCCATGTCAAGGTATGTGTAGTTTTGCGAACATTCCCATACACATCCTGCAATAATAATCCAAGTTGCTTTTCTATGAGACAGGATCAGGGTTCAGGAATTTGCTGTGCATTAATAACAGCTAATATTTATTGAGTTCACACTAAGTGCTAGGTACTGTTCTAAGAATCCTACAGGTTAGCTCATTTAATCCTCATTATAAAGTGGGTATAGAATTAGTCCTTTAAAACAGATGAGGGTACTGAGATTTGGGGCTTAACAAGACTTAATAACTTGTCTGAGACGACATAGTAAATGCAAGAGAACTGATTATAAGATTAGTATCTAGTCTCCTGAAATATAGATATCTGCAACATGACAATGGTCTTAGAGAAGTTGGAGGTCACAAAGTTTTCTGAAATGGACCTACATCGGCCAGGGCCCTGTGAAGCCTCTGGATCTGCATTTGCCACAACAGCTTGTGGACTTGACTTTTTCCTTGGAGTGGAACAAGAAAAAAAACACCCAAACAAACTCAGGACTTTTTCTCTTAACACCCTTTGCTACATGGTAGTCTGAACTTCAGCGACAGATTAGCTGTGTGATCCTGAGCAAGTGACTTCACTGACACTTCGTATTGTTATCTGTAACACGGGCATGATAATAGTGTGTACTTCTTACAATCCTGTGTGTTGTGAGGCTCTGGCTGCATGTAAGCAGGCGCTCAATAAACAATGCTGGTTGTCACGATTCACCCCTATGACTCTTCTGTATCGTGAGCCCATGGGCCTGGCCATTGCTGGAGGGAATGGAGAAACTGGGCGATCTTTAGCCGTGGACACCCACATCACAGCTGGGCCACCCACCCCTCAACAGCACAAAGCACCCAACTGCGCAGTCAGGAAACCAACTCTCTGGGTTTGCTTCCATTTACTTCTCACGAGGCAAGTTCATGGCCGAGCCAGGAGGAAGATGAATAAGATTCCGGGCCCGCAGGGCTGGAAGAATGAAGTACACGTCGCAGGCAAGTTTAAAATCCGGAGCCAACAATAAATAAACAAATATATAGATCGATGAATCAATCAGTCAATCAATCGGAAGCCGGAGGTGCGAGGCGAAGTCTCTAGCGGCCTTCGGGGACGTCTACATGCCCAAAAAGGAGGACCCTGGCTGGTCAGATGACTGCCACCGGCACCAAGCCGGCAGGCCTCAGTGCGGCACAGGATCCACGGTTTCCCCCTACAGCCTTCCATCTCCCCGGCACCACCCCGAGCGCGCGCGCAAGCGTAGTCCCGCGCCGCACCTTGGACTGCATTTCCCGGCAGGCCCCGCAGAGCCGCTGACCTGGGCGGGGCAGCTGACTTCCCGCTCTCCCTCCAGGTGCCGGGCCGGCGCCTGGACACCTGCTTCTGAGCTTCACAGGCCCTGGGGCAGATAGGTCTTTCACCTGTGACTCTAACCTACTGGAGCGGGTGGAGACCGCCTTTGAATTCGTTATGACCAGGACAGTGACTCTCAAACTTGGCTATGGGTGAAGAATTTCTCAGGGGTGGGGGCGGGAGTGTTAATTCGGATTTCCTAGCGTACCCCGAAACTCTGACGCACTGGATCTCGCTTGGCTCGAGCACTTGTATCTTAGCAAGCTTTCCGGGGAATTCTGACCCAGGTAGCCTGCCGGTCACAACAGTTTTGGCATTTTTTTACAAGTCGATTTAGAAAACTCATCCCACCCACGGCCAACCCCAGGAACCTAGCGTCTCGGGGTTCGCCGAGAGGCCCCGCCTCTCGTTTAGAATTGGCCGCTCGCTGGTCCGGTCATGCAGATAAATCTTCCTTTCTGGTTGGTCGGCGGGGAATCTGGAGAAATCTTACCCAATGGGCGTTACAGTTCTCAGAACATGACCTGGAAATCGGTCTCGGGCAGGCGCCTTTGGCTGTGGACACTTAGCTCGCGCGCTGAAACTTCCGGCGTGGGAGCCGAGCGTTGAGTTCTACGTGAGTCCGCGACGCAGCGAGAAGCGTGGCGCTCAGGTCCTTCCCTAGGGAGGGGCTGGGGGGGGCTGGGCAGGGGGCTGGCGCGGCGACCCCGGGCACCGACTGAGGCCAGGGCTTCGGAGGCGGCTGCGATCCGGCTGGAGCTGGCTTTTCGGCGGGGACTTGAAGCCCAGGGTCCTCTGGCTCCAGCGGACGCTGGCCATCCCTGCCTGAAGCGGGGGCTCCTTTCCAGGCGGGCGCAGCTGGTTTCCGGGGTAAGGCACTTTGAGTGCCTGAGGATGGCGTCGGGCTTGGGCTCCCAGGATCAGGAAGGGCTGCTGATAGTGAAATTGGAGGAGGACTGCGCCTGGAGCCAGGAACTGCTGCCACCGGACCCAAGGCCCAGCCCGGAGGCCTCCCACCTGCGCTTCAGACGGTTTCGCTTCCAAGAGGCCGCTGGGCCCCGGGAAGCCCTCAGTCGTCTCCAGGAGCTTTGCCATGGATGGCTGCGGCCTGAGATGCGCACCAAGGAGCAGATCCTAGAGCAACTGGTGCTGGAGCAGTTTCTAATCATCCTGCCTCAGGAGATTCAGAGCAGAGTGCAGGAGCTGCGTCCGGAGAGCGGCGAGGAAGCAGTGACCCTTGTGGAAGATATGCAGAGAGAGCTTGGCAAATTGAGGCAGCAGGTGAGAAAAAGAGTTGTGTCTGGGGTTTGGCCCCGACTGGGATTAGCGTGCCAGCCCAGTTCCGTATACGAATTTACTTGGTTTCCCACAGTGGGCCTTACATAGACAAGAAGCCTTTTTGTACTTTAGTCAGGAACATACATCATCCAGATTTTACCCAAATGAGTGAGTAGTGGAGTGCTCTATTTCCATTAGGAGTCAGTGTCTGCATTAGTGTGAGCCCCGCCCGGACTCAGCTCGCAGGGTTCAAATCGTCACTGTTTCATAATAGCTTTGTCACTTTGGAAAGTTACTGAATCTTTTTGAGGGCAAGTTACTGAATCTTCCTGAGCTTCAGATACGCCACTGGTAAAATGGGAATGATGAAATACCTCTCTAGTGTTCCTTTGACCGTTAGAGGGAGAGCAGCGTGTCGTTTTTGCTTTTCCTAAATTCTTGCAGCACACCTGTTAAAAATCGCTGCTTTAAACAGTCACATTACTTTCTGAATCACACTTTTACCAGTATTTTTGGTTTTGCTTGGTGAAAAGCACTCCAGAAAGTTGTTACAGTCAGACATTGTTTTTAAGTTGATTTCAGGGAGAGCGAAGCATCGATTTGTTTGTTGTTCCACTTATTTATGCACTCATTGGTTGATTTTTGTGTGTGCCCTGTCTGACTGGGGACTGAACCTGCCACCTTGGCGTATGGGGGTGATGCTCCAACCAACTGAGCCACCTAGCCAGGGCCATATAGTTTTGATTACATTACCGGCTTATAGTGAGCGTTAAATAGCTGTTAGCTATCGTTATCTTAGAGTTAGCAGTCTGGTCTCCAGTGCGGAGCTGGGTGGGAGTTTATTGTAGACTCCCAGTTTGTTATTAGAAAACCAATTTGGCACTGAGGCTCTGAGGGCACTTGTGTCCCCAGGGTCACCCAAGTTTAACTTATGCAGTAGTGAGGAATGGAAGCATCTAGAAAAGGTGAGGGAAAGCAGGAGGGAGTGAGGTGTGTCCAGAAGAGCTATGTGGGGCAGGTGTTCTCTGGGAGTGGACTTTTCTCCCCCTACCATGCACCCCCATTTTCTCACATGCACTTGGGATCAGAAAAGCCTATAGTAATAACCATCATCCTCTCTTTCTGGGCCCAGAGGGATCACCAGTGGTTCACTGTTGAAAGCTTGCCCTCAGAATTCTGTGCTAATTCCCTTTCTGTGGGACCCTGTTGTGATGATGAGTAATGTGGGTTGGTTCCCAGGTCACAAACCATGGGCTGGGAACAGAAGTGCTTTCGGAGGAGCCTTTGTCTCTGGAAACAGAACGAAAGTCACCGAGCTTCAAGCTGGAGCCAATGGAGACTGAGCGAAGCCCTGGGCCCAGGCTGCAGGAGCTGCTAGGCCCCAGCCCTAAAAGGGACCCACAGGCTATAAAGGAGAGGGGTGAGGAACAGTTATCTGGGTAGGTGGGAGGGAGGAGGGGCTTGGGTTTGCCTCTGACATCAGCAGGATGGAGCACCTATGCCAGCAAGAGGGAGTTTCTGCCCTCAGGGTTCCCAGAGTGGAGTGAAATACCTAGAAGTGGTAGTTGGGTCCCTCTGGAGGTGGGAGGAGGTAAAGAGAGTGCATAGCTCTTTCCTGTGCAGAGCAGAGACATTTAGAACTAGGTGAATGATTGAGGACCTGAAGCTGCAGAATACTGGTATTCTTACCCTCACCCCTGCATTTAGGATATCATTTTGGAGATAACTTTATTATGCCTCTCTTGCCTCCTTTTGTTCAGTGTTCTATCCTTAGAGCAGAGACTGGGTGTTGGGGAATGGATACTGTGTTGTAATAATCCTTGGGTTGCCAAGAATTAGGAATGCCATTCTCATCATGATTTCTATCACCTTCAGCATTATCTGCTCCCTGGCTTTCTCTCTTTCCTCCCGAAGGAAACTTGGAAGACAAGATGACTGGGCCCCAGGTGATGTGGAAGTTCCCAATGTCTTCCCCCAGCACACCCCCCCCCATACCCTGTGTTGCTCTTGTGGTGGTGGGGTCCTTTTGCCACTTGGAGAGGATCCTTTCTCCCTCACCACTGTGTCTCCCCCACTTTCTTTATATGCCTCCTCTTTACCTTACTCCTAGGCCTTGTATCCTTCTTCTCCATGAAATGTATCCTCAGCACTCTGGGTTTTGCCCCTTTAACCCATGACTCTGCTTGAATTGTTCTTGGTGTCTCTGGGGCTAAAGAAGATCTTGTGCTGTTTCAGTTGCCTGAGAGCTTAGAGGACGTGGCTATGTACATCTCCCAGGAGGAGTGGGGGCATCAGGACCCTAGTAAGAGGGCTGTCTCCAGGGACACGGTGCAGGAGAGTTATGAGAATGTGGACTCACTGGGTAAGGACTTCTTTTCCAGGAATGAACACTGAGCCATTTCTGACCAGGTTCCTCTGTCTTACCCACTCACCTCCCAGACATAAGTTCCCAATTTTTCCAAAAGACCTCCCTTTGTTTAAAATCCCCTGAACTAGGATCAGTTAAACCGCTTCCAAATGGCACACTTGGCACACTTATGGGCCCCAGCTGCCAGAACCGAAGGCAGGGAGTCTGAGCCGTGATGGATTTCCCAAGGCAGAACAAGTCAAATCAGGTGACTGCCCCCCGCCCGCCCCAGCCACGTGCTGTGGAATTGTAAGTTCTTAATGCCTTGCAATTTTGAAATGTTTATTCTTCTGATCTCACTTGTGTTTTCTGCACTTCATTAGTATTCCTAGGCCCTTCCCCAAAGACACAAATTGCAGTGGCAGTGGCATCAGCATTCCAGTTTAGCAGCTCTCCCAGCCCTTAGAAATTCAAGAAGTAGGGAAGACCTTATGGAAATTTGGAAATGATAAATATATCCAAAAGTGGAGCTAGATAAATCAAGCATAAATTAAGATGCATCTGTGTGTTGATTTGTTATGCAGAGATCTAAAATGAGGCCTATGAAATAGGACAAAAACAGTTTTTTAGGTGGAGAGTGTACACAAAACTCAGGATTTAGATGGATGGTGTGCGGTATTGTTTAATTCCATCAACTTTTATGTGTGTATGAGAATTCTCATAATAAAAGTTGGGGGAAGTCTTAAAAAAACAGCCTAAGGAATGTGTCCATTACGATTATGACTACATTGACACACACACAGTGGAAGAGGCACACTGGCCCCTGCTTTCATATATTAGGTTTTCGTACCGAGTAGCACAGCCCTCAGTTCACTTGCACTGATTCTGCAAAGGGGTCGCGGCTGGGTTCGTTTGGTTCCCTTCATTGGGACCTCCTCCAGGTTTTCCATCACTGCTGTGGTTTGGTGCCCTAAGTTTAGCACGGCTCTTTCAGGGAGTGCCAAATAGGAAGAGAAGTTCAGATCACAGGTTCTTAGAACTAAACTGTTTAAAGTCCATGTTTGCTGGAGTTGGAGTGAGGTTTTTGTTTTTAGCGTAGCACGGGAATGGAACTTTTGGATTTTGACCCCAGGGTCTTTTTAGAACCTCCCGGTCCTTTTCTGATTATCCATACTATATTTTCTCCTTCTGGAGTTGCCCAAAGTGAGTTCTATTCTCCATCTATACCTAAGAGTCAAGCCTCTTTTACAATATTAAACTGATACCTCAAGGATCTGACTACTCTGACCATGTTTGTTTAATCACCAAAGTGTATATTCTCATTGCAACAGAACTCCAAGTAATACAAAAGCGTAAAAAGAAAACTAGTCTCACCCAATTTCTTTCTCTAGAGGTAACCCCTGGGAACAGGTTAGTGTGTATATTCCAAGTAATTGCCGTCAGGCTTACTGCACCCTCTGTATCCACCCACTGAGGACAGGGAATAAGACTATCTTTGTTTGCTCTGCCTGGTGGAGGAAAGTGGTGGCATAGAAATCTGTTTCTTTCATTGTGAACAGAATCTCAGGTTTCCAATCAGGAGGCCCTGAGCACTCAGGTGGAACAAGGAAGAAAACCATGGGATCCCAGTGTCCAGACTTACAAGGAGGGACTGAACCCCAGAAGCCCCGCTTCAGGTAAGGAAGATGAGCAGCTTGCCCAGCTAGTTTCCCCCAGTGGGAGTGAGGGATTTGAGGGTTTCGGTGTGGGGATAATCCATCACGGCTGCCAGGGAGGTACAATGAGTCCTCTGTCCTCACTGCCCACTTCCATCCCAGTGAGGCAGGCGAGGCACCCAGAGTTCAAAACATAAGGAAGCATTCACTCATGGGCTCACATGCACGTCTTAGTCAGTAGCTTTGCTCCATCCCTCCCATTTCAGAAGGGCAGAGTCAGAGGCTCAGTTAAAGATGGATGTGGGGACCCTTGCTAAGGAATAAGACTGGTCTGAGCTCTGATTCCTGAGCAATGGCCCCGCCTTTTATCCAGATGCCTCTCTAGAGAGCTTTTGCTGTATGGGGAAGATGGCAAACTGAGGTGCAACCTTGCTGGAGTTCTGACCTGTTAGTAGCAGGCATATGGGATTTTCTTTTTCTCTAGGGTAGAAATAATGTAGAGGTGTGGTTTCTCTCTCTTTCCTTCCCCCTGCCCCAACACTTCTCTCCCCCAGGGGAAGAGAAATTTGAGATTCGGGAAGAAAGTACTCAGTCTATTTCCCCTGAGAGCATCCATCTGCAGGTGCTTCTGCCTGGCCAGGCCAGAGGGGAGGTGCCCTGGAGTCCTGAGCAGGGACGGCCTGGGGACAGGGCAGAAGGGCACTGGGAGCCTCTCCCAGATGATCGGATGGAGCAGTCCTTAGTGGGGGCCACAGGTTGCAGAGAAGTGGGACAACCAAAGGAACTGCAGCGGAAGAAGCTCCACTTATGCCCGTTATGTGGCAAAAATTTCTCTAATAACTCAAACCTAATTAGGCACCAGAGAATACATGCAGCAGAAAGGCTGTGTATGGGTGTGGAGTGCAGTGAAATCTTTGGTGGGAGCCCCCACTTTTTATCACTACACAGAGCACACTTGGGAGAGGAGGCCCATAAGTGCCTCGAATGTGGAAAAAGCTTCAGTCAGAATACCCACCTGACTCGCCATCAACGCACCCACACAGGTGAGAAGCCCTATCAATGTAATGTATGTGGAAAAAGCTTCTCTTGCAACTCCAACCTCCACAGACACCAGAGAACACACACTGGTGAAAAGCCCTATAAGTGCCCTGAGTGCGGGGAGATCTTTGCTCACAGTTCCAATCTCCTTAGGCACCAGAGAATTCACACGGGAGAGAGACCCTATAAGTGTGCTGAGTGTGGAAAAAGTTTTTCTCGAAGTTCCCACCTTGTCATACATGAAAGAACTCATGAGAAAGAGAGGCTTTACCCCTTCTCCGAGTGTGGGGAAGCAATGAATGACCGCAGCCCCTTTCTTACAAATCATGGAACCCCCAAGGCAGAGAAGAAACTCTTTGAATGTTTGACTTGTGGGAAAAGCTTCCGGCAGGGCATGCATCTCACCAGACATCAGAGAACGCACACAGGAGAGAAACCATATAAATGTACCCTTTGTGGAGAAAACTTTTCTCATAGATCCAACTTAATCAGGCACCAGAGAATTCACACGGGAGAGAAACCCTATACCTGTCATGAATGTGGAGACAGTTTCTCTCACAGCTCCAATCGGATTCGTCATCTAAGGACCCATACAGGAGAGAGACCCTATAAATGTTCTGAATGTGGAGAAAGCTTTTCTCGAAGTTCACGCCTTATGAGTCATCAGAGAACTCACACCGGATAAAAAACTGGGGGGTTTCATTTTGCCCCAGATAAGGTGGCATGTTCAGAGGATCCTGTTGAGAGCTGGTATTTCTTTCCCCGCTGACCTAGAGAGCAACAGGGATGGGTGTGTGTGGTGGTCTATGTGAGGGAGGTGCAGAGACAGCAAAGGATTTGCGTACAACTAAAAAGGAATTCTGTTTGCACTAGTGAGGATGCCAAGTCTTTGAGGTGAGCTGCTCAGGGCAGAATTCTCCGTGAAGTCCATTTTGTCTCATAGTGTACCTACCCCCTTCGTATATTTAGCCAAGTTGAGATTTGGATGCCTTACTGTGTCTGTGTTCAGTGTCTTTCCCAGCAACTTTGGGAATCTGTGTGACTTTCTGTTACTGTTTCCTCACTTGGGACATTCAGCAGGAGCATTTGAGCTCCTGAGGCCCTTGAGACCAAAGAAGAGGGGGTGAGTCTCATGGGAAACCAGCTTGAGGGCAAGGAAGGACTGGTGGTAAATTGTACCTCTCCCAAAGGCCCTGACCAGGAAGCAAGCCTTAGTGTCCCTCAGTGGGCTGACAGGAGGGTCCATTGGCAGGCCATGCATATCAGTGTCCCCTCAGACAAAACGGACCCAGAAACCTAAGGAAAATAGTAAGAAGTAATTTGCAGGTCAGCCTAGGAATTGGCAGAGGGTGCTGGAGTGTAAATTAGTCTGCCCTTTGCAGAGATCAAGAGGTCCTCCACCTCTGTCAGAAAGATATACAGAGCTCCGAGTCTTTAGGGGGTTCCATGTAAGATGGGTTCCCTAGGAGACTTTGAAAACATGGATAATAGGGAAATTAGGGATCATGCCTTTCCTTGTTGGAAATATGTTTCGATGGTAATAAATATCTTCAGGAAACATGAAAGTGTGTGACTCTTCATTGAGAGCCTTTGTTCTGGCCTCCAGTGTTGATCTGTCTCCCATCTGCTTTGGTTGGAGGACCTGCTGTTCATAGTCTTGCTGGGTTGGTCGTGAAGGGTCCCACAAAGGTGGCAGCAGCAGACCAGGATGAGTAGGATGTAGCCCTCGCCAACTCCAAGCTGGGACTGCTGCACTGCGTTAGCACAGGGTCAGTATCAGTGCTTGGGGTGATGTCATAATCGTCTTCAAGGTTTTCTTTACTTCTGTGGTATACAGCCGTGTCTGATTTTTCTAGAATTTTTGGGGGGGCAGTAACCGAAGGAAGGTTGGGGTTGGGCTCTTCAGAGACGGCATTTTGGTCTTACAAATGATCCCCAGGAAAAGATGGTCCTGATACAACAGTTACTGTCCATTACTGGAGAGAAGGTATATGGGAAGGGCAGATCATTAGATGAAAGCATTATATCTTATTTTTAAATATTTCATTTTTAGAGAGAGGTGAAAGGAGAGAGGGAGAGAAACATCAATGTATGTTTGCCTCTTGTGTGCCCCCTACTGAGGACCTGGCCTGCAACCCACCCATATACCCTGACTGGGAATCAAACTGGCAACCCATTGGTTTGCAAGCCAGCACTCAATCTACTGAGCCAAGACAGAATGCATTATATTTTAGAATGGGTAATTAGGAATATAATTTTAGGAGTGTGTATCTATGGGAAAGAAGTAGAATACCAAGAAGTATTCTAGGAGTAGGGCATTATCAGTCTTCTCTCAGCCCTGCCTCAGTTTAGTGAGAATTTTTCCTGGGTTTTCTGAGTCAGTTTTTAAAAACTTACTGTTTCTCACTTCTCTGCCTTTCTCTTATCCACAAGAGGGCAGTGGTAGTGCAGAAGGTGGAGGGTTGAGGATTTGAGAGCTGTAGGATCCACAGTGGTACGAGTAGCTGCTGATGCCATGAAATAAGTGGGTGGTATCAAGTCAATGGTACTAAGGGTTCTCTTTGGCTAAGATGGCAAACTGCATTGTAAATCTCCTAAGATTGGAAAATAACCCTAACTCTCCCCCTTCACTCTCCCTCCTGTCACTTCCCCCCTCCCAATAATATCACCCATGTTGATTTTATGATGTGTCCAACTGGTGTTCCTGCTTGAAGCATTGCAACTTCCGGCTTATAGCAACAAGGACTCCTGCATATTTGCTTTTGCACTAAAAAGGCTTTCCAATACGAGCCTCTACTTTCCAATAGTGTAGCTCCTTTTTAGTAAATTTCAGATGCATAGCTGTTCTCAGCCTTGTTTTAATGGGGTAATGTCACAAATTATTGCACGTAAAACACTTAGCACAGTGCCTGGCACATAGAAAGTACCTATTTGTGCCATCTGTGGGCAGATAATACTTGCAACACTTTCTTCAAACTCCTCTGGCTGAAAGAGCAGGCCTTTCACTGCAAGGGATGGCCAAGGGTATGCTTTTTCACCTCATGCTTCCCTATGACACACATACTGTTGACATACTTTCATTTGCTAGTCCTCTTGTAAAAGAGAGTGGAATAGATTCCCACTGGCTTTTATTCAAAGGGAGAATGATGCAGTAAAGACCCCTGCCCCCTAAGTTGAAATGGGTACACAGGAGACCTGGGAGATGTGGCCTGATCCTAACAGTCACACATCATAGCAGATGTAGCGCAGGAGGCCAGCAGAAAGGCTCCTTGGTGGAGAATCGGTAATACATTTAAGCAATGTGAAAATGCCTGGCAGAGGCAGGCCAGACAGCAATGAGGACAAAGCCTGTAGCGGCAGAGTCTAGAAGTGTTAAACAAGCACTAAATTGCTCCCCCCCCCCACGAAAATCCTGTCAGAAAATTTAAGATTTTTTACTGTATGAATGAAAGAATTTATGGCTGTCAACATCATAATCTGAAATTTGCTATTGATAGTCATTGAATTAATCAATTGATACAATTTTGGAATAGGCAAAATCACCACCACTGCTTTAAGACTTGTAATTTTTGTAAATGTTTCATAGGCATTTGAAACAACTAAGACTTTTAACATACATTAAAAGTCTTAATGTATGTTACAAAACACCAGCTAGCAAATTAGCACTAGGGGACTTCCTTTGTTGGATGTCAGGAGATCAAGAATAGCAAGATGAATTAAAAGCAAAAGTGCATTTATTAGAAGCATTTTTTAAGGCTTCAATCTAGCTTGCAAGCACTTCTGATTAAACCTTAAATTTCCATTCCTGAAAGGGAGATTGGCCCTGGCTGATGTGGCCCAAGTGGATTGGGTGCTAGCTTGTGAACCAATGGGTCACTGGTTCGATTCCCAGTCACGGCACATTCATGGGGTTGCCAGCCATGTCTCCAGCAGGGGGTGCACAAGAGGCAACCAAACTTTGTCATATCCCTCCCTCCCTTCCCCTCTCTCTAAAAATAAATTTTAAAAAATCTTTAAAAGAAGGGGGAAAAAAAAAGAGACTAATGTAATTCCTTCTCATCACATACTTTTTACTAAATGGATCTGAGTCTTGCCTGAGTTAGGAAGCAGTGGGAATGGTCTATGTAAATTCAATAATGACAAAATGGTTGATGAAAAATGGCTCAGACCGCAAGTAAAATTCTGACAGATCTAGTAAATGTTGGCAGTTCATCACTGAGACAACTTGAATGTCTCAGAAGCTTTAGGGAAGTAAAAACTGATGGCTCACCAGGGTCCAAACTTGCTCCAGGGAGACAGATTTCCCCAGGCAGAAAGGGTGGGGAAAGAAAACAGTTTATTTCTGAAATTCAGGGTTACGTTTTGTACACAGTGAGCAACTGTCCCTTCATCCCCGCTTCCTCTCAAGGCAGGAAAACACTAGAACTTGAGGGGATTCACCGCTCTCCTAGGAGGGGTCCAGCTTACATTTAGGAATCCTGCTGCTGCCATTGGAACAAGAGGCGGTCGGGTTTCTTGGAGGAGCTCTAGTCTTCAGGATGGTTTCCAGAACCAGACTACAGTCCTTTCCCTTTTTCAGGCTTGGTCAAAGCAAGTGCATTTGTTGCTCCTACAGCTTAGCCTTCCATGGACATGTAGGGCAGGGCGCCGCTTCCCTAGAACCTCCAGATTGGTCCCATCCAGGACGTCTCCCAAGCGGGCCCAGGAGGAGCAAGGGCTGACAGGGCGTCGGTGGCTGCATTCCTACAAAACTTTAACCTCTGCCCTCCAACCATGGCCCTTCAGGACTGGGGACCGAACTCAGGGAATACAAGCGCTTTGATACCCACACCTGGGCGCCCTGCGGCTGAGCCTGCTTGGGCTTTCCCCTGCAGCCCCAGCCACTGTGGCTCGTCGAGGGGCGCTTTATGGCTGCAACAGGTGGTTCCTTTCACTCGGGCTCTCCGTCCACCTGGGAGCCGACTTTGCCCTGGCCACTCTGGCCCGCAGGCGGGTGCTCACTCCCTGCAGGCTTCGGCTACCACGGCTGAGCCAGTCCACTGTGCTCCAGGACTTCCCTCTACACCTGAGCGGATACTGGCCGTGCAGCAGGATACTCCCCTAAATGTCCTGTCGCTCAGAGGCCCATGAGCCAACCCAAGGCCGACAGCAAGGCTGGGCCGACTCTCTCCCCACGGGAGGCCAGCGCAAAACTGGGTGAGGATGGACACCCAGAAAGCGCACAGGCGGGAGAGCAGGGGGCAGGAGGTGGGCGGAGCGGGCTTGCAAGGCCGCACTCCGGGGGTGGTGGTTTGAATGCAATGGGAAGTCCAAGGAGGGTCGTAAGCAGGAGAGGCCCCGACACCTTTTTGTTTTAGTTCGCTCCGCCAGGCTGTGTACTATTGGGAAAGGATTGGGAGAGGACCAGAAAGAAGGGTAGGGAGACTAAAGAGACAGGTGTAGTAACCAAGGCAGGGGGTGATGGCAGCCTGGACCTGGACTTGAACAGTGAGGTGGGAGAAGTGAAGACAAAAGATGAGATACTCAGGAGGTAAAATCGACTTTCGGTGGACCCAGATCAAAGTCTAAAATTTTAGGATGACCTCCAAGAGCACAAAAATTTTGGCCCTGACCTGTCTTTCCTGCCAGCTGCTCCTACAACAAATATCCAGGGACCTTGCAGCTTCAAAGGAGATGCATTCTCACACCAACAAGCTCCAGCTCAAGCTCCCCTTTTGCCCAGACTGCCCTTCCCCTCCCCCCACTAAACTTTAAAGTCCAACTCAAAAGTCACCCTTGACCCTCTCAGAGATTTCCCCTGCACTCTCAAAGCCCTCTCCATATCCATCTTCACTTACACATCCTACAATGTTTTGTATTAGTTTTCTTTGTAATTCATGTCTAAATGCCCAATGCTGTGCACAGTGCCTAGGTCAACGTGAACAGGATAAATAGATACCTTTCAAAAGGGTGTGACTGCCTGCCATTTATTCTAGAATTGCTACCATTGAGGGAAAAAGATATTTGACGCAATAACTCAAAAGGAACTAGACAACTGTCCAGTATGCTCATCTGACATCCCCACATCTTCCAGAACCCATTCTACAACCCATTCTACCCCAGGCTTGAAAGGTGTTCTCAACAAATGCTAACTTCTTACTAACAACAAAACCTAAAATGTTAAGACAATAAGATATAAAATTGTATTTACAATGTAATCTGCCTATTTTAAAAATACATGAAACACACCAAAGTATTGAGTGCTCTTTTTAATGTATCTTCTACCATCATATTCTTTCCACAATAAGAGGGAAACAAATACTAAATAGGTGGCAACAGATTTTAAAAACAGAGCATATTATACCATTAAGTTGAAACACGAATCTATCCTTTTTTTATTATTATTTTCAGAGAGAGGGGGAGGGAGAGAAACATTGATGTGAAAAACATCGATTTGCTGCCTCTCACACACCCCCAACAGGGAACCTGGCCCACAGCCTAGGCATGTGCCCTGACCCAGAATCCAACTGGGGACCCTTTGGCTTGGGGACCCTTCAGTTTGCAGGTCTGTGCTCAATCTACTGAGCCACACCAGCCAGGGCTATCCTTCTTAAAGGTAACAAAAACTAGTCAGGATATAGCTTTGGTATATGCTCTGAACACATTTAAGGTAGCATTTAATGCTTTTCCCACATCCATTCTATTTTAGATAACCTGGGACAATAATTCCTCATTATTCAGATCCTTGTCTAAAATAGAAAAAATATAGATTAATGAACATATATTAAAGATACATTTAATATTTTCAAATTGTATTATTTTATAAACAATATACAAATGGGCACTGATATGCAAAATGAGGTCAGTTGATAAAAACTGACAATTCACAATAGGTCTACGTCATACATTATCACATAACTGCAGAAATCTCTAACCACAAAAATCTAATTACTAGAACCAGAAGTTGAAGGAATACTGGAAGAATCCTTAATATCATGAAGCATAGTTTTCAAAAAACTACCAGTTCTAGAATGGACTCTACTCTGGAACTGTTTCTTGATTATTTCATGTTGCAACTCTTTCAATGTGAAATGGAACCTTTGAAACTCAGGTGTAGCATCAACAAAGTCAAGAAGGTAATCCAAATTCTTTCTTACAGTAGATAACTTAAATTCAGCAATCTGCTCTTGAGCTCCTCGTCCTTTCTGAAACACTTTTGTAATCCCACCTTTTGATTTGGGGGGACTACCCTTCACTTCATCATCCTCATTTAACCACCCCCTATCACCATCCAGCTTGGTTTCCAACTCCCCACATTTCTTAAAACTTTGTCTATAATTCCCATCTTTTAATCCTTGAAGATCACATTCAGGTTCCTTTTTGTAAAGAAGATTTTCCCACGCATTTGCTATGGTTATTTGTTTCACTTCATCCCAACTCTTTGCCCAATTAAAAACTGCACTTTTTATATTGTAGATTTTAATCTTGGAAGCTCCTTTTCCTCCTTTATCTTGCTCATCATCACTTTCTTCAAAAATTACAAGACTCTCTTCAAGTTGCTTCCACCTATAAAGTTGTTTGCAGCTTAAGATCACACCTTGATTCATTGGTTGAATCAAGGTTGAAGTGTTGTGGGGAAAAAACATGCATTTTATTCGACCATCCTCACTAGTTAGTGATTCAGCAGAAGGGTGAACAGGGGAATTATCTAGAAGTAACAAGGCTCTGATATCCTCTTCATGAAATCTTAGAACATTAAGTTGAAAATGCCTGACCTCAGGGACAAAATTTTGAAAGAACCATTCTGAAAACAATTCCCTGGTGAACCAAACATTTTTACTAGGTTTATATATAACAGGTAGTCTACTTGTGTCCTCTTTCACACTTTTGGGCAGCTTTGATTTTCCAATAATGATAGACTTTAACTTATGAGTTCCATCTGCATTTGCACATAAAAGAGCAGATAACCGTTCTTTGTTTATTTTCCTTCCAGGAAGGTAGATATCTCTTCTACTTGGCTGAGTGTTTTCTGGCATTGCTTTCCAAAAGAGGTCAGTCTCATCCCCACTGTATAGTTGAGCTAGAAGCAGTTTCTCCTCTTTGATAAGCATGTACAGTTTTTCTCGAAATGGCTCAACGTTTTCTGAAACTGAACGTAGGACTTGTTCCACACATACTTTTCTGTTCCCAATCGCATGCCTATTTCGAAATCTAAAAAGCCAACCAGTACTAGCTTTGAAGTTTGTTCGCCCAAAACACTGTGCAAATCTCTCTGCAGCAGCTTGAAGCTCCACACCTCTCACAGGGACACCAGCTGAGCGTTTCTGTTGATACCACATGTAGACTGCATTGTCTACATCGCCATACTTGGCTCCTGTTGTCCTCTTTCTCTTCTCAGCCCCGACTAACGGTATGTCTTGTTTCAGTACAAAGTCCAAAATCAATTTTTTATTCTTTTTAATGTCATAAAATGTTGATTTACTGATCCCAAATTCATCCATTACACTTCTAAGAGATCGTCCATCTTCAATCCTACTTAGAACCTTCATTTTCTCCTCCAAATTCAATGTTGTATATTTCCCTCTCTTATTCATACTGAATTTGGTTTCAAACAACCAACAGGAGAATAAAAGGAAAAAGTTTTAATAATTGGAAAAAAATATTTTAAAACAGAGCAAAAAACCCCAACCTAGCTCAATGCCCTGTGAAGCACAGGCATTTGTACAGAAGGATAATGGGCTAAAAGGGATAAGGGCTTATGATTGAAGTGTTAGTCTAGGAAGGGAAAGGTATTATGAATTCAGAAGACTGCCACTGCCAAAGTCCTCTCTAGCTGTTGCTCCTGCAAGACATAGATGATCAGTTGTCAGAATGCCCCTGCTCCTCCTCTCCCTTGACAGACATAGCAGAACCAGTCAGGAAGAACAGGAATACCTACATACTCTGTAAGTCAACACAGGAAAAGATACAAAAGAACGAGAGGAGGCAGGATGTGCTCACGAGAAGTCCAGACCAGGTGAGATAATTCTCAATAAAAAGTGGTGCTTACGATGGGAATGTGGAAGATTCAAAGGCAAAGACAGAGTAATCTTGTGTAGCAGAAATGCAGCAAGGCCTCTCCTCTTTCAAAAGTACCTAATTTTACCTCACTGGCAGAAAAGAAAATGGTGCTCCTATTGCTCTGTATGTAGTGTTCACAGGGCAGCAGTCCACCCACCTGGATAAAGACCCCAAACTTACCCTGACATTAGGATGTCTGGAGAGCTAGATCAGTAACAGCTGTATCTTTAAGTGAAGAAAGTTGGTAGCTTCTGCTGTCCATATGAATGAAGTCCAACTTTTAGAACATTCAATATAGCATTCTCAAAGACTGATGTTTAAAAAGGTAATTTGTAAGTAGGTAAATAATTTGTTAGTGCCACTCGTAGGTCTTCATGGTGTGCATCTGGTGTATTCTCAAGTATTATTTTTCACTGAAATTGGTCCATATGAAGGTTATTAGCAAGTTTCAAATCATGGCAATTCTTGGAGGTGAGTCTAACAGTTTTACAAATATTTTACCATAATTAAGTTTCTAAAAATTAAAAAAAATTATCTTTTTGTTTGTTTTCCTAAGTTTACATTAGGGTTTTAAATAACACACTTTTTATATTTGGTTTTTCTTCATTGTAGATTTTGTTTAATTTGAACCAAGGCTCAATTTTTCCACTGCTTGACAAAATTTAAAAAGTTTCTCTGTAGTATTTCTGGTCAGTTGTTTCCCATCAATCCTTCTGTTGGCAGTGTCCTCTGGAGCTCAGCTCCCTCAAGTATTCCTTTCAGGTCCTGGTGCTGCCAAATTCCATTTATTTCTTAGAAATGTCCTACTCTAGATTATTTTCATGGTTCTCATTCCAGATATAGAAACTCATGGGAAGTAATAAAAACTGCCACTTTTTTCCATTCCAGGTGCTATGAAGAAAAAAAAGTATGTCAGAGAAATGAGAGAAATGCTCGGTGTTTCAGTTACTTTTCCTCTCCTTTAGGGAAGATCCTGACTGGCTTTCAGTCATTCCTCAACTACATAGGATTCTCACAAGCCTCTTATCTAGCAGCCCAGAAGAGTCTACACCGTTAGTTTTCCTGTAACAGTTGTTGTAAGAAGTGCCAACTGGTTTGTTGCAAGAAGTGCCAACCACAACTGTTACTTTTCCAGTAACATTTGTTGCAAGAAGTGCCAACTAAGAAGATCATGAAAGGATATCATAGTTAATACGGTGTGGAGGTAGTGACATGCTAAGATCAAACAACCCTGTAAAAGAGGCAGCTATAATAAAGGCAATACTAAGTAATAACTATTACAAATGGAAAAGAGAAAAAAGTTTGTCAGCCAATGGTAGCACCATAAACTCCAGCAAAAACATCCAGCCTACTATGGCAGTTGTGTGGTGTCTCAGAATAAATTCCATGTGTTTGCTTTCATTGCTTCCCACCTGTGCATTTATCATTTCTGAAACCATGCTCATGCAGGACAAGGTGAAATCAAAAGAAAAGACTCAGAGAACTTGTATGGGCTCCACAGCAAGTGTAAGCAACTATGGCATTAAACTTCGACCAGTGAAAATCATCAGTGGGCCTCATTCACTGTTCACCATTTTGTGCCTTGCTTCCTCTTTCTTTCACAGGGTCTCTTCTCCCACTTCCTTCTCCCCATCTGCCCTGACCAACTCCCTACCCATTCTATGAATCAGGCCTGCCAATGATATCCAAAGTCACTGCCTCCAGAACTTCATTTATTTAATTCAATGAGATCCGATCATATGCCCAGCTTTGGGCCCACTGATGAGGATCTGAATGCTAAGAGCATCACTGTCCACTGGTTCTGAGAGACTGGAAACAATAGTGACTTTTGAGGAAACGAAGTCCCAACCTGACAGATTCTAAGGAAATCAACCTGCTTTGAAACATATGACTCAGGCAGATGTTTATAATTATCGCCTCTATTTAATCCTTTTAGAGGATTAAAAGGAGATCTATCCCTCAGAGGATTGTAACATGATTCCACCTAAGAGCAAAAATAGCGTAATGGCCCAGTTAATGGACTCTCATTTTCATTCCCACTTTAAACACACCTGCAGATGAACCGTCCTAGAAAGAAGCTCCCTCAAAAACCTTCAAATGATGTTCAGATATATACAGTGCATTCTCTTCACTCCCATTCAAAGCACATAAATCTACATGAACTTTCTTTCTTTCCCTAAATGTAGGCCAATTACATTTAGTAAAAATACTAAAGATACCACATTCTAATCCTTCTAGCTTTTCAAGGCTATGCTTCTACCTTACCCCAGCAATTTTCAACCTTTTTCATAGCATGGCACACATAAACTAATTATGAAAATTCTGCGGCACACCAAGAAATGTATTATATTTTTTGCCAATCTGACCAAAAAAAGATATAATTTTGATTTATTCACACAGGCTATTGTTGTTTTGGCTGTCATTTTTTAAATTTGACAATCTAAGGGAAAAGAGGTCCGTGGCCCTGACTAAATAGTCACGTATCGCATGTTTTAAAAATTCTTGCAGAACACTGGTTGAAAATCGCTGCCCTAGCCTCTTGCCCTCTTACAACTGCAGACAAATCCCTCAAGGTCTTTTATGATTTTCCTCAACCAAAAATCAACTTCCATTCTTAGGAATTTCTGCAGCATTCAGCTTATGACCTCTCTTGTCCTTTAAATATGATTCAGTAAATATATGTGGAATGCCCATCTGACTCAGGTAATTTGGCCACACTGCAGGAAATACAAGATGAGAAGAAAATTCTCCTTCTACAGGAATCATGCTGTAGTGAAAAAGGATAGCAGGGGACCTAAATTCCAGGCTAGGAGCTTCCAATGGTTATGTGACACTGGCAAGTCACTTCTCAGCTCTCAATTTCTCTGTCATTAAGAACTATAAATGTAGCCTATTTCACATACCTCACAAGAAAAAACAATTGATAGAGATGCACTGCCCAAAACAGGGTACAAAACCCTCAGAGCCCTTGATTCTGTCGGAACAAAAAGGCCTCCTCCGGAGAGGCAGCGGTGAGCCTCGGGACGGCAGGTCCGCCTCGCCTGGCTGGGCCAGTAAGGCTAAGAATCCTGCGGGCGCAGGAGGCAGCGACCCTTACCCAGCGGAACTCCCCATTAGCGGGCCGCCCGCCGTCCGAAGGCGACTCAGGAGCTACGGAGACGCGCAACGCCCCACAGAGCCAGGCCGCGGGACGGCGAGACCCACAGAGCCGTACGCAGGGCCTTCTAGGCTTTGCGGCCTGGAGACTGTGGCATTAACTCTTCTGGGCGCCAGGGCGAATCCGGCAGGAAGCCGGTTCCTTCTGCTGAGCTAGAAGCCCCAGTACTCGCAAACGCAGCTTGGGGGCAGAGCCATCCCGGAAGTGCTCTACTTCCGCTTCCGGTGGGGGCGCGGGTTTTAGACCGTAGCGTAGGAAAGGCCCCAAGGGGCCGCGGCGTCCAGTGGCCCTCTGTGGCCTGTACTCTAGGACGCGCGCATCTCTGCTCTGTAGGCGTTTTATGAACGTTCAGAGGCAGAGAGCTGCGGCTTTTGAGCGGCGGCCAGAAGTGGGGCGACTTGCTGTTGAGCGGGAGGAAGAGGGAGCGGCGTCTGTGAAGCCCAGCTGTCTGAGGTAATCAAGAATCAGTTCCCCTTCGGCGTAGGCTGCCGATGCCCGGAGAGCTGCCGGCCGCTGCTCGGGGCTGTTGCAAGGTGGTTGGAGGCGAGACGGCCATATCTCGTGGCCTAGCGGCCGGACCCTGCGGCCAGACTGTCTTGGGCGAGGGCGGCCGTCAGGCCCTGGAGGCCACGCTTTCTGCCTTTTGCGCAGATAGGTCCGGGCCCGCGGCGGGGGCACGGTCGTACGCTGCCCGCTTGCACAGTGCTCATGAAGCCCGATTGTCCTCCAGAAATGTTCACGTTCCCGCCTCTGCTGGCGTGTGTTGATGTTTTTGTTTCCGGGCTGTTGTTAACCTCCAGAGAACCGCAGTTCAGCGTCAGATGCAAAAGGCCCCGTGGCCTCCTGAGCCAGGGTGGGCAGCGAGGAGCCGGCTATTTGTGAATACCGTGGCATCCTGGACAGAATCTCGGTGCCGGTTCTGCTGCATCACCTCAAGGAGAGTGAGACTCAAAAGTCTCTATTCAGCCTCCCTTAGAAGTCTAAAAGACCCTTGAAACGTAAAGTCAGCAGAAGGGTCACCCTAATCATCACCAACTGCCATTCTCCCCCTTTTTTATGACTTGATATTTGGACAGACATTTTGTAAAGAAAAGTCGGCTGTAATTTTTCCTAGTTCAAGTAAACAGAAATTTAAAAATACAGGTATAAATCTTCCAAGTAGCTCTCTTTATACGTCTTGCAAAGAAGTACCAAAGAAGAATTTGAGAATCTAGTTACTTAATTGTGGGATGCTTTCTGAGAAGAAAAGGCTATTTTTTCTCTAATTGCTTTCCTTCTACCCTGTTCTCAGTGTCCCAGCTCTCATTCCAGTATTCATACAAGAAGAGTCTCAAATGTTCCATGAAGTGAAGGCTTCCATCATCACAAGAGGATTAAGAGTCACAGAAGTTGTACCCTTATTAAAAGCAGAATACTAGGATGATACTTTAAAATTTAAGAGAAACTTAGAATGTTTTCCTAATCTTTGACGTGGGGAAGGTGCGATAGGAAGCATGTGAATGAACTCTTTGGATAACCCCCCTCTTTGGAGCCAGTGGGTGCCAATTCCCTCACCCACCAACTTCCCTGATTCATAGAAGCAGTCTTTAATTGACATTTGTCTTCAACGACCTGTGCTACAGATCAACTGAATAATAAAAAGAAAAGGAGAGAAACAAAGGGCCTGACAGTTGACTTTCAAGACAAGGCAAGGCAGTATGTTTTTTCTTCATTTTCTCATAATGAGTAGCAAGTAGTAAAGTTCATGTGACTTTCTTATTGACCTGCACTTCTTTTTTCCTGCCCTCAGTGCCTTAGGAAGAAGATCCTTTTATTGATTTTATTCCAGACCAGACTGAGCCTCAGTTGTCAAAGGTGGGCCCAACCCAGGAACAATTGTTCGGGGCAGAATGATGACGGTAGATCTGACGGTGACTGAGTATTTGAATTCTCAGATTAGGGCTCTGTGGGACACCAAGGGGCCTGTTACAGAGAGCTCCACTCAGAATAAGAAGTATACCACACACGTGGACAGTCTCAGTCCTGAGAGCTCTCGCCAACACTTCCGGAGTTTCCACTATCATGAAGCAGCTGGACCCCGTGTGGCTGTTGGTCAACTTCAGGAATTATGCCGTCAGTGGCTAAGGCCAGACATACACTCAAAAGAACAGATATTGGATCTGCTGGTGCTAGAGCAGTTCCTGACCATTCTGCCCAGGGACACCCAGACCCGGATAAAGAAGCATCACCTACAGAGCATTGAGGAAGCTGTGGCCTTGGTAGACCACTTGCAGAGCGAATCTGCTCAAACAAGGAATGGGGTGAGAAGAATGATTCCTGATATATACAATGAAATAGGATGAAGGTGGATATATGGGGGTTGGGGGCAGTCAATTGAGAAATAAGGTGAATTGGATTAATGATCTGTTGTTGCTTTAGGCCACCTAAGGCAGGACCTGAAACCACAGACCCTCAGCAATAGTCACTCCACAAGCTTTGGAGATTCTGAAAAAGACTTCCCGGGTTTTAGAGAGTTGCATTTTTGAAGCCAGAATGTATTGAGAGTAATAAGCCTAGTCTGGCTTGGCCTAGGAGATGAGTGTGTTTTTGTTGTTGTTTTTTATGATTTTAATGCAATTGACAAAGATATGTTTTTCTCTTAAGAGATGGGTCTTAAGTTCTAAGAAACAAAGAGTAACAGGGAGTTGGAGAGGAAGGGGCAGACCCAAAAGAGGGAGAACGTGTAGAGACAAAAAGAGAGAGGATAGTAAAGAAAAAGAGAAACCAAAAAACTAGGTAATACTGCAGAGGAAGAAAGAGGAGGGGAAAAAAAAGGGGGAAACGAAGATTTGGAAATCCCAAGAGTGGCTGCAAGAAGAAAGGCACTGAGAGATAGTGTCCTTTGTACCATAGGCAAGAGCCTTCACCTGCCCTCCCTTAGTGGCTGGTCCTTGGCTCTGGTGGTAAGTGGGGATCCAGGTTATGCCCTTGGACAGGTGGCAGCACAGCAACTGGTTGCAGGCCTGCCATAAAGAATACAGAGCAGGGCATATGTTTGGTGTCAAAATCATGTGGAGGGAGATTAGAGCCAGAATCATTTCTGCCCCTTCTCTGTTTCATCCCTTCTCTGTGGAAATCTTTCCTGGCCATGGGAAAAATCTGGTTAACAGAGTAGCTTTTTAAATTCAATTTCTCAATCTTTTGAGAAAACTGGAAGACAGGAAACTACTAAGGTAGGGTTTTAGGCAAGAGAAAAAGGCTGTCAAGGCAACATGAGACCAGGCGCCCTGTACTACCCTGCTAGTGGTCAGAGCCACGCTCTAAGCAGATAGGTGGGGGCTGCTGTGTTGAAGGGCTGGCAGTAGCCACATCTTTTTTCTTTTATGCCAAATTTCCCAGATTTTGTGGAAAATTGGTGGCCTATTATCTCTTTAAGTCTCTTTGTCATTAGTATCTCACACTTCCCATAATCTGGACTCTTATGTGTTTCCTCCCACTACCACAAGCCCCCAGGCCTAAAGTAAGGTCTGGTAACAAGAATGGGAATTATTTCTAGGTTGCAGTCCGTGTGCTGGGAAAGGAGGCAGTGCTCTTGGGAGAAACAGCAGAGACCCCAGGCTTCAAACTGAAGCCAGCAGAGGCTCCGCCAGCGGGCAGGTCCCAGGATGAAGAAATTTGGAGTGCATATCAGGATCTACAGCAACAGCTGAGCAGGAGTACTCATAAAGAAAGTGAGCCTGTGTGTGAGAGGGGTAAGGAGCTTTGTGACAATTTCTGCTGGAAGAGCTGTGATAGTAATTTGTTCAGGCAGAACATTATGAGCATTTTTTGGGTGCCCAGCCCTATGGATATGCAAATACAGCCGTGTTAGCAATTATGATCCTCCTCTCTTTCCCCCTTCCCTCCACACAGACAGCGTTAGAATAGACCAGCTGTGGGTAAAGGTGGGGGTTGGCCTAAGGTATAGAAATATCCAAACCATAGAACCATGGTAATTACACCATGAACTCTGGTCCTTAGAAAAATGGAAAGGATATGGGCTACCCCGTCCTCAAAACACACAAGGAATAGGGATCACAAACGGGCTGTCAGTGGTAGTATGTGAACACAGTTGTAACTAGGAAAAAAAAATGACAATATATCCACTGTTACTAACTTTGCTTATGAAAACTGGGAAACCTTTTCTGGGAGGAGATAGATACTTGGATCTTATTAACAACGATGAGGCCATTTATGGGCCCTACGCACACTTGTAAAAGTTTCCCATCTACTGAAAAAATCAAGATCTTCTGTATTTTAGAAATAAGCTCAGGATATGCATAGAATTTCCGATGGCTCTTTTCCACCCACAGCTGTACCCGCTCACCAAGTCCTAGATTTTCCTGAGCACTTAAAGAATAACCATTGGACAGTGGCGCCTGAGCTCTTCTTGCCTGAGTCCCAGGTGAGCTATGCTTTCCAGCTGTTTAGGCTGCTTTTCCCTGCTGCCCATGGACCCACACTGCCCAGCAGGTGCTCACAGGCGTGTTAGCCCAGATGTTCTCCCTGGGGAACTGGACACCCCCAGGCTGTGCTCATCTCTCTCTTGCCTCCTTCCCTTCTGCCTTTTCACTTTTAAGAAATCATGTGCTATTAATTCCTCTGTGTGTGGCCTATGATGCAGTTCATGGGCCTGATGTTAGGGCTGCTTCTGTGTTGCAGGTACTGAATGAAGCCCATTCTCTTTTCTAGAGCTTATTGACATTTGAAGAAGTGGCCGTGTATTTTTCACGGGAAGAATGGGAGTTACTGGATCTCAGTCAGAAGGCTGTCTACAGCGATGTAATGCAGGAAAACTATGAAACTGTTATCTCTTTAGGTAAAGATTCTCCCTTCCCTTTGCTTACAAGTTGAGTAGTCTGTAATGTTATTAGCTTACTGGGAATGCACCCCTGTGTGAAAGTCTGTTCCAGTAGCTAGGTGGTTCTCAACTCGATGGTGTGGGTAAGGGAAAGGTTTATCCAGATTACCTGGAGCTTTTATGAAGTTCATATGTTCATTCCTTATCCTAAATTTCTTTATCTCTCCTTGCACTCTGCCCTACAGATCTCCTCCTATAATTCTCTTTCCAATTCCATAAATGGTACCACCATTTACCCAATAATTCTGGCCAAAAAACCTGGGTCATCCTTTATTCTGATCTTGCCATCATACCCCACTACTAATGCATCACTGGTCCTCTTGGCTCCACCTTAACATCATAGCCTGAGTCCAACCATGTCTTATTCTCTTGCCCTGTTAGCATTCTGGCCTAAGCCAGTGGCTTCTCTAACCAGCTTTGCAACTGATGCCCCAGCTACCACTCTTGACCTCCAACAGCCTATTTTCCCTGACAGTTAGAGTCTTTTAAAAATCTGTTGAGATAATGACATTTCTCTGCTTCAAAACCTTACAATAACTTTTCACACATTCAGAATAAAACCTGAACTCCTTATGAGGTGTGTAGGCCCCTCCAAGATCTGGCCCCTACTCACCTCCCTGTCATTCATGCCCTGACTCCATCCTCTAGCCACACTGGTCTTCTTGCTGTTTCTTGAACTTTCCATGCTTATTTTTACTTTCCCACTTTCTTTACCTGGCATACTGGACTCTCTGAGTACTACATTTTCAGATACCTCTAATTTTTGCCCCCCTCAGAATAATTTATTTAATATAAGAAAAATAATGAGATTTCCTTTTAATTGACTTCAGTCATGAAAACTGAGGACAGTCAATATGGGAACTGGTTGTAAGAACTGGTAGTCACTTCTAGGTATCACATAACACTTGTAAAGGAGTACTCTACTGAAAGAAGCAGGATCTTGTATATTTTAGAAATGTGCATAGAATGTTCATAGATGCAAGAGAAATTTCCGATGGCTCTTTTCCACCCACAGCTGTGCCTGCTCACCAGACCCTAGCCTTTCCTGAGCAGACAAACACCAAAGATTGGACAGTGACGTCTGAGCTCTTCTTGCCTGAGTCCCAGGTGAGCTGTGCTTTCCAGCTGTTTAGGGCTGCCTTTCCCTGCTGCCCATGACCCACACTGCCCAGCAGGTCCTCAGAGGTGTGTTAGCCCAGATGTGCTCCCTGGGGAACTGGACACGTCCCAGGCTGTTTACTGATCCCTTGCCTCCTTCCTTTCTGCTTTTTCACTTTTAAAAAATCATGTGCTGTTAATCATGTCATGTCCTCAGTGTGTGGCCTACTATTCAGTTCATCGGCCAAATGTTACGGCTGCTTTTGGAGTCTTAAGTACTGAGCTGAAGCCCATTCTTTTCTTTAGACCTTATTGACATTTGAAGAAGTGGCCGTGTATTTTTCGAGGGAAGAATGGGAATTACTGGATCCCAGTCAGAAGGCCCTATACAATGATGTAATGCATGAAAACTATGAAACTGTCATCTCTCTAGGTAAAGATTCTCCCCTTCCCCTTGTATAGAAGTTGAGTAATCTGTCATGTTCTTGACTTATTGTGAATACTCCCCTGTGAAATAATCTGTTCCAGTAGCTGGTTGGTTCCCAACTTGATGGTGTTTGCACAAGAAAGGTGTATCCAGGTCACCTGGGAGCTTTTTCTAAGTACACATTCCTTACCTTACATAGAATTCTGGGTCTCTTTCCTTTCTTTTCTCCAAACCTTCTCTTCTCATATCTTCTCATCTCAGTAAAGAACAGTTCTGTTCACTCAGATGCTCAGAGCAAGAAGCGTAGTCATTCTTTCTCGTTATTTTGTCATCATACCTTACTACTAATGCATCACTATTCTCTTGGCTCCACCTTCGCTCCATCTTCACAGTGTAGCCTGAGTCCAACTATGTCTCGTCTTCCTACCTTGTTAGCATTCTGGTCTAAGCCAGTAGTATCTCAAACCAGGTCTGCCCTACTAGCTTTTTAACTGGCTCCTTCTCCCAACACTCTTGCCCTCCCATAGGATATGTTTTCTATGCAGCAGCCAGTCTGTTAAAACCTAATCAGATTATGACATTTTCCTGGTTCAGAACCTTATGATGACTTTTCACCGCATTGAGAATAAAATACAGACTTTTCCTTACCAAGGTTCTCAAGACATTTCAAGATCTGATGTTTCCTCCCCTTTCTGTCTTTATCTCCTACCACTGTACCCTTGTTCAGTTCTCTTTGGCCACACTGGTCTTCTTGCTGGGATTTATTTATTTATTTGTTTGTTTGTTTGTTTGATTTTTAGAGAGAGAGAGAGGAAGCAGGGGTGCGGGGAGAAACATCAATATCTTGTTCCACTTATTTATGCATTCATTCATTGATTGTATGCTGTGACTGGAGACCAAACCCACAACCTTGGCATATCAGGATGATGCCCTAAGCAACTAGTATCCTAGTTGCTGGGAGCTACCTAGTATCCATCCAGGGCTTGTTTTTTTTTTTTTTTTTTTTTTTTTTAATTTATTTATTGTTATTTAATTACAGTTGTATGCCTTTTCCCCCATCCCTTCACCCCACCCCAGGTGAACCCACTTCCCTCCCCCCTCTCCACCCTCCCCCTTGGATTTGTTCATGTGTCCTTTATAGTAGTTTCTGTAATAGGGCTTGTTTTTTAAACTTGCCATACTCATTTCTACTTTCTCCTTTCCTCTGCCTGGCATACTTTTCTGCTATATGGCGAAACTTGCACTTTTAGATCTCAAATATTATTTTCTCAAAGAGGCCTTCCACGTAGCCATATCTCAGATAGCTTCACAGAAGCAGAATCTTAAATGCTCTTTTACCCTGCTTTAATTTCTTTTAAAACATTTGTCACTAAATGATACTGATATGTTTTGTCCAACTGCATATGAACCGCTGAGCTATAGGAGTAGTAGAAATTTTTCCTATTTCACTTTCTGGTGCTCAAGAGCAAAATGCAAAGTATAATTATGACACTTGTGCATATTATACCCAACCCACTGACCTTCACATTGACTCTGCTAGACCTGGGTTTATTCAGGGTGAGTCCTAAAGAGTTAATAAGACCAGCCTGTATTCCCTGCAACCTCTGGAGTTTTATTTCAACTTGGTCAAGTGTGGGGTTATTTATTGGTGGCAGAAGAGAAGGAACATGTACAAGATTGCCATGACCTATGTCCTTTCCATTGATCAAGCTAGGTTTATTTCTCAATCTCCACTTTGCATACCAACCACAAATTCATAGTATAACTGATACCTGATATGAATGTCTAATCATTTAACCATTTAGGCATAACAAATTGTAAGTGTTCTTTACTCTTACTAAAATAGTTTGGAATTAGTGAATCATTGTTAAGGTACCAGGTTGTCTTTTTTTTAAAGATGTTATTTATTTATTTATTTAGAGAGAAGGGAAGGTCACAGAGAGGGAGAGAAACATCAATGTATGGTTGCCTCTCACACACCCCCTACTGGGGACCTGGCCTGCAACCTAGGTATGTGCCCTGACTGGGAATCAAACCGGCAACCCTTTGGTTTGCAGGGCAGCGCTTAATACACTGAGCCATACCAGCCAGGGCCCAGATTGTCTTTTTTAATATTTTACTTATTTATTTTTAGAGAGAGGCTAAGGGAGGGAGAAAGAAAGGGAGAAAAACACCAATGAAAGAAAAATTGATCTGTTGCCTCTCACATGCGCTCCTTCTGGGGCCTGAACCCTCTACCCAGGCATGTGCCCTGACCGGGAATTGCACTAGCACTTTTGCTTTGCTGGATGATGCCCAACCATCTGAGCCACACCAGTGAGGGCAAGGTACCAGTTTTTGACCTCAGTTTTTCCATTTCACAGCCTTATTTGTGCTCCCCAAACCTAAAGTGATCTCCTGTCTAGAACAAGGGAAAGAGCCATGGGTTCAAGGATCCACGGAGTTCATGGACAGTCCTGGAGAGCTGCCTATAGGTAAATATACCATGGGAAGACAAGAAATATGCCTTAATAGGAACCTTTGCAAGGACTTAACATTTTTTAGAGAAATGTTTTTTTAGATTTTTATTTATTGACTTTAGAGGGGAAGAGGTAGGAGGAGTAAGAGAGAAACATAGATTTGTTGATCCACCCATTTATGCATTCATTGGTTGATTCCTTTATGTGCCCTGACCAGGGATCCAACTCACAACCCTGGGGTATCGGGATGACGCTCTGCCCAACAGAGCTACTTGGCCAGAGCCAAGGACTTAACTTTTATTAAGATTCTATTTACCTGTTTTAAAAAAAATCAATGATCTTTGATTTTTTTTCTCTCCATTGCTGTGGTTTTCTTGCTCTGCTATTCAGTTGGCTCATTGTCATATTAATTCCAACAGGGTTAAAGCTCAAAAATGACAGTGAAAGTCATCAGCCTGTGTGTCTTTCTGGCTTAGAAATAGAAGCACCTAGAGACATAATATCAAAAAAGGCCAGAGTGAAAGTTCCCCAGAAAACAACAGTCAAAGAAAATCATGGTGAAATGAACAGGGTGGGGAAATGGCACCAAGATTTAACAGTAAAGAAAAGAAAGAAGCTTTCAACTTGGAAACAAGAGCTGCTGAAACTTATGGATCGTCACAAGAAAGAACGTGCAGCAGAGAAGCCTTTTAAATGTCAGGAATGCGGGAAAAGCTTCAGAGTCAGCTCTGACCTTATTAAGCACCAAAGAATTCACACTGAAGAGAAACCATATAAATGCCCACAGTGTGATAAGAGGTTTAGATGGAGTTCAGATCGTAATAAGCACTTAACAACACACCAAGGAATAAAACCATATAAATGCTCATGGTGTGGGAAAAGCTTCAGTCAAAATACAAATCTCCATACACACCAAAGAACTCACACTGGAGAGAAGCCCTTTACATGTCATGAATGTGGAAAAAAATTTAGTCAGAACTCCCATCTTATTAAACATCGGAGAACCCACACAGGTGAGCAGCCTTATTCCTGTAACATATGCAGAAGAAACTTCAGCAGGCGGTCGAGCCTTCTTAGGCACCAGAAACTCCACCAGTGAAGGGGGAAGCTTGTCCAGTGTCATCAGTCTGAACAAATTCACCAAGTGGAGTTTGATGCTAAAGTTTGTGGAAAAATACAAAACTATGAAGCATGAATTTTTCATCAGTGGAATATTTGGGGATATCAGCATCATGTTGCACAGAAAGAAATCAAATTTGACTCTGCAGGAGATGCATTAAACTGCTTAATGCATACTGTACTACTTACTGTTTTTACTTAAAACCTATAGAGAATTCCTTAGCAAGATTAGTGTTCTAAGAACTTTCTCAAAATGGAAGAAGCTGTTTTGGGATTGTACCTGCTAAAATATCAAATTCAGCTTCAAGTAGCAGATGAAGCCATGAATCAGTCTTCTGGGTCCCAGAGGTAAACAGTGTTGGTTTTGCATTGATCCCCCCAGCCACTCTTAAACACATGCAACAGAAACATTTGTAGCATCGTCTTCCAAAACAGAAAGCAATAATATCTCATTTAATTGCATACCATTATCTCTAACGTAGCAGGATTAACAATTTCAATAGTCTCATGGGACAGAAATGAATTCTAATGTAAAGTTTTCTAAGAACCAAATTGGATTTTCCTCCTCTTGTCACTTGACAAAAAGTTTTTTCTTGAACTTTTTAGCAACTTTAGCTCTTAAGTCATATTAGCACAAATTTTACTTCAATGAAATCATGTTTACTTCACCACTCGAGAATCTGCCCGATAACTAACAATGCACTATCTTTCCTCTCATTGGTGTTTTTTGGAAAAAAGGAAAACATTTCTAATGAGATTATATGGAAACATGTTGGAATTTTTAGCCATGGAATAATGTATTAGATGTAAAGAAGAATTTTCTGCAATAAAAGAAATGACTTTCCTTCCCTCACAATATTAATAGGATAAAATAGCCATAAAAATTAGCACTTTCCTGAGGCCTAAAAGAAAGTTAATGGGAGTCTAGGTTTAACTTCTCAGGATTTTGTTTGTTTGCTTTTTCATTTGGCTTTTGTTATTAAGAATCAGGAGAGATTTATGTGTCCGGGAACTGGAGCGTGTGCTGCAGACAGCGTTCTGTGGTGCACTGTGTATGGTGACCAGGGAATCCATTCAGCAGGAGACCAGGTTTCCAAAAGGACAGTTTTGGGAACTGATGCAGAGTGGTTGGCAAAAATGAGTCAGTCCACATCCATATGGGTTGTCTTACACTGTAAACTATTAGGCAGGGTCTGCCTATACTTGTTCTCTTCAGAGCAGCATTTAGTGGTAGTCCTGGGTGATGTTTGATACACTGCTGAAAACCTGTAGGCTGTGGATATTCTTATAACCTACCCTTTATTTCTACCTTTGACTCAGATGTATTCTTGTTAGAGCTTTCAGGGGTTAAATTCTCTCTTCCAAATCTATTTTATAAATGAGGAAATTAAAGCACAAACTTCTGTTAGGGGTAACTTAGCTTCATCAGTGAGGCCTAAAGGCAGGATTACTAGGATTTTGTATGTTATTTCTACAGAGCCAGACTAGATGACATTGTATTGTATCTATTTCTAGCTTGTGAAACATTTCTGTTTCTTGATTGGTTACTAAAACACTCTTAAGTCTCCATTTTCTCTATGAAATAGTGAAAACACTCACCTCAGGGTCATTTGGGGATTACAGGGATTAAGGAAAGAGAAGCACCTACCAGCCTTAGCAACAGTAGATGCTCAGTGTGCATTTCTTTCCTTTCCCCTGCTCCCCAAATATGTTCAGCAGACTGACTACATTAAAGGAGCAGATGCATTTGTGGTTCTTGCAGCTCCTTTTTGGAGCTGGGCACTGGTTATACTGATTTGGTTTGTGGCTTCAGTATTTTTTGGTGTAAGTCACCTGAACTTTGGTCTGGCACCTTCAGTGAGAGTTAATTTTCTTCCCCAAGGTGAACTACACCAAATATTTCTTACATGGCAACACTGAAGCTTTGGTCTGAGTAGCTCGTATCCAACACCCTCAGCCTTAGACCCCTGGGATTCTGTCTTTTCTCCCAACAAGGTACATGTGGATTTCTGGTTGGCAGTACATTGAATGGTGGCCTTTTATGCATCCAGGCAATGTTACAGACCAAGGACATAGGTGTGAACAAAAAAAAATGCATACCCTCGTGGAGCTTATATTCTAGTGAACAATAAAAAGGAGACTGATTATGCTTTTCTGCTCCTTGCAGTTAGGGCCGTCAGCCATTTTGGTCAGTGGGTTGTGAGCAGAATCCTCACTTCTGGGCTGAAACCAGTGCTCTCCTTTCTTGCCCCAACATGGAAGCACATACAGAGACAGGAACCATGAGACGAAACTAGTCTACAATGCTGAGTCCTTCACATGGCAGGTCAGCTCTTCTCATTAGTCTCCTAGGCCTGTAATGGACTTTTGGACTTTGTGGGAACAAGAAATAAACTTTTGTGTTTAACCACTGGGATACTGTGTGCTGTGTGTTTCTGCAGTATAACCTGGCCTGTTTTAATGGAGGTGGCCCTTCTACTAGAGCTCTGCAACATTTTTTTTTTTTATTCCACTTGACCTTTGGCTCTCAGGAGAGATCTAGCTTCCTCTAGATGTTCCCCTGAACTGAAGTAACATTGATGGGAACACTTAGGAGCTTACAAGACTGTAGGTGAAAAGAAAAATAAAGTAAATAAAGAAGACTGCCAGTGATATTAAGGAAAGACTGATTGCTTGTCAGGGAACATATCCTGGGGAGATTAGTTATTCAAGTGGACAAGGCAGCCTTCCCCTGTGGCCTTATTACTCTGTTCTTTGTTTTCTTGTGCACTACTGCCCCATGTGCACAAGATGTGTTTCTGTTGGTCTGTGGGCTAGGCAGAGGGTAGCAGTTGCTTTTCATTCCTTATGTGAGTACAATAGATTTCAAGGAATGGTTTGGTAACTAACGCTGTGAAACCTGTGAGTTGTGCCTCAAAAACTGGGACATATGGCATATTCTACACCTTTATTATTCTTCCTTTATTAGTGTATAAAGGAAGTTGGCTACACTTCCTAAACTAAGGGATGACAGTTGAGAAGAAGCTTGGGTAGGAAAGCAGGGGTGGGACACCTCAGCTGGGGAGTGAGAACTCTCCAGTGGGAATGTCCTAGCTTAGGCAATATCCAGCAGCACAATGTCTCAGAACTCTGTACGGTTGGAATTTGGTGTGGACATGTGGGAGTTGAAAAAAGGAATTTACATAGCCTTATCACAGGGATAAGAGCAGATTACTTAAAAAACAAACAAAAAACCTAAAAGCAAAATCTGTTGAGGCTTGTTTTATTTTTTTTATTATTTTTAAAATAATATATTTTATTGATTATGCTATTACTTGTCCCATTTTTCCTCCTCTAGTCCCCTCCGCCCTGCACCCCCCTCCCACCCACATTCCCCTCCTTTAGTTCATGTCCATGGGTCATACAGATAAGGTCTTTGGCTTCTACATTTCCTATGCTATTTTTAACCTCCCCTTGTCTATTTTCTACCTACCATTTAATGCTACTTATTTTCTGTACCTTTTCCCCTTCTCTCCCCCTCCCAATCCCCTATTGATAACCCTCCATGTGACATCCATTTCTGTGATTCTTTCCTGTTCTAGTTGTTTGCTTAGTTTGCTTTTGTTTTTGTTTTAGGTGTGGTTGTTAATAACTGTGAGTTTGCTGTCATTTTTACTGTTCATATTTTTTATCTTTTTCTTAGATAAATCTCTTTAACATTTCATATAATAAGGGCTTGGTGATGATGAACTCCTTTAACTTGACCTTATCTGGGAAACACTTTATCTGCCCTTCCATTCTAAATGAAAGCTTTGCTGGATAGAGCAATCGTGGATTAGGTCCTTGCCTTTCATGACTTGGAATACTTCTTTCCAGCCCCTTCTTACCTGTAAGGTGTCTCTTGAGAAAGCAGCTGACAGTCTTATGGGAACTCCTTTGTAGGTAACTGTCTCCTTTTCTCTTGTGGCTTTTAAGATTCTCTTCTTATCTTTAATCTTGGGTAATGTAATTATGATGTACCTTGGTGTGTGCTTCCTTGGGTCCGACTTCTTTGGGACTCTGAGCTTCCTGGACTTCCTGGAAGACTATTTCCTTTGCCAGATTAGGGAAGTTCTCCTTCACTATTTGTTCAAATAAGTTTTCAATTTTTTGTTCTTCCTCTTCTCCTTCTGGTACCTCTATGATTAGGATGTTGGAATGTTTAAAGATGTCATGGAGGTTCCTAAGCCTCTTCTCACTTTTTTGAATTCTTTCTTCATTCTTTTCTAGTTGAAGTTTCTTTCTTCCTTCTGGTCCACACCATTGATTTGAGTCCCAGTTTCCTTCCTGTCACTGTTGGTTCCCTGTACATTTTCCTTTATTTCACTCAGCGTAGCCTTCATTTTTTCATCTAATTTGCGACCAAATTCAACCAATTCTGTGAGCATCCTGATTACCAGTGTTTTGAACTGTGCATCTGATAGGTTGGCTATCTCTTCATCACTTAGTTGTATTTTTTCTGGAGCTTTGATCTTCTGTTCTTTCATTTGGGCCTTTTTCTTTTTCTTTTTTTTTTTTGTCTTGGGGTGCCTGAGCCACAAAAAGTTAAGTGCCTAAGGCAGGTTCTGCTGAAAAGACCGATGCACCCGACTGTCTCGGAGCATGCAGGTAAAAATGCTGGAAGAACTTGTCCCCGTGTAAAAAGTCTACCCGCATCCACACAGCTGTGGTTCCTCGGAAAAAAAGTACGTTTTAGGTGGAAGGGATCACTGCTCTTTTCTTTCCAAGTTTTCCCCCTGCCGCATTCCTTCCCTCCTGAGGCTTGTTTTAAAAATGAAATCAGACAACACCATAGGTTCAGTCTCTAATATTAGTGTTAAAGTTCTCACAAATATCTCCTCCATACCCAGATGACTTTTAGGACAAACCAAGAGTTGCTTTTTATTTTTTAAAGATCTTATTTATTTTCAGAGAGGGAAGGGAAGGAGAAGGAAAGGGAGAGAAACGTCAGTTGGTTGCCTCTTGTTTACCACCAACTGAGGACTTGGCCCACAACCCAGGCTTGTGCCCTGACAGGGAATCAAACAGGTGACCTTTTGGTTTGCAGGCTGGCACTCAATCCAGTGAGTCACACCAGCCAGGGCAGAGGGTGCTTTTTAAATTTGTTAGGTAACAGTCTTACAGTGGCTCCAAGGTTGGTTCTGAGCACTGCATCATTGACCCAGGCTATCCCTCAAAGCCTCAACCCCTTCTCTGCCCTGGTCTAAGCAGCAAAAGTGCTGAGAGTTCTCAGAGTGTCCACTACTAAGTGGACTCTGGAACCCCAAGCTGATGATGAGAACCTCAGCTATCTTTTAACTGGAGAGGAATGACAGGAGGAGAACGTGGAATCAAACTAAAACTAAGACTGCTGGAATTTCAATCAGTTTTTGGAACCTTGAGAACAATTTAATTCCCATAGAGAGCTTGAGAGGAAGGATGTTAAGCAGCTTTTTCCATCTACCTGGACAGTTGGGATTACAAAAGATTTGAACTCCATAAAAGATTTTTTAAGCATTCACTTGAGTCACTCCACTGACAAGTGCTTACTGAGCACCTTCAGTTTCCCCTCTCATGTCTATTGGATCAAGGCTACCTATTAACTTTTCTCTTGTAGGCTTTCCCTCTAGAGCTTAGAGTCAATTGTTTGTGGAAGTTCTTACTTTCTATGGGTTCTCTCTCATATAGAGTCTCTGAAGTACACTCAAAGAGGAAAGTTTTTAAAATTATATTTTATTATTTATGCTATTACAGTTATTCCAGTTTTTCCCCCTTTGTCCCCCTCTACCCAGTCCCCTCACTCCCTCAGGCAATCCTCATGCCTGATTGAACATGGACGGCAATCCAATTGTCCATATCCATGGGTCATGCATATATCTTCTTTGTCTATTCCCTATGCTGTAGTTTACATCCCCATGGTGATTCTGTAACTACCAATTTGTGTTTCTTAATCCCTTCACCTTTTTTTCTCATTGCCCCCTACTCCTCTCCTATCTGGCAACCATCAAAACGTTCTCTGTATCTATGCTCCTGTTTCTGTTCTGCTTGCTTATTTATTTTGTTTTTTAGATTCAATTTTTGGTAGATATGTATTTATTGCCAGTTTATTGTTCATATTTTCAATTTTCTTCAAGAAGACTCTGACATTTCATATAATACTGGTTAGTGATGAACTCCTTTAGCTTTTTCTTGTCTGGGAAGCTCTTTATTTGTCACTCGATTCCACATGATAGTTTTGCTGGGTAGAAAAATCTGGTTGTAGGTTCTTGCTTTTTATCACTTTCAACATTTCTTGCCAATCCCTTCTGGCATGCAGAGTTTCTTTTGAGAAATCAGCTCACAGTCTTATGGGAGTTCCCCTGTAGGCAACTAACGTAATTTCTCTTTCTGCTTTTAAGATTCCCTCTTTATCTTTAACCTTTGGCATTTTAATTATGATGTGTCTTGGAGTGGGCCTCTTTGCAACCATCTTGTTTGGGACTCTCTGTGGTTCCTGGACTTGCATGTTTATTTCTTTCACCAAGTTAGGGAAGTTTCCTGTCATTTCTTTTTCAAATAATTTTTCAATTTCTTGCTCTCTTTTTTTCTCTTTCCAGCACGCCCATGATGTGAATGTTGGCTTGCTTGAAGTTGTCCCAGAGGCTCCTTACACTATCCGCATTTTTTTTGGATTCTGTCTTCTTGCTGTTCTGATTGGTTGTTTTTTTAATTCCTTATATTCCAAGTCACTGATTTGATTCTCATCTTCTTCCACTCTACTGTTGATTCCCTATAAATTATTCTTTAAAAAAAAATTTAAGTATATTTTATTGATTATGCTAATACAGTTTTCCCAATTTTTTTCTCCCCTTTATTCCCACTCTGCCCTGCACGCCATCCCCCTCTCCCCGCCCATCCTCCAGCATTCCCCACCCATTAGTTCATGTGCATGGGTTGTACATGTAAGTTCTTTGGCTTCTTAGTTTTCTATACTATTCTTAACCTCTCCCCATCTATTTTATGCCTACCAATTATGTTTCTAATTCCTTGTACCTTTCCCTCCCCATCCTTCCTCTCCCCCTCCCCACTAAAAACCCTCCATGTGATCTCCATTTCTCTGGTTCTGTTCCTGTTCTAGTTGTTTGGTTTGCTTAGTTTTTGTTTTTGTTTTTTAGTTTCAGTTGTTGATAGTTATGAGTTTGTTGTCATCTTACTGTTCATAGTTTTGATCATCTTCTATCTTAGATAAGTCCCTCTAACATTTCATATAATAAGGGCTTGGTAATGATGAACTCCTTTAATATGACCTTATCTGGGAAGCACTTTATCTGCCCTTCCATTCTAAATGAAAGCTTTGCTGGATAGAGCAATCTTGGATGTAAGTCCTTGCCTTTCATGGCTTCAAATACTTCTTTCCAGTCCCTTCTTGCCTGCAAGGTTTCTTTTGAGAAATCAGCTGATAGTCTTATGGGATCTCCTTTGTAGGTAACTGTCTCCTTTTCTCTTGCTGTTTTTAAGATTCTTTATCTTTAATCTTGGGTAATGTAATTATGATGTGCCTTGGTGTGTTCCTCCTTGGGTCCAATTTCTTTGGGATTCTCTGGGCTTCCTGGAAGTCTATTTCCTTTGCCAGATTGGGGAAGTTCTCCTTCATTATTTGTACAAATAAGTTTTCAATTTCTTGTTCTTGTTCTTCTCCTTCTGGCACTTCTGTGATTCAGATGTTAGAGCGCTTAAAGTTGTCCCATAGTTTCCTAAGCCTCTCCTCATTTTTTTCAATTCTTGTTTCTTCATTCTGTTCTGGTCGAATGTTTATTTCTTCCTTCTGCTCTAAACTGTTGATTTGAGCCCTGGTTTCCTTCCCTTCACTGTTGGTTCCCTATATATTTTGTTTTATTTCACTTTGGGTAGCCTTCATATTGCAACCGAGCTCAATCAGTTTTATGAGCATCTTGATTAGTTTCCTTGTCTTCATTTTTGGTTCTTTTTCTGGAGTTTTGATTTGTTTTTTCATTTGGGCCATATTTCTTTGTCTCATTTTGGCAGCTTCCCTGTGTTTGTTTCTATGGATTAAGTGGAGCTGCTATGTCTCCCAGGCTTGGTAGAGGGGCCTAATGTAGTAGGTGTCCTCTAGGGTCCAGTGGCACAGCCTCCCTAGGGCACTCGAGGTGCACCCACCATGTAGGCTGTGTACACCCTCCCTTTGTAGTTGAGCCTTGATTGCTATTGACACATCCAGGGTAAGATACTGACTGTGTTTTGCTCCGGATCACACAGCCAAAGCTACAAAGTGATCTGCAGATGGCTGCTACTTGTGCTGGGCTTGGAGGTGCCCATGGGAGGCCATGCTGTGAACCAAAGGTGGCTGCTACTAGTTCTGGGTCTGAGGCAAGTTAGCAAGAGGTACAGTGCTTGCTGAAGCTAGATGCTTGTTTGAGAGAATTTGGAAAAGTCTGAAGCATGGGCTAAGACAAGCCATTCATATGGAAAAGCCATTGGAAACAGGTTGGATGGGCCCAAAAGTTGGGTGGGGCAGGGCCTCAGGGAATCACCAGGGTGGGGAAACAAGTATGAGCCAGGTTGATGGAGTCTCAGATATGCTGCCCACCTGCTGGCTTTGTAACTCTGTGGGGCAGGGGCAGAAAAGGAAAAATAGCCTATGCTAGCACTTCTGTCTGTGAGAAAGCTGCCTCCCCCAGCTCTTGTCCTGATGCCAGACAATTCAGTTCCTCCCCATATGTCTCTGATGCCTTTCAATCTGCTGCTTCTACGCTGGAACTCAGAGGGAGTGAGTCCAAGTAAGTCTGTGCATGGTCCTTTAAGAGGAACTGCCTGAGGCTCAGAAGTTTCTGTCATCTACCACCTTAATCCTTGCTGGTTTTTACAGCTGAAAGTTATGGGGACTTCTCTTTCTAGTACTGCAGGCCCTGGGCTGCGGTCCTGGTGTGGAGCTGAGACTCCTCGCTCTTTGGATATTCCTCCTGGTTTTTTAAAAAAAGATTTTTTAAATTTATTTTTAGAGAGAGGGGTAGGGAGGGAGAAAGAAAGGAAATATCAATGTGTGGTTGCCTCTCACACACCCCCTACTGGGGACCTGGCTCACAACCCAGGCATATACCCTGATTGGGAATTGAACTGGCAACCCTGTGTCCTGATTTTTATCTACCACAGGTGGGTGTAGGACCAGCCCATTCTGTGTCTCTGCCTCTGCTACTGGTCTCAGTGTGGTTTCTTCTTTAATTCTGTAGTTGTTTTCTTCTTTAATTCCATAGTTGTAGGACTTCCATTCAGCTGGATTTCTGACAGTTCAGAATAACAGTTGTTCTAAAGCTTAGCTGTAATTTTGATTAAGTAGGAAATTTTGAAGCTTTACCCACACTGTATTTCTAAGGTTCTTTCCAAACAAGTACATAAGCATGTTGTTACTGAATCTTTTCCACATATGTCTCTTTTATAGTTTCTTTCTTGTGAGGTTTCAGTGGAGAACAAGCTCTGGGGACCATTTAAAACATCTACTGGACTTGCTTTATGCGTAGGGTTTCCTTCCTTTGTGAATTTTGCAATGGGCAATGGTACCGTGCCACACCGAAGTGCTTTCTTCCTGTGTCATGCACCCGTATCTGATGATGTTTGTACTTACAACAGTTCTTCCATCTACCTCCCATGAGAAGAATTAAGCAAACAAGCTCTTTTCTTACATTGAGTTTCAGATTTAGGAAAACTGTCAGAATTGCTTCTCATTTCTACCACAGTAGGATGATGAATATTGCACCACTTTTAGCACTAACAGAAAAGATTAAGCTTTGTAGTATTTGGATATACTGCACATTTAAGGAAAAAGTAAGAAAGCTTACTGTTGCATTTTTTTAAATCAATGGGTATATTACCAACATAATTTTCACACTAAGCATTTGTCCATGATTTGCACAAAAAACTGAACAGTTTCAAAGCATTTGAAAAAACCAAAAAGTGAAGAATCTTTAACATTCAATAAGGGAAATGTAAAATTAAGTACTTTTAACTTTAGAAAATTCTTAAATTAAAAAAGTTAGCTTAAGGAATAGTTTCTTACACAGAGGAGTTAGGAAAATGGTTTTTTAAAAAAAAAATGTTTCTTCATTCTTTAACTGTGGTGAGTAAACATTACCCAGCATTAAAATTATTTAACCTTCTAAAAGGAGAAGCTCATATTTCCAATCTTATTCTTCTTTGAGTGAAAAGGCACTCCTACAATATTCTCCTCTTTGGTTTTTGCAAAGCTCCCACATGTTAAAATCCTAACTTGTCCAAGGGCTCTTTCCTCCCTTGACCTTAACTCATGTACAAGTCAGTCATATATATTCTTATCACTCTGAGCACTGTGTTTATTCCCTTCATAACATGTATCACAAATTAAGAGTTATTTGGTTTGTTCACTTGTTTTTATCTGTCTTCCCCCATTAGAATGTGAGCAACTAGAGGGCAGGGGCTGTCTGGTACAGCCTTGAATCTTCAGTGTCAAGCACAAGACTGACAAGTCATAATGTGTAATAAATACAAGAATGAAAACAAATCAAATAGAAAACCGTGCCACAGCCACCTGAACATTAGCTTTGTTTACTCAGGTCATCCCTTGGCTCATTGATTTCCCTTTTTCAGGTGTTGAGTGCTTGACAGATGTGTGATGGCCATGAGTCCTGCTCTTGTTCTTTATCAGGAAAGATGGAAGAGAAGAGCATGTAGGTCTTCTAACAGAGCACACACATAATTTATATGTTGGCGAAACATATGGATGTCTGAAGCTATCATTCTGTCTGCATGCATGTTTAAGCCCAGAGCTCAAGAAGCTTCATCCCAGAATATGAAGACAGGATTCAAAGTGCACTCCAGGAAAAACATCTTCATTCAGGTAGCCTCTCCAGGGATTCACCCCACAATGTCTGCTCTCCAGCACTTGCCAGTAGCAAGGGTCTGAATGCCTGTACAACTGTATTCCAAGCACTTGGCACCTCTCCTCCTGCTGACTCTCTCAACACTGAAACATATAGAAGGATCTGGAAGGGGCCTTAGATGTCTAGCTCTGGGAGTTCCAGCCAAGATGGAGGTGTAGGTAGAAACCCTTTGCTTCTTCATACAACCAAAAAGAGAAAAACAACCAATCTAACATCAATAAACAACCAGAAGTGCCAGAAAATCAAACTGCATGGAACTCCAACAACCACAGAATTAAAGAAACAGTCAAAGAGAACAACCAGAACGGTAAGACGGTGAAGGGAGAGAAACTGTGGTTAGGTGGCAGACTGTGGGGGTGGGGCTGGCTGCTGCTTGGGGGCAGGCTTCGAGGGAGGGGCTGACTTAAGGGAAAACTGAGACTCAGAGGTGGCTATGGACTATGGCAGTTGCTGCAGTAGGAGAAACTCCCAGTCTCACACGAGAGTCTGTTGGAAAGTGCACTAGGGACAAGCAGGCAAGCTACATTGTTCCCTCTCTGGCTGCTCCCCCACAGGCAGTGCTGCAGCATAGCAAGGAGGCTTGCCCTGCCTGGGTGAATACCAAAGGCCCCACCCCCTTGCAACTTATCAGGAGCCCTGAAAACAGAAATAGGGCTAAAATGAAAGAACAGAGCAAAACCTCAGAAGGAGAGCTAAGCAATGAGGTTATAGCCAACCTATCTGATGGAGAATTTAAAGCTCTGGTAATCACAATGCTCACAGAACTGATTGAGCTTGGTCAAAAAATGAAAAGACAAATGAAGGATACCCAAAGTGAAATAAAGCAAAATATTCAAGGAACCAACAGTGACAGGAAGAAAACCAGGGCTCAAAGCAACAATTTGAAACAAAAAAGAAATAAACATCCAACTAGATCAGAATGAAGAAACAAGAATCCAGAAAAATGAAGAGAGGCTGAGGAATCTCTGGGACAAGCTGAAGCATTCCAATATCCAAATTATAGGGGTGCCAGAAAGAGAAGAACAAGAGCAAGAAATGGAGCAAAAAATGGAAAACTTATTTGAACAAATGATGAAGGAAAACTCCCCCAATCTGGCAGAGGAAATAGACATCCAGGCAGCCCAGACAGTCCCAACGAAGTTGGATCCAAAGAGGAACACACAAAGGCACATCATCATTAAGTTACCCAAGATTAAAGACAAAGAGGCAATCTTAAAAGCAGCAAGAGGGAAGGAAAGAGTTACCTACAAAAGAGTGTTCATAAGGCTACAGCTGATTACTCAAAAGAAACCTTGCAGGCAAGAAGGGGCTGGAAAGAAGTATTTGAACTCAACAAAGGCAAGGACCTACACCCAAGATTACTCTATCCAGCAAAGCTATTGTTTAGAATGGAAGGGCAGATAAAGTGCTTCCCAGATAAGGTCATGTTAAAGGAGTTCATCATCATCAAGCCCTTATTATATGAAATGTTAGAGGGACTTATCTAAGAAAAGGCAGATCAAAACTATGAACAGTAGAATGACAAAAAAACTCACAAGAAACGAACCTAAAAAAACAAAAGAAAGAAAAACAAAACAAAACTAAGCAAACAACTTACTTAGAACAGGAACAGAATCAGAGGAATGGACATCACATGGAGGGTTTGCAGTGGGGAGGGGGAGGGGAGGAATGGGGTAGGGAAAGGTACAAGGAAGAAGAAGCATGATTGGTAGGCATTAAATAGATGGGGAGAGGTCAAAAATGGTATAGGAAACAGAGAATTCAAAGAACTTATATGTACAACCCATGGACATGAACTAAGGGGGGGATGCTGGAGGGTTGGGGGTGCATGTTGTAGGGGGCATAAAGGGGGAAAATTGGGAAAACTGTAGTAGCATAATCAATAAAATATAATTAATAAAAAAAGAAATCTAGCTCTGTCAGTGAGTCTAAGACTGGTACCCAGAGAACACTGTGAGATATGTATAGGCATTCCATGAAAAAAATATTCTGCACCTAAGTAAATTTGGGGACAGTGGGTTAAAGTCAATATTTTGTTATAGGAGGACTTCTCAAAGCATTTACGTATATCATGGAATTCAGGATCAAAGGAGAGAAGTATAAATAAGCATATGATGATCGCCAAACTCATTTGACTGTGGGAGTTCTTATGGTGGTACATGTGACAGGCACATCTAATATATCTCAGACTGTTTTGTGGAATACATTTTGGGAAATACTGACCTAGTTAATTCTTTCATCATTATAGGAACCTGAGAGAATAACTGTCTTAGTAGAACAAAACCAGATCCCTCATCACCTAACTCACAATTAAATGCTTTTTCCTCCATACCACTCAGCCTCTCAGGCTGTAGAACAGGCATCACCATTACACAGACTAGAAAATTGAAGCTTCAGGAGTTCCAGCCAAGATGGAGGCATAGGTAGAAACCATTTGCTTCCTCCTGCAACCAAAAGGAGGATAACAACCAACCTAAAATCAATAAACAACCAGAAGTGCCAGAAATACAAATTGCATGGAACTCCAACAACCAAGGAATTAAAAGAAAAAGTCAACCAGAACAACCAGACCAGTAAGAACCCGTGGTGAGGTGGTGGACTGTGTGGGCGGGGCTGGCTGGAGGCAGAACTGAGACTCAGAGCTGACCGTGAACTACAGCAGGTGCTGTGGTGGGAGAAACTCCCAGTCTCACACAAGAATTCGTTGGTAAGTGGGGCTAGAGCCAAGCAGGCGAGCTGCATTATTCCCTCTCTGGCCCCTCCCCCACAAGCAGCGCTTCAGCGCAGCAAAGAGGGTTGCCCTGCCTGGGTCAATACCTAAGGCCCCGCCCCCTTACAAGCTTCGAAAAAAGAAATAGGACCAACATGAAAGAACAGAGAAAAGTCTCAGAAAGAGAGCTAAGTGATGAGGAGATAGCCAACCTATCTGATGGAGAATTTAAAGCCCTGGTATCACAATGCTCACAGAACTGACTGAGCTTGGTCAAAAAATGAAAGAGCAAATGAAAGATATCCAAAATGAAATAAAACAAAATATTCAGGGAACCAACAGTGACATGAAGGAGACCAGGGCTCAAAGCAATGATTTGAAACAAAAGGAAGAAATAAACATCCAACTGGATCAGAATGAAGAAACAAGAATTAAAAAAAGTGAAGAGAGACTTATAAACATCTGAGACAGCCTGAAACATTCCAATATCTGAATTATAGGGGTGACAGAAGGAGAAGAACAAGAGCAAGAAGTTGAAAACTTACTTGAACGAATAAGGAAAACTTCCCCAATCTGGCAAATTACCTAATATTAATATAGCCAGCAGAACTCCCATTTGTAACTCTCTGTATGGAACATCATCTTCTATCCTTTCATTTTCAACATATTTGTGTCTTTGGATATAAATTGAGTCTCTTGTAGACAACACATAATTGGATCCTGTTATTTATTTATTGCTAAATGATATTCCATTTTATGGGTATATCACATTTTATTTATCCATATATTCATCAGTTAATGGACATTTGAGTTGTTTCTAATTTGGGGCTATTGTGAATCTAACATGCACATTCATATATGACATTTTGTGCAGATATAAATGTTCATTTCTCTTGGATATATACTTAGAAGTGAAATTACTGCATCTAATGGTAATTCTATGTTTAACTTTTTGAAGAACCACCGGAGTGTTTTCTACAGTGGCCGAACCATTTCACATTCCCACCAGCAGTGTACAAGGGTTACAGTTTCTCCACATCCTCAATAACATTTATTATCTATCTTTCATTATCATAGCCATGCTAGTAGTATGGGGGTATCCATACTGGTATCTCATTCTGGAAACCACACATTGATGTTTCTCTCCCTCCCTTTCCCTTTCTCTAAAAATAAATAAATAAAATCTTTTTAAAATGTTTTAAAAAAGAAAAGATAGGAAAGACAGTTTTCCTTTCAATTCTAGTCAAAGAGGATCCCCTGATATTTTATTTAAATATGCCCCCTCCCGAAAAAAAATCCCAGCCATCACATTATCTACCAGCATTTGGATATGTTAGTATGATCAGTAGATTGTGGAATGCTCTGAGATGCCTTAAGCAAGTTTAAGTGCCCAAGGAAAACCATCTATAAGGCATGTCCTCAAGGTCTAGTCTTTCATTCCTAAAGTTCCTGGAACTTGTAATCAGTCCAGCACACCATGACACCATGACTCATGTAGGGAACTCAGGTATTGGAATTAGAATGACAGTGTGATTCTGCACATTATTTGAGTTCACAAAGAAATCTGTACCTGCCACCACAGTTCACATACTCTTTCCCTAGATGGAGAAGCTGAGTCGATATGAGAAAGTTACTTGGCAACTACATTACCAGAGAAAAGAAATAGATTTTAGGGCTAGCTTCTAAAGAACCTTTAGCTATGTGTCCCCCACAGCACCCAAACACATGACTTACACATGGTAAATGCTCAATAAACACTTAGTAAATTGAGTTAATTAATAAGCCTCAATAGTCCCCCTTTCCTACAGTAGGAAATAAATTTGTCAAATGAACCATTTTCATGTTTGCCACTTTGGGGTCATCCTTTCCCTTGGACAATGTTGAACAATGGCAAATTTCTCCCTTCCCACATTTCCTTAATGGCCCCCCAAGACATCTACTTATATTATCCCACTCCGAATTTGTTATTCCAGTTTCCGATCAGAGCTGTGACCTATTTACTCAGTTACTTACAAAGAAATAATATTCAAGTGCATCTCCAGAAGAAGACAAATAGTGACATTATCTTGGTGAATTCATTAGTTCCGGGCCTTATAGGCTCAGATTTTTTTTATTGATCACCACACTCCAATTAGATAAAGCTCTCAAGAGGTAGAATCACAATGACCATGCTCCTAAAACTGACATATAAAGCAAAATTTCAGTTGATTAATTTATGGGAATAACTACTAAGGACATTGAACAGTCACATCCTCTACCTAAATCATTAAAGTTGGAAAATTACTTAGGGGAATAGAAAGAAAATAGACAGGCATTCTTTCAACACTTTGGAGTTCTGCCGAGTCTCCCTATGGAAAGTTTAGAAAATGTTGACATGAATGCATCGTGAAGATTACATATGACATCATTAAGATGCACATGTGTTCATCATTCTTTCCCAATGGTGTACATGAAACAAAGTCAAAAATTGGGAACAAAGCAGTTAAATGTGAGACAAGCTTCTTGTTGTTAAGGGCTTTGAAGTTCTATTCCTAGGATTTCAGAAGAAAAAGTGTTTGGTGTCTTATTCAGTTGGAAATTCAAAAATGAAAAACAAAACAAATCCCAAGACGTATAGAAGGTTCACTGACCTTAGTAGAACAGAAATGTTCTATAGCATTTGACTATGTTAATCTAGTCAATGGTTTTAAGAGAGTTTAAGAAGCTATGTCAAAGAACCCTTCATAATGTCTATCTAGAATGACTGAACCATTCACTCAATACTTTTTTTTTGTCTTTTCAGCCTACAGGCTTAACTCTATGGCTGTGGTTAGGACGTGTTGGAGTAAAGAAGTTGGAGAGAAATATGAATTGAATAAATGACTTTGGATTGGTGAGTTTATGTTCTAGTATGTAAGCTCTAAATTACAGACTAATTTGGAAGCTCCATTAGTGATTTGGTTAATAGGCCTCGTTTATTTGACTAATTCGATGATTTGACTATATCAACTTTACTAAGTAGTTGCCACGTGCTAGATATGGTCTAAACTTTTTATATAAATTAATTCATTAATCATCAGAATAACCAATACTGTCCCCACTTTAAAATGAGGGCATTGGTGCCCTGGCCAGTGTGGCTCAGTTGCTGGGAGTGTCATCACATAACTGAAAGTTGGCAGCTTCAATTCCAGGTCAGGGCACATACGTAGATTGCATGTTTCCTGGTCCCAACACAGATAATCCCTCTCTGGGTGACAATCCCCGGTCTGGGCACATACAGGAGGCAACCAGTTGATGCCTCTCTCTCTTCACTCTTGCATAGACATTTTTTTCTCTCTCCCCTCCTCTCTCTGTAGAAGCCAAAAAATGTCCTCAGGTGGGGATTTAAAAGAAAATAAAATGAGGATATTGGAGCATAAGAGGAGGCCTGCTCAAGGGCACACAATGGTAAGTCTGGGAAGCAAACCCAAGACTCTTGACTTTAAAGCTTGTGCTTTTTTCAAAAAATATTTTTTCTTCTTTTGAAATAATCACAAATTGCCCTGGTTGGTGTGGCTCAGTTGGTTTGGTGTTGCCCTGCAAAGTGAAAGGTTACCTGTTTGATTCTCAGTCAGGGCATATGCCCAGGTTGTGGATTTGGTCCCTCGTCGGGTCACTTTGGAGAGGCAACCAGTCGGTGTTTCTCTCTCTCTTTTTCTCCCTCCCTTCCCCTCTCTGTAGAAATAAACAAAATCTTTTTTTAAAATAAAGAAATAATCACAAACTTAAAGTTGGAAGCATGATATAAAGAAGAGTTCCCCCGATCATTTGAAAGTTGACAACTTGATACTCTGTCTTCCCCAAATATCTTAGGATATATCTCTAACAAACAAGGGCATTCACCTAGAGGACCACAGTATAGCCATCAAAATTACTAACTGAGCATTAATATATCATATCATCTAATCCTCAGACTCCATTCAACATTTGCCAATTGTCCCAATAATGTCTTTCACGGCAAAAGAATTCTGTTCAGAATCACACATTGCATTTAGCTGTTATGTCTCCTTAGTCTCTATCATTCTTAAATGGTTCCTCACTCTTTTATTGACTTTTATGACCTTAACACATTTAAAGAGTATTAGCAAATTATTTTGTAGTACATCCCTCAATTTAGGTTTCATGATTCCTCATAATTATATTCAGGATATGCATCTTTGGCAGGAATACCAAGAAGTGATGTTGCATTCTTCTCATTGTATGCTATCAGGATGTATTATGACTGAATTGTGTTCCCTACCCATCCCCAAGTTCATACTTTAGAGCCCTGACTCTCAATGTGATCATATTTGGAAATAGGACCTTTAGAAGGTAATTGGAGTTATGTGGTATTGTAAGGGTGGGTCCCTGATCCAACAAGATTTGTGACCTTATAAGACAAGGAAGAGAGAGAGAGAGAGAGAGAGAGAGAGAGAGAGAGAGAGAGAGAGAGAGAGAGAGAGAGAGAGAGATCGAGATCTTTCTTGATGTGCACTCAGAGAAAAGGCCATGTGTGGACACAGTGGTTATGTGCAAGGCAGGAAAGAGACCTCATCAGAAACTGAATCCTGCCAGAACCTTGATCTTGGACTTTCTAGTCTCCATAACTGTGAGAAAATTATTTCCTGGTGTTTAAGTCACCCAGTCTATGGAATTTTTTTTTTTTTTTTTTTTTTTTTTTTTACATTTCACAAGCATTTCATTAATCAGCTCGCTCATCCCAGAGAAATAATTGCTGCCCAGAGCTTTCTGGAAGCCAGGGGCCTGCTCCCTGGGTCCCCTTCAGGAATCTGGGTCTGCAGGGCCTCAGTTGAGGCCCTGCTGCTGGAAGTACGAGTGACAGGCAGACGTGATGGCAGCCACAAACACTATGAACTCGTTAAAGTCCTCCGTGGCGTCTCCACTGGCGTCCAGGTCCTTGAGCAGTTTGTCCACGGCTTCCGTGTCCCTTCCGCTCTGCAGGAAGCCTGGGAGCGCCTTTTCCAGGGGCACCTTAATCTCCCCCTTACTCAGGCTCCGCACGTTGCCGTCTGCGCCTGCGTACTAGGTGAAGACCTCGATGATCAAGGCCACGGCCGTCTCCACTCGCGATGCGGTGCTGGCTGCGGGTCCACGTGCGTTGGGGCGGCTGCTGTAGCTGAGGAAACGGCCCAGTCTATGGTATTTTGATGTGGTAGCTTGAACAGGCTAAGACAGCTGGTATATATTTCAATTTGTCCCATTACTGATGATGGTACTTGGATAACCAAATGAAGGTGGTGTCTGTTAGGTTTTTCCATTACTTCCCACTTTGTAATTAAGTATTTTGTGAATGCCCCGTGCGGGCGGGCGGAGCCTCCGGCGCGCTTGCGCAGTCGGTGGACCCGAGTCTCCGCTTCCGCGGCAGGGGTCCCGGACCCGGGCGCTCAGGCCGGACGGTGCTGCAGTGCCAGGTTGAAGTGTTGTATTTTGCAAAGAGTGCTGAAATAACAGGAATTCGTTCAGAGACCATTTCTGTGTCACAGGAAGTATAAGCATTGTAAATGTGGAATGAAACAGAAGCTTGATATCAGGGGTTGGCGGATGTCAGACACCAGGGATTCTGGCTGTCAGTCAAGAATACGTCGAGCTGGGGGAACAGCTCCTCCTGCTTCAGTCAGGAGATGAAGTTGCCGTCATCCCCCCGTCAACGGGGGGTAGTGTTCTGGAGCCCCCCGAGAAAGATATGAGTGAAGTTGAAGAGAAATCTAAAGATATAATAAAATTCACCGCTGAAACACTTTCTGTAGATGGAGCCTCGCAGTTGGTGACTTCTCCACACTGTGGTGCAATATCCCTGTTTGTAGGGACCACAAGAAGTAACTCTGAAGGTAAAAAAGTCATGAGCTTAGAATCCGAAGCTTATATACCGATGGCAGGGAAGGAAGTCCGAAGGATCTGTAGGGACATCAGGCAGAAATGGCCAGTCAGACGCGTAGCAGTGTTCCACAGACTCGGCTCAGCGCCCGTGTCGGAAGCGTCATCGTTGCAGTGTCGTCGGCCCACAGGGCTGCGGTCCTCCAGGCTGCGAGCTCCGCCATCAATACTTGGAATGCCAAGGTGCTCATATAGAAAGAGGAAATGTATGAAGAATCATTATCATCTTGGAAGAGAAACAAGGAATGCTTTTGGGCCACCAATGAGTAAATCACTTACATGTTTAGAGTGCTGACATTTAATTTGGTAAACTTATCTGATCATGTTTTGATTTTTCTTCTGCAGAAGTTAAGCGAGTTTAGGATGAGGCCTTACACTGGAACTAGAGACAGAGGAAAGGCTTTGGGGGGGAAATGGAAGAATAACTTAAATACGAGGGAAGACATCAGTGGCAGACAGATTGTCCCGTGACTAAGTTCTCAACGTCACTGGACTCACTGCCCTGTGGTCCCTTCCCGCTGAGCTTGTCTCAGAACCCACCCCCTCCCATCCTGTGATGTCATTGTTATCAGGAAGTGTCACAGGAATGGTGGCAGAACTGGAGGGTGTACAGAGTCATTATCGGACAGTCTTGATGTATTTTTCGAATTTCTATATTTAAAAAATAAACCAAATAAACACATAATTAAAAACGTTAAAATATTTTGTGAGAAAGTTCTTTAAAACTACATAAATATCTAGTTATTAATCAACTCAATTTATCCACTTATTTTTCTACATCTTATGGAGTAAAGTTTTCCTATTTTATTCAATGTTTTATAAACTTCAGCACTTGTTACTATAATTATATTGTTGTCCCTTCTTTGATCAGGTGGAGCTCATTCAAGCTGGCTCTTGTGGTTTTTTTACTTGTCCCTATTTTTTTTGACCATTTCCTTGCTTTCTCGTACCATAAGATGCTCTATGCTTATCTTTCATTAACCCTGCCCAGCCCAGCCATTTCTCCAAGGGTACATGGTTATTTTGGTGGAAAATGGTATTTAGAAGTCAATTTCTGGGTGATGAGTGTCCTAATTACTATTGGGCTGAGCTGCTTCCAGTTCATCTCTCTAGACAGAGGTAGAATACAAAGAGATAGATAGATAAATAGATAAGTAGATATAAATATAAATACAGGCATAGAAACAGATATTTATTTATTTATTGAAATGTAAAGGTCTGTCAATACCAAGTGTTGACAGTTATATAAATATATGTTTTAAATATATATCAGTTATATATAAGATATCTATTTCTGACATTCCACAATACATACACAACAAGTTTTTTGCAGCTATATTTGTCCTAGAGTTATATTCTATTAGGGATGCAATCAATACACATTTAAAAAAGTTTTCCTATATACTAGAAATAACCAGTTAGAGTGAAGACCTTACTTACAAGAGAAACAAAAATAAAATAAAACCCTGAAAATTAATTTCAGAAATGTGCAGGACCTATGTAACCAAAACTGCTAGGCTTTACCGAGAAAATAAAACTGTTCTAATAGTGAAAATATAGACAGATATAGATATATAGATATATCTCCAATCAATTTTTGTGCTGGGGGAAGGTAAGATGCATCCCAAACAATATAATATTGATTTACTTTCTCTTCTTCTCTTTATTTTTTGGTTGGGATAGGTAAGGGGGAGAGAGAAGGAAAGCAAAGACAGTACATTACAAGGGATGCTCTTACATTTGAAAAGATGTTAGCTGTCTCTGTCTCTTTCTCTCCCTGTCACACTCTCTTCCTTTTCAGAAACTGAACCACCTAGAAAAAGCAAGAGCATGGGAGAGGGAGAGGGAGGGAGGGAGAGAGGGAGGAAGAAAAGAAAGAAAGAAAAGATGTTAAATGTCACTAATCATCAGAGAAATGCAAATTAAAACCACAATGAGATATCACCTCACATTTGTGAAAATGGCCATCATCAATAAATCAACTAATGACAAGTGTTGGTAAGGATGTGGAGAAAAGAGAACCCTTTGGCACTTTTGGTGGGGATGCAGATTCATGTAGCCACAATGGAAAACAGTATGGAGGTTCTTCAAAAAAATTAAAAATGGAACTACCTTATGACCCAGGAATTCCACTTCTAGGTATATATTCAAAGAAACACCCCTGTGATCATTGCAGAGGTACTTACGATAGCTAAGATACGGAAGCAACCTAAGTGCCCATCAATAGACAAATAGATAAAAAAAAGTTGTGGTGCATATATACAATGGAATATTACTCCACCATAAAAATCATGAAATCTTGCCATATGAGAAAGCATGGATGGACCTAGAAGGTATTATGCTAAATGAAATGTCAGTCACAAAAAGAAAAATACTATATGGGTTCGATTCCCAGTCAGGGCACATGCCTGGGTTGCAAACCAGGTCCTGCGAGAGGCAACCACACATTTATGTCTCTCTCCCTCCCTCCACCTCTCTCTAAAAATAAATAAAATCTTAAAAAGAAAGAAATAAGATAACATATGCTTCCTACACTCTAAACTTAAAAATAAAAACAGTGGTAAAACATTGGTTAAGCTAGCTGTAGTTCTGCTTCTGGTATTTGTCAGTAAATCTCTCAGTTTCCTCCTCTGTAGGATGAAAATAGACTTCATAGGATTGGTGTGAAGACGGTTTAGTAGGTACATGTTTAGAATTGTGCCAAGCACACATCAAGTGTTGTTTTCTTCTTTTTATTTTTTAAGAATTCTTTTTAAGAGAGAGAAGAATGGGGTTGGGGGAGAAAGAAACATTGATTTTTTTGTCCCACTCTATGCATTAATTGGGTAATTCTTGTATGTGCTCTAACCAGGAATGCCAACCTCGGCTATCAGGGACTATGCTCTAACCAACTGTTCATATGAACAAAGCCACCTTTCTTTACTGTCATTGCACATCTATAAAATAGGATGTGAACCTAGCCAGGGATGGTACAAAGGCCCATCCTGTAACAGAAGTAAAAGGACCTTGCAAACAGAACAGTAATAAACTAACAGGGGGTATTAGCAAATGCCCAAAATCCAGAGCCCCTAGTTCTCAAAGAACGTCATTGGCCCAAGATATGAGGGAGAGATGATCCTGCTCACTGATTGGCAAGGACTGCTGTAGATTATTAGCACAGAGTGGAAAGCAGGTAGACAAGGCGGTCCTTGATGGTGCAGAACTTGCGTGACTCCCACGCAGCTCCTCTCAGTTACCCCTTGCGCATGCGTCTGGGCTTCCGGAGGTCCCAGCTTGCCCCAGGACTGGTTCCCGTTTAGTGTGTTGAGGAGGTTGGGTGTAGTAGCTGAGTAGCCAGCGTGAGGTCTGACTGTTTGGGCAGGTCCTGAGCCCTGGACTCTGCCCTCCACGTTGCAGTTTTTTTCACCACTCCTGCTGTTGTTAAGCCTGGACCTCCTCCTTCTGTCTGGGCAGACGTGGAACTAGGGTAACCTGGCATGCTGGCCCTGGCACCCTTGGGGGCTCCCACCAGTTCAGTTTCCAGGTGATGACTTCTTTCAAAGGCTCAGAGCCTCTTTATTTTCTCTTTATTTTTATTTACATTTATTTATTATTGTTGGTCAATTACACTCGTCTCCATTTTCCCCTCACCACTCTGCCCCACCCCAGCCATCCCCACCTCCCACCCTCTATCCTACCTCCTTTGGTTTTGTCCATGTGTCCTTTATACATGTTCCTGAAAACCCCTCCTCCTTTCCCCCCCATTTTCCCCTCCCACCTCCCCTCTAGTTACTGTCAGCTTCTTCTTTATTTCAATGTCCCCGGTTGTATTTTGCTTGCTTGTTTGTTTTGTTGATTAGGTTCCACTTATAGGTGAGATCATATGGTATTTGTCTTTCACCACCTAGCTTATTTCACTTAGCATAATGTTCTCCACCTGCATACATGCTGTTGCAAAGGGTAGGAGCTCCTTCTTTCTTTCTGCTGCGTAGAATTCCATGGTATAAATGTACCATAGATTTTTGATCCATTCATTTACTGACAGGCACTTAGGTTGCTTCCAGCACTTGGCTATTGTAAATTGTGCTGCTATGAACATTTGGGTGCATAGGTTCTTTTGAATTGGTGTTTCAGGATTCTTGGGGTATAATCCAAGCAGTGGAATTGCTAAGTTAAAAGGGAGTTCCATTTTTAGTCTTCTGAGGCAATTCCATACTGTTTTCTACAGTGGCTGCACCAGTTTGCATTCCCACCAACAGTGCACTAGGGTTCCCCTTTCTCCACATCCTCTCCAGCACTTGTTGTTTGTTGCTTTGTTTATGATGGCCATTCTCACTGGTGTGAACTGATATCTCATTGTGGTTTTTAATTTGCATCTCTCTGATGAGTAGTGATGCTGAGCATCTTTTCATATGTCTCTGGGCCCTTTGTATGTCCTCTGTGGAGAAGTGTCTCTTCAAGTCCTTTGCTCATTTTTTGATTGGGTTGTTTGTCTTTCTGGAGTGGAGTTGTGTGAGTTTTTTATATATTTTGGAGATCAAACCCTTGTCCAAGGTATCATTGGCAAATATGTTTTCTGATATGGTTTGTTTTCTTTTCATTTTAATGCTGTTTTCTTTAGTCATGCAGAAGCTTTTTATTTTGATAAGATCCCATTTGTTTATTCTTTCCTTTATGTCCGTTGCTCTAGGGGATATATTGTTGAAAATATTGCTGCATGAAATATCTGAGATTTTCCCACCTATGTTCTCCTCTGGAGCCTCTTGCCCTTGACATTTATGCTAGTAAAACACTCATTCATCAAGGCACTATTGAATCCTTGTGTGCTCTTGTGCTGGGCTGTGGGGACACAAAGACAATTCAGGAACACCCCTTGCCCTCAGCTCAAATGGTGGAGTAGATAAACCCACCAGAAACACATTCTGGTATTAGGTGGAGTAAGATGAGGCACCATGAAAGGAGTTACACGCAGGACCATGGAGTTCAAAGCACTAGGAGGTTTCAAGAATTAGTAGTGGTGGTGCCAGTCCTTACCCTGTGGGTTTCTTGCCTATGGTGGTGTGTTCCCTGAGGAAATAAAAGTTTCCTTGCTTCTAGAGACTTCCAGCCAAGATGGAGGCATAGGTAGACACACTTTGCCTCCTCGCACAACCAAAAGAAGGACAACAACAAATTTAAAAACAAAAAAACCCAATCAGAACTGCCAGAAAATCAAACTGTATGGAAGTCCAACAGCCAAGGAGTTAAAGAAGAAACTTTGGTTCATCCAGACCAGTAGGAGGGGCAGAGACTGGCAGCCAGGGTGGAGAGGACTCTTGGCAAGGCAGCAGCTGGGGGACCAGGCAGTCCCACATTTGTGTGTAGATAAACCAGAAAGAACAACTGGGGACTGAGACTGACCATGCAACCCAGGGTTCCAGTGCAGGGAAATAAAGCCTCAGAACCTCTGACTGTAAAATCCTGTGGGGGTCGAGGCAGGAGGAGAAACTCCCAGCCTCACAGGAGAGTTTGTTGGAGAGATGCACAGGGTTCTAGAATGTACACAAAACCACCCACGGGGAATCAGCACCAGAAGGACCCAATTTGCTTGTGGGTAGTAGAGGAAGTAACTAAAAGCTGGCTGAGAGCTGAGCAAGTCACATTTTCTCTCTCAGTCCCCTTCCCCACTCACAGTGCCACCATGCAGTGATGTGGGTTGCCCTGCCCTGGTGAATACCTAAGGCTCTGCCCCTCACTACATAACAGGCATTCTGAGACAAAAAAAGACATGGCCCAAATGAAATAACAGATCAAAGCTCCAGAAAAAATATAAGTAAGCGATGAAGAAATAGCCAACCTATCAGATGCACAGTTCAAAACACTGGTAATCAGGATGCTCACAAAATGGTTGAGTACGCTTTGAGGAAAATAGAGGAAGAAGTGAAGGCTATGCAATGTGAAATAAAGGAAAATGTACAGGGAACCAACAGTGACAGGAAGGAAACTGGGACTCAAATCAACAGTTTGGACCAGAAGGAAGAAATAAACATTCAACCAGAACAGAATGAAGGAACAAGAATTCAAAAAATTGAGGAGAGGCTTAGGAACCTCCGGGACAACTTTAAACTTTCCAACATATGAATCATAGGGGTGCCAGAAGGAGAAGAGGAAGAGCAACAGATTGAAAACTTATATGAAAAAATAATGAAGGAGCCCTGGCTGGTGTGGCTCAGTGGTTGAGTGCTGGCCTGCAAGTCAAAGGGTCGCCAGTTTGATTCCTACTCTAGGGCACATGCCTGGGTTGCAGGCCAGGTCCCCAGTAGGGGGCATGCAAGAGGCAACCATACATTAATGTTTCTCTCTTTTCCTCTCTCACTTCCCCTCTCTAAAAAATAAATATCATCTTTAAAAAATAATAATTAAGGAGAACTTCCCCAATCTGGAAAAGGAAATAGACTTCTAGGAAGTCCAGGAAGCTCAGAGAGTCCCAAAAAGTTGGACCCAAGGAAGAATACAGCAAGGTACATCATCATTAAGTTACCCAAGATTAAAGATAAAGAATCTTAAAAGCAGCAAGAAAAAAGGAGACAGTTACCTACAAAGGAGTTCCCATCAGACTATCAGCTGATTTTTTAAAAGAAACCTTGCAGGCAAGAAGGGCCTGGAAAGAAGTATTCAAAGTCATAAAAGGCAAGGACCTACATCCAAGATTAATCTATCCAGCAAAGCTATCATTTAGAATGGAAGGGTAGATAAAGTGCTTTCCAGATAAGGCCAAGTTTAAGGAGTTCATTAACACCAAGCTCTTGTTATATGAAATGTTAAAGAGACCTACCTAAGAAAAAGAAAAGATCAAAATTATGAACAGTAAAATGACAACAAACTCACAACTATCAACAACTGAACCTGAAAAAACAAAAGCAAACTAAACAAACAACTAGAAGAGGAATAGTTTCACAGAAATAGAGATCACATGGAGGGTTTTCAGGTGGGATGGGGAGAGGGGAGAATGGGGGAAAATGTACAGGGAACAAGAAGCTTAAATGGTAGGTACAAAATAGACAGGAGGAGGTTAAGGTATAGGAAATGGAGAAGCCAAATAACTTATATATACAACCCAGGGACATGAACTAAGGTGGGGAAATGATGGTGGGTAGGGCAGTACAGGGCAGAGGGAAATAAAGGGGAGAAAAAAAATGGGACAAGTGCAATAGTATAATCAATGAAATATATATTTTTAAAAAGTTCCCTTGCTTCTACATTTCTAATACTTAAGCTCAGGTGCCCTTCCTTTGCTGGTTGGGAGAGATGCAGACTGGCAGCCCCTTGTGTTCAGTGTAAATAGAAAGAACGAACTGGTCTTGGAGAAAGAGTATTCTAGGCAGGAAAAGTTTAGTGGGCAAAGGGACTAAGACTGGAGAGGCTGGGAAGCACAGACCCTGTTCCAGAACCTGGGACCAGTTCACCTGTGCTGGATTGTAGGATGTATCTAGGATTGTGGGCAATGAGACTGAGGGGTAGGGTGAGCCTTGAATGCCAGGGAGAGCCTTGCAGGCTTGAGATCTTGGCTTATTTTGGTGGCAATAAGAGGTCTTAAGACTTTTGAGCAGAGTAGTTATACCATTGGATTAGGTTTGTAGAAAGTCAAGAAGGCCAGATTTGCTCTGTAGGAAGACCAGGTGGACAGACGGAAGACTCTTTTACCAGCTTGTTTTAATGATATGTCCCTAGACAAGGGGTAATTTTGCACCCTAAAGACCTTTGGCAATGTCTGGAGTCAATTATGTTGTCACCACTGGGGGGTGCTAATGACATCTAGTGGGTGGAGTCCAGGGATGCAGATAAATGTCCTACAATGCACAGGACACACACCCACCCACATGTACAAGAGACCAGTCCAGCCGAAAATGTCAGTAGTGCCGAAGTGAAGAAATCCTACCCTGGAGCAGTAGTAGTGGGAATGGACCGGAGACAGTGTTAGAAACATCTGATCCAGAGATCAGTCTCCTTTGGTATTCTTTATAATGTTGAGGTACTTGACACCCAGTCAATTAATCACATCTCATGACCCCAGTCTTCCTCGTATATTTTTACCCACACATACATTTGTCAAATATTTATTTAGCACGAAACACTATTCAAGGTGCTACCACTTAGCAATGAAGAAGGAAATTCCTGCTGTCCGAGAACCTTACATTCTTTTAGGGAACGACAGACATTAAAACTGTAAATACATATCAGAAGACTGTCTTGATGGTACTAACATGTAGTATAGGGATTGTGTTCAGAAGTTTCAAAGAAATTGTTGCCAGAAAGAGTGTTAAAAATGAAATAAAGAGGTAATTAAAGGTTTTCAAATTGATTCCACCCATGTTCAAAATCCACTTCTTTTCCTCTAGTCACTATGTAAGCCACCCTATGATAGTGGATATGCCCTGGGGCTACCAGGAAAGCTAGACTTTACTTGTGATTCTCAATAATCTCAAACTTATGAAAAACTACTTAGTGCCACTAGAATAGCCAAGTATATGGGGAATGCTTACACAGTTTCAGAAGCACAGCAACATCCAAGTGCCAGAGCAGGGTGGCACCAAGTTCAGAAGTGTTTAGGCTAACTACCTTTCCACAGGGAGTGGTAAGATTACTGGCTAGAGTTTATGTTCTCCACAAAAATTCTCAGTCCTTCCCTTTGTCTCTACCCAAAAGTCAAGTAAAAAAATGAGCAGAAGGACTGAAAGGAAACTGGAGCTGATATTGATAAAAGTGAGCATTCGCCTGTGATGAAGTCAGAGATATATGGGCACTCTAGCCCCGGATCCTAGAAGTTCTGGGTTCCCAAGCTGGCTGGTATAGAAGAGGTGGCAAGGCAAGGAAAATGAGGTAAGGAGTTTTTAAGGGCCCAGCTAGTTCTTGCTTTGGCTCTGACAACCTGTCCATCACCTTAGAATGAGGAACCCCAAAAGTGTGTGGAAAAGGTAACAGTCCGTAGGCTTTGGCCTACTTCTCTGGGTTGTATTGAGGATATTTGATCCAGTCTGTGGAAAGTGGTTAGAAATCCTCGGAAAAAAGGAATCGTGTCAATAGAAAAATTGTATCAATTAGTTGAAATGTTTCAGTAAGGGAAGGAGGCATAGAAACTACATGAAGGGCATCCGTAGTTAATTTACAGAGGGAAAACCTGGCTTTTCTAATGAAAATCTGAAAAGCTAAACCAAACCAAGAGGGTAATGTTACACATCTAAGGAAAACTGTAGGTTGGGGTGTTGCCTTTTGTGAAACCTACTTCAAATTCATTCTAAAGTGGGTAATACAGTATAAGACTGTTAGGCAATGGGAGGTAGACACTAATGTAACAGAGATGGTAATTGTAGGAAGCAACTACCACATGTGTTGTTGAGAAAACGTAAGGAAAAGTTTGGGTTTATCAGAACTTGGATGCTCAGAAGGGAGGCCCTACAGATCTGGGACTCATAGCTTGGAGGTTAGTGGCTAGGTGGTCCTACCTCACCGGTGCTCATGTATCTGAGGCATCCAACAAGATTGATTCTGGAAGATACAATGTCTTCTTCATTCACTGATTATATCTGCTTCTTATTACAATACCTGGCACATTATAGACAATTGAATGTTCCTTGAATGAATGAATAAATAAATGTATCTGCAATTCTTACCTGTCTACTACAGACCATCTGGAGTAGCTGACAGGAAAGCCAGTTACTTGTTGGGAGCTCTAGTACTCTGTGTTCCTTTTTCTGCTCAGCAGAGTAAAGGATAAAGCAATTTGGAGGGTGGTAACAACCTAAAAATTACATCACCGTTTCCCAGGCCACAGCAGACCTAGGAATGTAAGGAGCCTGCTAGTTCAGCATCACCACTTCCTTAGAACTTTGCTTGACTTTCACTGGCTTTCCACATTAATCAATTTGAATTTCTTTTTTTTAAAGTACTGCTGGAAACAGCCTGAGTGCCCATCAGTAAATGAGTGGATCAAAAAACTGTAGTATATTTACACAATGGAATACTCCACAGCAGAAAGAAAGAAGAAACTCCTACATTCCATGATAGCATGAATGGAACTGGAGAGTATTATGCTAAGTGAAACCAGCCAGGTGGCAAAAGGCAAATACCATATGACCTCACCTATAACAGGAACCTAATGAACAAAACAAATGAATGAGCAAAATAGAACGAGAGGCATGGAAACAAAGAACACACTCACAGTGACCAGAGGGGAGGGGGAGGGGGAGGAGAGAGAAAATAAGGGGAAGTGGCTAGTCAAGGAACATGTATGGATGACCCATGGACATGGACAACAGGATGAAGATTGACTGTGGTAGTAGGCGGTGGACAGGGCGGTGGAGAGCAATGGGGAAAAACTGGGAGAACTGTAGTAAAACACCAGTTCCAATTTCTTTGAGCTGGTAGGCAAGGCTCTTCAGTAATCAATCCACTCCAAGCTCTCTCCTTCTTCCAAACCATAAATCTCCAGTGAGGTCAGGTTGTCACAAACAGGTCACATTCAAGCCCAACTTTGGCCAGGATTTTGAAAGATGTTGATTTTTGCCTTTGTGTAGAGCAGAGGTAAGTAAATGACCCTGGGAACTGGCCTGCATAGCTTGTCATAAGCGTCATGCTCAAGGAGACTATGCAGGTGTTGTCAGAAACTCAGTTCTTCTTGCCAACGTGGTAAAGATGTACAGACCAGCAAGTTGATTAGTATGCAAGCAGAATACATCAGTAATTCTCAAAGAAGAGAATGGGCCTTGCTGGGGTGGCAGGAGAGGCACAGGTGTCTGGTCCCTTGTCCTGTGGACTTAAGTACAATATGCGGGGTGGGGTGAAGGTTGGTATGATGTTAGGAGATGGGAGTTAGTATTGACTGGCAAACAGGGGTGGTGCTGACCATGCATGCTTTCCCATGGAGGACATGACCACCTAAACATAGGCATGGGTAGGGAGGGGTCTGTTCCCAGGGTCCTCATCTTCTGCTCCAGACAACATCTGGCCTCTGTTGTGAAACAGCCACTCAACCAGAGGCAGTTAATCAAAGTTATTTTGAGCTTTTTCTTCTTTAAGAACACTGGGCCAACTTCCACCCCTCCTCCTTCCATATTTTCTAACTTCTGCCTAACATTTTCCCTCCTCAAGCATTAGGAACCCAAATCTTTGGGAACTTTGGGATGACAACCACTCTGGTTCCTTCCTGCTATGGAGAGAGGTTGAGACTTCTTTGGGTTTTGTTAGCTTGCTAACTATGGAAGCAGGTGGAGGGAAGTGTCCATCCATTGGCCCATGATAGGTGTCCAGAACTTGGGGTCTCAAGAGTCTGTAATTGTTCACGACAATCATTTGTAGCTTTATAGCCTCTATTCTAGAAGAAATAATTCTAGTTAGTAAGTTGATTATTATTGGTCCAAATTGTGACAACATTAGTATGATTAGTATGATGGAGCTGTAAAGGAAAGAAGACATGAGCTATGATTTTGAATCCCTTGATGGCTCTTGGGGAAGACACAAGAACAGGGAGGGTTTCTTTCCATGAGGGTTGTAGTTGAGAACTGGGGGAACCATCCTTCCAAACTTTAATAAAAACCTGAGCTCCCAGAGGATACAATGGGGTAGCTGAGTCCTGGCCAGGTTTTTGCCACAGGCCAAATTCCTGAAGGGTGGTTTGAAACTGAGTTACATTTGCACGAAGGCTTCTAGGGAGGAAGTCTCTATGGCTGGTAGTGGTTCTGAATATAGGAAGGGTCGGTCCTATAAGGCCCCAAAGGGGCTGAATGTGAGCCGAGCCTTGGGGGCTACTGTAGTCCAGAGTAAGGAAATTGGCAGAGCCTCCTTCCAGTTGAAAGAGAGTTCCTCTAAGTAATCCTTCTTTACAAATGTAGAACTTCTACAGACTTTTACAACCTTCTCAAGCCTTTCTGCAACTTTCACAAACTTTCTCATCCATTCAGGAATAACCACCTTTAGAAAAAATCACTTTTAATACTTGTCCTTCAAAATTGCATTTCAATGCCTTATGTCTTCTTTTAAAAAAATATTTTATTGATTATATTATTATAGTTGTCCCATCCCCCCCCCTTTATTCCCCTCTGCCCTGCACACCCCCTCCCACCTGCATTCCTTCTGTCCCCTTTAGTTCATGTCCATGGGTGATACATATAAGTTCTTTGGCTTCTACATTTCCTATGCTATTATTAACCTCCCCCTGTGTATTTTCCACCCACCATTTATGCAATTTATTCCCTGTACCGTTTCTGCCTTTCTTTCCCTTCCCCACCCCCGCTGATAACCCTCCATGTGATCTCCATTTCTCTGATTCTGTTCCAGTTCTAGCTATTTGCTTAGGGATTTTTGTTTTGTTTTGTTTTAGGTTCAGTTGTTGATAGTTGTGAGTTTGTTGTCATTTTACTGTTCATAGTTTTTGGTCTTCTTCAATATCTTAGATAAGTTCTTTTAACATTTCATATAATAAGGGCTTGGTGATGATGAACTCCTTTAACTTGACCTTATCTGGAAAGCACTTTATCTGCCCTTCCATTCAAAATTATTGCTTTGCTGGATAGATTAATCTTGGATGTAGGTCCTTGCCACTTTGAATACTTCTCCCAGCTCCTTCTTGCCTGCAAGGTTTCTTTTGAGAAATCAGCTGATAGTCTTATGGGAACTCCTTTGTAGGTAACTGTCTCCTTTTCTCTTGCTGCTTTTAAGATTCTCTCCTTATCTTTAACCTTAAGTAATGTAATTATGGTCTGCCTTGGTGTGTGTTTCCTTGGGTCCAACTTTTTTGGGACTCTCTGAGCTTCCTGGACTTCCTAGAAGTCTATTTCCTTTGCCAGATTGGAGAAGTTCTCCTTTGTTAGTTTTCAAACAATTTTTCAATTTCTTGCTCTTTTGCTTCTCCTTCCGGCACCCCTATGATTCGGATGTTGGAACATTTAAGTTGTTTTGGAGTTCCTAAGTTCCTAAGACTCTCCTCATTTTTCTGAATTCTTGTTTCTTCATTCTGTTCTGGTTGAATGTTTATTTCTTCCTTGTGCTCTAAATCATTGATTTGAGTCATAGTTTCCATCCCTTCACTGTTGGTTCCCTGTACATTTTCCTTTATTTCATTTTGCATAGCCTTCACTTCTTCTTCTACTTTGTGACCATACTCAACTATTTCTGTGAGCATCCTGATTACCAGTGTTTTGAACTGTGCATCTGATAGGTTGGCTATTTCTTCATCGGTTACTTATATTTTTTCTGGAGCTTTGATCTGTTCTTTCATTTGGGCCATATCTTTTTTTGTCTCAGAGTGCCTGTTACATAGTAAGGGGCAGAGCCTTAGGTGTTCACCAGGGTGGGGTGACCCACATCACTGCATGGTGGGGCTCTGTGTTGGGGAGGGGTCCGAGAAGGAACAATGGTGTTTGTTCTGATGTCGGCCGGGTTTCAGTCATTTGCCCTGCCATCCAGAGGCAAATTGGGCCCTTCTGGTGCTGATTCCTGTGGGTGGGTTTGTGTATGTTCTATAACCCCTTGGGTCTGTCTCTCCAACAAACTCTCCTGTGAGGCTGGGAGTTTCTCCCGCTGTCACCCCCAAGGTTTTTACAGTTAGAGTTTTTGAGGCTTTCTTTCCTGAGTTGGTACCCTGGGTTGTGCAGTCAGTCTCTCACCCCAGTTGTTCCTTCCAGTTTACCTGCACGCAAATGTGCAAATCCCGGTGATCCAGCTGCCACATTGCTACACGTCATCTCCACCCTGGCTACCTGTCTCCACCCCTCCTACCTGTCTGGGTGAATGTTTCTTTAACTCCTTGGTCATCAGACTTCCATACAGTTTGACTTCCTGGCAGTTTTGGTTGTTTTTTGTTTTTAATTTTTTTGTTGTCCTTCTTTTGGTTGTGTGAGGAGGCAAAGTGTGTCTACCTACCCCTCCATGTTGGCTGGAAGTATCCAGTGTGTCTAGTTTTCTACCAACTCAGCACGACTCTTCCTTCTTCTGATATGTATCCCAATGGCGGGTGAGGGCAGAAATCTTTGTAAAGATTTTCTCATGCTGAAGGCACTTGTATGGCTTTTCCCCAATGTGGATTTTCTGGGGAGCAGTCAAGTTGGAGCTGTTGTTGAAGCTTTTCCCACACTGGGCACACTTGGATGGACTCTCCACAGGGCAGACTCGCCAGTGATTGCTAAACTGGGAACTGTTGTTGAATCTCTTCCCACAAATGGTGCACTGATAAGGCTTCTCCCCAGTGTGGGTCCTCTGGTGGACAGTGAAGCTGGAGCTCTGGTGGAAGCTTTTCCCACATTCCCCACCCTGGTGTGGGCTCTCCCCTGTGTGAGTCCTCAGATGGGCAGTGAGGTTGGAGCACTCTCTGAGTCCTTGCCCACACTCACCGCGCTTGGGAGGCTTCTCTCGTGTGTGGAGTCTCTGATGTCGAAGAAGGTAAGAACCTCAGCTAAAGTTTTTCCCATATCTGTGACATTTAGAAGCTTTTTCCAGCTCAGGGGCTGTCTGGTGATAAGAGGAGGGGAACTCTGAGAGCATTTTCTCCCACACAAGAGACGTGTCCAAGGCTTCTCCTCAGTCCAGAGTCTCTGGTGACTCATCCTCTCCTGGGACAGGGCTGTCTCCTCACTCTCCCCTGGACAATGCCTACGTTGCTTTCTTGACATTGGCTCAGCCTCCCAGAACATTTTTTACCTCAGTGTGGCAAAAAAACTTCTCCACTAGACTTTCTCTGTGAAGCCATGTTCGTTTCTACTTCCTCTGAATCATCCCATTTCAGATTCTCCTTTTAAACCCCATTTGTCATCTCAAAACCTGAAAGAATAAAATTACATTGGACTCTGGAGAAGGAAAACAATGGAATGAGGAAAGAGTTACAATTAAACTACCATAAAGAAGAAATACCTAATTGAATTCTTCATGTGCTTCAGTCTTCTGCTAAGGAAAGCCTAAATTTTATTTTCCAATTGTAATACTTTTTAGCTCCAAATTTGTGGTCACTGGTAAATATACTGGACATCTCCCTGCTTTTCTCTTATTCTGTGACTTTTTGGATGTTCTGACATGATGACAAAGCTGCAGCAAAGGGCGGAGCTCTGTGGCATCTGCCGATCTGTCTGGAGGTGTGTTCTCAGTTGTTGATGGCTGAGCTTCTGGGAGCCAAATCTTAAAAGGCCACCCCAAGTTTCGGCAGCTGAAGAAGAACAAAGCAATTCTGAGTGTCTGGCAAGCACAGACGTAGGTTATGAAAGGAGGGAAGCAGAAAGAGTCTGGGCTGGAGACCCACCTGGGCCATGTAGGGAAGCAAAGGAAGTGAAAGTGCTTGAGAAAAAATGATGTGGACTCTGAAAGAGACCCGCAAATGCAAAACCAGGGCTCTAAAATGCAAGGGAAATCAGCCTTAAACTGTATGAAACCGAAGCTCTCTGACCTGTGTATGGTTATTTGTCAAGAAGACAAGGCCAGGAGCAGAAACAACCCTTTCTAAGTGTACGTTCCCATCCTTTGACCATCAGAACCAAGGGTCTTACAATCTGTTTGGAAACAGGACTGGCAGGTCAGCTTCCTGGCCAGGAACCCTGAAGTCCTTTACATCTCTGGCTATACCATGTACAGTGGTACCTGCTCCAACCTCTGTGGACTCCCTGTTCTGCTGACTCAGCTGTCCAGACTCCACGTCACTTCCCTCTTGGCCAGAAACAGCATCACTTGCCACAGGAGATGCAGAGGAGCTTGAAAGGGCATCTATTTCTTCATGAAAGACACACGGCTCAGGCACGCGACCTCTCCTCACTTTGCAGTAACCTGACTGTAGGCTTTTGAACTTGGTGTGACACTGCTCTGGGGTCCCCAGAAAACCCTGCCCCTGGATTTATTCCCCCACAGCCTGTAGTTCTACTACGGGCTCTGGAGTTACGAAACAGAATTCCTGAGAGTGGCCAGGAGTGTCTTGTTCTCATCGCCCCAATGAGATATCTGCACCACAGGCCAAAGAACACAGAGGTCAGATCAGCAAGGACTGGATACCTCAATGCAAGTTTCTAGCCGCCCACCATACAAGCTTCTAAAACTATGCCAGAACTGACTACCATCACGCAGAAGACAAACCGTGCTGTCCAACTGAGAAAGATTGTAGTGTATTTACTAAAGCTGCTCTTTTTATTTCTCTTTAATTATCCTGAATCCCACTCATTTTCCCTCAGGGCAGTGCTTGCCTGTCTCCACAGTGGTGGCATCCCTAAGGGGGTGTGGCTGCATAAGAGGACCTGGTGAACAGGCAAGTCTAGGAGGGAAGCAAAGATTCAGAGAAGAGAAGAGCTGATCACAGGAGACTTCTGCCTACTCCCACCTACTTCTGATGCCTAAGTACTGTCTGATCTACTCATCTCCATCTGTTACATCTCCTGTCATCCTTGTAGAAGCAAGAAACTACATGAGTTCCTATCCCAAGGTTAGAATAAGCAGTTAATGTCTAACAAGAGCAGTTCAGGCTGACTGATGATACAAGATTCTTCAGCACACACGTCCCTGCACCCTGCTGAGCCCCAGATCCGTATTAGTGTGTACCCATCTCAGGCAGTTCATGAGGGCTCATTTGGCTAGAGCTTGGCCAGCAAGTGCATTCTGATTACATCAAGTTGTGATGCTCTGAATGGCACACAGCCTCTATCATCACCCCTTGTAGTCCACTCTCCTCTGAGCCACCAGCTCGTGGGAGAATTACACCGTAGCTGCATCTCCGGGTTTTTTTTACCTTTTTTATTTTTCAATTACAGTTGGCACTCATTTTTATACTAGTTTCAGATATACAGCATAGTGGTTAGACATTTATATAACTTTTAAATTGATTCCTCTGGTAAGTATACTGCCCACCTGGCACCACACATAATTATTACAGTGTTATTGACTATATTCCTATGCTGTACTTTATATCTCTGTTACTATTTTGTAACAGCCAATTTCTACTTTAACCCCTTCGTCCATATTCACCTAGCCTCCAAAACCTCCTCCCATTTGACAACCATCAGTATGTTCTCTGTATCTATGCGTTTGTATGTTTTGTTTGTTCATTTATTTGTTTTTTTAGATTGCACATATAAGTAAAGTCATATGATATTTGTCTTTCTTTGACTTATTTTACTTGGCATAATACCCTCTAGGTCCATCCATGATGTCAAAAATGGTAAGATTTCATTCCTTTCATTGTGAGTGTATGTGGGCAAAAGTTGTTTTATGTAATACAAATAAATAATACAATAAATAATAATACCATAATAAACTGTGTTTTGTGTGCTCTCAAGTGTAAACTTACTTTTGCCCCACCCTGTACATTTTGGATATTAACCACTTATCAGATGTATTGTTGGTGAATATCTTCATCCAATCAGTAGGTTATCTTTTCGTTTCATTGATGGTTTCCTTTACTGTGCAAAACCTTTTCAGTTTGATGTAGTGCCATTTTTAGTTTTTTTATTTGTTTCCCTTGCCCAAGGAGATATATCCAAAAAAATATTACTAAAATCAATGTCAGAAAGTTCATTCCTTATATTTTCCTCTAGGAGTTTATGGTTTGGGGTCTTACATTTAAGTCTTTAATTCATTTTGAATTTGTTCATGTATACAGTGTAAGGAAGTGGTCTAGTTTCATTTTTTGCATGTATTCATCCAGTTTTCTCAACACAGTTTTTTGAAGAGACTGTCTTTATCCCTTTGTATATTCTTGCCTCCCTTATCCTAGATTGCTGGACCATATAGGCATGGGTTTATTCCTGGACTCTCTGTTCTGTTCCATTGACCTATGTGTTTGTTTTGGGCCTTGTTTTGTTTTGTTTTTGCCAGTACCATGCTGTTTTGATTATACTATAGCCTTTTAGTACAGTATGGTATCAGGTGGCATGATACCTCCAACTTTGTCTTCTTTCTCAAGATTGCTTTGCTATTCAGGGTCTTTTGTGGTTCCATATACATTTTAGGATTATTTGTCCTACTTCTGTGAAAAAATATCCTTGGTATTGTGATACAGATTGCTTTGCGTTTCCCTGGTCTTCTGGATTCCACTCTTGACTACCTACAGTCTTTTCTTCACCCAGCGGTTAATGTGGCCCTCCCCCTTTTTCATTCAATCCAAGTAACAATGTATCCAGTGTCTATTATGCAATTTCTGAGAAATGCAAAATATCAATATGACACTGATCCTGCCTTCAAGGAGACCACAGTCTAGTAAAAGTCTCTGTAACATAAAGAAGACACAAATGTTTAAGTGCCAAATAAATTGAAATATTAAAAGTTATTTTAAAACTATTACTTCTCTGCTCAGGACCCTGCAAAGCTACCCCTTGTAATTCAAAAGTCAAAGTCCTCACAACTTCCTTTATGTAGGGACTCATGGCCCTATCTCAATAATTCACACATGATATGTGAAGAACCAGGTTTTCTGTTGTTTAAAGTACAATAAAAATGCAGTTGGATAATATAGCAATATGAAACTTAGAAAAATTTCTAAATGTTTACTCTCAATTTCAGTTCACATCACTCCCAATAGCACTGCCCTATACCATCTGGCTCATGGACCTCATTTATTAGTCTCATCTTCTTTCAATCTGCAGTAGATCACAGTGGCCTCCTTGCCCAGTCTCCCTTCCAGCCTCAGGGCCTTTGTACTGGCTATGCACCCTGTCTGTTACACTCTTCCCCTGAGAACAACATGGCGTATTCCTTCTCCTGCTATCTTTGTTAAAATGTTATTTTCTCAATGGTTATCCTGACAACCCAAACTGAAAATGAAACGCACCATCTGCCCCCACACTCTTTTTTAAAAATATATTTTATTGATTATGCTATTACAGTTGTCCCAATTTTCTTCCTCCCCCCCTCTGCCTGGTACCCCCATTCCCTCCAGCAATCACCCCCTTAGTACATATCAATGGGCCGTGCATATAGGTGCTTCGGCTTCTCCATTTCCTATACTATTCTTAACATCCCCCTGTCTATTTTGTACCTACCAATTATGCTTCTTAATCCCTGCACCTTATCCCTTATTTTCCCTCTTCCCCCTCCTGGCTGATAACCCTCCAAATGATCTCCATTTCTATGATTCTGTTCCTGTTCTAGTTGTTTGCTTAGTTTGTTTGTTTTTTTTAGATTTAGTTGTTGATAGTTGTGAATTTGTTGCCATTTTAATGTTCATAGTTTTGATCTTTCTCTTAAATATCCCATGTAATAATGGTTTGGTAATGATGAACTCCTGTAGCTTTACCTTGTCTGGGAAGCAAGTTTTCTTCCCTCCCATTCTAAATGATAGCTTTGCTGGATATAATCCAGGCTGTAGGTTCTTGCTTTTCATCTTTTTGAATACTTCTCGCCAGTCACTTCTTGCCTGCAAAGTTTCTTTTGAGAAATAAGCTGATAGTCTTATGGGAACTCCTTTGTAGGTAAATCTCTGCTTTTCTCTTGTTGCTTTTATGATTCTATCTTTAACTTTTGGCATTTTAATTATGATGTGTCTTGGTGTGGTCTTCCTTGAGCTCTATGCTTCCTGGACTCGTGTGTCTACTTCCTTCACCAAATTAGGGAAGTTTTTGTTCATTATTTTTACAAGAAAGTTTTTAATTTCTTGCTCTTCTTCTCCTTCTGGCATCCCTATGATTTGGATTTTGGCACATTTGGAGATGTCCCAGAGGCACCTTATACTATCGTTGTTTTTTTAATTTCTTTTTTCTTCTTGCTGTTCTGGTTGAATGCCGAGTTCTTCCTTATGTTCCAAATCATTGATTTGAATCCTGGCTTTATCCCCTCCACTGTTGGTTCCCTGAAGATTTTCCTTTATTTCACTTAGTGTTACCTTCATTTCTTCCTGGGTCTTTTTTTAATTTTGTTGCCCATTGAGAACACAGTTGAGTTCTTTGAGCATCCTAAACTCTGCATGTGATAGGTTTGTTATCTGTTTCATTTAGTTTTTTCTGGGGTTTTGTTCTGTTCTTTCATCTGGGCCATATTTCTTTGTCTCCTCAAATTGGCAGCCTCCCTATGTTTGTTTCTGTGTATCAGGTAGACCTGTTTTGACTCCTTGGCTTAGTAGTGTAGCCTATTGTAGAAAAGACACCTGTAAATTGTGTGTGGGGGAGCCTTAGGTAATCACCAGGGTGGGGCAATCTGCTTCACCACTCTGTGGCTCTATGTGGGGGGAGGGCTATGAGAGGGAACAATGCCGCTGCCTGGCTTCTGGAGGTTTGCCTGGCACTTGCACTGAGTGACTGGTACCATTCCAGCTGTTGCCCTGGTGCTGAATCCCAGAGGAGAGGTGAGTCTGCATATGTTTTAAGTCCATGCAGGCCTTTTAAGCAGAGTCTCCTGAAAATCGCACGGTTTCTTCCTCCGCCCCAACCACCACTGGTTTTTATAGCCAGAATTTATAGGGATTTATCTTCCTGGTGCTGGAACCCTCGGCTGTGTGATCTCTATGCCACACAGTGTCTCTGCATGTCTCCTCACCTCTCTGCCCATCTCCACTTCTCCACTTCTACCCATCTGGATGGATGTGGCTTCTTTAAATACTTGGCCGTTGGAATTCCATACAGCTCAATTTTCTGGTGGTTCTGGGTGTCATTTGTTATGAGGTCAAGTTGTAATTCTTTCTGTGGTTGTGTGAGGAGGTGAAGCGTGTTTACCTATGCCTCTGTCTTGACTGGATGTCTGCCCCCACACTCTTGATCACTCTTATTCTGCTCCATTACCCTGCAGCTGCAACGGAACCTAATTCCCAGACAAATGTCAACCTTTTGAACTGACACAGTAGCACCTACTAGGACATTACCCACCTTCCACAGAGAATACAGCTCATTCCTCTGGCCAACAGCACCTTCATTCTTTTATGTTCAGTTGACAAAATCTAGGTATGACAGTAACATACCTTGCTTTGGCCTTCCAATTTCACAACTCAGAACAAAGTCCCCTGGATTTCAGACAACATATGAGTTTAGGTACAGTTCTCCCCTATATAGAACAAGCATCTGGCCAAATGAATGGCTTTACACTGGGTATCCACTATAGCTTTTATCCCAGTGTACCTGCAACAATGAGAGAACAAGGGCCATCTTTAATCTGTAGCTGGAAGACAAGACCCAGTTTGGGAGAGAAATTTGCTAATAGGTAATCGGTACCAGGACACATGTGAAGAAAGGTCCGCAACCAACTGGCTCTGGAGCAGGTTATAAGTGCCAGGGCTCCCAATTTCCAGGACTGGCTGCTTGCTGTCCAATTTTCAGCTGAGTCCTCCACTGTCCTCGTACTTCTCCTCATTTCACTTTCGTGTGCTTTGGCTTGTCCCTTTACCTTAGCAGCCTAATCTGCCAAACCCCTAGGAGAACTGGAGGAGCCTTATGAGGCCAGCAGATTTTCCATCTTCTCTTGAAAGGCACAGGTCTCTGGGCCGCAGCCTTGCTTTCCTTGACCGCAACTGTCCTAGAGGCTTCTGAACTGCATTTGACACTGCTACAGGGCCCGGTGTAAGCCTCATTCACAGAATGGCTTGGCCACTTGCCTTTATAGCTGGCTGCTTTGCTTGTATACCTGAGCTCTCTCATAAAACTAAGGCTCACTGAGAACAGACTAGAAAGTCCTGGTCTCCTAAGAAACCCATAGTGTACCTGCTACTTTTTCATCAGCCAAGTCTAGCTTTTTGTGTGACCCCTGGTTTTCTACCCCCTTTGCTAGTGTCTCACAGGCATATAAATGAAAGAGGCAGACACAAAAGGTCACATATTGGGTTGGCCAAAAATTCTGTTTAGTTTTTTCTGTAAAATGAAAGTTACATTTTTCATTTTCACCAATAACTTTATTGATTTGGATATTTTGAAAATGTCACTTATCTCCTTGTTGATTGTTTTCAGTTAATGTCTCAATTTGATTGTTATCAACTTCAACTGGTCTACCGACTGTGGAACATTGTCCAGTGAGAAATTTCCAGCGCGAAACTTCACAAACCACTTTTGACATATTTGATCAGTCACAGCACCTTCTCCATACAACTGCACAAATCTTTTAAAAAAATTTTTAGTTGTGTTCTTACATCTTGAAGTAAGAAAGCATAATTAATAAGCTGAAAATGTTGAGTATTTTCTTCCATTTTCAATATTAAAATGGCTACACAAAAATTCATCAATTTTGATATGTATTTTTTAAATGCACGCTGATATGACAGCTGTCACAATACAATCTAACGGAATTGTTTCAAATTAAGTTAAAGACAACGAAGCACTAGTAGGGTCATCGTACGGAAAAAACCAAATGAACTTTTGGCCAACCCAGTATTTTAAGATTCCAATTCTGTGAAATGTCCAGAATAAGCAAACCCATAGAGAAGAAGGAGCAACTGTCTAATGGCTACAGGATTTACTTTGGCGGCACGGCGGTGTTTGGGAACAGTGTGATAGTACTTAATGCCACTGAATTGTTCACTTGAAAATGGCTAACTTTATGTTATGTGAATTTCACCTAAATTAAGATAATTTTCAATTAAGATTTTTTTCTTAAAAAATTGAGACAAGTAAAAACAAAAGTTTCATAAGAAAGGCAAAAGTAATAGAAATATATTGTGAACGCGATTAAGCTGGATGTGGCAGGGTGGCAGTTAATAGTTAATGTCTTAAGTACATGAAGAACTCCTATGCAGAATGTCAGGGTAAACATGTTCACATTCATACAACCGATTCTGCAGGAATAGAGCACATAGGATCCCCACCCTATTTATGTGCTATTAACTAATTTGAAATCTTGCCCCTGCTGCTGGACCCTCTAATCCATTCTCTCTCTAAATGGAATCCAGTAGATGTTTTAAAAATGTTAAGATCGTGTCCATTCCTATTAACACTCTTAAGTGGCTTCTCACAGCACACAGAATAAAATCCAAACTCCTTTTCACAGCCTGAAAAGCCCTGCACGACATGGCCCCTGCCTTCTTCCCTCACATTCTCTCCTACCATTTTTCTCCTTGATCCCGAATCTCTAAACGCAAACCCTCCCTTCTTTGTCAAACACCAAAGTCCTCCCCACCTGATGCTCTTGGAGTGTGCTGTGCCCCAGGGCTGCAGTGCTCTCCTCTCCGCTCTAGGCACAGCCAGCCAACCTCTCTCTTACATCTCGGCACAAATGTCCCTTCGAAATGTCCTTGCCCTACTACCTGTCTCCCCAGGTCATTCTCTATCAGGTCCTAGTTCATTCCTTCAGAGCACTCCACAGAAACGACTCTGACGCTTTACGGCTCACAGAGGAAGACCGGGAGAGGGTGACACCCACTGCCAAGCCACCTAGAGGCCAATCTAGGCGTGCGGTTTAGACACTCGGTGGCATTAACTCCTAGGCTGCCAGGCTGAACTGGGGCTGGAGGCCGATTCCCTCCCGCGCTCCTGGCCGGAAGCGCTCCACTTCCGCTTCCAGGAGCAGCGCGGGCACCAGACACAGGTAGGGGCCGCCTGCTGGGGCGAGAGCGGCTTGCGGACTTGTGCCCCGACCCTCTCTGCTCAGGGGCTCGCTGGGCTGTGTTCTCGGATACCAGGGCAGCGGAGGTTGCGGTTGAGACAGAGGAAGAGGGTGTGGCCTGTTAGAAACCAGCTGCCTGAGGTAAACAAGAATCGGTTGCTGTTAGGTGAGCTGCCGGAAGTTGCTGCAAGCCAGCGGGCCATTTCTCGTGGTGGACCAGCCAGAGTCTGCGGCCAGACGGTCCGGGACGAGGCCGCCCTTCCAGCTCCGGAGGCCAGTCTTTGTGCCCCTTGTGCAGATAGCTCCTGGCCTCGCAGTTGCCTATAAGAAATGTCCACGTTACCGCCTCCGCTGATGTGTTTGTTTGTTTGTTTGTTTCTTGGGCCGAGGTTAATTGCCGGAGAACCTCAGTTAAACATCAGAGTGATCACACATTCTTCTGATGTAAAAGCAGAGGACATGTCTCCGGGCCTCCTGAACCTCAGTGGGCGGCAAGAAGCCGGCCATTTGTGAATACCGTGGTCAAGTGAGGTTCACGAGGCTCTCCTTAGCCTCCCTTAGTGAAAGTCTAGAAGATTCCTGAAACGTAAAGTCAGAAGAAGGGGCAACTTAATCATCACCGGCTCCCATTGTCCTCTTTTTTTTTTTTTTTTGCGATTTGATATTTGGATAAACATTTTGTAAAGAAAGGTTGGCTGTAATTTTTCCTAGTTCAAGTAAAGAGAAAATTTAAAAAACAGGTATAAATCTGTATAGTGCCCTTCATAGGTTGCAAAGAAGTGCCAAAGAAGAATGTTGAACATCTAGTTACTTAATTGAAGGATGCTTTCTAAGAAAAAAAGTCTACTTTTTTCCTAATTACTTTCCTTCTACTGCATTCTCACTGTTTCAGCTCTCATATTTATACAAGAAAAGGAGAGTCTCAAATGTTCCACGAAGTGAAGGCTTCCATTATCAAAGAGGATGAAGGGTCATAGGAGTTGTACCCTTACTGAAAACAGAAGACTAGGGTGGTAGTTAAAATGTAAGAAAAGCTCAGAATGTTCTCCTAATCTTCTTTTGACATGGGGAAGCTGAGATAGGACATACATCAGTGAACTCTTTGGATAATCCCCAAATTCTGGAGCCAGTGGGCGCCAAGTTTTCTCACCAGCAAGGCTTTTTTTTTTTTTTTTTTTTAAGTGAGGAAGGAAGAGAGATTGAGCGAAACATCAACTTGTCCTACTCATGCATCATTGGTTGATTCTTGTATGTGCCTCAACTGGGTATCAAACCCACAACCTTGGTGTATTGGGAGGACACTGTAAGTGAGCCACCCAGCCAGGTCACACCCACCAACATTTCGTGATTTTCTTTAAAGCAGAGTCGTCATCACTTGGCAGTTGTCTTCAGTAGTAAAGTTGAAACAAAGGACAGACAGCGCCTGGCAGTGGATTGTTAAAGGGAAGGCAAGGCAGTATGTTTTTTCCTCATTTTCTCATAATAAGTAGCAAGTAGTGAAGTCTTTGTGACTTTCTTATTGATCTGCACTTTTTTTCTGTCCTCAGAGACTTAGGAAGAAGATTCTTTTTGTTCCAGACCAGACTGGGCCTCAGTTCTCAAAGGTGGTGCTGGTGGTATGTCCAGCCCAGGAGCAGACTATTCCGGAGCAGTATGATGACGGTAGGTCTGAAGGTGGCAGGGTATTAGAATCCTTAGGTCAGGGCTCTGTGGGAGACTAAGGGACCTGTGTCAGAGAGCTCCACTCAGGGTAAGAAATACAGTGCACAAGTGGTCAGTTGCAACTGGAGAGCTCTTGCCAGCCCTTCCAGAGCTTCCACTATCACGAAGCAGGTGGACCCTGTGAGGCTCTTAGCCAACTTCAGGAATTATACTGAGGCCGGAGTTCTACTCAAAAGGGCAGATCTTGGAAACTGCACTGGTACTGGAACAGTCCCTGACCATTCGGCCCAGGGATGTGGAATCCTGGATAAAGAAGCACCACGTACAGAGCACTGAGGAGGCTGTGGCCTTGGTAGACTGCTTGCAGCGTAAATCTGCTCAAATGAGAAATGGGGTGAGGAGAAAAATTCCTGATACGTAACAATGAAATAGGATGAAGGTGGATATATGGGGTGTGGGGGCACTTAATTGAGAAATAAGATGAATTAGGTCAATGATCTGTTGTTTCTTAAATGTAAGGCAGGACAAGAAACCACAGACATACAGCAATAGTCATTTCACAGATTCCGTAGACCCTGGCAGAGACTTCCATGGACTTAGAGAAAGAGTTGGGTTTTTCCCCTCTGTAGAGCAGTGTGTATTGAGGGTAATAAGCCTAGCCTGGCTTGACCTATGGGATGGGTCTTAAGTCATTAGAAACAAAATAAAGGGCAATAAAGAGTTGGAGAGAGAGGGGGAGAACAAAAAATGGAGTACACTTAGAGACAAAGGGGAGAGAAGATAAAAGGGAGGAGAAAGGAAAAAGAGAAACACAGATTTGGAAATGCCAACAGAATGGCTAAGGGATAGTGTCCCCCATGCCATGGTTAAGAGCCTCCACTGCCCCCCCTCATCCTCCCTGGATGGTCCTTGGCGCTGCTAGTGAGTGGGAATCCCTGGTACGCCTTTGGGCAGGGGACGGCACTTCAACTGGCTTCTGGCCCCCTGTGTAGAACACAGGGCAGGACACGTGTTTCGTGTCAAAATCTCTGGAGGGAGATTGGAGCCAGAATATTCCCTCTCCCTTTCTTCTCCATTTTACCCACATTCTCTGCAAAAGCCTCCCCTGGCCATGAAGAAAATATAGTTAATAGGAGAATCACATTTTTTAATCTTTTTTTAAAAGTGTAAGACAAGAAATCACTGCAGCAGGGATCTAAGTGAAGAGAGAAAGGCTGTCAAGACAGGAAGAGAACAGGCGGCCTGCACCCTGCTAGTGGTCTGCGCTGGGCTCTGTGCAGAAGAGGGGTGGGGGCTGCTGTGTAGAAGGGCTGGCAGTAGCCACATCTTTTTTCCTTTTATCCTAAATTTCCCAGATTTTGTGGAAAATTGGTGGCCCATTTTGTGTAGTCTCTTTGTCAGTTCTCTCACACTTCCCATGATCTGGACTCTGTTTTTCCTCCCTCTACCACAAGCCCCCAAGCCTAAAGTAAGTTCTGGTAACCAGGTTGGGAATTATTTCTAGGTTGCAGTCCGTGTGCTGGGAAAGGAGGCAGTGCTCTTGGGAGAAACAGCAGAGACCCCAGGCTTCACACTGAAGCCAGCAGAGGCCCCGCCAGTGGGCAGGTCCCAGGATGAAGAAATGTGGAATGCATATCAGGATCTACAGCAACAGCTGAGCAGGAGTACTCATAAAGAAGCTGAGCCTGTGTGTGAGAGGGGTAAGGAGCTTTGTGACAATTTCTGCTGGGAGAGCTGTGATAGTAATTTGTTCAGCCAGAACATTGTGAGCATTTTCTGGATGTCCAGCCCTGTGGGTGTGCAAATGCAGCCCTGTCCCCACACACAGGTGGCCTTAGAATAGACCAGCTGTGGGTGAAGGTGGGGGTTGGCCTAAGCTACAGAAATACCCAAACCAGAGGACCCTGGAAATAACACCATGAACATTGTTCTTTAGAAAAGTGGAAAGGAGCCCTGGCTGGGTAGCTCAGTTTGTTGGAGTGCCGTCCTGATATGCCAAAGTTGTGGGTTTGATCCCAGGTCAGGGCACGTACAAGAAGCAACTAATGAATATATAAATAGGTGGAACAGCAAGTTGATGTTTCTCTCTCTCTCTCTCTCTCTCTCTTCCTTTTCCCTTCCTCTCTCTCTAAAATCATGTATCGGAAAGATAGTAAATGATAAACAATACATCTACTCTACACTGGAGTCAGTGAGTATTTAATTTTCAAATCTGTTACATTTTTCTTTAACTCAGAACTATTTATGTTAATGAGAGGAAAATAAGAAGGGGTTTTGTTTTATTAATTTTCTTTTGAAAACTGGGGGACCTGTTCTGGGGATTGATAGATACTTAGTCCTTATTAACAATGATAAGGCCATGTATGGGTCCCACACACACTTGTAAAGGTTTCCCATCTACTGAAAAAGTCAAGATCATCTGTATTTCAGAAAGAAGCTCAGGAGGTGCATAGAAGTGAAACAAATTTCTTTTTTCTTTTAAATTTTTATTCATTGATTTTCAGAGAGAGACGGAGACATTGAGATGTTTTGCTACTTATTTATGCCATCTTTGGTTGATTCTTGTATGTGCCCTGACCAGAAACCAAACCCGCAGTCTTGGCATATCAGGATGATGCTCTCAAGCAACTGAACTACCCAGCCAGAGCAAAAGTGAGAAATTTCTTACGGCTCTTTTCTACCCGTAGCAGTGCCTGCTCACCCGATCCAAGACTTTCCTGAGCAAACAAACACGAAAGGTTGGACAGTGACGCCTGAGCGCTTCTTGCCTGAGTCCCAGGTGAGCTGTGCTTTTGAGCTGTTTAGGGCTGCCTTTCCCTGCTGCCCGTGACCCACACTGCCCAGCAGGTCCTCACAGGTGTGTTAGCCCAGATGTTCTCCCTGGGGAGCTGGACACCTCCCAGGCTGTTTGCTGATCCCTTGCCTCCTTCCTTGCTGCCTCCTCAATTAAAACAAACAAAACAAAACACGTGCTGGGCTTTGGCCAAGTAGCTTAATTGGTTAGAGTGTCATCCCAATACGTCAAGGTTGTGGGTGTGATCCCTGGTCAGGGCACGAACAAGATGCACCAGTGAGTGCATAACTAGGTGAAACAACAAATCAGTGTTTCTCTCTCTCCCTTCCTCTCTCTCTTTCTAAAATCAGTCAATAAAAAAATTTTTTTAATGTGTTGTTCATTCCTTTGGCCTACCGTGCTGTTCATGGGCTGGATGTGAGGGCTGCTTCTGGAGTGGCCAATACTAAACTGAAGCCCATTCTCTTCCTTAGAGCTTGTTGACATTTGAAGAAGTGGCCGTGTATTTTTCCCAGGAGGAATGGGAGTTACTGGATCCCAGTCAGAAGGCTCTCTACAGTGATGTAATGCAGGAAAACTATGAGACTGTCATCTTTTTAGGTAAAGGTTCTCCCTTCCCTTTGTGTAGAAGTTGAGTAGTCTGTCCTGTGTTTTACTCACTGGGAATGCACCCCCGTGAGAGAGTCTGTTTCAGTAGCTCGTTGGTTCACAACCTGATGGTGTGGGTAGGGGAAGGGTGAATGCAGATCACTTGGGAGCTTTTTGCAAGTACACCTTCCTTTGCTGCATAGAATTCTTGATCTCTTTTCCCTCTTCCCCCACAAACCTGCTCTTCTCATATCTTTCTCTACTCAGGAAAGGGCACCTCAATTCACCCAGTTGCTCGGCAAGAAAAATATCATTTACTCTGTTCGTGCCGTCGTATCCCACTGCTAATGCATCACTAGTCCTTTGGACTCCACACTCACAGTATAGTCTGAGTCCAGCCACGCCTCATCCTTTCGTGCTGTTAATACCCAAGCCTAAGCCCTCTCTAACCAGGTCTACTTCAGTAGCTTTCTAACTGGCCCTTCCTGCCATCAGTCTTGCCTTCCCATAGTTTGTTTTCTACATAGCAGCCAGAGTCTTTTAAAACCTGACCAGATCATAACATTTCCCTGTTTCAAAACCTTATGATGACTTCTCATCCATTCAGAATAAAATCAACCCTCTTTACCAAGGCTCCTAGAACCCGCTAGATCTGGCCTCTATTACCTCTTTGCCTTCAACTCCCGACAGTAGTGCCTCAGTTCTCTTTAGCCACGGCAGTCTTATTGCTGTCGTTGGCACTTGCCATGCTCATTTCTGTTTTCTGCTTCCCTCTACCTGGCACACTTTTCTGCCACATGGAAAAACTCACTTTTAGGTCTGCTCAAATATCACATTCTCAGAGAGGTCTTCCACACAGCCTTATTTCAAATAGCTTCACAGAAGAGAATTTTAAATGCTCTCTTATCCTGCTTTAGATTCTTCCCAACATTTCATTTGATTATTGATGCTTGATTGTCTCACTGTCCCAGTAGAAGATAAGTTGTCTGAGATCAGGGAACTTTGGCCTGTGTATCACTATATCCCTAGTTCAGAGAGAGTCTGGCACACCATAGCCACTCACTTCACATGTTGGAAGACTGAATGATGAATACTTCCCATATTTGCTACTTTGTAGTTACAAAAAGTCCACTAAGTGATTCTGATCTGTTTCATCCAACAGGATGTGAAGCAATGAGCTATGGAAGTGGTACAAATACTAGTCTAGTACCTGGTGCGCTCAGCTGCTAAATAAAAAGTTAGTATAATTATGACAGGAATCACTTATCCGTATGATTCCCTACCCGCTGACCTTCACATTGGTGCTACTAACCAAGTTTTATTCAGGGTGAGACCTAAAGAGTTAATAAGACCAACCTGTATTCCCTGCAACCTCTGGAGCTTTATTCCAACTTGGTCAAGTGTGGGGTTATTGGTGGCAGAACATAGGGAATATGCAGAAGATTCCCATGCCCTATGTCCTTTTCATTGACCAAGCTAGGTTTATTTCCTATTTTTCCTCACCCAAGTGTATGTTTATTGATTTTTAGAGAGAGAGAAAGGCAGAGAGAGAGAGAGAGAAACATCAATTGGGCACCTCTCGCATGCACCCTGACTGGGAACCAAACCCGCAATCCAGGCATATGCCCTGCCCGGGGATCAAATTCATAACCCCCTGGTGCACAGGACAACACTCAACCAACTGACCCTCCCAGTCAATGCAAAACTAGGTTTATTTCTTAATCTCCACTTCGCATATTCACTTATAAATGCTCTATAGTGTGAAGCTGATACCTGATGTGCGAGTCTATCCATTTAACCATTTGCGGTAACAAACTATAAAAGTGTTTCTTGCTGTTCCTGAAATAGTCTATAATTAGTGGACATTGTTAAGTTAGCAGTCCTTGACCTCAGTTTTTTCATTTCACAGCCATGTTTGTGCACCTCAAACCTAAAGCGATCTTTCTAGAGCAACGAAAAGAGTCCTGGGTTCAAGGATCCATGGAGTTCGTGGACAGCCCTGGAGAGCTGCCTCTAGGTAAATACACGTGTGCCTTAATAGGAACAGGAGAAATGGGCCTTAATAGGAACCTTTGCGAGAACTTAAAGATTCTGTTTATCTATATTTTAAAATCAAGTGATCATTAAATTTTTATCTCTATTCCTGAGGTTTTCTTGCTCTGCCTTATAGTTGGTTGATTTTTATGATTATTTCAACAGGATTAAAGCTCAGCAATGATGCTGAAAATCATCAATCTGTGTGCCTTCCTGACTTAGAAATGCAAACACCAGGAGACATAGTTTCAAAAACGAACAGAGTAAAGGTTCCCCAGAAGACAGCAATCAAAGAAAATCATGGTGAAATGCACAGGGTGGGGAAATGGCACCAAGATTTTTCAGTGAAGGAAAGAGAGAAGCTTTCGGCCTGGAGACAAGAGCTGCTGACACTTATGGATCGTCACAAGAAGGAACGTGCAGCAGAGAAGTCTTTTAAATGCCAGGAATGTGGGAAAAGCTTCAGAGTCAGCTCTGACCTTATTAAGCACCAAAGAATTCACACTGAAGAGAAACCATATAAATGCCCACAGTGTGATAAGAGGTTTAGATGGAGTTCAGATCTTAATAAGCACTTCACATCACATCAAGGATTGAAACCATATAAATGCTCATGGTGTGGGAAGAGCTTTGGTCAAACTTCAAATCTCCACACACACCAAAGAACTCACACTGGAGAGAAGCCCTTTACATGTTATGAATGTGGAAAAAAATTTAGTCAGAACTCTCATCTTATTAAACACCGGAGAACCCACTTGTAGCCTATGCACGAGAATCTTCAGCGTGCATTCAAACCTTCCACCAGAATTCCATTGTCCAGTGTCCTCAGTCTGAAGAATTTTACTAAGTGGAGCTTTACCCTCAAGTTTATGGAAAATGCAAATTTATGAAGCATGGAAAGTTTTTCATCAGTGGAAAATTTGGGGATATAAACGTTTCACAGAAAGGAATTAAGTAGGACTCTGCAGGGGATGCGTTAGTAGTCATATTATTTACTGTTTTTACTTAAACCTTCAGGGAATTTCTTAGCAAAAGGTGTTTAAAGAACATTCTGAGGAAAAAATCTGTAGCATGGTCTTTTGAAACAATAACATCCTTGTTTTATTGCATACCATTACTTCAGGGTAGTAGTATTATCAATTTCAGTAGTATCAGGATAAAGATGAAGTCTAATGTAAAATTTTCCAAGAACCAGATTGGATTTTCTTCCTCTCTCCTGTCATTGGACATCACGTGAGTTCCTTCTTAAACTTTTTAAGCTACTTTAGCTTTTGAATCCTATTAGCACAATTTTTCTGTAATGAAATCACATTTACTTCACAAGTAGGGAATCTACTGGATAACTAATAATATCTTATACCTCTCATTGGTGGTGTTTGAAAAAGGAAAACATTTCTAATGAGATCATATGGAAACAGGTTGGAAATTTTAGCCATGGAATCTTAGATGTAAAGAAGAATTTTCTGCAATAACACTATAAACTGTTTCCTTCCCTCACAAAATAAATAGGATAAAACAGTCATAAAAGTTAGCACTTTCCCAAGGCCCAAAAGAAAATTAATTGGAGTTCAGGATCAACTTCTCAGGGTTTTGTTGTTTCCTTATTAATTTGGCTTTAAAAAAATTCTTACCCAAGGATATGTTTATTGATTTTAGAGAGAGAGGAAAGGGGAGGGGGAGAGAGAAACATTGATGGGTTATTTCCTGTATGCACACCAACTGGGGATTAAACCTACAACCTAGGTATGTGCCCTGACTGGGAATTGAACCTGTGACCTTTTGGCGTACCAGATGACTTTCCAGCCAACTGACCCACCTGGCCAGGACTGGCTTTTGTTTAAGAATAAGGAAAGAGTCATGTTTGGGAATTAGATGGTACTGTATCTATTTCTAGCTTGTGAAACATTCCTGTTTTCTAATTGGTTACTGAAACACTCTTAAGTCTCCAATTTCTATGAAATAGAGAAAACACTCGCCTCGGTTGATATGGAGATTACAGGGATTGATGAAAGAAAAGCAATAGCAGGTGCAGCAGATGCTCAGTCAATGTGCATTTCTTCCAGTTTTCCCTGCTCCCCAGATATGTTGGGCAGACTGACTACATTGAAGGAGCAGATGCATTTGTGGTTCTTGCAGCCCCTTTCAGGAGCTGAGCCCTGGTGGTGAGGGTTATGCTGATTTGATCATTGCCAGCTGTGAATCTCTAGTCTGCATAGCTCTCACCCAACAGCCTCAGCCTTAGACTCCTGGGACTCTGTCTCTTCTCCCAAGATGCATGTGGATTTTTTCCTGGCACTATTCATTCATTTAATTTGATGAGGGCCCATTATGTTTTTCTAGCCTACGAACAGTACTTTCTTAATCAGATCAAGTTCCTTATCCTTACCCTGTTCTTACAGTCAGATCCATGCTCTGCTCCCATCTACAGCCTGAGGAACAAAGAACTTAAGGGTGCACTGAGGAAGTTTCTAGGTGGCTGAGGAGACACATGAATAGGGCTAATAGAGAAGCCCTTGCTTTTCTTTTCTTTTTTTTTTCCTTGGTTGATTCTAAGTAGTAGCCAGGGTTGAGAACTCTGCTCTTAATGAATATATCTGTTTTGGGAAAACATCCATTTTTATCCCCTTCCTTCTCCTAGATTTACATATTTTGAATTTAGTTATTGATCTCTGAGCAGAGGTGGGAAACACCAGACATCAGATACGTACAGATATCTGTATTTTTTCCTTTAGGTTAATTGGAATACAATGAATCTTTTTTTCTTCAAGTATATTGTATTGATTATGCTACTACAGTTTTCCCAATTTTTCCCCTGTTATCCCCCCTCCTCCCTACACCCCCCAGCCCTCCAGCATTTCCCCACTCTTAGTTCATGTTGATGGGTTGTACATATAAGTTCTTTGAATTCTCTGTTTCCTATACCATTCTTAACCTCTCCCTATTTTATGCCTACTAATTATGCTTCTTATTCCCTGTGCCGTTCCCCACCATTCCTCTCCTCCTCCCTACTGAAAACCCTCCATGTGATGTCCATTTCTCTGATTCTGTTCCTGTTCTAGTTTGCTTAGTTTTTGTTTTTATTGTTTTTTTTTTTTTTAGGTTCAGTTGTTGATAGTTGTGAATTTGTCATTTTACTGTTCATAGTTTTTGATCTTCTTCAATTTCTTATATAAGTCCCTTTAACATTCTATATAATAAGGGCTTGATGATTATGAACTCCTTCAACTTGACCTTATCTGGAAAGCACTTTATCTGACCTTCCATTCTAAATGGTGGCTTTGTTGGAGAGAGTAATATTGGATGTAGGTCCTTGCTTTTCATGACTTCAAATACTTCTTTCCAGCCCCTTCTTGCCTGTAAGGTTTCTTTTGAGAAATCAGCTGACAGTCTTGTGGGCACTCCTTTGTAGGTAACTCTCTCCTTTCCTCTTGCTGCTTTTAAGATTCTCTCTTTATCTTTGATTTTGGGTAACTTGATGATGTGCCTTAGTATGTTCCTCTTTGGGTCCAACTTTTTTGGGACTGTCTGGGCTTCCTGGACTTCTTGGAATTCTGTTTCCTTTGCCAGATTGGGGAAGTTTTCCTTCATTATTTGTTCAAGTAAGTTTTCAATCTCTTGCTCTTGTTCTTCTCCTTCTGGCACCCCTATGATTCTGATATTGGAATGTTTAAAGATGTCCTAGAGGTTCCTAAGCCTCTCCTCATTTTTTTCAGTTCTTGTTTCTTCATTCCATTCTGGTTGAATGTTTATTTCTTCCTTCTGGTCCAAATTATTGCTTTGAGTCCTGGTTTCCTTCCTGTCACTGTTGGTTCCCTGAATATTTTGCTTTATTTCACTTTGGGTATCTTTCATTTGTTCTTTCATTTGTTCTTTCATTTTTTGACCGAGCTCAATCCGTTCTGTGAGCATTTTGATTACCAGGGCTTTAAACTCTCCATCAGGTAGGTTGGCTATCTCCTTGTCTCTTAGCTCTCTTTCTGGAGTTTTGCTCTGTTCTTTCATTTGGGCCATATTTCTTTGACTCAACACAACTGTTAAGTTGTAAAGGGGCGGGGCCTTAGGTATTCACCTGGGCGGGGCAACCCTCTTTGCTGTGTTGTGTCACTGTCTGTGGGGACAGGATCAGACAGGGAACAATGCAGCTCGCCTGATCAGAGTAGCTCCACTTTCCAATTAACTCTCGTGTGAGACTGGGAGTTTCTCCCACCAAGGCAACTCCCTGCTGTAGTCCACCATCAGTTCTGAGTCTCAGTTTCCTGTTCAGCCAGCCCCCGCCATGCTGTGGGTCCTTTCAGGAAGCCCCACCCACGTGGTCCACTGCCTTGCTGTGGGTTCTCTCCATCTGCCAGGTCTGGTTGGTCTAGTTGACCGTTTCTTTTAATTCCTTGGTTGTCAGAGTTCCATGCAGTTTAATTTTCTGGCACTTCTGGTTGTATATTGTTTTTAGATTGGTTGTTATCCTCCTTTTGGTTGTTCGAGGAAGTGAAAGATTTCTACCTACACCTTCATCTTGGCCGGAAGTAGAAGCCCTTGCTTTTCACAATCAGACTCTCCTAACTTTCTTTCCTGTCAGTATAGTGTGGAAGAAAGCCTTGAGAAATGAATTGTTCTCACGCATGAGTCTGGCGAAAGGAAGGGCAACAAGGGAAGAATTGTTCACCCTGCCATGACCGGCAAGCTGGCATTCAGGCTTATCTTGGAGGCACTCCACCAAGAACTGAACAATCTTGCTTGTTCCCTGAAATTCACTAGAGGCATGGTACGGCCTTGGTTATGTATACACTTGAGCCTAACCTTGCTGGGAGTGTATGTGATTGATAGCAGTTGCTTTTTGCGTTGAATGCATTGCTATCCACCCTCATTCTTCTCCTGCTCAATAAATATGATGAGAAAATCCAGCTCGGGGCTCTTCAGCCTGATGCTGCTGACTTCTCTGCTTCTCATCTTATCATCCAGATCAGCAATTGGTCTTTGTTTGCCAGCATTCACACTGCAACGGTATAGCCATCTAGTTACCTTGCACTCTGAATAGGGAGGCAGCAAGATAACCCTAGAAAGTTCATGACACTAGGACCCAAGACACTTGAACATTTTGTTGTATTCTGCAACTATAGTAGTCAGTGGATCTCTCTGGTACTGTTTGGCCATCCATAAAATGAATATAATAGCTGGCAGGTATATTATAAAGATCAAAGTAGATAATCCATATAGGTATGCTTAGATTAAATTGCTCAGTGTTATACTTAATCAAAGATCAATATATAACCTACAGAGCTGTATCAATCTATTTCACTTTTCATCTCCTGCCATTTATATCCTGATGGACTACTTTGCCTTCATTGTGCAACAAAGAGTCTTCAGAAATTACTGAGGGATGAAGGAGGGCAGAATAAAGGCAGAGAGACCATGTAGAAACTTCCACTATTCTTTTTCTAATACTGCACAACCTAATCCATTAGCTCCCTCTTGAATATATATCCAGAATATCACAGTGTAGACTAACAGACATGAAAATTAAGGAAAGTGTTTCCCATATTAAAAGGGAAATTATGCCCTGGCCAGTGTGGCTTGGGTGGAGCATTGTCCCATAGCCAAAAGGCTGTGGATTAAATCCCCCGTCCAGCGTGTACAGAAAGCAGCCAATCAATGTGTCTCTCTCACTTCAATGTTTCTCTGTCTCCCTTCAATGTTTCTCTCTCTCCCTTCCTCTCTGGAAACAATGAAAAATGTCCTCAGGTAAGGATGGAAAAAATAAAAAGGAAATGATTGTAGATTGAAAATGTTACAGTACATGCCTTAATGTACTCCTTGAGTACATTAAGGAGTTTTTTCTTCTTTGTAAATAATTTTTTTAAATCCTCACCCAAGAATACGAGATCTGAAAAAGTCCAGCCTTTGTTAATATAATGAGAACAGTTTGCACAACATTGACGTAACCTGGCAGCCCAGGAGAGTGGACTGGAATGCACATGCATGAACAATGATGACTTCACTGTACTAGTCAGTGGAGGCAGTAAACACTGTTGAGTGAGCATGTGTACTCTGTGGCTGTCGCATTAAAAATGACTGAGTGAGCAGGGCAACGAATCTGCATCAGAGTTTGCATTAAGATTGATCATTACTCCGTGGAAACTAATGAATGATTCAGAAGGCTTTTCAGGATGATACAATGAGTACAGCACAAATGCTTCAAAGATAGCTGCAAATCTGTTAACAGTGATCCATGTCTGGAAAGCCCGCAACCAGAACACCTGGGAATGTTGAACATGTATGGGCTGCAGTCAACAAAGATTGGCCACATACGGTGCAAGAACTACGAGTAGAAGCTGATCTGGGGATTCTAGAAACTACTGTGTCTGAGAATTTGATACAGGATCTTGGCATGAAATATGCTGTGGCAAAATTTGTTCCATGGCTTCTGAGCAGAAGGAACATCATGCTGCATGTTGCTAATGACTTGATTCAAACCGCTACCAATGAACCAGATTCCCTCAAAAAGGTCATAACCAGAGATGAATTGTGGGTCAATGGCTATGATCTGGAAACAAAGGCCCAGTCATCCCAATGGGAGTCGCCTGGCTCTCCATGGCCAAAGAAGGTGCAATAAAATCACAGCAAGATCAAAACCATGTTAACTGTTTGATTGGGAAGGTGTTGTCCATCACAAGTACGCTTCTCCGGGCCAAACAGTTAATAAGGAGTACTACCTCAATGTTCTTTGTCAGTTGACAGATGCAATATGATGAAAACAGCTATGGGCAACTGGTGATTGGCAGCTTCATCACGACAATGTGCCCACTCATGCATCATGTCTCATGAAGAGTTTTGGCAACACATCAAATCACCCAGGTGACTCAGCCTCCATTCAGCCCAGATTTGGCGCCCTGTGACTTCTGCCTTTTCCCAAAACTAAAATATCTTCCTTTGAAAGGGAAGATATTTCAGATTGTTGATGAGATTCAGGAAAATACAACAGGATGGCTGATGGCAATTGGGAAACCTGTGTGAGGTCCCGAGGTGCCTACTTTGAAGGGGACTGAGGAAACATATATACAGTGTTTCTTCTTAAATAAATGTCTCTATTTTTCACATTACATGGCTGGATACTTTATGGATAGACCATGTTGTATGTTTATTGATTTTAGAGAGAGAGAGGAAAAGAGAAAGAGAAACATCATGCCTCCTGTATACACCCAATCAGGGATCAAACACACAACCTAGGTATGTGCCTTGACCAGGAATTGAACCTGCACCTTTTTGGTGTACTGGAGGATACTCCAGCCAACTGAGCCACCCATCCAGGGCAGAGCAGGTTTTTTTGTTTGCTTTTTAAAGATGAGGTCAGTATATTGAAACGAAAACTTTAAGATACAGTAAATGGGCAAAATTACAGATTAAGGTCCAGAAAACTATACACTAATATTCATTTCGTCTAAGAGGGAATGCAACTTTTTAGGTAAGAGATGGCGAGACTTCTTTTTTTTAAGATTTTATTTATTTTTAGACAGAGGGCAAGGGAGGGAGAAAGAGAGGGAGAGAAACATTGATGTATGGTTGCCTCTCACACACCCCATACTGGGGACCAGGCCCGCAGCCCAGGCATGTGCCCTGACCTGGAATCGGACCAGCAACCCTTTGATTTACCAGCCTGCACTCAATCCACTGAGCCACACCAGCTAGGGCTACAAGACTTTATTTTTAAGTGTGAATGTTTTTGTAGCACCTACGTAATATTAATAAGAACAGGGAAAAACATTGGGTTAGTAATGAGTTTTAGTCTCACTTTTGACATTAGACACTTAAATTTTGTCTCAGGTTCCTCATTTGGAGGGTGAAAATCATAAAACTTCTGAGGTTGAGTTAGTATGTACGTGTTTGGAACTGTGATAAGCACACAAGCATTACATTTCATTATTTTTGCGCCTGTAACTCAGTGTGGGCCCAACTAGGAATGGTCTGAGGACCTATCCGAGTAGCGGAAGTGGAAGCATCCTGCAACCAGAACACCAATAAACTAATAGAAGATATAACAAATGCCGAGACCGAGGGCTGATCAGTCTCAACAGTGGTTTTGGTCTCAGAGACCCTTTGTGGATGCTGTCCACTCTTTGGCCAGGAGTGCTGTCAGTGAGAGGAAGGTGGAAACAGGTGGGGGAAGGCGGAAATGGGTAGGGATGGCGGTATATGCAGCGTTTCTGTGACTGGCACCTCTTCAGACTTAGGCCTTGCTCATGCATCTGGCCTTCTGGGAGTCCTGACTTGCCCTGTGGAAGATTCTGATCTATAGTTTGGAAAAGTTGGCCTGTCTGGTCATGTGGGAATGTGAGCCTGGCTTTTATTGTCAGAGTGGCCCCTTTTTGCTGTGGCTCAGCCCTCGGTCCTTCCCCTCAGAGTGGTGGGGGGCCAGCACCACTTTCCACTCATGGGTGGTGTAGGAATAGAGCCTGTCTGCCCTGGTCCCCATTAGGGCCCTGCTGTTCAGTTCCCAGCTGGCAACTCCTTTGAAAGGCTCTGAGCCTCTTGCCCCTGAGATTCACTCTAATAATGCCCTCATTCACTAAGGCCTTATTGCATCCTTGTGCACCCTTGTGCTGGGCAGTGGAGACACAAAATTCAGGCATGCCCCTTTCCCTCAGAGAGCTCTCAATCTGGTTGAATAGATAAACCCACCAGAAACAAATTCTGGTACTAGGAAGTAAGTTACTCCTGCCAGAAGTAAGGTGCCCTGAGAGAGATTTACAGACAGAGCCAAGAAATTCAAAGAATTAGGAGGCTTCAAGAAAGCAGTGGCGGTGGTGTTAGCAACCATCATCTTGTGGTTTTCTTGCCTCTTTGATGGTGTTCTCCTTGAGAACTTAAATTTTTTACTTATTTCTAATGTGTAGGCTTAGGTACCCTTCCTTACCTGTTTGCGTAGGATGCCAACCGGCAGCCTCTTGTGTTCAGTGTAAATAGAATGAATGGGCCTTGGGGAAAGAGTATTCTAGGCAGGAAAAGTTTAGTGGGCAAGGGCACTGAGACTGGAAAGCACAGAGACTGTTCCAGGACCTGGGACCAGGTCACCTGCACTGGATTATAGGATGTCTATAGGGTAATGGACAATGAGACTGAGACAGGTTGAGCCTTGAATGCCAGAGAGAGTTTTGCAAGCTTGAGATCATGGTATATTTCAGTGGCAATAGAAGGTCTTGAAGGCTTTTGAGCACAGTAGTTATACAATTGGATTAGATTTGTAAAAAGTCAAGAAGTCCAGATCTGCTCTGTAAGAAGACTGGGGGGACAAATGGAAGACTCTTGTACCAGCCTGGTCTAATGTTATGTTCCTAGGTGAGGGGTTCTCAACCAGGGGCAATTTTGTGCCTCAAAGACCTTTGGCAATGTCTGGAGGCAATTATGTTGTCACCACTGGAGGATGCTAATGCCATCTAGTGGGTGGAGGCCAAGGATGCAGCCAAATCACCCAGAATGCACAGGACACACACCCAGCCTCCCACCCTCAACAAAGACCTGCCCAGCCCCAAACATAGGGCCCAGGTTAAGAAATCCTGCCCTAGAATGAGAGTAGTGAAATTGGACCAGAGACAGTGTCAGAGCCAATGACCACTCTTACTATCCTTTGGTATTCTTTATAATGCTTAAGTTCTTGATATGCTGTCAATTCATCAGGCCTCTCATATATTTTCACCCTCTCATTCATTTGCTAAGTATGTATTTAGCACCACACACTATTTGAGATCCTGTGATTCCGCAATGAACAAATCAAATACCCTGCTCTTTAAGAACCTTGCATTCTTTTTAGGGGATGATAGACATTCATCTTATAAATACACATCATAACAATACTGCCCTGGTGATACTAACATGCAATATAAGGTCTCTGCTCAGAGGCTGCATAGGAATTGTTACCCAGAAAAACTGTTGAGTGTGAGAGACAAGAAATTAAAGATTTTCAAATTGATTTGACCCATGTTAAAATCCTGATCTTTTACTCCAGTCACTATGCAAGGCACTCAATGTATGATGGCAGGCATGGATTGGAGCTACCAGGAAACCCAGACTTAAACTGCAATTCTCAGTAATCCCAAACCTATGAAAAAACTCGATGGGTGCCACTAGAATGGCCAAGTGAATGGGGATTGCCTAAGCAGCTTCAGGAGCGCAGCTTCCTCCAGATGCCAGAGTAGGGCAGCCACATCTTCAAAAATTTTCAGGCTAACTAGTCTACTACAGGGAGTGGCGAGGTTCCTTTCTAGTGTCCTATGTTCTCCACAAGTAAAGAGTGCTCAGTCTTTCTCTTGTTTCCACCCCGAAGCCAAGCCAAGGATGAGCAACAGGACTGCAAGGAGGCTGGACCTGGTAACAGTGACAATGAGGATCCACTCATGGTGAGGTGAGCAATAAAATGGACACCCTGGTTCAGGACACTGGAAGTTTCAGGCTGTTCCTAAACTGACTGGTAAGGCAGTCCCCCTACAGGACAGGCATGGAAGAGGTGGCGAGAGGAAAGGAAAGTGGTGTGAGGAGATTTTAGAGGCCCAGCCCTTGCTTTGGCTGTGCCCACCCATCTGCCACCTTAGGCGGAGGAACCACAACTGATGTGTGAAAAGGGTGGCAATCAATAGGCTCTGCCCTACATTTCTCTGTGTTAGAGTGAGAATATCTGACCCAGTCTATGGGGAATGGTTAGGGATCTTTGGGAAAAAGGAGTAGTGTCAATTGAAAACCTTGATCAATTAGTTAAAATGTTTCAGTGAAGGAAGGAGGTAAAGAAACCATATTAAAAGCCCTACTAGTTAATTTACAGGGGGAAAAGTTGGTTATTTAATGAAACTCTGAATGGCTACACCAAACCAAGAGGGTAATGTTACATATCTGAAGAACTCTGTAGACTTTGGGGTGCTGCCTACTTCAAATTCATTCTCAAGTGGGTAGTGCAGTAACAGGCTGTACTGGGCAATGGGAGGTAGACAGTAAGGTAACAGAGATCATAACTATAGGAAGCAACTACCACACGTGGGATTGGGAGAATACAAGAAAAAGTTTGTGTTTATCAGAACTTGGAAGGTTGGAAGAGAGGCCCTGCTGAGCTGGCATTCAAATCATAGGGGATTGGTGGCTAGGTGGTGCTGCCTGATTGGTACTGGTACCTCTGATGGGTCCAGTGAGGATGTTTCTAGAAGATACAGTGTCTTTGTTCACTGTCGTGTATCTGGCTCCTACTACAATACCTGGTACCAATCAAATATTCCTTCAGTGAATGAATTCTCCAATTCTTACCTGTCTACTCCAGACCATCCAAAATAGTTCATGGGCCAGGATTATGAGTTCTAGCATTGTGTTCCTTCTTCTGCCCAGTCTACTCAAGAATAAAGCAATTTGAAGGGTAGAGGCAACCCAAAACTGCAAGGAGGTCAACTGTTGCATCACAGTTTCCCTGGCCACTGCAACCCATCAGTGGGAGAATCCAGACAGTGAGGCCTCAGTGAGTAGGTACTTCCTTAGCATTTTCATTTACTTTCGCTGGCTGTGCTCATTATAAATTCTAACTTCTTGGAGCTCATATCCAAAGCCCTTTAATAATATAACTACCCCATGGACCATCCCCTTCCCCACCAAGAATCTGCAATGAAGTCAGGCTGTCCCAAACAGGTCACATTCAAGCCCAACTGTTTGCCCTTGCCAGGGATTTTGGAAGATGTTCCTTTTTGCCTCTGTGTAAAGTAGAGGTAAGTGTGTGACACTGGGGACTGGCCTGCATAGCTTGTCATAAGGGCCACGCTCAAGGAGACAGTATGCAGGGGAACGTGGGGTGGCACCAGCAAGGCTCAAACTGGGGAAACACTGAAGTATATCTTTCTGACCTGCATTTGCTTCTCCTTCTTTCCCTTTGAAGTAGAATATGCATTCTTCTTTGCTCGTATTTAATTCCTTAGAAAGGCTGAGACCATGTCACTCTTACTTCGCACATGTATGGCTTTTCCCCGGTGTGGATTTTCTGGGGAGCAGTCAAGTTGGAGCTTAGCCAAGGTACTAACAGATCAAGTGCACAGGCCAAGGACCTTGGATGATGTACCATCCATCTGCCACTTTATATGCATGGGTATTTCACAACAGCTTAAATATTCATGCCTTGTTCTAAGTTGGTAAGTTTTGATGTTGCTTCTACTGCCCTTCATACCCAGCCTTCCTTTCATCTGCAGACAGAGCCTCATGCGGTCCCTGCATTTTCCCTATGCCTCTGATCTCCATTCTTGGTGACAGCTCAAACCCTTCCCATCCAATTCTATTCGTCCTTTCCCCATTTCCTGCTTTTTCTTCTCTCTCAGTCCTACTGCCCCGAAGCATGTTCTACACTTGGATCCCCATCAGGATCCCACAGGCTTCAACCTGAGTGTAAAGTTTCTAATCGAGAAAACTACAACCGAAGGCTGAGGAAGTGGAGGGAGAAACACTTTTATTTTCATCATAAACAGCAGTGATTATAAACTTGTAAAAACTGTGTAAGAGAAAAGAAACCAGAAACTGGGTTGGGGGTGATGGTAAAATGGGAAATCTTACAAAGTTAACCTAGATATGACACTTGCTTTAAGATCAGGTCGCTTAGATTTAGTATTGCCCAAATGGCTTACTTAGCCTGTCCTTCCTTTCCTTTGTTCCCCTTCAGGTGGTGACTTTGTTGCAGAGTAGTGATCTGCCCTGAAGGTAGCAGTAGTATAAAATGGTAAATGCCTAGAGGTCAATTACTGCTTCAGAATAGATCCAGGCTGTTAAAATTCTAGATGTGCTCCCCAGGAGGGGAGGGGGACGATTTCTTCTCTGATGTGGCCCAGAAACAGTTCTCAGGCCACTAGGCATGTGTTCTTTGTTCAGAACAAGGATACTCTAGTTTCCTGGCAGGAATTATGGGTTTTAGAACCTTCTCCCCTACAAAGCAAAGTGGAAATCCACAGTGAGACAGGACAGTGAAGTTCCAGGCAGAAATAGAAAGAGTTCTACTTTTGTAGGCTGATTTCTATTCCTGGACATGGCTCTTGAGATCCACTTGTCAAGAAGTTTACTGCTAAGCCAGGGACTGGCCAGCAGAACTCTCCACAGCGGAAGGAAATCTAAGAAGCACAGAGTTGATGTGCCTGGTTTTCTACAAACAATGCACATCTCTTCCTTCCCATGATACATCTCTTTACTGTGTATCCCAGTGAGGGGTGAGGGCAGAGCTCTTTGTGAAGCTTTTCTCATGCTGAAGGCACTTGTATGGCTTTTCCCCAGTGTGGATTTTCTGGGGAGCAGTCAAGTTGGAGCTGTTGTTGAAGCTTTTCCCACACTGGGCACACTTGGATGGACTCTCCACAGGGTGGACTCCCCAGTGACTGCTAAACTGGGAAATGTTGTTGAATCTCTTCCCACAAATGGTGCACTGATAAGGCTTCTCCCCAGTGTGGGTCCTCTGGTGGACAGTGAAGCTGGAGCTCTGGTGGAAGCTTTTCCCACATTCCCCACCCTGGTGTGGGCTCTCCCCTGTGTGAGTCCTCAGATGGGCAGTGAGGTTGGAGCACTCTCTGAGTCCTTGCCCACACTCACCGCGCTTGGGAGGCTTCTCTCGTGTGTGGAGTCTCTGATGTCGAAGAAGGTAAGAACCTCAGCTAAAGTTTTTCCCATATCTGTGACATTTATGTGACATTTAGAAGCTTTTTCCAGCTCAGGGGCTGTCTGGTGATAAGAGGAGGGGAACTCTGAGAGCATTTTCTCCCACACAAGAGACTGTCCAGGGCTTCTCCTCAGTCCAGAGTCTCTGGTGACTCATCCTCTCCTGGGATGGGGCTGTCTCCTCACTCTCCCCTGGACAATGCCTACATTGCTTTCTTAACATTGGCTCAGCCGCCCAGAACGTTTTTTACCTCAGCGTGGCAAAAAAACTTCTCCACTAGACTTTCTCTGTGAAGCCATATTCATTTCTACTTCTCCTGAATCTTCCCATTTCAGAGTGCACATCTCCCTGCTTTTCTCTTATTCTGTGACTTTTTGGATGTTCTGACATGATGACAAAGCTGCAGCAAAGGGCGGAGCTCTGTGGCATCTGCCGATCTGTCTGGAGGTGTGTTCTCAGTTGTTGATGGCTGAGCTTCTGGGAGCCGAATCTTTAAAGGCCACCCCAAGTTTGGGCAGCTGAAGAAGAATAAAGCAATTCTGAGTGTCTGGCAAGCACAGATGTAGGTTATGAAAGGAGGGAAGTAGAGTCTGGGCTGGGGGCCCAACTGGGCCATGTAGGGAAGCAAAGGAAGTGAAACTGCATGAGAAAAAATGACGTGGACTCTGAAAGAGACCCGCAAATGCAAAACCAGGGCTCTAAAATGCAAGGGAAATCAGCCTTAAACTGTATGAAACCGAAGCTCTCTGACCTGTGTATGGTTATTTGTCAAGAAGACAAGGCCAGGAGCAGAAACAACCCTTTCTAAGTGTACGTTCCCATCCTTTGACCATCAGAACCAAGGGTCTTACAATCTGTTTGGAAACAGGACTGGCAGGTCAGCTTCCTGGCCAGGAACCCTGCAGTCCTTTACATCTCTGGCTATACCATGTACAGTGGTACCTGCTCCAACCTCTGTGGACTCCCTGTTCTGCTGACTCAGCTGTCCAGACTCCACATCACTTCCCTCTTGGCCAGAAACAGCATCACTTGCCACAGGAGATGCAGAGGAGCTTGAAAGGGCATCTATTTCTTCATGAAAGACACACGGCTCAGGCACGCGACCTCTCCTCACTTTGCAGTAACCTGACTGTAGGCTTTTGAACTTGGTGTGACACTGCTCTGGGGTCCCCAGAAAACCCTGCCCCTGGATTTATTCCCCCACAGCCTGTAGTTCTACTACGGGCTCTGGAGTTACGAAACAGAATTCCTGAGAGTGGCCAGGAGTGTCTTGTTCTCATCGCCCCAATGAGATATCTGCACCACAGGCCAAAGAACACAGAGGTCAGATCAGCAAGGACTGGATACCTCAATGCAAGTTTCTAGCCGCCCACCATACAAGCTTCTAAAACTATGCCAGAACTGACTACCATCACGCAGAAGACAAACCGTACTGTCCAACTGAGAAAGATTGTAGTGTATTTACTAAAGCTGCTCTTTTTATTTCTCTTTAATTATCCTGAATCCCACTCATTTTCCCTCAGGGCAGTGCTTGCCTGTCTCCACAGTGGTGGCATCCCTAAGGGGGTGTGGCTGCATAAGAGGACCTGGTGAACAGGCAAGTCTAGGAGGGAAGCAAAGATTCAGAGAAGAGAAGAGCTGATCACAGGACACTTCTGCCTACTTCCACCCACTTCTGGGAAACGTTCACAGAAGAGCTCAGCCACTTCCCCATATAGTTGGCTGCTCTGCTGATACACTGGAGTTTCTTTTAAAAACCAAGGCTCTCTGAAAACAGACAGGAAAGTCCTGGTTTCATTAGTGGCCAAGGGTACGCCTGCTACTTTTCCATAAACCAAGTCTGGCTCTTGTGCATCACTATTTTTCTCTCCCCCCTTTGCTATTGTCTCATGGGCTTCAACTCCAGTCTCAGTTGTGACTCAGAGTTCTCAGCTGGAACTCAGAACTTTTCTTCACTCTGCAGCAGTGAATATCTGGGGTCTCTGTGTGTTTACTCTGATTCAGCTCAGAGATGACATTCAGACTGTGAGCAGGAAACCCTGCATGTAATGAAGCAGGGAGGAGTTATCAAGGCCAAAGCCAGCTGCCGAGAGCGTGTCTCTGAATCTGATGGGCAGGGAGGCCTCTCTGAAGAGGAGCAGCCCACATGGGGCAGAACTGATTTGAGGAAGGAAGTGATCATTCCTGACAATGACAAAGGGCTCTTGGTGCCTCTGGAAGGACCTGGGCATAGAAGTGGATCTCATGGTTGGGTCATTTTGTGAATTTCCTCTGCCACTGGGGATGTCACAGCCCTGTGTGTGAGCACATGTTCGTTCATCTTTCCTCTGTTCCTTGCAGTCTATGCCTCACTGATTTCTGTCTCCTGTCCCGTGTTTCTCTTCCTATCTTTCGCCCCCTCTTGCCACGGACCCCCTCGCACTCTCTGTCCCCACTGCTTTCCTTCTCACGCCCCTCCCTTGTTCTTGCTCACTATTCACACATGCTGTCCGTCCCTGTCAGGAGACCTCTGACTCCATTGCTTTCCTTTCCTTTCAGTCTCTGTGTCCATCCCTATGTCTTCCTTTCTGTGTGTGTCTCTCTAGGCCTTCCTCTCTCTGTCTTCCTTTTCTTTACATCTCTTGCCTACTCTCAGTATTTTCCTTCTTTTCCTTTACCTAACAGACTCCCCACTGCCTTTGTCTCCTTCCTTCTCAGGTTCTTTCGGACTCTCCCTTTCTCTCTGAACAACTGAGCACCTCCACTCTGGCCCTAGAGGGAATGCAGATCCTTACCTAGCAAGATGTTTGCCATGCTTCTACGTAACACCCCAGCAGAGAGGGCCTTCTGTATAGGTCCAAGGTGTGCTGTCTTTCCTGACAGAGGGATACAGTTCTGTCCTCACACATGCCTGGCCCCTGTAATAACACTGACAAAATAGCACTGCCCTAGCCTAGCCTTGCAGTGGGGCAGAGAGAGCACCAGAGTCACCAGGGCAGAGGCAAAGCAAGGCAAGGGCAAGGCAAGGTCAGGCTTCTGAGGGAAGGATGGGGTAGGTAAATAGTCATGTGATGTCAGTGTGGACAGAATAAGAAAACAACCCAGGACAAGCTCAATGGACCACATAAAAGTCTAACATCTCTGGGAAAGAATGAATTTTAGAGTGAGAGTCAGTGCAAAGTGAAATGGGAACTTCAAGAAATCAAAAATGTCAACCACAAGTCACCTGGGTCTCAGTAGTACAGAGCACAGCACTTGTCTCCTGGTCTGAAAGACCCCTGTTTTGGAGATGGTTCCTGGCAGCCTGTGGAGTACGCCAGGCTGGGGGAGAAACATCCACTATTAAGAGAGCAGCTTCCACGTAACTAAAGTTTCTGAGTGGAGTCCCTGGGCCAACAGCATCAGCAGCACCTGGGAATCTGTCACGAACGCATATTCCTGGGCCCCTCCTCAGATCTGCTGAATCAGCAAGTCTGGAAGTGGTGGCTGGAAATCTGTTTCAACAGGTCCGCAGATGGGTGTGATGCACACTCAAGTCTGAGGGAGGCTTTCCTAGCCAGTGGCCTCATTGTGTGTAAAAAAGTTTATTTCACCAGATTCTTCTTTGCTTAATAGCTTTAAAAAAAGTTGTTTTAACCCCAAAGAAATATGTACATATTATCAAAAGAAAAATTTTAAGACAATAATTGTGTGTGTTGGAGGGGGGCGCTGCCCCAGCTGGTATGGCTCAGTTGGTTGGGCATTGTCCCACAAACCAAAAGGCCACCCGTTTGATTCCCAGGCAGGGCACATGCCTATGTTGTGGGTTTCCCTCCCTCCCATCCCCTCAAAAATTTAATAATGGAGGAAGGGGAGGGAATGTCTCATAGCCAAATACTAGAGATAACCATATGCTCTGAAAAATACCATAGTAGCGTGGTATTTTATTTACCTCAGACCTTTTATTTATTTCAGACCAAGATAATATACTCTTTCCCAGATCCCCACCTTCAAGAATTCTACAAAGGAAACGGTTCATTTTGATAATTACTAATGGACCTTCAGAGGACATTTGGAAGTTCCAACACTTAGGATCCAAGCAGCCTATGGGAATGGTGAGTGAAGGAAGCAGACTTGGAACCCAGTGAGTCCTGCCTCCCGCCCTTTACTTACAGACCCCAGAGCCTCTGAAATCACACACCAGAGAGCACAGATTTCCCAAGGATTAAAAAGAAATAAATGCGGAGTGGCAAAGAGCGTATTTATATCACTTAAAAAATACAAAAGTAGCCCTGACTGTGTGGCTCAGTGGACTGAGCGCCAGCCTGCGGAACCAAAGAGTCGCTGGTTGATACTCTGGTTTCTCTTCAGATCGTATAAATCTTTCACCTTTTACCAAAGAGTCACTGGTTGCAGCTCAGTCTAGGGCACATGCCTGGCTTGCTGCCCAGGTCCCCAGTAGGGGGCGCACGAGAGGCAACTACACATTGATGTTTCCCTGTCTTTCTCCCTCCCTTCTCCTCTCTATAAATAAATAAGTAAGTAAGTAAGTAAGTAAATAAATAAATAACCAATCTTTTAATAAATATAAAAGCAAATAAACTTCTTAGACAATTATCCATTTCATCAACAGATGCTTGCCAATTTAAACACCATGAAGATACCAAGTTTTCCTACAGGACTTGAGCTATATATAGATGAGCTAGCTTTCAAAACTTATTTAGCAACTTGTAGTGGCATCTTTCAATTAAGCAGAAAAAGCAGCAGTGGTCTTTAGGGTATCTAGAAATGTATGGAGCCAGAGTGCTTCTTGGAAAGAGATTTATAAATTTAGAGCCTTGGTCTATCCATGCAATGGAATGTGAGTCAGCCATAAAAAGGAATGAAGTAGTGATATATGCTGGAAACATACTAAATAAAAGAGGCCAGACACGAAAGGTCATGTATTATAGGATTCCACTTTTATGAAATGTCCAGAAAAGGCAAATCCATACAGAAACAATGAAAAGCAACTGCTTAATGGGGACAGCGTTTCCTTGTGGGGGAATAAAATGTTTTGGAACCAGCCAGCAGTAGTGAGTGTATAACAGTTTTAATGTATCAAATGGTACTGAATTGTTCACTTGAAAATGGCTAATTTTAGCCCTGGCTTGTGTGGCTTAGTGGATTGAGTGCCAGCCTGTGAACTGGAAAATTGCAGGTTCGATTCCTGTTCAGGGCACACGACTGGGTTGTGGGCCAGGTCCCCAGCTCGGGGTGTGTGAGAGGCCACTGAATGATGTTTCTCAAGCACATTGATGTTTCTCCTCCTTTCTCCCTCCCATTCCCTCTCTCTAAAAATAAATTTTTAAATGTTTTTTTTAAATGGCTAATTTTATATGATGTGAATATCACCTAAATTAAGAAAATTTTTCTTTAATTCAATTTTTTTCTGAAAAATTGAGACAAATAAAAACAAAAAATAGAGCTTTGGAAGAAAGACAAAAATAATAGGAGGAATGTACTCTGGAAGAGATTAAGCTGGGCGGGCAGGCAACTTATTCAATGTCTCTAAGTACATAAAGAACTGCAGAAGGCCACTGTAAACATGTTCACCTTAATACGACTGATACAAAATAATAGAATTAAACTGTAATAAAAGAGAATTTGGCTAACACATAATGGCTCTGCACCCTACTAATGTGCTATTACCATCAACTAATTTGAAATCTTGTTTCTTAGGCATATTTCAAAGGCATTTAATCTGGAACCCAGAGGCAAACGCAAGCTCAGACCTGCATTTCCCACAGATGGTTGCTCCTGCCCCACCTCAGGGGGTGGCGCAGGCTTGCGCTTACCTCCGGGCTGTTCCTGTGGTGGTTGGTGTGGGCTCCAGGCCCCCTTCAAAGTCTGTTTCTCGGGAACTCCCTGTTTCAGATGGGATCTCGGTGATTCTCTGGCTGCTCCCAAAGGGGCTGTCTCTTTGAGAGCACTTCCAAGTCCTTCCCAGGATGCAGGTCCTGAGAACAGACCTCATCATCTGTGATGACACATTCCTGCCTAAGCTGCACTTTACAGCCCCTCAGGGTAGCATTAGAAAAGAATGTGACACAGAGGAAAGCAGAAGAGAAATATTCTCAGGGCCACTGTAAAATAAAAATAAAAATAAATAGAATTTGGTCTCAATCACTTTAACCAATCATTAATATGAAAGCACCTAGTATAGAGCCTGACATACCAGAGGAGCTAAAAGTGATATACATTTGTTGGAAGTGAGAGTGTCTGCCTCTACTTGAGAAAGCTCCTGTGATCTCAGCACTACCACCATTTCCTCTCCCCACAAATTCATACACGACCAAGTGCAATCCATTCCACTTTCGAAAGATCCCTTACATTGCTCCTCATTCTCTCTCTGTACTCTCCAGCCCGTCTGAACTCCTGTCATTGCAGCTTAACTGTCTGCCCTGCATCCTCTCTGCTGCTGGACCCTCTCCAGGGGTGTCCAAGCTTTCGGCATCTCTGGGCCACACTGGAAGAAGAGTTGTCTTAGGCCACGCGTTAAATACACTGTGACACATAATCACAAAAAACCCCATAATATTTTAAGTAAATTTATGATTTTGTCTTGGGCCACATTAATAGCCATCCTGGGCCGCATGCAGCCTGTGGGCCATGGGTTGGACACCCCTACAAGTCTAATCCATTTTCTCTCTGTACATAATCCAGTAGATCTTTTAAAAATGTAACATGACTTCCATCCCTGTTAATACTCTTCAGTGACTTCCCACTGCACACAGAATAAAACCCAAACTCTTCTAACAGCCTGGAAGGCCCTGCATGACATGACCCCTGCCTTCCTCTCTCACTTTCTCTCGTACCATGTTTCTCCTTGATCCTGAAAGCTGTAGCCACAAACCCTCCCTTCTTTACCAAACATCAAAGTCCTCCCCACCTGAGGCTCTTGGAGTGTGCTGTGCCCTAGGGCTGCAGCGCTCTCCTCTCCGCTCTAGGCACAGCCAGCTCCTTCTCACATCTCAGCACTAACGTCCCCTCTGAGGACATTGCCCCACTACCTGACTCCCCCGCAGTCATCCTCTATTAGATCACCTTGCTCATTCTTCCAGAGCACTTATCTGTAAGTATCTTTATTCATTTGCATATTGTGTTTCTTCCAAGGAATGCAGGATCCGGTAGGCCAGGTGCCCTGCCTGTCTTGTTCAATATAAAATCCCCAATATTGCCCTGGCCAATGTGGCTCACTTGGTTGGAATGGCGTCCCATGGACCAAGGGGTGGAGGGTTCGATTCCCAGTCAGCACCCATGCCTGGGTTGTGGGTTCAGTCCCTGGTCTAAGATCAATAAGCATGTCCTAGGGTGAGGATAAAAAATAAATAAATAAAATAAAAAATAACCCCCCTAATAGCTGGCATACCATTGTCACTTAAAAAAATCTCACAATATTTTAAGTAAATTTACGATTTTGTGTTGGGCTGCATTCATAGTCATTCTGGGCTGCATGCAGAGAGTATATGTTTTAGAGAACTGTTCTGAGCATTTTTACTTAATTAGAGACTCTAAACATTCACTAAATATATGAATGTCTAAGTTATTTCAGCAAATGTGAAATTCTTCCCATAGACTTAGGGCACAGGAGCAACTCAAGCTACCTAGTATTTTGGTGAATGGCATAGAGCTAGCATGACCAGTAACTGGATTCCTGTGCTCCTCACCCCAACTTCTTATAATCAAAACCAGAAGACTCTGGCTTCCTTTCCTCAACTGTTGCCCAGGTACTCTCTGTACACCCTCAACCAGAGGCCACAGCTTCCTCACCATTTTCTTTTTAGATTTTATTTACTTTCAGAAAGAGAGGAAGAGAGGGAGAAAGAGAGGGAGAGAAACAGCAATGGGCGAGAGATACATGAATCAGTTGCCTCTTGCATGCTCCCAACAGGGGACCTGGCCTGCAACCCAGGCATGTGCCCTAACTGGGAATTGAACCAGCAACCTTTAGGTTCACAGGCCAGCACTCAGTCCACTGAGCCACACCAGCCAGGGCAAATTTCTCACCATTTTCTGGACACCGCTTCTGCACTCAGGTCTGGATCTTCTCTGGCAAGATGGTGAGAAACTGCCCCCAAACCAGCAGCTCCAGGATCTGCTCTTTTGAGTATGTCTTAGGCCTCAGCTGTGTTCCAAGAGTGTGCTAAAAGCTTCATGGGGCCAGTTACCTCCTGACAGCAGAACTGCCTGAATCACTAGTGGGAAGAAGTTTCGTAGTCAAGGCTGTTGCTGTGAAGAGCTGATTTCTGTCCCTGTGCGGAGGCCTTGCTTGGTGATGGGTGTGCTTGGGGACTCTTGTTGCAGCCATCATTCACTTCAGGAACTGGCTCACTGGTTGCCACTTCCACCCTGAGGATTAAATTCCATTTCTTTTCATATCATTGGGAAGCAGTTCTCCTGGATACCAATGAAAGGAACCAGAGACATGAGATTGACGCAGATGAGCAGAATCACAGTTGAAAAAGGCTCAACTTTGAAGGGAGAATGGAAAAAATATAGCATAAAACCATTCTACATTCCTTCCCTCTGCTTCTTATGATTTATTTCTATCCTTTTCCTTTACTCCCTCCAACAATCCAAGCCAAGGACCCAAAGCACCAGAAATATCAAAAAAATATACTTTTCTCCCAGGCAGATTTCTCTCTGCTAAGAAATTCCTCAAACTACTTACACTGTAGTCCAGCTGTTCCTTCTCATGGTCCCCATGTCTGGGTCTTGTCCCTGCCCTTTCCCACCCTCAAAAAGCCTGGACCCACCTTCCCAATTGCCACCTCTTAAGAAGATAATAGTATACGAGTGCCTCTCAATTAACCTCTTTATTGCTGTGACACCCTCCTCTCTCCCACCACCATCACATAAAATCTGGATGATAAATGACTGTTATGGTGTGCTGTATGTTGGTCCCCTCCCCAGCATTCCTTCCCCACTTCTGACAGCAGCAGCATCTTCCTTTTTGAAAGAGCACTCTCTATTCCATTGGCTATTCTGGTGGGGCTATTCATCATTACAGTACCCTTCTACCTACTCCAGGAGTGGGTACCTGAAAAAGGCTGGGCCTGTCAAAATTCTTCTGAGATTTTACACACAGGTAGGGTGGGAGAAGTTCTGAATTTCCTGTGAATTGCTAAATTGGGAAGATGTAAGACTGGAACTATCTTCAGTTATGTCCCACTCAACATTCCACTTCTCTTCCACAAAAGGGATAAGCCTGTTTACAGGAATTTAAAAAAAAAAAAAAGATTCGGGTTGGCTTTCTTCCAAAGAACTTGAACTGCATTTATATTCTCTTTACATTTCAATGTGGCAGTAGGGGCTAGAGATAGAGGCATCAAAGATGATGTTAACAGTCCTTTTTAACAAAAAAGGAGCAGGCCACACATCCCCCCTTACCTTACACATTTTCATACACCTGCATTTTATCTGAAAGAATAATAAATACTAGTTTCTTTTTTTAAAAGATTTTATTTATTTATTTTTAGAGAGAGGGGAAGGGAGGAAGAGAGGGAGAGAAACACGGATGTGAGAGAGAAACATCAACGGGGTTGCCTCCTGCAGGCCCCGGGCTGGGGACCCAGCGCGCAACCCAGGCAAGTGCCCTGCGTCGGAACACAGCTGGCGACGCTTCGGTTTGCGGGACGATGCCCAATCCACTGAACCAACACCAGTCAGGGCAATAAATGCTGGTTTAGTGAAGAAGGCGGAGCCAGCACTCCTCGGGACCCCTGACATCCCATTCCATTCATACTTAATTTTAAAATTCTGGTCTCTCAAAAACGTGTTTCCTTCTGGCGATAATCCCCTCAGCGGAAAGCCGGATGAGAATGGAGACCAGACTGATTCCCTTTCACTCGGCAAGGATGCACTCAGTGAGTACTCCTAGACCACTGGGTACTAAGGTTCGGTACTGCGGCTGAAGTGGCGTATTAAAACACCTGCTGGCTCCCACTGCCGCGAGACGGGGAATGAGACGATCAGGGTCAAAGGCCAGGAGGAACCCGGACTGGTTATCTCTGATGGACCGAGGGCACCAGGGCGCAGAAAGGTGACCGCGGAGCTTGCGAGAGCCTCCGGGGCCTGGCCCGATCGCCCTAAAAAGACTCTGGCGGCAAAGGGCACCCAGGCCGGTGTGGGGCCCAGCTGCGAGCCCCCGGCCTGGAGCAAGTAGGGCACTAATCAGACACATGCACTCACAACTCTCTAAACTAGTTCAGCTGCCGGGCCGCAGCATTGGTGTGCTCTTTGCTAAGGTTCGCAGGCCCTGACACCGGACTACAACTCCCGGGGTGCACTGCGACGGCTGGGCACCGTTCCTCACCGGCATCGACAGATACAGCAGCCAATAGACAGAAGAAACTGCCCTCAAAGAGCCAATCCCTCTAAGGAATAGGCGGGCTCTCCCGTGGCGTAGTTCTTACGCAGCCAGTGGGAGTGTCAGCGGTGGGAGGCTTTTGCCCCGCCCCTAGCCCTGGCTCCTGGGTTCTGGTTTCCTGGTCCCCTGAGAGGTGAGTCCGCTGCAGGTGGGCGCGGGTGTGGGGCTGTTGGCGACTCTATCTTTCCAGGGGCCAGCCCGGGTTTGCACTCCGCCGGGAAGTTGAGCCAAGAGCGGGAGTTTTGCCAAGCCCGGGGCCCGAGACTGGCGCTCTCCGAGGCTGGAGCGACTGGGCCTTCGGATCCTCTGGAGCGAACTGCCACAGTGGCTCCAACCTTCCTGGTCGCGAGCCGGAGGCTTTCGCTAACTCCCAGCCCCCGGAGTGCACCGCGACCTGCCTGAGATCATCCTGTAGCTCGCGGCGAGATGCCGGAGGTCTGCCTAACTAGGATGCCGAACAGTTGGTGCAGGCTGCCTGGCTGACAACTTGAACTTTTCGTAGGGATTCCTGTCAGCCCCTTAGGTCATATTGCGCATCACCCCCCACCCCACCCCCGAGACTTCGTGTGCTTATTGCCAAAATAAAAGCAGTATTTTCCCCAGTTTCCTTTTAGGACGTTATGACTCTTCTCCTTTACAAGACAGTTCTAGAAACTGACGGAAAGATAGATTCTTTCCACTGCCGGGGACTGTGTCGTCTTCAAGAATTTGGGGTCAAGGCCAACGAATGAGAAGGCCCTGTCCTGTTGGGTAGGAATTTTATATTGGGGTAACTTAATTAGACCTGGTCTGCATCCTCTCCTCAACATCCTCAGAAGAACTTCGCTTCTAGCATCTTTCCACCGTTCGGAAAGACTTCTCCAGGGCCATGATCCCTTGGGCTTGAGCTGTTTACAAGGAGAGAAAGGCTGTCTCCTGAGCCCCAAAATGGCGGCTAAGATGGAGATAACTTTGAGCTCTCAGTCCCACATTCAGGCTTCCTCAAAGCAAGAAAGACACATTATAACAAAGCTAGAAGAAAAGCGGGGGGCACTACCGCAAAAAGACTGCCCGGATCCTGAGGTGTCCCGCCAGAGCTTTAGACGGTTTTGTTACCAAGAGGTGTCTGGACCCCAAGAGGCACTCTCCCGTCTCCGACAGCTCTGCTGGCAGTGGCTGCAGCCCGAGGTGCACACCAAGGAGCAGATTTTGGAGCTACTGGTGCTGGAGCAGTTTCTGAACATCCTGCCCCCAGAGATCCAGGCTCGGGTCAGGCATCGATGTCCAATGAACAGCAAGGAGATGGTGACTCTGGTGGAAGATTATCACAGAGCAGCCAAGAGACCAAAGCAGTGGGTAAGGAGGGTCTTCTCTAATGGTCCCCAGGATTTCTTTTTCATCCGGGTAGTGTTTGGTCTCTGGACCCCTCCCTAGATGGCTTCAAACATGTCTTCTGGCCTCTATTTTTGGGTACAGCCCTCCTTCCCCCAGATGTACCAGGTTTTCAGAAAACCTAGTCACTGGCACTGCAGTGAGGAAGTGGAAGATAGATTAAGGTTATTGATTCTTTGCTGAAAGAGCTTTGCCCATCCATTCCTCTTGAAGTTTTCCTACAATTGGGATTCTTAGTGTCATCCTGTTGGGTAGGAATTTGGTTTGGGGGGAACTTCATTGGATTTTATTCCAGTGAATTGTCTTGCATATTACCTTTGGATCAGTAAGTCACAGCTCATTTGGCTAATATTCCTTCCAACCCCTCACCCCCCAGGTCAGACCAAAGTCCAGCCCTAAGCAGGAAGCAAACAAGCATGTGCTTTTTGGGAATGGAAGCAGGGAACAGGAGTGGGGCAGTCCTCTTAGACCCCTGCTACTACTTGGACGTCTTTACCAGGGGAGCCTTGGGAAGAACAATCTATTACATAAAAGTGGTTTTTAATGGGCCCCACTATATTGTTTTCTAGTCCTACAGAGCCTGTTTTCAGAAGTAAGAAGACATTTGGGCAGAAGGTGGGAATCTGCTGAGCCAATGTCGTGGCTAACCCTAATGTCTGTGCCTGCTCTCTGATGACTTTGACTCCGGGCCCTGAGCAAGGCCCAAGCTTTAGGAGTATCCACTCAAGTATTGGCCGATTTGAAGCAGCTTTATTCTGGTTATTCTCCATGTCCTTCCCTGTGCCTCCTTGGAGAGTTTCAGCAGTGTCTATCAAAGCTGACCTGTATGCTGTTATCAGGAATTTCCAGGATAAAGGGGTCAAAAGAGAGGTCAAGCTGCCTTCAGTCAGTTCTCTGGCTGTACTCTAATTCGTGGGGCTTGTTTCTAGGTGGCCGTTTGCATGCAGGGGCAGAAGGTGCTCTTGGAGAAAACTGGATCTCAGCTTGGAGAACAGGAACTGCCAGACTTTCAATTACAAACTCCTAGGAGATATCCTAGGGAGACTTGTCTGGAGGAGCCTTCCCAGGCAGGACCTCAGGACGAGCTTAGCCCCCATCACTGGGAAAAATCCCCATTCCTTCTGGAACCACCCACCAAATTGGCTGGGACAGGTAAATACTCTGTGCCTCCTCTCCTTCTCATCAGTCCTTTATCTCCATCAAAGCATTCGTGGCTCTGAAAAGCCATACACCAGGTGTTGGGTTTATTTTTAATATTGTATGTGATAGATCTTTGTTCCCAAACAGATTTCACTAACAAGAGTGGTAATGATGCTGCACATAAGAAGTATATTTTTATTTTCTGTTAATGACTATTTGACAATGCAGTACACAATAGGACTATTCTACTGCCTACTTTTCTACCCCTTTCAGAGCTTCCTATAGTGGACAGATCCAAATATGACCACTGATGAACTTCCATGCAAGATGTAGCTGAGTTTCATCACTTAATGATCCCATGTTTAGAAAGCACCTAAACATGTTCTTTTCACTAGAGAAAAAGCCTACTCCATATTATTTTCTGCCTCTCTCTCCTGTAATATTTTCTGTGCTTTAAACGTTTGTGTCCACTTCCCTTCCTATCTTTGGTACAATGCCGGGATAACAGCCAACCCTATTCCACACAGCTCTGTAACTGCCAGCCCTGTTCCACGCAGCCGTGTGATCACTAAAACTGAATGACAGGCTTGGTGATGTGAACACAGGATACAGTCAGCAGGTTAGAGAAGAAAGTTAGTTACAAGGAAGCTGGAACCTTGATCCCTTCATATTTGCTACATTCAGTGAAACCCTTAGGTTTGAGTATTCTCAGAACTCAGGAATGGAGAACTGCCCCATATCTACAGCGTTCACGGTCCTGAATAAAGCGGACCGCCCATACTCCCTTCTGCCTCGGCAGAGGCAAGTGGGTGGGTGTGCCTTCTCTGTCTCCTTCCATTTGATTCCCGAGAGAGTACATTCTCATGCTTCTCATCCCTAAGACCCAACAGTGCCTTCTTTCAGAGCTGCATTGACCAACACAGTTGCCAGTAGCCACATGCAACTATTTAAGTTGTATTTATTGAGATATAATTCACATACTATAAGATTCACCCTTTCAAGTGTGAATTTTAGTATAAATACAGTGGTTTTTAGTATAATTACAGAGTTGTACAACCATCACTAGTTTCTGAATATTTTTATAACCTTAAAAAGAAACCTATACTCATTAGCAGCTCTCCATCCCTCCCTCTCTAATTCCTGGAAACCACTGTCTATTTGCTGTCCCTGGATTTGCCTATTGTGGACATTTCATTGTCCAGAATCATACAATATGTGATCTTCTGTGACTGGCTTCTTTCACTTAACATGATGTTTTCAGGGTTCATCCATGATGTAGCATGTGTCAGTGCCTTATTCTTTTTCATGGCTAAATGATACTGTATCAATGGGCATTTTGTTTATTAATTGATGGACACTTTGGGCTATTTACTTGAATATTTATTTGTTTACAAGTTTTTCTGTGAACATGCTTTCATTTCTCTTGGGTATGGAGTGGAATTGCTGGGTGATATGATAACTATGATTAACCTTTTCTTTTTTTTAAGATTTTATTTATTTATTTTTAGAGGGGAAGGGACGGGGAAAGAGAGGGAGAGAAACATCAATGTGTGGTTGCCTCTCGTGTGCCCCCCATTAGGAGATCTAGCCTGCCACCTAGGCGTGTGCCTTGCCTGGGAATCAAGAGAACGGCCCCTTGCTTCACAGGCTTGCGCGCAATCCACTGAGCCACACCAGCCAGGGCCTATCATTAACCTTTTAAGGAAATGCCAGACTGTTTTCCAGAGCAGCTGTGCAATTTTACTTTCCCACCAACGGTCTGCGGGGATTCCACTTCCCTTACATCCTTGATTATACTTGTTATTGTTGGTCTTTTTGATTATAGCCATCCTTTAGGTGTGAAGTGGTATCACATGGAGGTTTTGAGTTATTTTCCTTATAATTAATGATGTTAAGCATCCTTTCATGTGTTTTTTTTGCCAGTTGTATATATTCTTTGGAGAAATGTTCAGATCCTTTGCTCATTTTTAAATTGGGTTAGTCTTTTTATTGCTGAAAGAAAAGAGTTCTTTACATATTGCGGATACTAGATCCTTATATAGAGTTTGCAAGTATTTTCTCCTTTTCTGTGGGTTGTATTTTTTACTTTCTTAATAGTATTCTTTCAAGTACAAACGTTTTTAATTTTAATGAAGCCCAATGTATTTATTTTTTGTTTATTTGTCTGTGTTATTGGTCACATACCTAAATTCCCATCGCCTAATTCAGAGCCACAGAGATTTCCCCCATGTTTTGTTCAAAGGGAGATTGGTTTAGTTCTTACATTTAGGTCTTTGATCCATTTTGAGTTAATTTTTATATATGTTGTGAAGTAGGAGTCCAACTTCATTCTTTTGAATCTGGAAATGCAGTTGTCCCAGCACCATTTATTGAAAATACTGTCCTGTCTCCATTTCGTTGTCTTGACAACCTTGTTGGAAAACAGTTGACCATAATTCTGTAGGCTCCTTATTTAAATTAATTAAAAGGTTAAAATCCAGTTTCTCAGTCAACACTAGCCACATTTCAAGTATCCAACGGTCACATGTGGCTAGTGGCTGCCATAGTGAGTAGTGCGTGCGTGCATGTGCGTGCACGCACACACGGGGCTGTCTGCAGAAATTCCCTGGGATAGCACAGTTCTAGATGCTCTACTTGCCCATAGGCCGTTTCAGCTCATTTCCATCCTGATTCTCAGTCCCGGTGGTCACAAGTTAGGTAGTCTCTGTAAATAGGATGCACATCTAACCCATATTCCAGTTTCCAAACACAAATGCTGGCAATTTTATAAGGAAAGAAAATTCCACATTCACTGGATTTACCATTATTTGTAGAGATGGTGGTGGCCATTGAGTGTCCATGAAGAGAGAATATATTTGCAGTGTTGAAACTCCAATTCTCTTTTCATTCCTTAGTTGATACTCAGGCCCTACAGGTTTTCTTGTCCCTGTTTCTTCTTTCCTAAACCTTTCCTAAATTTAGGAAGGGTGAGATGGTTGAAGAACTTGGTTCCTAACTTTAATATAAATCAGAATCACACCAGGAGACTGTTAACTGCAAATTTCCAGTTCCCACTCCATCCCCTCAGAGATTCCGACTCACAGCCTGCTTGTTTGGCAGGTGCCCCAGATGAGTCTGATGCCAATTGCCAACAGGGGGCCACACTTTGAGAAACCTTACAGTACATTTCATAACTCTTTTGCTGAGTGAGGTTCTTTCTTTGAAGCCCAGAAAATGAAACATATTTCTTTCTAATTATAGAGGCCCCCAGCATGAAAAGTGAGAACAAGGAGAATCCACAGCAGGAGGGAGCGAAAGGAGCAAAACCACGTGCAGTGTCACCAAGCAGATCCAAAGGGAACGGTCTGCAGAGTCCTGAACCAAGAGGGGCAAATATGAGTGAGTCCCGGTTGTCACGGAGGCAAGTCAGTCCCCCAAATGCTCAAAAGCCATTCACTCACTTCCAGAGACATTGCAGGGAACTGGAATACATCAGCAACCTAAAAAGCCATCCACTGAGAGAGCTAAAGAAAAGCAAGGGAAGTAAAAGAAGCCTGAGCAATCGTTTACGTCTTAGTCACCAGACGACCCATTCAGTGAAGAAACCGTACAAATGCGATGACTGTGGGAAAAGCTTCACATGGAATTCAGAGCTGAAAAGACACAAGCGAGTCCACACAGGGGAGAGACCCTACACGTGCGGAGAGTGTGGAAACTGCTTCGGGCGGCAATCAACGCTGAAACTGCACCAGCGGATCCACACCGGAGAGAAGCCATACCAGTGCAGCCAGTGTGGGAAAAGCTTTCGCCAGAGCTCAAACCTTCACCAGCATCACAGACTTCACCATGGGGACTGAAAGCAGAGCCCTGGTCTTTCCGTTCAGAAGGAAGGTATTTGTGTTTCTCCTTCACCTTACTTGCATTGATGGTAAATCACCGTCTGGGTGACTTACGAGGAGAGCAAGAGGTCCCTGAGGAATGATTGCGTACATTTCCCGGAAGTCCAGAAGAAGCTGGTGGGGACATGACCATGCACAGTGGAAGGTGAAGAAATGGCAGGTCTGAGTATTGGTGGAAAGGGAACTGGGGTTTCTGCTGGAGAGCAGGGTGTTACCACTGAGGGAGAATCAGGATGGTCCTGCAGGTGCCCCCACCCCGTGTTGAATCTTTCCCGCACCGCTTTATTTATCCTCAAAGGTATATCCTACATATAGTTATACATTTATCGTCATACCAGACAATCTTTATCATGCATACGCTTCCTAATAAAGATGGGTGAGCCCCAAGAATGTCAAAGCATAAGTTCATTGGCATATAAATCCCCTACTATTCTTTCTGTAATTCCTAGCTATTCATAACGAAGGATGCGTGATGGGAGAGTATGAACGTGTTTGTGTGAGAATAGGGTTTCCAGATAACTATACAGTGCTTTTACCAAAATAAACACACACACGTACTGAGGGGTCTCTTTATACCAAAGCACCCTTGTTTTAGGAAAAGGTCTACACAGCTGCTGCCACCCTGCCCAAGCAGTAGGGAAAAGCCAGAACAAGAAGCAAGTAGTGGGTGTAGACTGCCAAGGAGAGTCCAAGGGAAGCCTTACTATTCTCCTTTCTTGCCTAAGCCAGTAGCTTTAAGAATAACAGAATGGGGTGGTGAACGTGATCTAAAACTGGATTATTTCAGTACATTTACTAAAAATCACTGAAATGAGTTAATTGTATGGTATGTAACTTAAGCCAAAATGACGTTTCTAAAAATGACAAAATGTATAAAATGTTAAAGCCCTGGAACTAGGCCTGAGAGATCATCTAATCCCACCCTTAATTGTCAAAGTGGGAATTAAAACCCAGTCAGTATACAGTCTTCAGTCACCCTGGGCAAGCCAGCCTTTGCTCTGCAAAGTCTTCATACTTAACCCTACACACTGACTAGCACTCATTCCCAAAAGGTGATGCTGCCTCACCTGACCCAGCCCAAGTTTCCTTTGGCAGATAAGGTGATGAGGGCCCGTGAGTGTCTAAAGACCTGGAGGAAGTCTCCTGAGTGTCCAGCGACATTTGTAGTCTACTCAGTTCTTCAGATGTAGGTTCCCCATCTCCCTCACCTATGCCTGGTTCCAGTAGAGGGTCTCAGCACAAAACACTGACTGACCTGCTGGCTCGCAGTCAGCTACCCATGTAGGAAAATAATCTTTCTCCTCTTGTGTGCAGCCCTCTCCCATGGAGCAACCTGAAAGTTTTACTGTCTTTCCTGGGTTTGCCCTGAACTTACCCATGCTGGGGTGGGATGACTCCTATTCAGGTAATTTGGTCCTCTGTTACCTTCAGAAAGACAGGGAATGGGGGAGCATTCATGCATAGGTGAGGGAGGAGGGAGGGCCTGGACCCAGCAGATTTGTCTGAAAAGCATTTTCCATCTACAGCAGACAAGGACTTGTAAAACCTGTCCCAGGGTACCATCGCCACTCCCAACAAAACTAACAGTGACTTCCCAATACCATCCACTAGACAGTGTTGAAATTTCTCCCACGTTCTAAAACAAAAGTGCTATTTATTATAGCTTTATTAAGGTGTATTTCACATACCATAAAATTCAATAATTTAGTGTTTATGTGTATTTACTGAGTTGCACAACCATCACCACCATCTGATTTCAGAAAATGTTCAATAGCCTAAAAAGAAACCCCATCACCTTAGCAGGCACCCCCCAACGCTGTGCTGCTTGAGCGCCCCCCTCTCCTATTCAGCATAATATATATGAGATCCCTCTACGCTGTAGGAATTACCGTTACTGTATGCTTTTATGGTGGTGGATGGTATTTAATATTTTATTGTATGGATCATGTTTTGTTTATCCAGTCATCAGTTGATGTACTTTGGGGTTGTTCCCACTATTTGGCCATTATGCTGCTATAAAAGGAGTTAGTAAAACAAAACAAAGAAGAATAATGCTGCTATAAACTTTCATGTGCAGGTTTTTCTGCAAACATGTGTTTTCATTGTTCTTGGGTATATACCTAGGAGGCTCATGTGGTGACTCAGTTGAGGAGCGGACAGACTTTTCCATAGGGTCTGCTTCTTTCTACACCCCCCCCTCCAGCAGTGTGGAGTGTTCTAATCTCTCCACATTCTTGTCAGCACTTACCTTTTTTTTTTTTTTTATTATAGCCATGATAGTGGATAGGAAGTGGTATCTCATTGTGGTTTTGATTTACATTTCCCCGATGGCTAATGATGCTGAGCATCTTTTCATGTGCTTATTAACCATTTGTGTATCTTCTTTGGAGAAGTGGATATTCAAAACCTCTGCCCTTTTATTGTCTTTTTATTGTTGAGTTGTAGGAGTCCTTTATATATTCTGGAATCCTTACCAGATGTATGATTTGCCAATATTTTCTCCCATTCTGCTGTAATATACTTTTTTGCACAATTGCAATACATCTCTTTAAAGCAGCTGCCACCTGCCAAAATACAAAAGTGACCAATACAGTCACAATTCCTAAATAGCCAGCGAAACGGAAGTGTGAGGCAGACCTCTCCGAATGTTATTCTTGGATCCAGGAACTCATCTGGGACCAGATGAGAGCAGAGCCAGCTAGAGGAACCCCAAGCACCTACCTTAGCCTCAGGGGTGACTTCGGTTTAGTTAGATCTGAGACGGCTTCAAAGGAAAACCAGAGGAATGGACTTTGTACCAAGCTAAGACCAAGGGATGGCTTTGTTCCCAGCTCTTTCATTCTCCACACCCGTGACCTGGATGTGTCACTTAAATTCGCCAAGCCTTTTCCCTCCACTTATGTGACTGGTGAAATGAACATGTGTGTGTGAAAGCATATTGTTTTTTGGGAAATGTCATATGAAAGGAGGATGAATTATGCATCATGTAAAACTGAGCGTCTTGAACTCTGCCAGCTCTTCAGACCCAAACCCTTGTGCCTAGAGTAAACAAGCAGGCCATAGGGATTCAAGGCCTGTGGCACTTGCTTATACCGTGGCCACCGTAGACAACGTCCTGGAAAGGGAGAATTTCTCCAAAGGGCTGTTTATGAATAAAACTGGTGTCCTAGAGACAGGTGCCCTGAAGCGGATGAATCCTCCTTTTTCCATAAACCTTATGCTGCTTTTTTTTTCATTGGGTTGTTTATTTTTTATTGTGGTAAAATATATATATAACCTAAACTTTACCATTTTAACCATTGTTAGTGGCCAGTGCAGTGACATTAAATACATTCACGGTGTTGTGCAGCCATTGCCCCATCCATCTCCAGAACTTTTCTTAAGAGGATTCTTTTTAAAATTTTTATTTATTGATTTTAGAGAGAGGGAGGGAGGGGAAGAAGGGGAAGAGAGAGAGAGAGTTGTTCCACTTATTTATGCATTCATTGGTTGCTTCTGACACGAATCAAACCCACAACCTTGGTGTTTGGGGTTGACACTCTAACCAACTGAGCTACCCAGCCAAGGCCAGACCTTTTTTATTTTAATCCTCATCCAAGGACATGTTTATTGATTTTAGAGAGAAAAGGAGGGAGAGAGAAGCATCAGTGTGAGAGAGAGACATCTATTGGCTGCCTCCCGTATATGCCCAACCAGGAATCTAACCCATGAGATACGCACCCTGACCAGGGACTGAATCCGCAAACATTTGGCCTGTGGGATGATGCTCCAGCCAGCTGAGCATCCTGGTCAGGACAGGGCCAGCAGTTTTGTATCTTCCTAAATTCTGTCCCCATTAAATAACAAGTCCCTATTCCTCCCTTCCCCCCAAACCCTGGTAGCCACCATTCTACCTTCTCTATGACGTTGTCTACTCTTAAGTATTTCATATAAGTGGAATCATACAGTCTTCTCGTGACTGGCCTATTTTGCCTAGCGTAACGTCCTCAAGGCTCATCCATGTGGTAGCACGTGCCAGAATTTCCTTCCTTTTTAGGACTGAATAATACTCCATTGTATAGATCACATTTTGTTAGCCATTCATTTGTCAATGGACATTGTGGTGGTTTCCATCTTTTGGCTTCTTACTTTTTGTAAATACATTAATTTCAAACAGTCAATGAAAAGTTTATCAGAAGACCCAGAGTCTTATGAGAGTAGTGTCATGTATTTCTGGAATACCTGCAACAGTAAATAAGATTTTATTTACTTCTTTTTAGAGAGAGGGGGAGGGACAGGAACACTGATGTGAGAGAAACATCAATCGGTTGCCTCTCGCACGTGCCCTGATGGGGGACCGAACCTGCAACTCATGCATGTGCCCTGATAAGTGCAGAGGTCGAGGGAAGGGCTTGCTGTAGAACAGGGGTGTCAAATTCATTTTCACCAGGGGACACATCAGCCTCGCAGTTGCCTTCAAAGGGCCGAAATAATTTTAGGACTGTATAAATGGAACTACTTAACAGTTAAGGAGCTGAAATTAACACAGTGTCACCTTGGCTGGGCTTGGGCTTGATTGGCAGATAGGACATAGATACTGGGTGCCTATGGATGAGGGGCGGGCCCCTCTACGGAATGTACACTGTTCCCCTCTGATTGGGCCATCTGGAGCCGGCCCTTGTGGAGCCCTCCAAATGTAGTTCCAGCCGGTTCTGCGTCCCTCTTGCGTCAGGAGGCATCGTGCAGTTGCTTGGGACAGATGGCCTGAAGCTAAAATGCTGTCCTGGAGGTTCATTCATTAAACTTGTTCACCCTTGTGAAAACTATTTATTGAATGCCTACTAATACCTCAGGCACCTTTAGGTGCTGGGGGGCGGGGTGCTATGGTGAATCCAGACGGTGTGCATGCTGTCTCAGCCCAGTTTGTGGTGGGGGTGGGGAGGCATATGAATAAAGCAGTTAAGCTAATGTAAAACTGCAACAATAACTAATAAAAAAGAAACTTAAACAGGAATTCCATGCCGGGAAGTGACTGGGGGAGGCTGCACTTGATAGCAAGGTCAGGACGCTCCAGCTCTGTCCTGCAAGGACAGTCACTTGATGGCAGTACCGATTCTTCAGAGGTGCACCTCACAGCCTCTCCTTTGACCCTGAGATGCTCTGAGGTAGACTTGATGATTAGTCTCTTGGCCTGTCAGGGGATGGAGACTCAGTCATTTTCTGGATGCTTGCACAAAACATTAAAAGCTGGGCGACTTTACAGCACACCTACAACAATGTACCTAGACTTCCAGCCTGTCTCCTTCTTCCTGACATACCCTACAATCCAGCCCTATTTTCTCCATGTATAGAACGTGAATGATACTGGTGAAATAATCCAGGAGAAGTGCTTAGCCCAGAAGGGTCAGGCATATAAGCACTTCATTAGTATTAGCCATTTTCATCACTATTCTAATTACCTGATTCTCTACTCCGACTTATCTGTTACTTTTCACCCCAATACCCATCCTCTCTTCTTCTAGTATCGTAAGTATCCCTTAGAGTCACTTCTTCCTTCATACTTGACCCATGTGATTTTGGTGGGGTTTGACCCCAACCACAGCTCCAGGAGAGGGGTTGAGGACCAGACCTGGCCAGTCTATTACAGCCTTCTAGCCACAGGGGTTGGTTCAGGGATGGGCTAATGAGCCAAATAAGTCAAATGCACTTCTAACAGGCATGTGGACCTGCTAGCCAAGTCGTTTTTGTTCCAAGATATTCAAGGTGTCAGCAGTTCCCCCTCTTGGAATTTCCCAGGCAGCCTAGCCTTCAAGTGTAGCACCATTCTGCCACCCATGGATGTTGCCTCACCTACACTTTTTACAGACAGGGATGTTATTGGGCCAGGTTCCTCTGTTTGAGCGATGAAAGCTACTTTGGACATTAAGACTTTATTCCTAGAGGGTTCAAAGTAGTAAGATGTAGACTCAACTTGTTCAAGTCTCATTCTCTGTGGTCTTGGCTCAACACAATCCTATTTTATACAAACATCACGTTTATCTCACGTCCTTCAAACATGGCTTGTAGCAATTGTGCATCTTTGCTAAATTATTCCATTTATGCCTATAGATCATAACTGAGAAATATTTCAGTCAAGCTTTTTGCTGAATTCCATACTGGACGTGGACCACCATTACACTTCCTGCCCGCTTGTGACAGCACCAGTGCCTATTCCCTTTCCTCCAGTCGGCCTTGTAGCTCTTTCCAGCAGAACCAAGAGCCAGGGCTCAGAGGTGCATGAATTACATCATGTTCAGGTGCAAGTGCACAACAAACTACTGAAAATATGCCTCTTTCACAGTAACTAACACTTAGCGTTTTTAAAAGATTTTATTTACTTATTTTTAGATAGAGGGGGAGGGACAGAAACATTGATGTGAGAGAAACATCAATCGGTTGCCTCGCATGTGCCCTGATGGGGGACCGAACCTGCAACTCATGCATGTGCCCTGATTCAGAATCGAAATGGCGACCTTTCGCTTTGTGGGATGATGCCCAACCAACTGAGCCACACTGGCCAGGGCACGTTTAGGGTTTAAAAAAAATATTTCTTCTGCATATCAATCATTAATATTATTACGCCGAAGAGATATTTTAATTACGCTTATGTCTATATTAATGTTTTTGTAAAAGTGCTATTCTTCTAATCTCTTAGGGAGATTTGACATATCTCCCAACATCTGGAAAATAAAGAAAAATGTAAAACCTGAAGTTAATTGTGAAGAAGCTTCATCTGGAAAGGTGACTTTCCATATTGAGGTATATACAGAACAGCATTTTTGGCATAAATTCTGACCTTCCCCTATACTTCCATAGCAAAGGAAGGAATGACAGCTTCCAGCTTTTACATCAGACCCGTTCTGTCCAAGTGCCTTCTAAAATAATTCTTCCTATTTCTTTCTGCAGCAACTCTGCTTGTAGAGGCCTCTTTCCCAGTTAGATTTCCCTCCCACCCCCACCACTCTTCATTCACTCGACTGAACTGTGAGCCCCAGTGTGTGATGAAAAGGCACTGACTGCCAGCTACTCCCACTGAAGGCAGAAACAGGAGACAAGGGAGATGGTGCTTTTTGGTATTTAGCAAAGATCATTATATCCCAGAGCTGACTGACAAATCTAACTGGAGACTATCTTTTACACAATTTTAAGCACCTCAGAGAGGCTTGAAGAAAAAACTCTAGAAGCCCTTGCTTTTAAATTTAAGACCCTGACGAACCAGCAGACTGGTGTCCTGTATCCTAAGGGTGAAGATATCATAAACAAAGAACCAAGGGTGACCTTAGCCTGCAGAGCACATGGTCTCAACTTTGGAAAAGCAAACTGGAAACAAAATAAGAAAGACAGAAGGGGGAAAGGAGTGGTGGAACTGGGCTAGGACTATCGGTTTCCCTTTTCTTTACTCAGTAACAGATCTTCCCGACTCAAACCAGTATTAAGTGCTTACAGCGGCAGCCAGCATCCTTTCGAACATTCAGTTCTCATTCTGCTGTTCTGTAGAAAGATCACATCTTCCAGGTACTACTTTCCATCCACTTAGTCTTAAAGAGGACTGTTATTGCTCCTGAGGTTTCCCAGCGATAATCCCATTTTAGTAAATGCTGTACCTCTATACTTTTAAAATGTAAATTCCATTCTCAAATCCCAATTAAAAGCCCACTTAAATGCTATTTTGCTGATACGTACACAATTTCACTTTAAAGAGAAACTATGAATTTACATTTACAAGATTCCCTGTTTTTTAAACAATAACCATTCCATTTAATAACAATGCTCCAACATTTACATATAACACAGTACCTAAAGACCTATATATTCTCAAGTATTTTGGTTAAATTCTGTATGTATTTTTCTTTGGAGAGGAATTTTTTTTTAAACCTTGACCCAATGAAAACTATTAGGACTGTACAGTTTGCAGTCTCTGATCTGAACATAGGGATGGGAGTTTGAAGTTATAGTGTTCCTTTTTTTCTTTTTTTTTGTGTGTCCTCTCTCACCTGAGGATATTTTTCATTGCTTTTAGAGAGGAAGGGGGGTGAGAGAGAAATGTCAATGTGAGAGAGAAGTATAGGATGGTTGCCTCCCATACACACCCAAACCGGAGATCAAATCCACAACCTAGGTATGTGCTCTGATCAAGAATTGAACCTGAAACCTTTAGGTTACGAGACGATGCTCCAACCGAGCCATATTGGCCAGGGCTAAAACGTTTTTTTGTTGCTTTATAACCACACATGTAAGTCAGGCACGGGATAACCACAAAAGGAGTGTGAAGGGATCTAGGATATGCACGTACAGCAGAGCCTCCATGAGGACCACCCTTATCCATCTCCTCAGATGCTTGCAGTGCTAACATGTGATACAAATGCCAACACATAATGCGGGGTGGCAGAATGCACAGCCTTTGGCGTCAGAGACCAAACCCAAGGCTAGATGCCAGCTTCAGCAAACTGCGTTTTTGTGTCTTGGGCAACGTACTGACTTCCCTTTGTGAGCTTGTTTCCTAGTTATGAAATGAGGATAGCCCTTTCTTTATCATAGATTTATTCTGAAGATTAACTTACCTGATATACCTAACGTATCTGGCATGCTTACTAAAGAAGAGTTACTATTTTTCATAGCAAGACTGGTAATAATGTGCCTTGGTAGAGACTGGAGGTAAATCTCCCTAGAGAGGAGCAAGTATCTTTCCCTTGATCAAGTCCAGGGACCAAAAATGATTATAGTCAAATTGCCAAAATTCCTTATAAACGCTTAATCACAACGGCCAACAGCATCAGATCTGAGAACGGGAACTCCACAGATACTAATAGCCGTCAAGACACTAACTAGTCCCAACCCATCTGGGAACTTTTCACATACGGGGAAGAAAAAGCTTCTAAGCCTTTCCAGTAAAACAGTAATAATATCAAACAAATATTACATTCAGATAGTTATAGCAAAAACCCCCAGAGATAAACATCCTAATTCCAGAACCAGATAAAGACACAACAAAGAAAGAAAACTACAGGCCAGTATCACTGATGAACATAGACGCTAAAATCCTCAACAAAATATTGGCAAACCGCATCCAGCAATACATTAAAAAGATCATACACCATGACCAAGTGGGATTCATCCCAGGGATGCAAGGGTGGTACAACAGTCACAAATCAATAAGCATAATACCTCACATAAGGGAACCCTAGTAAACTGTTGGTGGGAATGCAGACTGGTGCAGCCACTGTAAAGAACAGTATGGAATTTCCTCAGAAAACTAAAAATGGAACTGCCTTTTGACCTGGCAATTCCACTGCTGGGATTATACCCTAAGAACCCTAAAATACCAATTCAAAAGAACCTATGCACCCCAAATGTTCATAGCAGCACAATTTACAATAGCCAAGTGCTGGAAGCAACCTAAGTGCCTATCAGTAAATGAGGGGATCAAAAATCTATGGTACATTTACACAATGGAATTCTACACTGCAGAGAGAAAGAAGGAGCTCCTACCCTTCATGGCAGCATGGATGGAACTGGAGAGCATTATGCTAAGGGAAATAAGCCAGGAGGTAAAAGAAAAATAGCATATGATTTCACCAATAAGTGGAACCTAATCAACAAAACAAGCAAGCAAAATACAACCAGACATTGAAATAAAGAACAAACTGACAGTAACTAGAGAGGAGCGGGGAGAGGGATAAAATAGGGGAAGGGCCATCAAGGAACATGCAGAAAGAACACATGGACAAAACCAAAGTGGGTAGGTTCGGGGGTGGGAGGCGGGGTGTGGTGGGGTGAAAATGGAGCCAACTGTACTTGAACAACAACAACAAAGACTATAAAATTGAAAAAGGCACAGCTACATTCTTCAAGGCTCCCAGAGCCTGGCAAAAAAGACTGAATGAATCTAGTGCATAAATGACTGGGTCTGCAAGTAATTTATAAGAAATGTAGATAAATTGCTAAAAATATTCAAAAAGAAGAGAATAGGCAGGATTATGAAAATTTTTATAAAATAGCCTGTATTAGCAGTGTGCCTCAAAGGTATATAGTACTTTAACTGGCTCAGAATACAGAGTATGCTTAGGGAAGTAATGATATTAACTGTTTACCAAAGGTCTGGAAAGTTGAACTGAAAAATGGGGGCTTCATTTGGTTAAACCAAGATGACTCCTGGTGCTGTAAATAATTTAAGAGCAGCTCAGAGCAGTCTGGCAGTTTGCATGCCATCAGTTAGAGTTTGAAAAGGCAAGAGGCAAAGGCAGAGTGAGAAGCTAACGAACTACCGCAGCGGTCCTGGACAGTACATGAGCCCTGAGATGCTGGTAGTGAAATGGAAACGAGATTTGAGCAACAATGCTGAGGCCAAACCTACAAGACTTGGATTATAATTTGCATGTTAGTAAGTAGAAAACAAGGAATAAAAAACAAACTTTGTTTTCAAACATGGAATGCTTATTTAAAAATTTTTTTAAATGTTCTAGTATATGAAAAATAAAGAAACCAAACCAAAACAAAAAAAACGTACAGATATAAAAGTATTTACTTTCCTAGCTGCTGTATCTCCAGAACTGGCAAAAAAAAAATTAATTCTCTTCCTTCTAAAGCTTCCTTAGAAACCATGTAAACTAAAAGAACTCTAGCAGTAACCTTTAATGAAAACTGATTTTTTTAAAAAATGTGTTCTCCAACTTGTACAAATGGAATTTGAACAGTAATTGAGTCATTCAGTTAGAATTCTGGCTCCATTCTCCAGCTGTGGCAGTGTCTGTCTCCTTGATTATGAAATAGAAATCACAGTGCCTAAATTAAGGTTGTGGTGAAAATTAAATATTACATGGAATGTGTGTAAAGTGCTCAGCACATAGGGTAATTGTTCCCCATTTTTAGTATAGATAACTGAAAAGCACAAGCATTAATGAAAATCCATTGTATATACATAATGTTTTTCATATGGGTTCACTAATGAATAATGAGATGCACATTCAACTGGAAACTCCCCCCACACAGTCCATTTAAAAGGCTTGTCTCCTGTCTGGCTCTTCTGGTAGTGCACAAGCTCTGAGTCCAAAATTAAACTTTTTGCATACGTTTTGCATCTATGGGACTTTTCTTCTTTATGAACACTCTGAGGAAAAATAAACCTAGAACCCTAGCCGGTGTGACTCAGTTGGTTGGGCGTCACACTGCAAGGTGAGAGGTTGCTGGTTGATTCCAGGTGGGGATACATGCCTGGGCTGTGGGCTATCCCCAGTTGGGGGTGTGCTGGAGGCAACTGGTTGATGTTTCTCTCCCTCTCTTTCTCCCTCCATTCCTCTCTCTAAATAAATAAATAAATAAATAAATAAATAAATAAATAAATAAAATCTTTTAAGTATATATTTTTTAAAAAGAAATAAACTCAGATACAAAGAAAGCTCATCGCATATTCGGGACATTTTTAAGAGTCTGAACTGTGAGAACAAAAACAAATTTCCCCCACAATCCCTGCAGTGTTCAGTCATCCTTGTGGCCCTTTTCAGGGAGGGCAAGATGTGAGGGCCGCCTCAAGCATTTCACGCACTGAACGTACTGATAGTAGGTGGCTGTGTGTGCGTCTTCTCATGCAAAGCAAGATTTGTTTTCTGACCAAAATATTTACCAGAGTTGGTACATTCACAGGCTTTTTTTTTTTTGGTTAGCATGGGTTTTCAGATGCTGTGCTAATGCTGGGAGCCACAGAAAACCTCTTCCACACATGCCCCATGTGTAGGGCTTCTCCTCTATGTCGACATTCATGCGCTGAGTCAGATGTGAGTGCTGGTGGAAGCTGCTGCTGCACTCCGCACGGTGATAAGGCCCTTCTCACCAATACGGACTCTCCTGTGCATCCTCAGGTTTGCTCTATGACTGAAAATCTTCCCGTGGGCATCGCATTTATACTTTTTCTCTCCTGAGTGAGTTTTCTGATGCAAAACAAGGTATGAATTTTCACAGAAGCTTTGGTTGCATTCAGAACACTTGTACAAATTTCTGGCTTCTTCTGCAGGAAATTCAAGAATTTCACAAAGTGCTCTGGTATCTAACATTGAGACAGTTCTATTAATGGGGTATAGTTTTCAATGGTAACTAAAAGGCTTATGAAATTTTTCTTGAAAGAAGTTCCACCTGATATTTTCCTTTCAAAGAGCACAGCAGTGGAGTATTCTTCTAGGGCAAGCTCTTCAAGTCCTATAGTTTCAAGACTTAGCTGCTGATTATTCTCAATCTCGCCTTCCCCTCCTGTTGATAAAAACAAACCAAACCAAAGCATAAACAACATCCTGAAATAGCTGGGGGGAAGCAGGCTAAGGTAGCTACACAGAGGGCCAGGGAACTGCAGGTGCTTTATTCTATAACTCAGTCACTGATAATATACAAGATCAGGCGTTAGCAGGCTCTCCTGGCTTCCCAGAGAATCCAGTTTTTAGGCAAGCCCACGAGAAGAGGAAGGAGAAAATAGCTACAACTAAGTCACGGTCCAATGGGATAGGAACTAAGGGCAATCTTGACAGACATGGTCTAGAGGTGAGGTTTTCCAGTTAGTCTATTTAAGCCTCAAGAGCTGTTCATCGTTTAAGCAATCTCAAGTGATAGCTGAGCAACCACAACTGGAACAGAGAGTGGGATTCATATTTACCAAGAAAGAAAGAGAACAAATGAGTATTTTTCTACCTAGCAGAGAAACACTACAGTTATTAGAAATAGTTTTATTGTTACCGGGAGAGTTCTCCAAAAATTTTTTTTAACCTCTCACTGAGGAAAGATCAAGGTAGAGCTGCTACCCAAACACAGGCAAATAATAACCAGTCTCACTGCTAGGATCGCTGACAAAACTTGGACCTGCTAAAAAGTATTTCTTTCTAATATTTTTCCTTAATTTATAAAGCCAATATATCAATACAAAAGGGGTCTTTCCTCCCAAAGAAACAGCCCTATTATTGACCCAGCTTATTAGCTGGGAAGCATTTCTGGGCTGCAGTACATTCTGTGGGAATCCAAACAATACCCAGTGGTTTTGCTGATTTGAGGAGACCAAGTTCAAGGATGCCAACATGGTTAGAATTCGACAGCAAAATATCAGAGAAGAGGCAGGTGCCCAGGCAGAAAGCTCTAGACATCTAGACAGGGCCCCCTGAAGACTCTGGCTAAGTACTAATCTGTACGTGCATGTGAGAAAACTACCCCAGGCCAGAGAAAGAACTACCAAAAAGGAACAGACAGAACAATCTCCAGAGTTCACATAACAGTTCAATAGTTCACGTTCCCACAGCCAAAGTGGAAAGACTCCCTAACAGGCACAGGCAGTATCCTCAGAAAGGCACTGCCTTAGCAGCAAACCAAATCCACCCTTGACTAAAGGTTACTCTGAACACACTCTAACAAAGTAAAAAGCAAGCCTTGAAAGGAATGTACTGACTCCAAGTAACTGCATTGCACTGCACTACAAAGTTCAAAAATATTTTTAAAAATACAATAAAAAGCCAGCTCCAACAACATAAAACTCACAATGTCCAGCATCCAACCCAAAATTACCAGACATGTAAAGAAGCATAAAAATATGATCCATAACTAGGAGCAAAATCAATCAACAGGCCCAGAAATAACACAGATGATAAAACTAGTAGAAAGAATGTAGGAATATCTATTTAAAGATACTTCATATGTATAAGATAGAGGAAAACATGAAGAAAAAAGTCAAAAATATAAAATATGAATTATAGGATAGTTCAAAAAGTCAACCTTCTTCAGGGATAAAATCTACTCAAGCACAGAGTTCCCCTTAGGTAAAAAAGGCATAGCACCCTCCTAACAGTCATCGATTTCCAGTCTTTAACGAGGATAGTAACCTATACTAATGGAGTTTCAGAAGTAAAATTGTGAATTGGCTATAACAAATATTTGAGAAGGTAACCAGGTATTGCCAATATCTCATGACAAACCATAGTCACTGTACTAGAAAGAATTTTTGTGTTTTAAAAATCTTATCCTTTGAAAATTGCACTCTCATGCAAGTTCTTATCATATCTACATAAAGTTCCCGGGGACAGGTCCCAATCCCCCACACCAACATGTGGATTAGACATGAAATCCTCATCACAGAACTGATGAAACTTCCAATATTCAGAAAAACAACTGCCTTACCCATTAAGGCCTTATCCTCAAAACACTCCTGGGTGGTGTCTCTGCTGAGGGACCTCTGGGCAGGTTGCAGACTCACTTTCCTCTTGAGAAAAATACACAAGTCAGGTCTTCATACAGCATTTGTCCCTTAAACAACATGAGAGCCCACCTCCGGACAAGAGCTGGGAACACCATCCCCTCACTCAGTCCAGGAAGGCTGAGAAGAGCTAGAAACATTAGCTGCACGGGAGAAAACGGCTTAGTGTAAAGGGTTCCTGAGTACCGGGGATGGGATATAAATGGGTTCTAAGGGCTGCTGGTGGGGATTGGGAAGGAGTGAGTAAAAATGGACATATCTCTTTTTTAATCCTCACCTGAAGATATGTTTTTATTGATTTTAGAGAGAGAGGAAGGGAGAGAGAGAGAAATATCAATGTGAGAGAGAAACACCAATCGTTGCCTCCTACAGGCACCCCAACCAGGGATCAAACCTAGGTATGTGTCCTGTCAGCGGATTGAACCTGAAGCCTTCTGGTATATGGGAGGATGCTCCAACCAACTGAGCTACCCAGACAGGACTAAAAATGTACATAATTTTTGAGTCAGTGCTATAAGGACCAAGACAGTAAATTGTGAAGTTCTAGAAGGGATTACTAGAAGAGAGAGGTTAGGGAACAACTCTCGGGGAACATTAAGTAAGGATGCTCTAGGAAGGGTGTCCAACCTTTTGGCATTTCTGGGCCACAACAGAAGAGGAAGAGTTGTCTTGGGCCACACATTAAATACACAAACACTAGCCCTGGCTGGTGTGGCTCAGTGGATTGAGCAACAGCCTGTGAAGTGAAAGGTTGCTGGTTTGAATCCCAGTCAGGGCACAAGCCTGGGTTGCAGGGCCAGGTCCCCCAGTTGGGGATGTGCAAGAGGCAACTGATTGATGTATCTCTCACATATCCATGTTTCTCTATCTCTCTTTCTCCCTCCCTTCCCCTCTCTCTAAAAATAAATAAATAAAATCCTTTAAATACCCAATAAATAAGTAAATACCAAAACACTAACAAAAACTGATGAGCAAAAACAAGGTTGTAAGTAAAATTATGATTTTATGTTGGGCCGCATTCACAGCCATCCTGGGCCTCGAGTTGGACACCCTTGCTGAAGGTAAAGGAGACAACTAAGCAGCCCAGGAAGAATCATAGAAGAGACAGGGATTCAGGGTTCTCCCAACACCCTTCCCTTTGCTAGTCCTTCTCCTTCTTCCACATGACACTCATTGCTAAGTTCACTGTGGTATCACATCCAGGCCTATTCCCTCTTCCCTAAATTTACCAATCCTATATAAATCAACAGAACTTCAATGGGATTAACAATCACTTGGAGATTTTGTTCGTGTTTATTCAACAGGTATGGAAGCCTAGAAATCTGTACTTTGAGCAGCATTTCAGAAAGACACTTGAGGTACCGTAAGAGCCTTCTACTACGCGTCTCGTTCCCAGGCGGTGATTCTGAAAGTAAGAATTTGGTAAGCCACTTCTCCTATGTGCCTGGGAGCGAAAACAGCTTGTTGAAAGGGATATTTGGAGACCAGAGGCGCTCCCATTACAGAGGGCCTACTTTATTCTAAAATAGGGCAGGCAGAGCACAGAGAGTAGCTACTGGAAGTGGGACTGGGAGGTAGGGACCTGATCTCACCTGGGCCCCGGCTGTCGAGAGCGTGGACGCTTTTTGGATGCGGGAGTGCCTTCTTCAAGACGCCACACGGGCTTCGGGTCAGAACTGGGAGGGACGAAAGTAGTCCTTAGAGGTCCAATTCCGCTGCTAAACTCCTTCGCGCATCGCCAGCCTTCCTCGCTCCCCTTTAAGACCTGAGCCAATGGAACCTCTCATGGTCCCAAGCTCGGAAGGGCCTTCTCCCGCTCCAGAACTAATGATTTTGGGAAACCTCCCGCTACCCAGGCAGAAGTAGCAGAAAGCGACCCCCAATCGAAACCCGAGATCACGAATACAGACCACAGTGAGTGACCCACGCTCTCATTCTCCCCAACGGTGGGGCTGCCGGCCTCAAGCTGTTAAGCAACTCTGCCCTTTGATTGGACAGCGTGACCGTGGAAGGGTCAGTTTTCCTTTTGTTGACTTCGACGCCAGACGGATAGGTCACCGGGCATTCTGGGAGATGTAGTCTCTGTCCAAGCAAGCATTTCCGGTTCCGCTGCCTGGTCTCCTTGGTGAGCTCCCTGCTTGCTGATCCCAGGAAGTGGAGTGTTAGAGTAACTCCAGAGGGACGTAAATGTTTCCGGAAAGGATGACTGCAAGAAGACGGGAGACTCGATCCCGGAAGATTATAGGTATCGAAAGTTGGCTATAGCGGGCAGTGCCCTGTGGGCCCAAAACTTGGGTCTCGCTGGGGTGAGGTGACTAAGTGACCAGAAATGGGGGCCTAGTCTTGGCCCGAGCAGTACCCTGTGTCTTGGGCTAACTGCGGGTACGTGGAAAATAATGGAGAGTCAGTGTGAGCGAGGTTACGATCGGTTTAGGCCGGATTGCTAGTCTAAGACCCAATGTAGTTTAGTCGCTGGTCTGGGGAAAAATGGCGGTATCTGTAATAGTGTTAACAATAAAAGGAAGGAAGACAAAATCACTGGCTTAGAGGCATTGTATTCTGGGGGGCTGCAGCCCAACTGAGGTCAAGCTCAGAGCCTGAAGTGGGGATTAGAACTGTCGATTTGCTTCTCAGAAGGCTGTGTGTCTAATGATACCTCACATGGGGCCTGCTCCCCTGCCACATGTATTCCCTGCTGATGGCACTCGGTGCTGTGCTGTGAGGATTTGGAATTTAAAAACTGAGCTCCCACCCTGGCCAGGTAGCTCAGTTGGTTAGAGCATCATCTCAATATGCCAAGGTTGTGGATTCGATTCCCGATTAAAGCACATACAAGAATCAACCATTGAATGCGTAAATAAGTAGGACAACAAATCCCCCCACATCTCTATCTATCTCTGTCTCTTTCTTTTTCCTCCCTTTCCCCCTCACCGTTTGCCCTCTCTGAAGGTCAATAAAGTTTTAAAAATTAAAAAATAAAAATATTGGGTTCTTTTGGCCAATATACAACTTTGCTTTTCTCAGGTGCAAAGAGCTCAGAATGCCTCTCCTCAGAGTCTGTTTTCAAGGAAGTTGTGAGTTTTCAGAGGTGTTTGTATGAAAATCCAAGGTTGATGGGTACCTTAATAGAAAATTCTGAGTGAACCTCAATATATTTTCTTATTCTAGTGTCAGGCATGTACTTATACTTAAAAGGATACTCAAGGAACAGTCGCATGGTTGTTGAAATAATATTGTCGCAATTCACAAATTAGGTATGGGAATTGGGCGGAATAGCAGGATAGTTGCAGCTGCAAGTGACAGAAAACCCAACAAAACCATGTTTAAATGTAAGGCAGTTACAGATTGGTTAATTCAGGGGTTCGGTGACACCATCAAGGTCCTAGTGCTTTCACATTTCTCTTCTGCCATCCTTAGCAGGTTGGTGAAGGTGACATGCATTGTGCCATGTACTTATTTATCCTGATCCAGTCACTATCAAGAATAAAAAGCCTCCTTGGCCCTGTGGGAAGGGCCCAGACTCCCTGACCATCTATTTGCACAAAATCAGGGCTCTGTTGGAAAAGAAAAAGAAGGAAGTAGAATAGATAGATAACTAACGGAATGCCACAAGTGACATCAGTTGACAGGTAGCTAAGACCTAGGTTTTGTGGGAGTGGGTCCCAAAAGATGTATCTGGTTGTTCCAGGAGGAAGGAAAGAGGTGTGGAAGGGGCAGGTGTAAGAATGATAAAGACAAACGTCCCTATGACCTAAACCAATCCAAAACATAAATGATTAAGAAGCGCTAACAGCCTGGTATATATTGGTCTGAACCAAAAGCATGTTCATTGTAGAGTCACAGTGCTGCTCAAGGAGTCCCCTTTACCCTTTTCCTTTGTTTATATTTAATGGTATTCTTATTTAAGGCATGTCTCATTTGGGACTCAGATTCTCCTGATTTTGATTTTTAGCCCTTTCACCAAGAATGAGTGAGAGGTTCTCATAGCTCTTTCCTTTGAACTGTGTTCTCATTATTACAGACAGATAAACAGTTTCCGATGGCTGGAAATGAAGCTTGTGGCATTAACTCAGTGGACGACCCATATCTCTGAAATGGGAAAGGAAGCAGAATCTTCCCCAGACATTCTAACCAAAACTAAGCAAGCAGAGCAAGAAAGGAGAAGCTGGAAAACTTGATCTTGCTGAAAGTAAAGGGATGAGACAGGAAGTCTAAGATAGACTGGGATTGAAAGAAAAAGACAGTTATACGCCTAACTTGATTTTTAACGAATCAGAGATGCTTGAGTATATATCTATTATATGTCCAAGTGAAACATTTTAACCGTCAAAATTTTCAAAATCCTTCTGCCACAACTTCTGACAAGTTTCATTATTTCAGTCTTTAATAATAATAATAATAATAATAATAGTAATAATAATAATTGTCAGTATTAAGATTCTTCCTATAGCCAAACATCTGCCTTCTCTCTGAAGATCACATCATTTTTTAAAAAATTAAACATAACTGTTTATCATTTAAAAAGCAGTATATATACATTTTAGGAAGTTAGAAAATGAAGCTAAGAAAAAATCAGACAATAAAAGCACCACATTCTTATCACCTAGATATTACCACTGTTTACTCCTCAGTGTATGTATTTTCCTTGGTAATTTTAAACATGATTTCTAGAATTAATTGTTTACTAAGTTTAGTATTTTTAACATTCCCAGATGGCACTGTTTTTCAGGGTACATTACTTAAAAGTAAGTCGCTGGTTTTTATAGCCTTCAGTGTATGTTATCGACGGGAAATCGGCAGGACCTTCTCACAGTGCATCAAAGGAGTTTAAATAAAAAAGGCTATCTTTTTTCCCCCAACTTCAACAGAGGCTTTTCTCACAGGTATCCAGAATGCCTGACTGAGCAGTTAAAAAAGTAGGTTTACTAGTATCCAGTCTGTCATTGAGGAAAGGATGGCTATAGATCGTGCCTGAAGGAATTACTTTCACCACAAACAAAAGGCTGTCATGATTTTGAAACTAGTATTACCTCTAGCTGGGCAGGAGCTCCTTCATCAGAAGCGGGATCAGGGCTCTAAAATGTCTAAAATGTACCCCCTCGGTTAATCCCATTACCAGAAAATGGCTTTGCTCCATGTCAACTCTAGCAGAATTCTATTTTAGTCATTGAGGCCAGAAATGCTTCCAAAGTAAGATTGTGGACCAACTGTTACTGATTATGGAATAGAACAGAAGCTGCAACCAGAAAGCCCTGGAAAGCAATGAAATCTACAGAGAATGCAGGTTAGACAGTGAGGGTGGGAAAGAAACAATGGGTTGTATAGTAGTCAGTGGACTGCATGCTTAGATAATTAATTTATCCCCAAAGGGCCATCAGATTTAGAGAGTTGAGATCAGGAGTTTAATTGTCTGAGACAACTGACCTAGGAGTTACGGAGGCAGCATGGCCAGGAGGGGAGTGATGGCCTTGCCTCTCACCCCTGCAGCATGCAGAAGGGCAGTACCTGGAGGAACAAGGCACTGAGCCAGCCTTGTGGGGAGGAGTTCCAGGGGGTGAGGCAGAGCCTACTGTGTCCTGCCGTATGTGATGCTCTCAGTTAGAGGAAACATCCTGAAATGAAGTCTACTTTATTGGTCAATTTTTAAAAAATTATTAATACTGAGTGATAAAGAAGGTTTACTGAAACAACTGCTTTTACTTCGCTGGTAAATGGGTGAATGAGTATATTCTTTTGTAAAGTAATTTATCCCCACTGTTTGCATTGTGAGGTTTAAAACTATTCATAGTTTTTCATAGTCCCTGTCAATCTAATTTGTAAAACCTCTCTGTATTGATTGGGCATTTGATTTCATTAACTATACAAGGAGACCCAAAGTAACATTGGCTTAAACAAATAGAGATGTATTTTTCTTTTACATATAATGCAAGCTAGTATGATCGCTATGCTCCTGAAAGTCATTAGGGCCCTGGCTGGTGTGGCTCAGTGGACTGATTGCTGTCCTGTGAACCAAAGGGTGGCGGGTTGGATTCCCAGTCAGGGCACGTGCCTGGGTTGCTGGACAGGTCCCCAGCCGGGGGCACACAAGAGGCAACCGCACATTGATGTTTCTCTCCCTCTCCTTCTCCTACCCTTTCTCTAAAAATACATAAATAATATCTTTTTTAAAAAGAAAGAAAATCATTTTTAAAAATAAAAGGAAAGTTGTTAGGGACCCAGGCTCCTTCTTCTTTGTGCTGCACTGCCCTTAGGGAGTTTGCTTCCGTGACTCCAGTCCGCTGGCTCACTTCCACATGTGCATGGCAGCCAGCAGGAAAGGGAAAGGGAGGGCATGTCCCTTCCTTTTCAGGGCGGAACTGGGAGGTTGCATCTGTCACTTCAGTTCACATCCCGTTAGCTAGTCCTGTGGTCACATAACAGCACCTAGCTCAAGGGAGGCTCGGAAGCGTGGTATGTATTTATTCTGGGTAGCACATGCCCAGGTACGAAGCGCAAGTTTTATTGTAATGCGAACGTAGGAGAAATTAGACATCAAGGGCAACTGGCAATAGGTGCCATGTTATCCTGAGAAAATATGTTGAAAATGGAAGATTAATTGAAATATATGGAAAAACATGAAGATGGCTATTGCAGAGTAGAGAAAAATTGGAAATGACCTAATGTCTAAGTATGAGGAAAGACTGCAGCCAATGAAGATGATATTTATAAGGAGTTTTTAATAGCATGAGGAAATGCTTCAATTATAAGTTTAAAAATGAGATATAAAATTATAGATAAAATGCCATAGCTATTAAAAATATACTGAAAAGAGCAATAAGGAGACATGCTAATGCTGAGGGATCATTGTTGGATAATGAGGAAAGGGAATTTTTTTCTTCTTTTTACTTTTCTATATTTTTCTTATTTGTTACAGTGGGTATACATTTCTCCTATAATTAGCAGAGTAATTAAGTCAGGGCTCTGGATTTAGATTTCTTGGGTTGAAATTCCTCCTAACAGCCTTATCATTTCGTGTTACTTATTTAACCTCTATAAGGCTCACTCTCCATATCTGCAGAACACGAATAATGATTGTAACTACCTCATGTGATTGTCGGGATGATTAAATGAGATAATGTGTTTTACAACACTGAGCATGAAGTCAATGTTCAAAAAGTATGAGCTTTATAACTGAAAAGGTTTTAAAATTAAAATTATCATATATTGGTCCTTTAGCAATCAGATAGCAATTAGTGCAGTCCACGTATCACTTCCAGTAATGAGGTGTTTCCAAAGAACATAGACAGAATAAGGCTGAATTTTGAGAATTAGACTGGGAAAATAGAAATAAAATCACATTTCTGTAGAAATAAGTAACCTTAACCAAAACCTGGAAAGTTAGTGAAGTCAGGGCTTACGATCTGAAAAGGAATGTGTTTACAGAGGGGCCAAGTTTGAATGGCGCCAAAAGAAAGAAGGGTCATCATGAGCGTGGCGGCCCTTCGGCACTGTTGGGACACCAGGAACACTGACTTGGGGGACAAGCACTCCTGACACCATGGAAGGGTCTGTTGTGCCGTATGCTGCCTGAGTAAAAGACTCTGTTTTCCTTCCTCTTATACCCTGCTCACCAAGAACTTTCTGGTTGGTAATCTAGCTTCCCAGGAATAGTATAGAGGAGAAGTGCCTGGAGCAGGGATCCAAGTATTGGAGTGACTCTTAACTACAAGACAAGCAAACCAGCATTTGGCATCATTTGGTTTAAGCCTCAGTCTTGTGAGTCTGGCTGGTAAGCCCAATCTCAGGGTGCACTGCCAATGTAAGTGGAGAGCCAGACTGTCCCAATATACTGGCCTGACTCTCTGAGTCCAGGCTAAGTGACCACACGGTCTGCAAAATAGGAATAATGATTACATCTATCTCTGTCACCTGTGTCTTGGTTCTAATTGCAGCAAGCAGTATCATCCTCGGTGATCTCTCATACACTTGCATCATTTTACACCAAAAGGGAATTTCTTTGAAAGCAAAATATTTGGTTCCTGATTGTACTGGCTTTGATCCATGCAATGTTAATAAAACCTGCAGAACCATGACTCAGAATAATCTACTCCAACTCAAGCCAGTCCCAGGGAGTCTTTCTCCTCTCGTGGGGGTGCTGCCAGGTGGTTCAGAGTCCCCTCAGGCAGAACAGACGCTGGTCAACAGGCTGACTGTCCCCAGAGCTTGCCAGTGAAATGGCTTGTTCATGATCTGTTTCTGGGACCCTGAAGAAATGTTTTTAGGGTCTTCCTGGAAAGGCTGCTTTTGGAAACTTAGCTTCTTCCTGGGTGAATCAGGAAAGTTATGATCCAAGAGAAGGCATCATAGCTTTAAATGGTGGAACAGTTCGTTTGTTCTTTGGCTTTCATCCTTCATGGTGTTGCTGGGGAACGAAGCTTCATTCCGCATGCTATAAAGAGCTGGGTGGGGTTCTTTCATCATCTGTAAAGTGGGAGAGCAATACCTACCTTTCAGGGCCATTGGGCAAATAAATGAGTACATTCAGGAAGCACTGTAATACAATGAGTAGCATGTAGCAGACACTCAGCAAGTATTCGTCCACCCATATTCCATTGTCCTATGTAAGTGCCTCTGATGAAATCCTTATCAAACCATCTTGTAATTATGTATCTTCTCAAAGGCAGAGAATGCATCTCAGTCAACCATTTGTACCCGCACCTCCTCGCACAGTGCTCGGCTCTCTGTAAGTGAGGGAAGAAAGAAGGAAAAGAATCCGATATCCAAGCATGGCCCTCATCTCATGCACACTCACTTTTTATTTAGGAAAATGTCATATTGCTTGTCTGTGTAAATAAGATCTCTGAGAGGATACCAGACACTGTAGGAGTGGTTACTTGGGGAACTCTGGCACTTGGAGTCAGAAGGGAGGGAAACTTACTTCTCCAGTCAGAAGGGAGGAAAACTTTACTTTTTGTCCTGCTTTTGAAAATTTACCATGGACACCCTGGCTGGCGTGGCTCAGTGGATTGAATGCCAGCCAGATTGAAAGGTCACTGGTTGGATTCCCGGTCAGGGCACATGCCTGAGTTGCAGGCCAGGTCCCCAACTGGGGGTGTGCGAAAGGCAACTGAATGATGTTTTTCACTCTCTCTTTTCCCTCCCTTCCCCTCTTTCTAAAATAAATCAATAAAATCTTTTTTAAAAATTTACCACGGGCATTCATACTTCTAAAACATGTTTATGTCAGAAAATTCCCCCAAATTAAATCAAAATCAAAATCAAAGTACCATGTTGGGCAGATCTGTAAAAATCATATAAGGAAGAAATATCTGTGGTTAATAAAAATAGGAAAAAGTGCTCAAACTTACTAAGAAATACGCATTAAGACAATGAGATCTTCACCTAGATTGTAGAGGTAAGGACTGATAATACTCCATGTTGGTAAGGATGTGTGAAATAGGAGCCTTCTCACTTGAAAAAATTTAACCAACATTCCAAGAATTTTCCCTAAGGAAATAATTGAATTGTGTACAGATTTCTGTACAAGGTTGTTAGCTGCAATGACATTACAACCCAAATGTCTGGGTATTTGGTGGGGAAACCCAATCATCAACCCCTGCTATCCCTCTCCCCACCCTCAGTCCATCCGATGCAGCAGTGAGTGGGGCCCTAGGCAGTGCCATCACCCAAGTCAGTGTAAGCAGTATGGGCCAATGAGAGCCTGGGAACAAAGGGAAGAAGTGAAATTGAAATGCTGTTAATTTCTGGAGAGATCTTGGCCTTGGATATTCAAGGGACTGCAGAGAAAGTTAATTCTTTTTTAGTACAGTATGTATTACTTCCATAATTAGCAGAGTAATTAAGCTAGGGCTCTAGAAGGGCAGAGCCTGCTCAAGTAGATGGTAGCTTGTTGCACTGCGTGGCCCAGAGGAATCTGGGTTCCTTCCTATCTCTGAAGAAGGGGGAGGGTTCGGCAGCTGAAGAGGCAGGAATTCAGGGGTTTTCTTCCAGTTCTCCATAAAGGACTGTCTCTATGTGGCCGTTTGGAATGTGGCTAGACTACAATTGTAGAGACTGCTGGTTTTGCCCAGTCATAGTACCTCTAGGTATCTCTCTGCTTGACCCATGGCCAGAGGGTAAAAAGAGCCACGAGTAGACAAGAGAAAAATAATGATAAACCTGAAAAGATCTTACAGTAAGAGAGGGGGGGAGCAGGCAGAGCTCTCAGAAACAAAACGGAGGAGACAGATGACGGCGCTACCGGCAATAAAAAGGACTGGAGGTTTGTAGCAAAACTTTCTGGAACTGAACAGCATGTTTTGTTTTTTATTTAATTCAGTAGATAAACGAAGGAGAGGATGCTCATCCCAAAGCCAGTGGTCTCTTCGATCAAATGTAAGAAATATCTCAAAACACACCAAAAAGAGAAAAAGAAACCAAGAAGGCAAAAACTGGAGGAACCAATCAGTGCTGAGCTCAGTGCCGATTAGAGCTTTCCTGAACCAATCCCTGTGACCAAGAGGTGCCCCTCCCACCTGCTGGGTTATCTAAGTCAATCGCCAAGCCCAGGGGGAAGGCCGACCAAATTGGTTAGCGCTGATTAAGATCATTTTGAGGGTGGAGTCAATACCACTCACAGTGGGAGAAGGTGGAATGTTTTTTTAGAACAATTATCTTGACTATCCCTACAGTAACATAGTACCTAACTGAAACAATTGTCCTAAGGATCAGTGAGATCCTATGTAAGACGCTTAACACAGTGTGTGGCACTTCGTAAGCCCTGGGAAAAGAGCTACTGTTATTTTCTCATTTGTGTTTAAAAAGTGTTTTTAAAGTTTGAATGGATATGTATGTCCTCAGGTTTTTTTTTTAAGATTTTATTTATGTAGCTTTAGAGAGAGGGGAGGGAGAAAGAGAGGGAGAGATACATCAACTCGTGGTTGCCTCTCCCATGCCCCCCACTGGGGACCTGGCCCAAGACCCAGGCTTGTGTCCTGACTGGGAATTGAACTGGCGATCCTTTGGTTCACAGGCCAGCACTCAATTCACTGAGCCACACCAGCTAGGGCCCCTTCTCACTTTTGACAGTTCATTTTAAATTCATTTTAAGCTCACCTGTACACTGAATCTTAGAAACAACAGAATGTTCCTTTGTCGTCAGCTAGGGAGTGCTTCTTAAACTTTAATATGCATATAAATCACTTAGGAAACCTTTTAATTGAAGAGTCTTACTTAAATGCAAATTATAATTCAGTCAATCTGGGTGAGGATTGAGGTTCTGCATTTTTAACAAGCTCCCAGGTGATGCTGATGCTGCTGGACCACAGATCACATTTTGAGTAGCAAGGACATACTTAGGGTTTTGCTTCTGTTGTATGATTGAAGGGGCTTACCACTGCATCCATGGGGAAAGGGGAGAGAGAGGACAAGGAAAGCAAGTAATTTTCTTTTTTTAACTCTTGTTATTTAAAAATTTTCAAATGGGATCATCTGAAAGAATAATGTAGTAAACATCTATGTACCCTTCACCTAGCTTCATCAATTGTTAACATTTAAGCAAGTTCCTTTTGAGGACATAACACAGAAGATGCCTATCACTTTCACTGTTGTCCATTGGTAAAAACTTTGGCACATAGCCTCACCTTTGCCCCAAGGGAGGCCAAGAAATATAAACCTAGCTTGACAGCTATTTACCTGCTATAGAGGGTAAGGTTCTATAGCTCCGAGAAGATATAATAAAGCAGTTATTTTTTAGGAGGGGAAGGGGAGGGGGAGGGGAAGAGGAATGGGACAATGGACACTAGGGGACGATTAGCCACTTCTGACACACTCTCCTCAAAGTGGATTCTGGAAAGATTGGATCTAAATTTGCAGCCCATCTCTAGAAAGTACGTAGGGCTTCAAAGTCTGCATTTTATTCTCCCACCTCACTCTTAAGTGTCCTATTGTCCTTTATCTTGATGTATTGTGTGGCTCTTTCTAATTACTCTTAATGTTTTGCAATACGTTTATTAATTAATAAGCAATTTAATGACACATTAAATAAATTGTGTAGAGTGCTCATTTCTGAATGGGCCTAAACACGGTTTACCATAGCGTTTTTGCTTACAGTAGTATGTTTGTAGTACTTAAATCTTTAACTCTGCAGAGTTGTAAATACTGTTATATTAGTTTTCATTGTGCCCATGATTTTTTTTTTTTGCCTTTTACAAAAGATAGGAACTTACAGAAACAGCTACCAAAAAGGAAATGTAAATACAGGTTACTTTACATAAATCAGGATTCTCCCAGCCACTACACATACGTAGATAATGGATGATTTATTCCTTGTTTTCTATCGCATTGTTATACTACTCGATCTCTTTATACAAGTTACCTTAAAACTTTAAATCTATTTAGGTACCATTTCCTTGTCAAAATGTTAAAAGAATAAGGTTTTAACATTTCTGACAATATTTTATTTAGACTTTTAATCTGTGATGTTTATTCTCTTGAATATGAATTAAATCCTTTAAGGATTGGTCGCTGTAGCCCTTGGCTGTAAGCAGGCCCTTTTTATTCCACTTTGGCTATATGAACCATTGTTCCAGATATTGGGAGGCTAAGAATAAATTCCTGCTTTACAGTTAACATCAGATTTTGCTCAACACGATTCCCTGCATCTTGTGATAAGGCCCTCCTGCAATTTGAGGGCAACTGACCCCTGCCCATTTACACAGTAACAGCCCTAAACTGCCTTTCTGCGGAGATGGACCTCGGACTGTTGGCCTGAAGTCCGGCGCTAGACAGGGTGGTGCTGCTTGCCAGCCGGGTGAGTCGTTCAATCACGCACAAGCACAAGACCAAACAAGGGAAATGTAGCCGAGAACCGGAGAGCTGTGAGCAACGGGCCAGTCTGCGCGTAGGGCCCTTAGGATCAGGCCCGCCTCATCTGGGCACCCTAGTGAACTGTCAGAGCTTCCCCCCACCCTCCATACGCCCCCCTCACCCCGCAAACGCTCCCCCACCAGCGTCCCAGCTTCGCCGCCGCTCGTTTCAGGGAGGCCTGCCCGCTCCTAAGATGGCGGCGTCGGCCTCGGGGAGGCGGCAACCTACGTGAGCCCCAGTGGCCAATGGGCTGCCGGCCCAGCACGAGGGGCGGAAGTGCCGCGGACCGCCGTCTCGGTAGCGGCTGCGGCCCCTGCCGGTTACATAACTCGTTACGGGGCTCCGTGCGGCCCCACTTCCGGCTCCTTGCGACCCCAGGATGCGTTGAGCCCCACGGCGCCGTGCGCTGCGGCCGGCTCCCAACTGAGGTGAGGTCCCGGGGGCTCTGGCTTGTGGTGGAGGCGCGGGCCCTGCTCTGGGCGAAGGATCCTGAATAGAGAGGAGGAGGAGCTCGGGTTGGGGCGAGCGGTGGCGCAGGGGGCCTTGGGGGCTGGGGGAGGGAGGCCGAGGGGCACTCACGCCACTCGGTCCCCCATCTCGCCGCGGGGTTTCGGGGCCACCACTGACCTCGCGCGGGGCAGGAGTGAGGAGGGGGCCGCGGGGTGAGGCGGGGCAGCACCCCAAACCCCAGGGGTGCCGAGGGGCGTGGTTCCCAGCGTTAGGTGGGAGTCGGCCCTTTCGCCTAGGGCGCCTCGGTGCCGGGCCCCAGGACGAGTTGCTGGGGATGTCTGGGACCGGAATGCAGCCTGCCCCGCATTACCCGCTGGGTCTCACTCGAGGTTCAAGTGTCCGGCCTTTTCACAGTTGAACAACTCGCTGCCTCCTCGACTGACTTTGTACTTGTTGCACGGTTTGTAGTTGTTTTGCCGGCTTGTTTGCTCTCCTGTGAACTCCTGAAAGCCTGGGGGCTCTGTCTTGGCCGTCTCCACTTGTTCTTCAGCTGTACCTTCTCGTAGTAAGATAAATCAGTTCCTTACTTTTCTGGTAGTTTATATGCACACCCTACTCTGACTTTCTCCGCCGAATTGGGCACTTCCTAAGGAACAGAGGGAATCTGTAGCATCTGTGGTTTGTCCCACTGGGAACATTTTGAGGGACGCTGTGGGCCTTCTTTGAACCACTAACAGCAAGTGTCTGTGTGCCTGCCCAGCGGGTGACGGAGCCCAGGACCTGAGACGAGGCAAGGAGTAACTGTGCAGTAAACGTGGACATTGGCTGTTTCATTGATCTGTTTTCGTTCTGCCAAGTTCTCGAGCCATATGATTTTGTTACTCATTTGTCCTGAAGGAAAGGATAACAGCCCCATGCAGTAGTTCCTTGTGGTGCCTGGAGTGGTTGTTAATCCTAGTGTCAGAACTGGAGAGAACATTGCCGGTTACAGGTACTTTACCAGAGAACTAAAGACAGAAAACCCCTAGTTAATGTTTGACTGAACTGGGACAGTTACTCCAGGTCATCTACAGAAATACTGAAACCCTCCTAGCACTTCGTAAAGTCGAGATGAGTGATAGAAGTTCTACGGGCAATAGTGCCAGGGAAGAAGGGGAGTCTTGAGCATCATTGCATTGAAAGGGACTGAAAACAAAAACAAATTCAGTCATTCATATTCGTTCTCTCTCTCTCCCCTCCCCCATCTCTTTAGCCTTCCCCCTCAAGTCCCTGAGTCATTTTAAGCTCAGTTAGAGAAGATGGTATTAAAGACTAGAAGAAACTCAAGGGTGGCTGAAATATACATGTATTTTGTCTTGTATAATGTGCACTTTTTGCCCAAATTTTTTAGGGAAAAATAAGGATGTACATTATACATGGGTAGTACTAATTCCATATCTATATAAATGTTTCTAGTTCTTTTACTTACACTTATGTGTTAAGAGCGTAACTCTAGAAAGCAATGATGATATATGTATGCAAAATAATACCCTGGAATATGATAATCGGTTTTGTTTCTAACTATAAGTAAATAAATAATTGACTTAAAAATTTAAAATGAAAGATTTTTTTCCTGTAAGTTTGGGTCAAAAACCTGAGGGTGCATTATGGACGGGAGCACATTATACACGGCAAAATACGGTAAGTCCCAGTCATCTTTCCAAATGGACAAATCAGCCATGGCAGTGCACAGAGGTCTTCAGCTCCTCCATTCCAGAATTTTGTAGCCATAAGAATTAATGTCCAAATCGGCCCTTTGAGAGTGCAGTGTTCATGAGTCCTTCTCCGTTGGACCATGGTTTGCTTCAGTTCCATCATACCGAGCTATCTGGTTTTCTATGAAAACAAAACCTATAAGAAAAAAGCCAGGACATGGAGAGATATTAACAGGTCAGAATAACAAATATAGACACATTTTTAAAAGGCCTGTGTATTTCCTATCTTTGGCCTCTCCCAGTTGTAACTTGCAGTGACTTTGTCACTGTTTATTTTAACCACGCCTATTCCAGATTTGGGATATGACTTGTTGAAGTTGTTGAGTAACAGCATGCCCTGGATGGAAGAAAATTCCTGGATGATAGGAGATTGGAAGGAGATTAAAGATACACCTGAACTGAGAAGGGTGCTGCTGACCTGGGTGCTCTGCCCCGTCTCCAAGCCTCAGTGTACCTGTTAGCAACAGTTTGATGTCTCAAGCCTGAAGTGCATTTAGAACAGGTGGACGTGGCATCTTCATATTGCAACAGCCACCAGGAACTCACTGTAGAGAAGCTCACTGTCAGAGCTCTCCGTTCAGACCAGTGCATGTCTTCTGTCTGCTGAAACAGCCCAGAGGTCTCACTGTTGGTGACAGCTCTTCAACCTGAACAGAAAGCTGACTGCTTATGAGACAGTGTCTTTTCCTACGGTGGCTTCTCTATCTCTACATTTTATCTCCATTTTCCACCTTCAACATCTCTCTGGAAAGAATCCACAAAGCCCTCATGGTTTTTCTGTCTCAGTCCCTTGTTTGTAGAAAACATACTTGATGTATAGACTCTGCATTGAAGCTGGTCCTGCTTGTGTCCATGTGTAGCGCTTTCAAGTAAAATGCTGACCTGCAAGAATGATGCTGGAACTACTCGGTCTTTTTCTGGCTAAGTTCAAATGCTGAGTTTGATTTAGCAAATATTTGTTAGTATCCACGATAACTCCAGTATTAGGCCTCCTTCCCTAAATACCACTCTTTTTAGCATGACCTCTGATAGGAATGGGCCAGCAGGTCAGTTCAGAGTTATTTGAGACCCGGTCAGCTAACATTGCTCCTTAAAGAGAACTGTGTGTTTGAAAACCCAGCGTGCGTATAGTAGGGTTCATATTCTGTTACGAACCTTAAGGTGTTTGCTCAGTGCTTGTGAAGTCCTAGGAAGGGGATCTGAACAGGGAGCCAGGGCTTTCTACAGGAAGTGGTTTGGGGTTCATGCCAATACGGGAACTGGTGCTTGATGGAGCTTGAGTATCTGGCTGTGGAGGCTGGCGGGCACATGGCAGTCACCCTGAGGTGGCCACGGCTCTGAGCTGAGATGGTTAGGTGGATGGAGATTAACAGCAAGTAAGAGCCAGTCCCTAGTCCCATCCTGTTAGCATCTCAGACTCCCCATCCCTTCACTTGAAACATACTTCCTGCTCAGGCAGGGCCCACATGTCAGGGAGGGGCCAGACACTCCAAATAATGATGGCAAGAATTCTCTATGAGTATGAAAACTTAGAGATTTTTAAATGTGTCTTCAAATTGTAGGTAGAATGATTATCCATTTTGTCCCAAAATAAACTCTTAGTGCTAACTTTTAAACTTCATACCCATGGAATGGCTTGGCATTTTTTGTACTGATGCCAGAAATCAACATTCTAAACAGTTTCACAGTTGTAAAGAAGGAAAGAGGAGGTTGTTGTGGATAGAGACACAGAACAAACATTTGAGAAAGACTCTGTTACCTTTGCTTCCATAGGAAGGCCGAAGAAAAGTATTTTGTCATCTTTAACAGACCACAATGTGAAAAGAAATTTTTTTCAGTTCTTTTGTTGAATAGTTATTTTTTTAAAATCAAATTGTGTTCTTTTCTTGTTACGTGCATTACTGAAATAGGGTCTGTTTGAGCAGCAAAATATTAAAATTTGGGCCCATCTTGAAAATAGCAGAAGAAAGCAATTTCATTTTACAAAATAGGCTGTGGGTAATTGTCCCTTAGGTACTAAAAAGAATTCTTATCTGGAATATGTAATGCAACAATGTTTCCATCATTCCCGTACTTCATGGGAGTGATGCTGGGTACCTTTTCCAAATTCGTTTCTTTTTGGAGGATGACTCTAGTTGTAAACTATTCAGAAGGTCTCCCTAGTAGATTCTTGCTGCTCTTTATACTTATTTTCAAGGTATTGGTACTTCCCTTTTACCCTGGCCTTCCATTTTTAACCTTTTCATTAAAATATACATAGAGAAAAGTACACTGCTTGATAAATGGTAATGGCATGAGCTACCTGTACACCCCAAAAGACTACCTTGGGCCCCTTGCCAGACAAGCCCTCTTTATTTAAAATACTAATTTTCTTGTAGAAAACACCAGAAACCATTAACAGTGATTTTATGAGCAATGGGGTGAATAGGGGATTCTTACTTTCTCCTTTATATTGCATATGAAATGTTTAAAAAATAAAAACTTTTTAAAATATTATATTTATTTATTTTTTTATGTTAGAGAGAGAAGAAAGGAGAGGGAAAGAGAGGGAGAGAAACATCGATTGGTTACCTCCCTCAGGCCTCTAGTGGGGGACCTGGCCCCACAACCCAGGCATGTGCCCTGACTGGGAATCAAACTGGCGACCTTTCGATTCTCAGGCTGGCACTCAATCCACTGAGCCATACCAGCCAGGGCACATGTGAATTCTTATTCTGTGAACATATGTTCATAGTTTGTTCATAGTCAAAAAGGTTTAAAAGAACATTCCCTTCCCTCAAAAAGGGATGGGGGTAATGTTATTTTTAAACCTTTTTTTAAGTGATTGTCTTAAAACATACATATTTTTTAAAGTTGGATTTTAGGTAGCCACTAAAATTGCTGTTTTTTCTCATTATTTTACTTTCAATCTTTTCATTGGGATATTTATTTATTTATTTTCAGAGAGAGAGGGGAAGGGAGGGAGAGAAACATGGATGTGCAAGAGATACATCGATCTATGGCCTCTCCTACACCCCTGACTGGGGACCTGGCTTGCAATCCAGGCATGTACCCTGACTGGGAATTGAACCAGTGACATCTCAGTGGGCAGGCCGGTGCTCAATCCACTGAGCCATACCAGCCAGGGCTAAAACTGCTTTTTAATGATTACACAGGAACCCTTTAAAATATTTTTACAAGTCTGTTCAGCACCCTTATCCACAACCAGCCCCTCTTTGCTTCATTACAACTTTGAATCTGTTTATTTCTGGCATCAGTGCACAAAATGCCATGTTACTGCAATAGTATGGGATTTAAAAACTGGCACTGAGTCTATTTTGGAGCAAAATGGGTAATTATTCTACTTAACAATTTGAAGAGACACTATAAAATGTCAAAGTTATTGAAAACAGCACAAGATTATTTTAATATAAAAGTGTGCTCATAATTTTTATATACCACCTGAAAGTCTTTTTTTCCTGATAATAAAAACAGCCCAAGCTCGTTGTAAAAAAAAAAAAAAAGGTCTCAAATTAAACGATGTTAGGTTTGCTTGTAGCTATTGAGGTTCTCTGTAGAAGAACCAATCCTCTTTAGGTTTTGAGCCCCGGGCATGGTCCAGTCTTGGGTACTTTACTACCCTTTGATTCCCATCTGGCAAAAATGTAATCATACAGGTAGTTTTGTTTTGCAAAGGTACTACTTGACCAAACCATCCTTATAGCTCATCCACCCCGCTTGTCTCTGCTTTGAGCTCTAGCTGCATCTTTCCGTGTAACCATGCGAGCTGGCAGCGCAGGCTCATCTGTGCCCTCATTTTCTATTCCAGGAAGGTGACTATTCTGAGCTTTCAGGCAATGGAACCATGAGGTCTCTCTGTCTGTTTTATGGTCTTGGTTTCATGTCTCTGGCCCCCAGTTCAGACCCTCCCAGGTCCTGCTCTTATCTCTGTTCTTCCTTTTTGTCCTAGTCACTTTCTCTGAACCTGGGCTGTCCTTCTCCAGTTATGACACTGACCTAATGGGGCCACAAAAGGCAAATAGTCCTCGGTGGGATACCACAATCCAGCCCTCCTTCCTGTAGAAGCTCATTAGCTGCTCTGGTGTGGTCCTGAGAACAATGAGAGGACTCTCTCAGACTGCCATGACCAAGGTTAGCCCAAATGCCTTCTGAAGGAGCGCTGGGGTATACAAGTTGTACGTACGCACAGTGGTGGCCTGAGAACTTGCCTTTCTCATCTGGTCGTTTTACTGTGGACGTGAAATAAAAAAGCAAAATGGTAAAGTAGAATTTCAAACACAGTAAGATCTCATCTTGAACACAATGGAAAGCTGAAGAGCACGTCTCCGAAGTACATGATGCTGTGAACTGTCGTGGAGGCCTCTGTCGTGCTGAAGTGATGCTTGGGTCTGGCATCTTCCCTTCCTGGGAAGTCGAAGAGGCCGTGCTGTGGGTGGAGCCGCACCTGTGGGAGACTGATGGAAGTCCGATTAAGTGAAATTGAAGGCTTCCTTTCAAGTTGACATTTTGAGTGAAGAGGTGTCAGTAAGCATAAAATGTTGCTGTTGTCATTTGTAGAGACAGAAAGTGAGATGGTGGCTGGAGGCTGCAGCAGGAGGAGCAGGGAGAACAGAGTTTCAGTTTGGGAAGATGAAAAGTTTCAGGAGATGGTGGTCGTTGGCGGCCATCATTGGTGGTGGTCATGCAACAATGTGAGTGTATTTGATGCCACTGACGTGTACTCTTAAAAATGGTTAAAATGATAAAATCTATATATATTTTACTACACTTTTTAAAAAAAGATAAAGATGTTGCCACATGTAGATGTTTCTCATTTTCTTAGTAGGACCCCTTGGATCTGAGGTGCAGTTTGGGGAAGAGGCAAGGGCATCGAACCCCTGCCTTTGTTCTTGTGGCTCAGGGAGCAGAGCATCCCTTCCGCACAGTTGTGTCAGCCCCTCCCCACACAGCCGAGTTGACAGCCCTTTTCCTGTCCATCGTGTGCTGTTTCGCCATGGCATTCTTTGAACAAGAGAAAGTGGTTTCTGTGAGTATCTGTAATGGTGCAGGAAAGCCCAAACCTCAGTCCCCTATACACCCCCTCCCCCGTGTAACCCGAGATTTCTAACTGCCTATTGCTGCAACCCCAGTACCTAGAGCAGGGCTTGGATTTTCAATACAATTTTGGTAAATAAAAAACGAAGTAGATTCTCAGTATGAAATTTAGGGGATGATAGACTCTTTGGCCCAAAGGAAAGAATGGTCTGGACCTGGGACCACACCGGAACCCCCTGTTGTCATCTTTAAAGTTGAGGTGTAATTAACATACAGCCAAGTGTTCAGATTTTAAGTGAGCAGATGCATGTGTCTGATGACCACTGACGGAGACACAGAACATCGACATCGCCCCAGCAAGTTGCCTTATGCCCCTTCTCAGTGTCCCCCTCTTAACCACTTTCTGATTTCTGTCACCAGCAGTTCCCTTGGCCAGTTTCAGAATTTCATGCAAATGGAATCCTTCAGTGTCATCAATTTATGCTTGAAGAGATGTGTCTTTTTTTAAATATAGCTCTTGATTTATGTACATACTTTTTAAGATTGATTTATTTATTTTTAGAGAAAGTAGAAGAGAGGAAGAAAAACATTGATGTGTGAGAGAATCATTGATTGGTTGCCTCTCACATGCCCCCAACCAGGGACCTGACCCTCACAACCCAGGCATGTGCCCTGACTGGGGATCGAAATGGTGACCTTTCAGTTTGCAGGACACCACCCTACCCACTGAGCCACACCAGTCAGGGCAACATGTGTCTTAAATTAAATGTCACGAATATACGGGCTCCCCTGAGAGTGTGATGGTTGGATTTTAAGAAGAAGGCTGTTTGGTACTAGAGTGCTGAGTGTTCATTTCTTGTCACCCTGTAAAGTAATCATGTTCTTTCTACACTGAAGTTTTGGAAGCAGCCCAGGCTTCCCAGGAAACGGCTTACCGCCCCCGTTGGCAGCTGCTCCTTTGAACAGACCAGCCATGAAAAGCGTTCACTGTTTCTCTCACTCTCTCCTTTTATCCCTTGACCCATTTTACTGATGAGCAAGGCAGTGTCCTGTGCCCATCACTGGTTTATTTTTTCTTTTCTCCTCTCTCTACCCTAAATGCAAGAGCTTGAAGTTTATTGTTGAATTTTCCAAGTCTGTAAATATGGCATCTGCAGAATTTCGCATTCCTGAAGGCCTGGTGGTCTTTAATCCTTGTGCCATGGAAGAGTGCTAATCTTTCTTGGTGTTTCACTTGAGAAAAAGCCTGGGTGCTGGGAAAAGACCAGGGTAGTGCTTTGTCATAGAGTGAAGGGAGTCGGGGGATCGAGAAAGGGGTCAACTGAAGTGTGAGCTGTAGAGAGTCAGAGGAGGCAATTCCCGAGGGAGAGCTGCTGGATTTCAGGGACGGGAAGCTGTTGGTTTCTCATCCCCGGTGTGATGGAGCAGAAAGTACAGGGCAGGAATAAAGCAAGAAGGTGGCAGCAAATGTGGTGTTGTAAGTGGTTATGTTGAAGGGAAAGAAGGTGGCAGGAGGCTTGTCCAAAAGAGGGTACACATGTATTTACAGCCCATTGGAGGGGGATTTGTGCAAAAGGGAAGGTTGAAAATGTTGAAGAACAGGGTGCATGAGCCAGGGAGAGAGCAGACAAGGAGCTGGGCGAGGGATTGGGGTGGCCCTTTGGAAGTGGCCATCTCGTTTGTCTTCCCAGAGACAGATAAGAAAGCTGAAGCATGGAGCAGGACAGATGTCTCAGTGGACATCGGCTGGGATTTGACCCTGGGTCACGGTGACTCCAGCATCCGGAGCATAAGTGGAGGTTGCCTAGTCTTTTTGAAGAGGAAGTTTGCTTTGGAACCACTGGAGGTAGAAGAAGAGAAGGAAGGGAAGGTTCTAGGGCGGTGGAGGGTGCAGTGTGGTCATGGCTGGCCTGAATACTCTTAAGTCTGCTGAGGTCAAGGGTAGAGCCCAGAGCACTTTTTAAAAAATTTGTATGTATTGATCTTAAAGAGAGAGAGAAAGGGGGGTAAGAAACATCAATTCGTTCACCTATTTTTGCATTCATTGGTTGATTCTTATATGTGCCCTGGCCAGGAATGGAACCTGCAACATTGGTGTATTGGGATGATGCTCTAACCAATTGAGCTACCCAGCCAGGGCAGGAGCCATTAAGAGGAAAGAGTGATTTTTTTTTTTTAATTAAAAAAATTTGTTTATACTCACCTGAGGACTTTTTTCCCCATTGCTTTTAGAGAAAGAGGAAGGGGGAGAGAGAAACATTGATGCGAGAGAGAAGCATCAATCAGTTGCCTACTGTAAGTGCCCATACTGGGGATTGTGCACTTCCAGACCTGGGGGTCACACACACCCATGCTCGGACCAGGGATTGAACCCACAATCTTCTGGTTATGGGACAATGCTCCAACCAAGTCACAGTGGCCAGATGTGAAAGGGGGGTTTTTTAAAGTTCAGTGCAGCTTGTCTGGGACCCAGAAGCATTATCTTGGAGCAAGGGAGAGGCCCTCTGGACCTAGGGCCTCAGGACACAGTCTACAAAGGGGAGGGCTCTGCAGCAAATGGCATTGTTCCTGGCTTTATTACTTGGCGTGGGAGTAGAGGGACCTGTGGGTGTCATGACGATGCCAGGACCCCCCCCAGAACCCAGAACAGTTCCATTTCAAGCCCCCCAGATTCTGAATCTCCAGGACATGGCAGGGAGATAGAAAATGCTCCTGAGGACTTAAGGACATCTTGGCAGCCAGTCTTCCACTTTCATCTGTCCCCCTGGTTGAGCACATAGAGGCACTTGGGAAGCATTGTGGGGGAGAGAATGCCCAGACATCCAGACGTCATATCCTTAGAGCCACCACGGAGTCCTCAGGAAAAAGCAGCCTTGGGTAAAGGGACCAGAAAGGTCATTCAGCGCAGAAGAAAGACAAGGCTTGCAGATACCCTCAGGAAGACGGGGTTTGCGGAAGGAGAAAGGACGGAAGGAGGGTTGAGCCAGCAGGCCCTTCATCTGGGTCTTGGAGAATCCAGTTTCTGCCCCTCCTTGAATTACTTCACTCCTCCTCCTCTTAAAGGCCAAGAACATGATGCAGACCCAGGAATCCCTGGGAAGAATTTGCACCACAAGCTTGACCTTTGCAGCTTCATATTTTCACTTAAAACCTCAGTGGCACTAGCCAGGTTCCTCAGTTGGTTAGAGCGTCATCCCGATACACCAAGGTTGCAGGTTGGATCCCAAGTCAGGGCACATACAAGGATCAACCAATGAATGCAAAACTAAGTGGATCAACACATTGATGTTTCCCCCCGCCCCCACTAAAATCAGTAAATAAAAATTTTTTAAAACTCAAGTGAACCGAGTTCTTCTGTACAGAATGTCCCTACTGTTGTAATGTAGACACGTCAGTGTCTTTGTAAGGAAATATATACCAAGAGGTGGCTTGTGCATCTGTGGCTTCGGTGCCCATCCCATCAGCTCCCCAGGGCTCAGAACAGAACAGAGGGCCTAACCCTGGGCCTCTGCTCTGGTTTTGCCCACTGTCACCTGTTCTCTAGCAAGTCTTAGAATTTTTGTCCTTTGAGCTCTAACAATAGCCCATAGTGATAAGAGATTAGTACGTGATGGATGGTTCTGGATGGACCAGTGGGGTCCCTACAGGTGCCATATGTGGGTTCCCTGACTTGTTCCTTCAGCGGTAAACCAGCCACTTGCCACACCAGCCTCCCACCTGCGTTGCCGCCATCTCTAAAGTCGTCCTCTCTGACTCTGTTCCTTCTTTCACTGGCACAGGGTGCCAGATTCTCCTTCTCCTGTGCCTTTCTGTCAGCTGGGCTGGGGCAGATTAGGCGCTGTAATATCCTGCTTTCTCCCTTAGTTAAATGTGACGTTTCTGTTTTTAAATCAAGGCATCTGAAGAACTGGCCTTTGCAAAACATGGAAGGACTTTTAATAGGGATGTGAGAATCCACAAATAGCTGTGTGTCTTGGAGACCACTGTTTTTCTTGAAAACTGAACAGGGAACAAACCTGCCCCTTTTGGTCAAGAGCCTTGTCCCAAGGATACTAGGAGAAAAATATGTAAATCCCAGGGCATAAGAGATGCTGATTTATTATGGATCTCTCCCTTTCCTATCAAACCTCAAAGTACGTGGTTTTTTAATCTTTTAGCATTAACTTTGTTGAAGCTTATATACATACAAGAGAATCTGCTCAATGAGTTTTAACGTGTGCATATGTGTTCATTTGTGTAACCACCACCATCAAGATACAGAACAGTTCCACCCCCTCAGGAAGTGCCCCACCCACAGCCTCTGCAGTCAGTCCTCTGCTGAGGCAACCACAGAGGTCAAGGCCTTGCATCTTAGCGCTTACTGACTGGGCAGTGGCTCCAGCTCCTCAGGTGTCCCAGGTCTGTCTGTGGCCATCCAGACCCTGGCTTTGCCAGCTGGTTTTGCCAGTTGCCTGCACTCATCCTGCCAGCTCTGGTGGAGTGACTGGTGAGAGCAAGCTGACAGCAGCCTGTCCTGCAGCTCCTTTTTGTAGGAGGAGCTCAGAGCACATTTGCTCTTGGTTAAGAAAACTGGGGCACAGCCGATGAGACATCTGGAGCTCTGCCAAGGGTGATGAGGGTGAGCAGTCAAGTCACCCTGATTTTTGGGCTGGCTTGAGCCTGTCAGACCCAGACCAACCACCAGAGCTGGTTTGCCAGGGAAGAGGACAATATGGAGTTTCCTGGCACGCGTCATGCATTGGGGCTGAAAGCTGACTTTACATTTATCCGGTGGTTTGCGGTTTGTGTTAATTTTCTAGCTAGGGGAAATCTAGAGTGATCTTTCCTTTCTCGAAATCATCTAAGCAGCTACCCCCTGAAAACTCGTGGGCAACACACATGTGCTTAGTTGAGACTTGATAACTTTCTTTGGTCACTTCTTACACATTCCAAGCCACTGACAGATTTTTTTTTTCTTTGAATGTGACATACTAAAGTCGGCCCAAATCTGGAGTAAGCTACCCCGTTGGCCTTGGCGGGCTGGTGGCTCTGCCTCATCTCTGTGGGTCTGTGCCTCCGTGATCTTCAGCCTCGTCTTCCCCAGAGCATCCCCAGCCCCACCCTAGCAGACCTGGCACGGTGGTGGGCCCATAGGAGGTGGGCCCTGGGCCAACCCCACTAAAGGAGCCCCACCACAGGGCACCTGCATGATCCCTGCAGTTTGACTTGCAGGCGGGAAAGCTTGTGATTCTTTCTGGAATTTACTATGACTTACTTCAAAAAGAATCTTTTTTATCCATTTGCTCACAAAAGAATCATTCACTCTCAAGATGAGGGCTGTATTTTTAACAGCATTTTTTGAGGCTGTAACGCCCTCATGTCATACATGCCACACAGTTCACCCATCCCCAGTGCGCCTTTCAGCATGGGTGGTGTGTTCACAGAGCTGCGCATCCGTCACATTTATTTCAGAACATTTTCGCCACTCCAAAAGAAACCCCACACCCTCTGCCATCACCCTCCAGGTCTCCCTACTGTAGGCAACCCCTAATCTACTGTCTGTCCCTATGGATTTGACCGTTCTGGACATTTCATATACATGGATTCATCGGGTGTGTGGCCCTTCTGTCACTCAACATTGTTTTTGGTGTTCATCCACGTTGTAGCAGGCATAGTGCTAAATACCCACTGTATGGATGGACCACATTTTGAGTCCGGTCATCCATTGACGGACATTGGGGTTGCTTCCGCTTGAGGGCTGGTTTTTGGTGAGCCCACAGTGGACTCCCACTCGTACTTCCTTGCTCAGGTTAGAGCAGGGGTTATATTATCACTAGGGCGTTGAGCAGAATTTTTATAGATCATCTTGTTTGGGCACTTGGATTAGGGAGGTGGTTAGGTAATTGGGCTCCTCCCGCCAGGATTTTCCCTGGAGCCGATTACAACAGAGAGAGGAAGACCCTTGTCTCAGGAGCCCTCTCCAGAAAGACTGCATTGATGCCCAGGCCTTGCCTGGGCCTGGGGTGATGTAGGATCGTTGACTGTGTTCCAGAGGCTCACATTTTTGACAGGGCTTTCTGCCTTTCCCAGTTTTCTTGGCCCTGAGGGAAAAGGAAGGGTGTTGCCTTCAAGTGGCCCTGTGGTGATACCTAGCAACTTGGGCAACTTCAAGCACAGCTCCTAAAACAACGCCCTGTGTCCGTAGACTGCACAGCACGTGTCTGCGCTGTCACTCTTTAAAACCTTAGTAGAGTTGGAGGGTTGGTTAAGATGGGTCCCAAACAGTAATCTCTGCCCTCATAACATTGTGAATCCGGTGCCTGACTCGTCTGGGATCCAGAGTGCTCAGCAGTTAGCCACCCGGGATCGGCTGAGAACTCACTGTCCCCAGGGAGGAGGTGTGCAAAGGCTGTGACGCAGCTTCCCAGAGCTCCCAGTGAAGACACCAGAGGCATTGAAATCTGTCTCCCGGAAAACCTGCTGTCCATATCCGAAACTCAGCCTAGGTGGAGAAGTTTGGTTGGTCAGTGGTTAATTTTAGTTTCGAATATTTTTTTTAAACATTCACTTGGCATACCCATCATCCAGATCAACAGTTATTAATATTTTGCCACCTTTGCTCCAACTGAATTAAAATCCAGAACATCATTTTGTCATTTCACCCCTACATATTCAGTGTGCATCTCAAAGAATATGGACATCTTCTGCATAACCACGAAGCTATTCTCATATCTAACAAGATAAAAACACCTTCAGTGTGTGTGTGTGTGTGTGTGGGTGTGGGTGTGGAATCTGTTCCTTTTCTAGGGGAAGGGAGGGTCACCTGTGTGGTAGAGGTTGTGGAGAAACCTCCAGGGAAGCTGTCCAGAAACCTCCATGGAGAAACCTCCATCACAGCTGGGGGCTGTGATGTGCTGGTCTCCGTCGTGCTTTCGGCAGTGGACCTGTTGAACCCACACAGTTGTGTTCCGTGGAGCAAACAGCCCTTTTACCCAGGACGACTAGGGAGTCACCTCCTAGCCAGTGACTGCTAGGATATATTTTGGACAGAGATGACTCATAAAAACTCAGGACCTGCCTATTTTGGTCAGCCAGTCCATCTCCCAAGAGGTAGCTAGCCACTTAGGCAGCATGAGGTCCCTGAGGTCACACTCACCAGAACATAGACAGTCCTGGGTGCCCTCGGGGATGGGCACCTGGAGCAGTGGCCATGGGAGGGGCGCTGGTCACTGGAGTGGCCCTGCTGTGTAGGCCAGATAGTCAAGCTGTTTACAAGACATTGGGCCAGACAGTGTCTTACTTTCTGAATGTGCGTCTTAACGAAAAGAAAACAGATAACATGGGAAGTTCAGATCTGCCATGTCTGGGGGTATTTCTTATTTGGTTGGTATTTTGGTTTTGTTTTGTGTTTGGAACTAAGGACTCATATAAACACAGCCCAGCAGTAGTGAAAGGACAGGCCTCTCCCGTTAACTTTTGTGATGATCCTGTCCATTGTTTTGTCATCCCTGCCTGGAGAGACTTGTCTGGGTCAGCTCAGCTCTCGAGGTTCCATAAAGAGTGTGCATCCAGAGACCACCTCTGTCCCCTGCTGAGTGCCTAGACTTCTCCAGCACTGCTGGGAACACTTGTCCTTCCTAAGATGCGAGTGGTACCTCAGCTTCTTCCTGACCTAACACCTGTTGGGATCCATCAGGCCTCAGGCAGGAACATTCCCGTTTCTTGTCCTGAAGAGCTTCCTTTCCAGACCCCTCAGAGCCCGGGGGCATGCAGGCCGGATAAGGGCCGGCACTCAGTGCTGCGAGCGGGGTCACAGGAGGGCCCCCCCCTCGCCTTACAGATATCACGTGGGCAGTGTTCAGATGCTTCCTGAAAACAGAAGGGAGAAGAAAGTAGGTCCCTTGTCATTTCAACTTTTTTTTTTTTTTACATTTTATTTTTTCCATCACCATTTATCTCCCCTAATCCTCTTCCACCTCCACCCACCCCACCCCCAACAGTCACCACACTGTTGTCCTTGTCCATGAGTTCTTTCTCTTTTTCTTTTTTGCTCGATCCCTCTACCCCTCCCGCCCCCTTATTTCAACTCTTGAGTCATGCTGTGCAGAGGGACAGGTCAGGGTGGTGCATTCCCCACCCCTTGGAGTCTATTCTAGAAAGACCAAACCTAGGGTGGTCCCAGAGCCATGGAGTTTCTGCAGTACCTCTGCCCCCTCCTCCCTCCCTACCCACCCTGTATGTCTGTTTTGAAGTCACCAAGGTCACAGTGATATTTCCAGCCCTGCAGATGTGCCCTCTAGAACCCCCACCCCAGATGCTCCCCCTCAGGCTGGCTGGTACCATGAAGGGGAAGGGGCATAGCAGCTGACCTGCCATTATCCAGATGGAGGGGCTCCTGCCCTGGGCCTGACTACCCAGCAGCACCTGATCCTTGGCGGGGCTGCCCATGGCCGGCCCTCAAAGGAGCCATTCTTGCCGGGCACAGTACACTGGGGATGTGTCCAGGGCTCAGGGGCTGAGCAGCTGCCCCGCTGGCCCTGTGGTCAAGCCTCAGGGTGGATTTCAGCCCTGATGGCAGGTAGCAGGTTAGGACACGGCCTTCCTGGGGACCCTCACAGGAATGCCTGAGGTTTTGTGAGAACCAGGTACAAGCGGGGGTCAAGGGAGCAGGTGACCTTGAAGAATTGCCAAGGGACACTCCACTTGTGCTTGCTGAGCAATAAGAGCAGGACATTTGGTCCCTTGGCCTTTGGGCATCAGCGGGACTGTCATGGTGCCCACCTGCTGAACTGTGGTTTCTAGAGTGAGTTTAGGCAAGTTAGTCCCTTTCAGGGCCTCCCTGATCTTAATGTTTATTGTTTAAAATTTCAGATACATGATAGAAAAATCGAATGTATGGACAGTATATTCCTATATTATATCTTACTTGCCAACCGGATTCAACAGTTAATAACATTTTGTCCTATTTGCTTCCTAAGTAGCTGAGATTTTTTTTTGAACGTTTAAAGTTAGTTTTAGACCTCATGTTTTACTCCAGAATGTTTCAGCACACATGGCCTGAGACTTTCTATACAACCACTTGTACCCTGTCACATCTAAGACAGTTAATGACAATTCCATCTGCTGTCTAGCTTGTAATTAAATTATTACCAAATGTTGTTTTGACTTTTTTTTTCCCCCAGTAGGGGTTTTACACATTACATTTGGTTGTAGGTCTCCTTTTGTCTTTTAGTCTGCCTTTGTTTTTTTAATGACATTGACTTTTTGAAGAGACCAGGCCAGGCGTCTTGCAGAATGCCACCCTTCTGTGCGTGTCCGATGCCACGGTGCTGTAGGATGTGTGCCTGTGTGCCGGGTATCATCTGTAGTTGTGAAGTTAGGTCCGGAGTACGATTGGCTGCAGGCGCAGCATTTTAGGCAGGAACCGGAGGGCTTTGTGGATTTCACGCCTATGGCACTGGTCAGAGAAGCTGGGCTGCTTCACTGGGGAAGTGGTGAGCGCAGAATCGAGGTTGAAATTGAAAGGCTTTTCCTTTGTGATCAATAAGGCCTGTGGGTGCCTTCATGCCTCACATCTGCTCCCCAACACCCTCCACTAGGTGGTTTAAAAAAAGCCTTTGATGAATCTTGCTTGTCTTGGTTATTTTCATCAGCAGTTACAAAGTTATGACATTTCAGTTCTATCATTATTCCTCCTAAAAAGATGTGGTAAATGCACGATCCTTTGCCTTTTATTACCAGCTTTCCACAGAAAGAAAAAAGACTCCTTTGCTCCCTTTGTCAGAGTCCAATCCTGGCCTTCCTCCCTGCCTCCTTGCCTTACTTTAACTGGACCCAGGGCAGCTGCTCCATCGGCAACCTGGGCTGAATGCAATTTCCTGATTTAAAACAGTGGTCAGCAACTCCTGACCGCTGATTTGAACATCTGGTGTCTTGCAAAGTCTCTCTCTCTCTCTCCTTTTTTCTCATAAGTCTTTATCTGCTGGATAAAGGAGGAAAAATGACCCACCCAGCAAGTGCCACTTCTAGAAATCCAGCAGGTCATTGGACCCCGCCCAGGCTGCTCTTAAAGGGGTGGTGGCCACTGGCCCAAGTCGGGGCAGTGGAGCTGATGGGGCCTGTGCTTTATGCAGTGGAGAAATGGCGGCATGAGGGAGACAGGAGACCAGCTGGGCAGGAATGGTGCTCAGAGGGCAGCTCAGAGGGGCAGAGAGGAGAGAAAAAGCTGACCAAAGGCAGGCTGCTCTCTGGGGGTCAGGAGTGTCTTACGTGAACAGTGAGGGGACCCTAGGTCTCCATCCTGCCAGCCCTTCCCAAGCCTCAGTTTCCTTGTCTGCAGTGTGGGGGCGACTGTGACACCTGGTACAGGGGATCATTGTGAGGGACAATAATTGCTTCATGCAGTTACTGAGGGCACTGCCATCCATGGGGGAAGGCATTACTCTTCCTGTCTTTCCTGCCTCACAGGTTAGGAGGAGGAAGAGGAAGTAAGTGTGCCATGATGGGGTCCGTGGGCTAGATAGGGGGTTTGGGGGAGGACGGTTGGCTGCCTTCCTGACACTGCTTCTCTCCCTGCAGGTGTGAATGACAGAGGTGGTGCCATCCAGCGCCCTCAGCGAGGTCAGCCTGCGCCTCCTCTGCCACGATGACATAGACACTGTGAAGCATCTTTGTGGCGACTGGTTCCCCATTGAGTAAGTTGAGTGGCCCCCGCTGCCCCCAGCTGCAGATTGGAGGGGTGGGGGAGCAGATGGGGGTAGTACCCACAGATCCACTGAAGCTGGCAGGCTTGTGCAAAGGTGAGGATGACCTGGAGGTGTCATGGTGGCCCAGAGTTATCTTGCCTGTCAAAGTATCCAGGCCCTGCTCCTTGACGGCCATCAGAGCCTCACCACCTCACTGTGTCCCTTATGCAAAGAGTTCCCCGAAAGGGCTTTGCTGAGAAACTTTAATTACAAAGATGTTTGATTCAGTGCTGTTTATAAATCTGAAAATTGAGAAGCAACTTAAGTTACTTACCAGTAAGGAACTGGTGACATATATTAGGGCATGTACATGCAGAAATGCCATATTACTCAGTCAGGAAAAAAATATCTGTCATTCAAGATATATACAAGAATTTTTTTTTTACATGATAGTAAATGAAAAAAGCAGATTAGAAAATAGTATGTACCACAGTTCTACTTTCATTTGAAAGCATGCACAAGGTAAAAGCCTATGAAGATATGTACCATCTAGCAAAGTGTGTTTTGTATTTTGGGATGGGTAGATTATTAGTAGTTACAAGTTTATTTCGTTTTGCTTGACTGTATTTCCTACATTTTTTTTTGTAATATGCACATAGAGCTTTTGTTGAGAAAAATAGGTGCAAACTTTTAAAAATTAAAAATAAACAAGATCCTGCTGAACATTGTATGTCTATGAGTCTTCATCTCAGATTTCACCCACTGCAACCATAGAGGAGCTTGGACAGTGCTCCGGCCCCGTAGGGCCTTCTGGTGGCTGCTCAGTGGCCTCTGCAGAGCAGACACAAGCAGAGCACCTCTCTGCTGAATCTCCACACAGTGGAGGGTCTGACACCCTCTTCCAGCTCTCAGCCTCAAGAAAGGCATCTGGGCTAACTTGTGTCCCAAGTTAAGAAGCAAAGCCACAGACCCTTAAAGCCCCTAGTGCCCTTTCCCTGTCACTAAGTCTCCTTTTCTGGGGCTGAGTCACCTGCCTTTCATCACTGTGTCCTAGGACTTTGCAGGAAACATTCTCTTCCCTGCTCCCCTCGGGCTACCAAAGGTCTTGAGTCTGAACTCTTCCAGCTGCCCCCCCCAGGCACTGCTCACAGGAAGACAATGTCATGGAAGGGTCCCAGCCCTGCCCCTTATCTTACATCTTATCAAACCATTTTCCCATCAGAAATTCCCCATCTTGTCCTGATGGATTGCTGCTTTAAGAAGATGATTCACTGAGAATGATACACTTTAGTGGAGACTCAGTGGTAGGCTCCTTGTCGACCCTGGAGCAGTGGACAGAGTAGCTCGAGTCCCCTGTGGGTCCCCTGTCTGAAGCACAATGTAAATTGGACTTGGCCTTTGGCAGTTTCACCTGAGTTTGTTCTCCTCAGGTACCCAGACTCATGGTATCGTGACATCACCTCCAACAAGAAGTTCTTTTCACTCGCCGCAACCTACAGGGGCACCATTGTAGGAATGATAGTAGCTGAAATAAAAAGTAGGACCAAGATACACAAGGAGGTAAGTATGTGCGGTGATGATGGGGCTGCCGGGGCCCTGGGACAGAATCGTGCTGCCTGCTCTGTGGACCTCTCTCTGAGGAGCCCAGACTCACACCCTGCTGGTTTCTTTCTCTGTGTACGTGATGCAGTCGTATGTGCGTTCAGTAACAAGTCCTGACCACAGCTTCTTACTAAGGACTGTCATTTTGAAGTTAGGAGGGGGGCCCACTGAGACTCTGAAGTTGCGAGGGACTGTGATTTGTATTGATGACAGTGTCACAGAAACTGCTAATACTGCTGTGGTGTGTTGAAGGAAATGTTAAGTTTCAGTTAGAGGTTAGTGAAAATAAAGATATATATTTTTTATTCAACTTCATAGACCCCTCCAAGACCTATCTGAGAACCCTGGAGAGTCTGTGGACCCCAGGTTAGCAAGTCCTGCTCTGAATGTAAAATGCGAGGTCATGGTCACAAACACATTGTTCCGTGTGGTTGACTTGGGTCAAGATTCTGCCTAATGATTTTGGTCATCTTAACGACTGAGTGGCATTTCCCACGTGGGTATTTACTCCAAGGAGGAGAACAAAGTCCACCAACTGGCAACTGCTTCTTTTTGTTTGGCTTGAGGCTGTTTCTTTAAAAATGCAAGAAGGATCTCTCTCTTTTTTAAAGACCAGACACACTCAATTTTTTCCCCCTAATTTGCCCATTATTAGATTTTGGCAAAGTTGGTTTCTTCTGAGTAACTTTTCTCCCGCCTTTTTAGTGCTAAGATACAGCACTCTGGCACTTTGTTGGGCCCTGCTGAGAGGCTGGACGAATTCAACACTGGGAAGAGAAAGCAGGGCCTATTAGACACCAGCTGGGAAATGAAGTGCCTGCCTTACCTCCCTGACCCTTTTATGGGCTTAAAGTAACCAGAATAATAAGGATACTCCCTTCCCTGAAACTGAGTTTGCTTATATCTAGCTTATCTGTGGTGTGGAGTGCTAGAGCCGGGGCCAGGGCCAGGAGAGTGGGGAGAGGGGACAGGAACAGGCCAACCCACTCCCAGCACACAGGAGTCACTCACTTAACCAGAGAGGCCAAGTCGCCAAGCGTCCTTTCCAGGGAGGATAATTCACTGAGCCTTCTTTTTTGTGAGGTAGAAGAACATCAGAACCTCATGGTGGTCGAATTCACAACTCTCAGTCGAGAATTCTTTCTCCGAAACCAAGAGACACGCACGGGGTAGCCGGCCGCGGCATGCCGCTCTGCCTGGTGTGCACAGCAGCGGGGCTGCCCAAGCTGCCCACCCTCTTTACTCCAAGACCATCCGAGGCAGTGCAGGATCCGTTAAACTTTTCTTTTCTTTTTAAATAGTTTTTTTTTTTATTGTATTTTTTCCATTACAATTTATCCCCCTTACTAATATTAATCCCCCCTTTTCAACTTTGTGTGGAGACACTGTGTTTGTCTGGCTGTTTGGTCTCTTGGTGTGTCAGCTGCCGTGTGCAAGCACCACGCAGAGCCCACGCAGCGTAGTCATTTCCTGTGGCCACCATAGCCGCACTTGCCTGGGTCAGTGTCCTTCCTTGTATGGCCTACCACCCATTCCAAAGAGAAACAACTTTTTGTGAGTGTCCTTATTTTTAACGGTTTTTAGCAGAAAGGCCCATACCCTCTGGTTTCCATGGAGTAGGGGTGACTCTCCGTCACGCTCTGTTCTGTCCCTTCCTGCCCCAGTGTCCCCTGAGGTGTTGTGGGTGGGAGAGTTAGCATATGAGATGTGTTCTACGGTGGGACCGGGTACTTCAACTGACTTCATGTGGACCTGACTTTATTTCTGACTGTTTCTTTAGGATGGAGATATTCTAGCCTCCAACTTCTCTGTTGACACACAAGTTGCATACATTCTGAGTCTGGGAGTAGTGAAGGAATTCAGGAAGCACGGCATAGGTAAGGGGGGCCGGGCTCATACACCCTACCCACCCACATCTAGTCACTTCCCAAATCTGGATGACTCTTGCTCTTCAGTATCCCTCTGTCTGTGTCTCTACCCCTCCTCCGTTTTGCATCAGACCTTCATCCTCCTCTCAACAGGTCTCCTGCACCCCACCCCCCAAATTGACTTTCATTTCAGCCCATGAACTGTCCACACATTACCAGGTCTTTCTACTATGGCCTCATGCCCAAGTGTGATGAGATCAAATTACTAACAACTTCCAAAGGTCCTCATTATAGAATGGGCACCTCTTGACCATACCTGCTGCCTTACACACAGCTTAAGTCTGGTCATTAGGCATTTTTCATTAAGAGCAGAGAAAACATAATTGAAGAAACAGTCCTGGCTGCCATGTAGCAGATGCCTATCACACCTGGGGTGCCATACCATCCATATTACCTGCAAATTCCCCACACAGCCAGCGAATAGCAGTCTTTATTGTAACCCAGGCCTGCCCGTTCCCCATTTTCCTGGCCTTAGGTTTAGACTTCTTGTTGTCTGAAAAGTTAGTGAGCCTCCACTGGGGGTCCAGCCCTTGAGAGGGAACTATGCAGCCTGGGTCCGTGGTCCTGGGCACCCAGCGGTCTGCAGCTAACAGGCTCTGTCTGGCTGTGGGATTTTAGGGACTTTGACAGTAGCTGGTTATGCGAAGTCAGTCTTTGATACAATGGCAGAGAGATCTGTAGGTGACTGTCTTGTCTGCCTCATGCTTCCTCCTCACCTCTCTGCCATCCTGACTGCTGCCCGTTTACCTGCAGGTTCTCTTCTACTTGAGAGTTTAAAGGATCACATATCCACCACTGCCCAGGACCACTGCAAAGCCATCTACCTGCACGTCCTCACCACCAACAACACAGCAATAAACTTCTACGAAAACAGAGACTTTAAGCAGCACCACTATCTCCCCTATTACTACTCCATCCGTGGGGTCCTCAAAGATGGCTTCACCTATGTCCTCTACATCAATGGCGGCCACCCTCCCTGGACCATCCTATATCCTTTCTTCTCAGGGGCGAGGGACTGGCTTCTTAGTAGGGCCTGTGAACCAGCTGGAGCTGTGGTCACTTTCAGATGACATTCACAAGGCCAAGCTCACAGGACGCATTTTTCTCCAACGAGACGGTATTGTGGGTAGTCTGGTCTGCATGTATTTGGAAATGATGGTCTGGTGGCAGATATTGGGAAGCCAGACGTGGTTTGACACTCAGTGTTCCTGGACTTCAGCTCAGCATGAGGGGTGGATTTTTCACCCTCCTGGTCCAAGATCCACTCATCCCTCTGTCCATTCATTCATCCAGTAGTTGGTTGAAAGCCTCCTGTTGCTGGCATGCAGAGGCTACAGCAATGAACAAAATAGACAAAAGCCCCTGCCCTCGTGGGGCCTGTGTGCTGGCATGGAAAAACGAGATGAAAGAGTTATTTGTTGTTTTGAGCACTTGAATATGGGGTGTGGGGTACAAGACTCAGAGGTATGTCCCTTCCCTGCTCCCTCCTCTTTAACTCTCTCTAGCCCTTGACAGGTAAGGGGGAAGCCAGAAGACTTCTTAATAGTCATAGGGCGTGGGCCAGAAAATACTGCGTCTGCATGTGTGTGTAATTAAATAAATGAGTCTGGGATTTGTCCATTTCATAGGAAAATGCGCGGGAAAGAGAAAGGTGGTACAAGGACGCACAGGCCTCCACGCTTGTGTGAAGATGGGTCTCTGTGCTGTCTAAGGTGTAGCACTGTCGACCCCTCCATGTCACAGGGACACAGCCCTGCCCCTCTGAGGATTAAGAGTAGGGAGAGCACCAGGAACATTTGCTCTTTTTTTTTTTTTTATTTTTTTTAAAGATTTTATTTTTAGAGAGGGGTAAGGGAGAGAGAAAGAGAGGGAGAGAAACATCAATGTGTGGTTGCCTCTCATGCACCCCCTACTGGAGACCGGGCCTGCAACCCTTTGGTTCACGGGCCAGCATTCAGTCCATTGAGCCACACCAGCCAGGGCGAACATTTGCTCTTTTACTGTACCCCTCCCTGCAGCATCCAGTCCCTATCCTTCAGCCTTAGTCTGGGTATCCATATGCCTGAGCCCTTGCCTGGATGGTCCTCTTGTACCCATGTGCTGACCTTTATTATTTTTCATGGTGGAGGCCCCTCCATCTAAGGAGCTTTGCCAGCACTCTGCAGAGGCGGATCAGACTCTTGGCCTCCCTTAAGAATGGCATGCTGTCTGCACACAGTCCTGCAGGTTGCTCTTCGGGCCCCTGCTGACAGCACCACCCTAGGGGGGTGTGGGCAAAGCGAGTTGGTGTCTTCCTTAACAGAGCCCCACGGACTACATCCAGCACCTGGGCTCTGCTCTAGCAAACCTGAGCCCCTGCTCCATCCCACACAGGATTTACCGCCAGGCCCACAGCCTGCTCTGCAGTTTCCTGCCATGGTCAAGCATTTCCACCAAGGGCGGCATTGAGTATAGCCGGACCATGTGATGCCAGCCGGGCAGCCTCCAACAGGTCCCACCCCTCGGCGCCCTGTGGAGCCCACCTTCCTGGCCACCTGACCTTGGCTGTACTCTGTAGAGGAGCTGGCCCGTTGCCTGCCCCGGCTGCAGGCCCGGTGCTACAAGGGCTCAGGAGCAGAGCGTCGTGGGGCGGGTGTGCCCGGTCTCCAACAGGTATGCCAGAACAGGTGGTGGGGAATGGGAGCAGAACTGAGTGGGATGATGATGCTGAGAAATGGAGGGCCTGGTGCTTTGAACAGTAAGACAGAAGGCTCTGGATAGGTACTTGCTGCACCGAGGGCTGAGGTAGTTCCTGATCCACTCATGGAAACTTGGAGGAAAGCAGAGTCCTTGAGCCCTTGGCCAGAACTTTATTTTTTCACTTCCTGAATGACTTTTTAAAAAATAATGCATTCACATGGTTCAAAAAAGGGAAAGGTACCAAAAGCTCAAGCCCCATCTCCCCACCCATCCATAGCCACTCGTTACCCTTCCAAGGGGTGTCTGGAGCTGCTATGTCTCAGGCATGCTCAGATGCTGTAGATCCTGCTCAGATGTCAGCCTTAACACCAGCGACATCAACAGCTTACAGCGAAGCTCCCTGAGGTGGACACCTTGTAAATGAGAGCGCTGCTCAGACATGGCCACTTCTAACTACTGTGAATGCTGCAGGGGGCCTGTCTCTCTCAGACCTCAGAAAACATAGGAGCTGTTCAGGGTTATTGAGCCTTCTTGTGCATGGGCGCACCCTAGAGCAGACTGGTGATTCAGTGTGTGCTCCATGGCCACCAGGGCTGGCATGCCCAGTGCCTTGATTTGTGCTGGGGCTGAGGAGCCCAGGGGTCACTAGAAGGTACTCTGGGGGGGCACCCAGGACCATCTGTGGGTTCTTAGGCCAGACATAGAGTGGGGCATAGCATCTCTGCAAAGGCATTCACCCCTGCTCCTCTTTCTCTTTCCTGCAGGCTCTTCCAGCCCTCCTCCCTGCTCTGGAAACCTCTGCCTGTGCCCTGGTGTGGCTCCCATGTGAGTGCACCAGCCCCACAGGCCGGCCATAGTGTTCACTGTGGTCAGTTTCTTCTGCTGCCTTGGAAGTAAAGGGGCAGGAGGGGGCTTCCTTCCCTGCACCTCTTCACCGGACCCTTCCCCTGTACTGCCTGTTTCTTCCAACTCCTTCCTCCAAAGCCAGAACGAACTTCTGGGATGGAGGAATCCAAGTGTTGTAGATAGACTTGACCCTAAAGACACAGGAGCCTCAGAACAATGAGGGGGTGAAATAAACCCTCATCCAGAACCAGCCCACAAAACCCTGGGGAGCAGCCCCTACCTCCCCAGGGCTGGCAAGTGGTGGGCAGAGGGAGGGAGGCTTTTCACCCAAGCACAGAGCTCTGAGGCTTAGTCCCCTGACACGGTCATCAGACAATGGGAAAGTTTCCCACTCCTCTGCTGCTAGTCCTGCTCTCCCAGAGAGTGAGGAATTACCCATCACATGCTGAATGTGCCATTCAGCTGAACTGCTTCAGGGAGCCAGGCTGAGGACAGGTGCTGGTGAGTGTCCCGGGAGTCCTCCCCTCCAGCCCTTCAGTCACATGAGATTTGGTTCCAAGGCCTAGCCAGATGCAGGCAAGAAGCTGAGTGTGGTGTTGGTCAAGTAGGACCTGGCCTTTGGGACTGGAGGCAGTCACGTGCCTTGTGGTCCCTCAGCCTCTGGGGGCAGAGACAGGAGAGGCTGTGTCAGCGCCAGGACGCATGTGTGTGGACATCACTTGCTTCTGGCATTCCCCTCCACTTCATCCCCCACAGCTGCCTGCTCCCTGCCCTGCCCTCCAGAGTAGAGGGGGTTGGCGGAGTCGTGCCCAGCGTTGCTGCAGTGTCATGGAGCCGTCACCACAGTGCACCAGCCTGAGCGGGAGGAGAAGGAATAACCAGGCAAGGGGGCCTCAGACTGGCACCCTTTCTTCCCTTGGAATTCCCAGGCCAGGGGCTCTTCTGGCTTTACGGTAGAGGAAAGGCATTTCTTGAGATGAAGGTGAGCCTGGGCAGGAAAATCACCCCTCCTTCCTCGGCCACTTCACACTGTTGCTGACTGGTCCTTACTCTGCCCTGACATGAGCTTCGAGCTGAGGCCCAGCTCGGTGTCCTCTCTAATCTGAATCAACGGTTATCATGTGGTTTTTATTTCTGCCTCTTGGAGAAAGGGAAGAGTCTTCCTGAAGGTTCTGCCTTGGACATTCATAACTGCGCCAAGGCTTTGCCCTCCCCCTTCCTCCTTGCCCCCGATCACAGCAGTGTCCAGCCCAGTGTTGAACAGATTGTAGTGTTTTGTCTCATTACAAACAATAAATAGATTTTAATTGGTCACATTCTGTCTTGCACTTTGGGCCGTTCCTGTGGGGATTTGCCTCCTTGCTGGGGCAGTGGCTTTGGGCTGCCCAGGAACTGCTTGTCACTATCAAGTCCCGAGGATGGCTTCTAGCTAAAAGGGCCGATTGTTTTGTGTAAGTATCCTGCCAAATAATGCAGTCCTGGGGAAGGAGGTTCTAGAGGTGAAAAGCACAACTGGGTTCTTTTTCTAAACTCAGCAGGTCCTCAGCAGTTGCCCCCATTTGTTCAGGAGTCTCCTTGGCCAGCTTTAGGCCTTGAGCTTGGGCCTGGTCCTCTGGGGGGTGCTGTCCTGGCTTAGAGAAAGCTCGGTAGGTGACTCAGTGTAGTGGTCAGGTAGGGCCCCTGGGCCAGGACATCCTACCATGGGAGCCTGAGTCTGGGCCAAGCCTGGGACCACATGCTCCCACCAACCTCCTGTTAAAGCTTCTAGCCACCCTGAGGGCAAGGGGGGCATGTTATTCTCACCCCAATAGACAGATGAAGAAAACTGGTTCAAGGGCCGGAAGTTACCCAGGAGCCACACAGCTCCTGAATGGCCCCTCCAAAGCCTGGGTGTGTACTGCTCCCTGAGGGCAGAGCACCACCCAGACAGCCTGCTCCAGAACAGCTCCTGAGGCATCTGCAGAGCTGGCTGCGGGGAGCCCATGGGATTGTGTGGAGGCTGGAGGTATTGAATGGAGTAAGGTCAGTGAGCTGGCCTGGACTCTGAGTACCTAGCAGTGTCCTGGTGCTGAGTTACACCATTGCTTATTGAAACATCAGTCTGCTTTCTCCTTGTTAATGGGTCAGCTTCAGGGTTAAGGGGTGACTCCTTGGGGCCCTTGCTCAGTTGTATGGCCAGGTATCAACTTGGGGTGGGTAGCGGAGGGGGTTCTGGTGAACTTTGCCCTCCCAGCCCATTGGGCTTCGAGGACAGGCTCCCAAGGGCTGAGATCGACTCCTGGCGGCCCTGTTCCAAACCTACTGGCTGTTCAGGAAGTGGAGTGAGAGTGCCCCAGCTTGACCAGTGTGTATTTCCACAAATGTCTGCTTGTTTGAGGCCTTGGGTACCCCTTTACATCAGCTCCCTGTCCCCAGCATGCTGTGGCCAGGGAGTTTTCTCAGCCTTTTGGGGGTGCTTTTCAAGAAAGTTTTGGGAGGTTTAGGGAAGAACCATTTAGAGGCCAACTCAAGTCAGTTTTCTCTGTAGCTGATACGTTGCTGTAGCAACTGTCCTTCCTTGGGGAAAGACCCAGCCTGTGGCTCATTTGCCCTCCATGCTTCGGGGAGGGTGGCTCAACAGACTGAAGGGTCCACTCCTCAGGTGGTGTGGAGCTCAGCGGTGACTTCCCCTAGGTGGGCTGGTTTCCTACCATTTAAGGGTGGCTTAAGTGAACACTGACTTCACACACACACACGAAGCTACCAAGCCTCCTTTATGCCAGAAATGACGCCATGTCACTTCCACCACGTTCTGTTGGTAAAGCAAGAGACAGCCAGTCCCAAGTGAAGGGCGGGGGTCCTACATAGGGCCAGACTAGCATGACGTGGCCCAGTGGAGGCCACGGTAGCCTGGGCTTCCTGAGATCCAGCCCTGGGGCAGTCTGTGCTCTTCTCTGAGCCACAGTTAATCAAAAAGTGGGCTGGGAGGGGGATGTAACTGTCTCCAAGGACTGAGTATTAGGGCTTCTGGCATGCTCTCACTTCTGCCTGGTGCCTGCCCGGTACCTGGCGCAGCTCCCTAATGTCTGTCTTGAGCAGTGGTCCCTCAGGTCCCCCAACCTCAGCCTTCTGGGGGAGTGAGTGTTGGGGTGGTGGGAGAAGGCAGCTGCCCTTTCTGATACCTCGTGGGGCTCACCTCATGGACCTAGCTGGGTGGCTGTGTCCTTCACACACCTGCCCTGGTCACAGCTGGAATATTCAAACATCCGCTTTCTCATGGCTGCTCTCTAGCTACTGCAGTCTGACTCTCACTGACAAGGGTGACACCCCTACTAATAACCTGAAGACAGCTCAGGGACCAAAGTCTCCAGAATCTGCTGTCCCAGGGACCTATGCAGTGTCCAAGGTGGAACCAAAGTACAGGAGCAGGGAAGGGGCCTAAGGTTCCTTCCCTGAGTCTGGAAGGAACCCAGCTGTCCTAGTGTCCAGAGTGTCAGACAGTATCACGTGGGTCTGGCAGGAGCCCCCAAAAGGGGCAGCTCTGCCTGAACCCAACCCAGGCTGCCAGGACTGGAGGTCAGCCAGACAGTGAGGGTCACCGAAGTCAATATCTGTGCTCCCAGCCTGCCCTGGCAGGCCTGAGGCCCCAGGGACATGGATCAGGAGTGATGCTGCCCCCAGGGTGCATTGGACTCTATTGAGACACTTTGGGTTGCCACAGTTGGGCAAAGGGAGCTAGATGAATACAGTGGGTAGATGCTACGAATGCTGCAGGCATGCCCCCGCCACAGGGAATGACCTGGTCTCAAATATCAACAGGACCAATGACACAGAAACTCGCTCTCGGAAACACAGGTGCCAAGGGACTGTGTCTCTAATTGAACTGGCCTGATCACCGAAGGACAGAGATGCATGCAGGCTTTGGCTTTTATTGAGATTAGACCTGTGGGCTCCCCTACCTCTTGGGAGCTCCACTCTGCTCAGCCTGGCCTCCCAGGTAAAGTGGTTGACTTGAGTTGGAGCAGGTTGCAAAGGGCATGCCCCGGCTTCTATTTTTTCTGTCCCTCCTGCAGGGTCTCCCCCTCCCTCCCCTCGAGTTTTCCTGAGGCTGGCCCAGGCTCTGGTGCTGGGCAGCTGCAGGTGTCTCAGTCTGGAGGGGCTACTGGTGGTGCTGAGCCTCCCTCTCTAGACCTGCCTCCTCCACCACTTCTGGGTCATTTTTCCCCTCCTGTCTTGAGCTATGAGAACCAGCCCTGGCCCTGGGATCCCTGCGGCCTCTCCATAGGCCCAGAGCGGGTTCTCTTGCACAGTGGACATTTGGACTCCTCTGAGGCCTCCCAGGACCTCTTGGGTCTGAATGCCAAGCTTTCAGAGGTACCAGGCTGGGAGAGGGTGCCCTCGGCTAGATCCATGCCAGGACTGGAAGCTGAAGAAAGGGGAGAGAGGAGTCACTCAGAGGGACCCAGGGAGGTTGCCAGCTTATCTCATCCTATGACTCCCACCCTGAACCCAGCATCCTTCAAAAGGAGTGGAGGGGGTGGGTCTCTTTAAAGATAACCCATGAGGGAGGGAGAGGGACGGGAGAAATGTGGTTCAAGTTGGAAGGACCCTCATCTAACCCAAACCCTTCATTTTACAAATGGGGAAACTGAAGCCCAGCCCAGAAGTGGGGGAGCTCGTCAATTGTAGAGATGGGACAGAAACCCAGAAGGCTTGGGAGTGGAGAAGGGCCCATCTGGGTCCACCTGAGTCTCCAATCCGACCCCTCCCTGGGTCTTACCCTCCTGCTTCACCTGCACAGGTGCTCACCTGTATTTCCCAGGCTGTCCCTGGGCAGTTGAGCTTCCAGAAGGGCTGAGTGGTGGCTGTTATCTGGGTTCAGAGTCCCCTGTGGCAGGTCCAGGGGCCAGGCCATGCCCTCAGGCCATGGGAGGCAGCCCTCTGCCATGAGCCGGCCCAGCCAGTGACTCTCACACTGGCCAGCGGGCTGCACGTGGCTTGGCAGGTAGAGCGGCAGGCCCCTGAGGTGGCGCAGCCGGAAGTTCTTGGGCTTGCTTCCCTGGGCACTGGGGCACTGCTGCTGCTGGGCCCCCAGCCCTCCCTCGTAGATGTTGGATGGTGTGTCAGGGTGACTGGGGAGTCCTCGGGCCCAGCTTACTGCATCTGTGGAGGGGAAAGCAGGAGGGTGGTGGCCAGCTGGCCACAGCAGCCATGAGGGGAAACAGCCCCATGTTCACGTGATGGTTTCTGCACTGGCCTGCCGACCCTCAGCTTACCTGCCTGTCAGTAGCGCTAAATGTCCTGACTCTGGCCTCCCCTGACCCAACATATTACTCCTCTTTTCTCTCCCAGCCAACAGAGAGGTCTGAGAAGCCTTAGCCTTGGCACCAAATTCTTTCAGGATTTCAAGCCCTTTCGGTCCCTTTTTACCCCCTACCCTGGAAAGAGTATTCTGGTGCCAGTAGAGAAATTGCACAGTGGGTGCAGAATCACACCGTCCAGTCACAGGTCACGGACCAGTGGCCATTCCTCTCTCCCAAGCATGCGTGTCTCTGAGGCGACCCTGGTGGCTTTGGGCCCAGGTCAGGGTAAGAGGACATTTTTCTTCCTGCCATTTCTCCCCACAGCCCTGCACCTTCTCTTATGCGCAGCTCAGAGAACGCACAGACCAAGGCTTCCATTGAGAGCCTGTGTGATGGGGGAGGAGTGGCCCAGCCTTCTGTGCAGCAGGGGTTTGCTCTCCCCTGCCTAGGGAGTAGGTCTGCTGGTCTCCCTTGGCAACCAGCTATGTGATGTCACAGGGAAGACCTCCAGCCTTCCTGGAACCCCTGAGTTTGGGGTAGGATGATGCCCAGGACAGGGACAGGGTGGAAGGAGGGCAAGGGAAGCGGGCAGAATCCTAGAGGTAGTTCCTGGTCTCTCTGGCTTGTGACAGGCCACACAAAACAGACTCAGCTCTTGGAGGCTGTCACTCAGACACGTGGATGGGAAACAAGGATTAGCCGGACAGGCTCAGCGAAACCTGGGTCAGTGCTTTGAGCGTGCTGATAAGGTGGCTCTGGGTGCCTGGGGAAGTCACAACTTCTTTCTTTTTTTTAAGAGAGGGAAAGGGAAGGAGAAAGGGAAAGAAACATTGATGTGAGAGAGAAACACTGATCGGCTGCCTCCTGTATACACCCCGACCAGGGACCAACTCCACAACCGAGGCATGTGCCCTGACCAGGAATTGAACCATGCTTTTCGCTTTGCAGGACGACACCCAACCGACTGAGCCACATTGGTTGGGGCACTGCACAACTTTTTCAATTGTCCATTTTCCCATAAGTAAATGATGTGGTATTGTATGGCTCATACCAAGTGTGAAGAAAGATGATATGAAGGAACTGGAGCCCTCATATACTGCTGGTGGGAATGTTAAACGGCTCCACTACATTGGGAAACAATTTCTTAAAAGGTTAAATGTTCAAATAAAAGGCATCCAAATTGGAAAGGAAGAAGTAAACCTTCAATTATTTGCAGGTAATACAACTATATAGCGAGAATCCTTAACAGTCCATGAAAACAATATCCTGGCCAGATAACTCAAGTTGGTTAGAGCATCATCCTAGTATGCCAAGGTTGCAGGTTCGATCCCTGGTCATGGCACATACAAGAATCAATGAATGAGTGAATGGATAAGTAAGTGGACCAACACATTGATGTTTCTCTCTCTCTGTTTCCCTTGTCTCCCCCCTTCCCCTTTCTAGAGTTAATTTAAAAAGATACTAGAACTGATAAATTCATTCAATCAAGTAGCAGGATACAAAATTAATATTCAGAAATCAGTCACATTTTTGCTTTGGCCGGGTGGCTCAGTTGGTTGGAGCATTGTCCTGGGTACCAAAAGGGCTGTAGGTTTGCTTCCCAGTCAGCCCACATACTTAGGTTGCAGGTTTGAACCCTGGTCAGTGCGCATACAGGAGGCAACTGATGGATGTTTCTCTCTCATATCCACGTTTCTCTCACCCTCTCTTCCTTCCTCTCTAAAATCAATAAAAACATATCCAATAATGAACTATCAGAAAGAGAAATTAAGGAAACAATACCATTCACAATTGCATCAAAAATATAAAATACTTAGGAATAAATTTAACTAAGGACATAACAGCTGTACTCAGAAAATAAGACTCTGAAGAAAGAAATTTAAGAAGATACAAATAAATGGAAGCATATACCATGCTCATGGATAGGAAGAATTTAACATAGTTAAAATGTCCATACTACCCAAATCTATCTACAGTTTCAATGCAATCCCTCTCAAAATACCAATGGCATTTTTTCACAGAACTAGCCAAATAATCCTAAAATTTATATGGAACCATAAAAGACTCGGAATAGCCAAAGCAATCTTAAGAAGAACAAAGTTGGGTGGTGCTCGCTCTGGAGCACACCCATACCTTCCCCTCTTTTTTCCCCAGGGACGTTCCCTTTCCCTTCCTTTCTCCTAAGTTCCCAGGGCCCTTCTTTTAATCCTGTAACTTGTTTCCTGAGCCCATGCAGCCCAGCTGGCTCACTTTTTCTACCCCTGTGACTTTCAAAATAAAGTTGCTTATCAAAAATAAAAAGAAGGACAAAGTTGAAGATATTGTGCTACCTGTGACAGTCAAGCTATACTACAAGTCTATAATAATCAAAACAACATGGTCCTGGCATGAAAATAGACATAGATCAATGGAACAGAATAGAAAGCCCAGAAATAAAGCCACACCTATACGGTCAATTAATGTATGACAAAGGAGGCAAGAATATACAATGAGGCATAATCTTCAATAAATGGTGTTGGGAAAACTGGACAGATACATGCAAAAAAAACTAGACCACTTTCTTACACTATACATAAGGATAAAAAAATGAATTGAAGGCTTAAGTGTAAGACTTGAAACCATAAAACTCCTAGACGAAAACATAGGCAGTAAACTCTCTGGCATTGCTCTCAGCAATATTTTTTTGGACTGTCTCCTTGGGCAAGGGAAACAAAAAAAAAATTAGTCTACATCAAACTAAAAAAATTGCATAGTAAAGGAATCCATCAGCAAAAAACCTAGTAAGTGGGAGAAGATACTAATGATACATGAATAAGGGGTTAATATCCATAATATATTAAAAACTCATACAATTTAGCACCAAAAAGACAAACAATCTGATTTTAAAAAGGTCAGAGGGCCTGAATAGACATTTCTCCAAAAAGGGCATACAGATGGCCAATAGGCAAAAAAAAAAAAGATATTCAACATCACTAAACATAAGGGAAATGCAAATTAAAACTACAATGGGATTATCACTTCACAGCTGTCAAATAGCTATTATCAATAAATCAGCAAGTGTTGAAGATGTGGACAAAAGGGAGCCTTTGTGCACTGTTGGTGGCATTACAAATTGGTACGGCCACTATGGAAACAGTATGAAGTCCTCAAAAAATTAAAAATAGAACTATCATGTGACCCAGCAATTCCCCTTCTGGAATTCCACTTCTATTTATCCAAAGACATCCAAAACACTAATTTGAAAAGATATATATACATCCTTACGTTCATCGCAGCATTATTTACAATCCAAAATATGGAAGCAACCTAAGTGGTACATATATAATGGAATATTACTTGGCCATAAAAAAGAATGCAATCTTACCATATGCAATAACATGGGTGGACCAAGAGGGTATTCTGCCGAGTGAATTAAGTCAGACAGAGAAAGGCAAATACCATATAATTTCACTTATATGTGGAATCTAAAACACAAAATAAGTGAACAAATAAAACAGAAACTCATAGATACAGAGAACAAACTGATAATTATCAGATGGGGAATTGGGAGACTTGGTAAAAAAAGGTGAAGGGCTACCCATACCAGATGACTTAGTTGGTTGGAGTATCGTCTATGCACCAAAGGGTTACAGGTTTGATTCCCAGCCAGGGCCCATGACTGGGTTATGAGTTTGATCCCCAGTCAGGGCACATGCAGAGGCAGCTGATTGATGTTATTCACATAGGTGTTTCTCTCTCCCTTCTCCTCTCTCTAAAACTGGGGTGTCAAACTCATTTTCACCGAGGGCCACAATCAGCCTCATGGTGGCCTTCAAAGGGCTGAAATAATTTTAGGACTGTATAAATGTAACTACTCCTTAACTGCTAAGGAGTTGAAATTATATTCAGTCCTTTGAAGACAACCGCGAGGCTGGTGTGGCCCCCGGTGAAAATGAGTTTGACACCCCTGCTCTAAGAACAATAAAAGCATCGTCAGGTGAAGAGCTTAAGTATAAACTGGCCGTTACGAAATAGTCAGGAGGGCCCTAGCCAGCTAGCTCAGTTGATTAGAGCACCATCCCAATATGATAGACAAGGTTGCAGGTTCAACCCCCAGTCACATCAAGTTCACATACAAGAATCAACCAATGAATGCAGAAAGAAGTGGAACAACAAATCAATGTTGTTCCACTCTTTCTCTTTCTCTCTCTTTCCCCCTTCCTCTCCCTAAAATCAATGAAAATTTAAAAAATAGTCATGAAGATACATACAGCATAGGGAGTATAAGTCAATAATGTTGAAATATCTATGTATGGTGCCAGGAGGATACTAGACTTACCGGGGGGATTAGTTAAAAGTTACATACATGTCTAACCACTATGCTGTACACCTGAAACATAATATTGAATGTCACATGTAACTGAAAAAAATCTTAAAGTTGTTTTCAGTTCTCTCTATTCACAGATGACATGATCTTACGCAGAGAAAAATTAGTTCACACTCAATATTGTTGGAGCTAATAAAACTGTTAGAGCTAATAAAGTTCAGCAAAGTTGGATCAACATAAAAGTTAGTTGTATTTTATAACCACTGGCAAAGAACAAAAAGAATAAAATGGGAATAAATTTCACCAAGGGGTTTCAAGACAACACTGAAAACTATGAAACAGGTGCTAAAAAAAATAAAGAAAACTTAAGTAAATGGAAAAATATTACTGTCCAAGGGTTGAAGACAATGTGGTTAAGGCAGCACCATTCCCTACAGTGACCTACAGACACTTTGAGAATCCCCACGGCCTTTTACACAGAAGCTGGGAAGCTGACTCTAAAATTCACGTGGAATTACAAGGGAACCCAAATAACCAAAAAAGAAAAGTTTAAATTTGACCAAAATGGAACCAAAATAGTGTGGAACTGACATGATAAGTGTCTCAATCAATGAAATAGAATAGAGAGATCAGAAATCAACCCATATATCTATGGTCAGTTGATTTTCAACAAGAATGCCAAGACTATTCAATGGGGGAAAGAATTTCTTCAACAAAAGGTGCTGGAGCAACTGGAGAGCCACGTGCAACAGAATGATGGCTGACCTCTACTTCACACCATATACAAAAATTAACCCAAATTGCATCAAAAGACATAAATGTAAGAGCTAAAACTATGAAAGTCTTAAAAGTAAACATAAGAATAATCTTTATGGTTTTGGATTTGGAAATGAATTATTAGATATGACAACAAAACCACAAGTAACAAAAAAACAGATAAATTGGACTTCATCAAAACTTCAAACTTTTCTGCTGCAAAGGGCAGTATCAAGAAGTAAAAGCGTACAGAATATGATATTTGCACATCAAGTATCTGCTAAGAGTGTACTATTCAGAACATATAAAGAATTCTTACAACTCAACAACAAAAAGACAACCCAATGTAAAAATGGCAAAGAAGTTGAACAGACATCTCTCCATAGATACGCAAACTGTCAATGAACACAAGAGAGGATGCTCAATGAAGATGCTCATTCGTCATTAGGGAAATGCAAATTTAAACCACAATGTGACACTACTTCACACCCATAAAGATGGATATAATTTTTAAAAAACTGACAAATGTTAATGAGGATGTGGAGAAACTGGAACCTTCCTACTCTACTGGTGGGAATGTAAAACGGTAGAACCAATAATGTATGAAAGTTCAAGTTGGTACACATCCTTTTGAGCTCTTGGCATTCATTGTCAGGCTTTTTGTTTTAGCCATCCTAATAACTGCCGAGTGATATGTCATTGTGGTTTAATATGCATTTTTCCTAATGACTAATAACCTCGAGCATCTTTTTCTTATTATTTGCCATATATCTTCTTCTTTAAAGTATCTGTTTAAAGTTTTGGTCCACTTTCTAATTGGATTTAGTTTTGAAAGTTTGTTATGTATTCTGGATATGTCTTTTCATTGGCTGTATTTTGTGAATATTTTCTTCTGGACGGATTATTCTTTCATTTTCTTAAAAATATCTTTAAGTTTTCTTTTAAAGCCTTGGTTTTTAAAAAGATTTTATTTATTTATTTTTAGATAGAGGGGAAGGGAGGGAGAGAGGGAAAGAAACATCAATATGTGGTTGCCTCTTCTGTGGCCCCCACCTGGGACCTGGCCAGCAACCCAGGCATGTGCCCTGACTGGGATTCGAACCAACCACCCTTTGGTTTGCAGGCGGGTGCTCAACTCACTGAGCTACACAAACCAGGGCAAAGAAGTTTTAATTTTTTTATTAAGTCCATTTAAGAAAACATTTTTTAAGGATTACACTTTTGGTGTATTTAAGAAATCTTGCTTTACCCTGTCATAAAGCTTTTCCCATTTTCTTCCAGAAAAGATAGTTTTAGTGGGTTTTTTCTAACTTAAGGACTTAATAGGGCCCTTGATGTAGACAGCAGTTTCCCGTGATGTGACAATTTTAGGTTGCGTGGAGGTTCATCTACTTGGATTTCCAATTGTTTAAAGTAATTTATTGAAAAATTATTCTTTCTCCACTGAAGTGCTTCGTCACCTTTATCGTACTGACCATATATATGTGGATATATCTGGGATTCTCTTTAGGGTCCATTTATGTTTCTGTTACTTAGCCAGCATCAATAAAGGGGCAGAGAAAATCACAGCGGCTGGCAGTCCCTCCTCTTCGCCCGCCCTTCCAAGCTCAGCTCACTTCATCTCCCACCTCTTCTTTCTTTGTCGCCTGTCCTACACTGTGGCAGCCCTGGGGAAGGCTCCCCGGTAAGCCCCCGGGAGATCTGGCCGCACTGCGGGTTTTACCCTTACCCTGGAGTCTTCCGGTTTCTCAACCAAGCGCACAATCTCTTCCTCTTTCCAAAAAGAAAAAAAGAAAAAGAAAAAAAAAAAAAAAAAAAAAAGACAAGACGCGGTCACCAAGACAACCGCCGGCGCGCAAGCTTCCGGGACGATTTCCGGCCTGTCGTGAAGAACGAGTCGGGTGCGCGTGCTCAGGTCCAGGCCTGACACCTTGCGGTACGGCGATTAAGCTGTACCGCCTGCAGTGCGGGGTACTGCCCCTTAACGCCGCGGTCTTTTCTTTGGGTCTCTGACGCCGGCGCAGCTAGCACTTTACACGTGGGAGGGAGAACGCTGCTGAGCTAGGGAAACCCAGCTTCGGGACATTATGGTACATTCTTTCTAGAGGAATGGAGGAGGAAATGGGAAGCAGTATATAGCGCACTTAGCACAGTGTCAGGCACATAGTAGGTGCTCAGAACGTGTCAGCCAGTGTCAAGTAACTGTCTGCAAAACGTTGAAAGAGACCCGAACGCCCTGCGGCTCGGAGCTCCACGTCGGGAGTAACATCCCACACCTCCCTCCTTGTCTCCGGGGACATCCCCACGCCTGCCACCCCCTCCCCTTGCGCGTGCTTGCGCAGTCCGTCTGCGCCGCTTTTCCTCTTGTTTGACGCCGGCTGTGCGCCGTCGAGAACTCCGTGCGTTGCCACAGAGACGCGTGAGCGCTGAGTGGGGAGCCGCGGAGAACGGCGGAAACTCCGGGCTAGTGGGGACTGGAGCGCCATGTCTTTCCGCGACCTCCGCAGTAAGGAAACCCTGCCCCTTGCGACCTGCGGGCCTCCCGAGAGACTCGGGATCCGGCGCGCTGGGTCCTCCTGTCTGAGCTGCGTCGAACCCCTCCCGGGCCTCTGCGCCTCCGGGGCGCCCCTGGTCCTCTGCTGCCCACCCCCACCCAGGTTCAACGCCCCAGCTCTGGTTTTGTATCTGCCACTCGCTGTGGCAGCTGAGAAACCGAAGTGTTAATTTTATCTAATTTTAAATGATTTGTATAGCTACTTGAACTCTTCGCTACCAAGTTGAAAAACGGAGGGACCGTTTTGGGGTTGGGTTCGATTAGAGTTCAGAGAAACGAAAAACAAGAACACCGAGGAGGGGACTGCTGAATAATAATTGCGTCTTTTTTGTTGTTGAGTTTTTACGATCTGCCAGGTAGGCATCATTTTATTCACTCCTTTGAATAAGTATGCTTCTATATTTAGAGATGAGCAAAGGGGCACAGGGAGGTCAAGGATCTCAGTGAAGGGACACGCAGGTGGTGAGAGCTGGCTCTGGAATTTGAACTCAGTTGTCTAACCTCCAACGCCTTCCTCCTTTGTAAAGGGGCTGATGAGGATGAGGGAAACCAAATGCCTTTGCTAGAAGGTTGGAGAAGTGGAAAAATGGAGAAAAGAGAGTTAGTTCTTACTACTTCCACACTAGGCATTTTACATTCATATCGTATTTTAGTCCTCACTTTAACGGTGAGGTAAGTGGTCTAATTCCTGGGTGAAATATTTGAGGCTCAGATAGGTAGTTTGTTTTAGGTCACACACCGGAACTGGGTGGGAGCAGGGATCAAGACATAGTGCTGTGTAAATCAAAATCTCTTACCTTTTTATACAGTGTCATTTTCTGAATCAGAAGCAGGTCAGCTACCTGGCTCCACCTGCATAGATGTGGCAGGTGATTACCAATTTGTTGTGATATGAGGGGACTCTGTAAGGCAGAGTGTCAAACTCACTTTCACCGGGGGCCACATCAGCCTCACGGTTTTCTTCAGAGGGCTGAATGTAATTATAGGACTGTATAAATGTAACTACTCCTTAACAGTTAATCGAGAGCTTGGCGCTGCTGCCAGGTAGAAACAAGGTGCCGGGACGGATTGGGCCATGGGCCTGGTGTTTGCCACCTGTGCTGTAAGGCCAATTTTCTAATGGAATTGCTGGTACCTGAAATTTTACCATTGAAGATTACTTCTTTCAGTTATGAATTGGTTTTTCCTACGATGTAAATATACGGGAAGACACATCACATTTTGTTGCTACACGTACCAGCACCATAGTGTGAATTTAAATTTAAATCCTCTGAGATTTAAAGATTCTTGGTGACTGTGTGTTGTAGAGGTAAGTTTCTCTTCCCTCCCAGTTTGAGCAAGCACTCTGCTAGGGGACGCTGCGTGGAGCTGTACTGGGAAGAGTGTACAAGAAGGGGATTTCTGAATATTTTGGCATTAAGTGAATGCTGTACAATTGTGCAATTTGAATCTAACTCACATTGTCTCCGTTTTGACAAGAATACTGCAAAATGAACAGAACTTAACTACTGCTCAGTGGGAAGAAGTGTTTAGGCAGAGCCTGACTGGATGCTGCTTGATTTTCCATCACTCTATTCAGATTTCCCAAAAAACAGTGACAGAGGCCCTCAGTGCCATTGCTGTTCTCTCTGCTCATGCCTTTTCTTCTGTTGTCTGGTGTGATCCAACCTACCCTCTGATGCCTGTGTAGTTTCTTTGTGAATGCTGTTGAGACATTTCGAACATCTACCTTCAGGAAGGGTGAGGACGGACATTAAAGAGCCGTGAGCACACTGAACATACATCTTGGCACGTAGTGGTAACTCAAAACCTGTTTGTTGTGTTCACTTCTGAGTCCTTCTGAAAGCTTAGTGACAGCCCTGACCAGTGTGGCTCAGGTAGTTGGACGTAGTCCCACGAAGTGAAAGTTCACTCATTTGATTTCTGGTCAGGGCACATGCCTGGGTTGCAGGTTCCGTACCCAGGTGGGGCACGTGCGAGAGGCAGCTGATTGATGATTCTCACATCGATGTTTCTCTGCCTCTCTTTCTCCCTCCTTTCCCCTCTCTAAAAACAAATAAAATCTAAAAAGTAAAAATAAAAAGGCTGAGTGACAGCAACGTCTGGTGTCAACAAGTATTAGTATTACTGTTCCTACTGTTTCTTAATCTGTTTTGTAGTAAATCTAAATAGTGCTCAACAGATCACTCATTCTCTAAGATTTCTCTAGATACAGTACAACTAATCTTTAACAGTTTATGTTATTAAGGTCCTATGTGCTCACTAAAAGAAAAAAAAAGACAAATCATACATAACTCAGCAACATGAACTTTACCCTAACACCATCACCCCCCAAAATAAACACTGTTAACATTTTAAAATGTTTTTATTTATGATGTTTTATAGTGCCAGGTATTTCTCATTTTGAGTGGTAGGAAGATATCCAAGAGAGATGAGATATCAAGAGAGAAATGGCCCTGGCTGGGTGGCTCGGCTGGAGTGTCGTCTCTTGTACCAAAAGGTTGTGGGTTCAATCCTCGATCACGGCACATATGTAGGTTGCAGGTTCGATTCCTGGTTTGGATGTGGATGGGAGGCAACAGATCGATGTTTCTCTCTTCATCGCTCTCTAAAACATCAATAAATATATCCTTAAAAAAAAGGAATTAAATTCACAGCCAATCCCTAAACCCCATTTTAATGTACAGCTACCACTTCTCCGAGGGAACTTAAATAATTTATGTTTTTCAGGAAGCAGATTATTTTATCTACTTTTTTCTTTTCCTCTTAGAGAGTTGATAAATAGTCCCTAAAACTGTCAATAGATTTGAAATAAGAAGGGAAAGCACAGAAAGTAAGTTAATAAGTAGTTGCTGTTTGATGATGAAATGACTGAATTGCCTTTGCCATTGAACAGATTTTACAGAGATGATGAGAGCCTTGGGGTACCCTCGACATATTTCTATGGAAAACTTCCGCACACCAAATTTTGGACTTGTGTCTGAAGTTCTTCTCTGGCTTGTGAAAAGGTTAGAATTACACTTTATTGAAATCTATAAGTGAATACTGATATTCTTTATTAGCCACCTAGAAACAGGATATTGTTGTAAAGCTAAAAGAAGAGTTCAATAAAATTTGAGTTTGACAGACTCAGTTGTAACCTGTTAAAAATCAGCTGAGATTTAAAGAATGCCGTGGGACAAGGACTATACCAGGCAGAGGTAAAAGGAGACTACTTCTCAGTGGGAAGCAATAACTGGGGTCCAAGTTCCTCCCCACCCCCTCACCGTCATCAGGAGGGACAGGGCCCTTCCTACCCATTCTAATGAGTACACTGGGTTAGAAATTCAATTTCATTTTGTGTGTAAAACGTAGAATCTAACATTTGGGGTCGGCGAACTTTTTATGAAGAACCTTCAGTGTTGCAGGCTATGTAAGAGCTCTTTCACATATTCTGCCTTGTGTTTTGTTTTTTATAATCCTTTAAAAATGTAAAAACCCTTCTTAGCTCGCAAGCTGTGCAAAAAGAGGCCCCGGGCTGCAGTCTGCTGCGTCCTGGCGGGTCATCAATAACATGAAGAAAGTGACTTAGCTCTGGGTCAAGGGCTATCAGCCAAAGCATTCATTTTGATTAATTAAACTTTGAGGTCTGAGAGAGATTTAATTTTGTAAGCTGAGCTCCAAATGGGATTTTTGAAATCAGTTAAACCTATTCTTAGGGTGAGGATTTGCTCCCTTGGGTGTTTGGTATTTTGTGTTGCTTTTGAAGTCTTTCTTATCTTACTTAGCAGGGGACTCAGAGAGCTTCTGGTTGCAGATCCACTGACTTCACAGTTGCCTACTTTCTCTTTCGGGGACTTTATACTTAATTAACTGGTGTCTTCTCTCCCTCTCTCTCTCTTTCAGGTATGAGCCTCAGACTGACATCCCTTCTGAGGTTGAGACGGAACAAGACCGGGTTTTCTTCATTAAGGCAGTTGCCCAGTTCATGGTTAGTTCGTAGTTATTGGATGGAGTTGTAAAATTAAGTACCTTAGAAAGAGATGAGCCCTCGTTGGGTTGCTTTCAAGGTTCTATACCCATTCCATTACCAGGTTCTGTAGAGGCATTTCGCCAACAAATTTTTTGTTTTTAATTCATTATTTGTTAAGATTTTTATTTATTTTTGAATAGATAATATATTTCAAGGTTTAGAAATTTTGTTTTAGATCATGAAATGATAGAGAGTAAAATTCTTATTCTTTCTGCCATCAGTCTAGTTCTATTCCATGTAATCACTATTATTATTATTATTTTAAAGATTGTAATTTATTTATTTTTAGAGAGAGGATAAGGGGTCAAGAAAGAGAGGGAGTGAAACATCGATGTGCAAGAGAAACAGCAGTTGGTTACCTCTTGCACGCCCCTCCCTACTGGGGATCTGGCCCTCAACCCAGGCATGTGCCCTGACTGGGAATAGAACTGGTGACCCTTTGGTTCACACGCCAGCACTCAATCCACTGAGCCACACCAGCCAGGGCAGTGATCACTATTAATATTTTCCAGAGTTTATGCATATATAAGCAAATAGAATATATATATTCTATATGTTCAATATAGAATATATATATAGTGCGTATATATATTCTTTTCCTCCTTTTTACACAAATGAGGGTGTACTGTTTAGAATCTTGCTTTCTTCACTTGATGGTACATTTCAGAGAACTTTCCAAATACATATAGAACTTCCTCATTCTCTTTTTTAAAACCTTTTCTTTATTATTTTTTAATCCTCACTTGAGGATATATTTATTGATTTTTAGAGCAAGAGGAAGGGGGAGAGAGAGGGAGAGAGAAACATCGATTGGTTGCCTCTCTTTCACATCCCGACCAGGGATTGATCCCACAACCTAGGAATGTGCCCTGACTGAGGATCAAACCCACAACATTTTGGTGTACAGGACGATGCTCCAACCAAGTGAGCCACCTCAGTTGGAGCCCCACCAGGGCTCATTCTCTTAACACTGGAGTAGCGTTGCTTGCCTGGACAAACCACAATTTATGTAATTTAAGTAGATAGGCATTTAGGTATTTGTAAACTTTGCTCTTTGAAGCATGCTATAACACATAACCTATATGTATCTCCTTTCATTTGTGAGTATATCAATCTCTAGGATAGATTCTCAGGATTGGAATTGCTAGGTCAAAAGATATGTGCACTTGTAATTTTGTTGTCATTTACACAAAAATTGCTCTCCATCAAGATTGTATCACTTTACACACCCACTTGCAATGTGTGAGTCACTGGAAAGCTTGACTCTTAACACAATCAGGTTATATCTCAAGTGTTGGTAGAGACATTTTCAACTTACCTGAGATTACGTGAGATTTAGTTTAGATTTTACATGGAAAGGGTCTTAAACTGTTTTTGTTTCCTTCTGTCTGAAAATAGGCCACCAAGGCACATATCAAACTCAATACTAAGAAACTGTACCAAGCAGATGGGTATGCGGTGAAAGAACTATTGAAGATCACCTCCGTCCTTTATAACGCTATGAAGACCAAAGGGATAGAGGGCTCTAAAATAGGAGAGGACGATATCAGCAAATTCAAGTTCGATCTCGGTTCAAAGGTAAGGACAATGAGAGGCTTGCGGTGAGGGATGGGATGTGTATTTCTCACACTGAAACGGAACGTGTCATACACTCACAGAACCACTTCTTTCCTTCCTCCTTGACTGAGGGCGGTTTGTCAGTTTTGTACTCATCAGTGTTTGCATAAAAGCAGAAGTCACAGTAAATTAATTCAACTATGTACTGAAAGCCTGCTGCTAGTAAGGTAGGAGAAGCTAGAGCTAGTGGAAACAGAACCCTAGAGGACTAAGGAAATAGGAAGAAAGTTGTCAGCTACGAATTAATATTGAGAGTTGTTGCGGATGGTTTGATAATAAAAGAGACTTTGGGGATTTGTCGTTTAGGGGAGAGAGAGTATGAGCGTAGGGAAATGTTCCTTTGGGCTCTTTGAAAATTGAGCATATTCAAGGAAGAGGGGATAACATGCAAATCCTAAGAAAGAAACTTGTGCACAGGGCTAGATGCTAACTCATCATCATCATCATCTTCTTCTTCTTCATCATCTTCATAGCAGTGACTGCCACCGTTGCGGGAGCCAGGTAGTGTTGCACGCTGTCTCATTTGAGCCTCACAGCAGCCCTGTGAAGTGCAGTCTGAAGGCAGAGAATGAGGGGACAGAAGGGTGGAACAGGGCATCCGGATGCTGCACTAGGAAAAGTGTCCCTCAGATTGCCCCTCCTCTAGCCAGGGCCTCCTGGTGTGACCTTGTCCAAATCAGAAGAAGCACGTCAACTGTCACCCCCCTACACCTCCTGGTTGAAGATTGCATTTGACTTGACTTTGGGGTTTTTAGAGAGACCCTGAATTAGCCTCATTTGTGCTTAGGTCGGTGTTTCCTAAACTGGTGTCCGGGAGCTAGCTCTCTTCCACAGCATGTAAGTATGAGTCTGTCTTGTGGAAGCTGTGCCCTGTAGTCACTGTACTGACTGGAGGTACGGGTGCGTACTAACAGACTGGTTGTTTCTGCATGCCTGCTAAAAAAACCTGTCACTTCCCTGTTTTTGATGATTTCCTTCCAGATTGCCGATTTGAAAGCAGCCAGGCAGCTTGCTTCTGAAATCACCTCCAAAGGAGCATCTCTGTATGACTTGCTGGGCAAGGAGGTAGAGTTGAGGGTAAGCAGTGCTCAGAGCACTTAATTCCTTTCTCAGCTAAGCAGATAGTTAAGGTCCCCCCCCAGCTCTTCTGATTTTATTAAACTGTACCCGGATAAATGAATAATGTGTGAGAACGTAATATATAGTGTTAGCTGCTATTCCTGGTTCCGGTGGGTACTGGTCTGTTTTTAATGCCTTTGACTTCTAGTTCGGGAATGGAAAATATGTTGCTGAAACTTTTCTTCTGTGTCCACGGCAGAGTTTACTGAGCGTGATGCTTTTCCCGGTGCACTCAGCCACGTTCTTCTCCACAAAACCCTCTCTGAGCCGTGGTTCCTGAATTGCCCAATGCAATCACCTGGGGATGTTTATTTTTATTTACTCACTGTTAAAGATTTTATTTATTTATTTTTTGAAGAGAGGGGAAGGGAGGGAGAAAGAGGGAGAGAAACATCAGTGTGAGAGAGAAACATCGATCCGTTACCTCTTGCACACGCTCTTAACCGGGGACAAAACGCACAACCCAGGCATTTGCCCTGACCGGGAATCGAACTGGCTGCTTTTTTTTTCACTTTGCAGAACAATACCCAACCCGTTGAGCCACAGCCAACAGATTGAGTCAGGGCTTATTTTTATTATTTATTTATTTATTGTCCATTGGTGAGAGAGAGAGAGAGAAGAAACATCAGTTGTTTGTCTCCTGTACACGCTCAAAGCAAGAATCAAACCCACATCCTTTTGGTGTACAGGTTGATGCTCCAGCCAACTGAGCTACCCAGTCAGGTCCACCTGGGGATTTTTAAAAACTACTGATGCCGGGCTTTTATTTTGATGTCATTGGTATGAAATGTGACTTGGGCATTGGAGATTTGAAGTCTTCTGTGTGATTCTAATGCATAGCAAAGTTTGGGAACCAATAATACAGGCAGTGACTACCAATCAGCCAAGTTAATGTTAACAGCTTAAATTTATTCACAATCCTGTTCTAGCTGATGTCATTCAAGAAGTGTGCTCCTTCCATTATGTTTGAGGAATTGTTTAAGAGCGTGGTTCTGGAGGGTTCCCATAGAGCTTTGAAATCACCTGACGTCCAGGTTGTCCCCTAAACCAGTGAATCAGAATGTCTGGGCACGAAAGCCAGGCATCCAGTTTTGCTTTGTTTTTTTCCAATTTTTTAATTAATGTTTTATTGTTTATGCTGTCGCAGGTGTCCCAGTTCCCCCCATCGCTCCCCTCCTACTGCAGCAGCAGTCTGTACATGTTCCTAACAGACCTAGAGACAAGAGCTGGTCACTTGCTGTTTGTCAGCAGACTGCTGGCTCCCTTGTGAAACTTCACCACGATTCCCCTGGGGGCCCTTTTAGCACTGTGCTGTAAGGGCTTCATGAAACAATCAGTGGTGAACTGTTGCCCTGGAAGCCATGGGACCCTTAGCAAATTCTGTGTGCAGTTATTATCTGAGAAAGATCCACTAGCCAGTTTTGTTCTTTATGCACTCAGCCCGTGTTCACTGAGGATCAACACCAGCCACAGGCAGGGCACTGAGCCTTGAATAAGTTTTAACGCCTTCCTCAGTAGTTTTCTGCCAGTGGGGAAGTAAGGTGCACAGTGCAGTAAAGGAAGGAAGCCCAAGGCAGAATTTGATAAAGTGATTCAGGAATCTCATAACTGCATCCACGTTAAAATACCATGTCTCAGAATTCCCGGTACTGATGTAATAAGCACAGATGCTCCTTCGATTGGTCTGTTACTGATGCTAGGGGCAGAGCCAAGGCCACTCTTCTCATTGGTTGAACTTGCCAATGATAGACATTGTAGGGGATGGCAGGGGATTCACACAGCAAGTTGAGCTGCACTTGGTTTAGGGGTCACCTGAACACAATGTAGGTAAAGAAGCAAATTTAGGAGAAGAATGAGGGATGGCAAGTTGCCCGTGGGAATATGGGGACCGGGAGCCTGTAGCTGAAAAAGGAGGCCTTGAGCACTGGAGAGAGACCGGGTTGGCAGCAGAATTACAGAATACATTGGGAGAAGGTGATGGCGGAAGTGTTTTTGCATCAGAGATCCTTTTTTTTAAAGTTTTAAATCAGTTTTCATTTTTCAGTTACAGTTGACATGCATCATTGTAGGTTCAGGTGTACACCACAGTCATTAGATATTCCATAACTTATTAAGAGAACATCCTAATAAATCCCACGCCCATCTGAAGCCATACATAGTGATTAGAATACTATTGACTATATTCCTTATACTTTATATTGCTATGGCTACTCTGTAAAAACCAATTTGTACTTAATCCCCTCACCTTTTTCATCCCTACGTCAACCCCCCTCCCATCTGGCAACCATCAAAATGTTCTCTGTCTAGGAATCTGTTTTTGTTCTGCTTGTTTGTTTTTTAGATTCAGTTATTAAAAGGTATTTATTATTGCCATTATATTCATATTTTTTAATCTTTTTTTCTCCCTAAAGAAGACCCTTTAACACTTGATATGATACTGGTTGGTGGTGATGAACTCCTTTAGCTTTTTCTTTTCTGGGAAGTTCTTTATGTGTCCTTTGATTCTAAATGACAGCTTTGCTTGATAGAGTAATCATGGTTGTAGGTCCTTGCTTTTCATTACTTTGAATATTTCTTGCTAATCCCTTCTGGCCTGCAAAGTTTCTGTTGAGAAATCAGCTAGCAGTATTATGGGAGTTCTCTTGTACATAACTAACTGCTTTTTTCTTGCTGCTTTTAAGATTCTGTCTTTGCTTTTAACTTTGGCGTTTTAATTATTACGTGTTTTGGTGTGGGCCTCTTGGTGTTCATCTTGTTTGGGACTCTGTGCTTCCTGGACGTGTGTGTCTGTTGCCATCTTCAAGTTAGGGTATTTTTCTGTCATTATTTTTTGAAATAGGTTTTCAATTTCTTGATCTCCCTCTCCTTCTGGCGCCCCTATGATGCAAATATTGGTACACCTGAAGTTTTCAGAGAGGCTCCTTACACTGCTGTAATGTTTTTGGATTCTTTTTTCTTTTTGCGGTTCTGCTTGGGTGTTTTTTTCTTTCTTATATTCCAAATTGCTGATTTGATTCTTGGCTTCATCTACTCTATTGTTGATTTCCTATAAAGTATTCTTCATTTCAGTTCATGTACCCTTCATTTCTGACTTGTCCTTTTTATGCTATGGAAGTTCTCACTAAGTTCATTGAGCATCTTTATAACCAGTGTTTTGAACTCTGCATCTGATAGATTGTTTGTCTCCATTTTGTTTAGTTCTTTTTCTGGAGTTTTGTTCTGTTCTTTCATTTGGGCCATGTTTCTTTGTCTCCTCATTTTGGCAGCCTCTCTGTGTTTGTTTCTGTGTATTAGAGCAAGTACTCTCCTGGTCTTGGTAGGGCGGCCTAATGTGGTAGGGGTTCTGTAGGGTCCAGTGGCATAGCCTCCTTGATCACCCAAGCTGGGCATTCAAGGTGCACCCCCCACGTGGGCTGTGTACACCCTTCTCTTGTAGTTGAGCTTTGATTGTGGTTGACACCTCAGTGGGAGCGATTTACCCCCAGGCCAGCCAGCTGCATGGACTGGCTGCAACCACCAATCGTTGAACCCCAACCACTGTGGAGTATCAGCTGTGCAGGGGCCCACCCCACAGAGCAGGACTTACTTCAGTGGGGCTCTGGTGCCTGCTGAGTCTGCCCCTTGATTGTGTCGCTTGTGGAGGTGGTTGGTAGTGGTGCTTCAGTGTGATCTGAAGCTGTCCACTGGTTTTGCTGCCTCTGGTGCTTCCTGAAAGGTGCAAGCCGAGGTCCTATGCTGCCTGTATTTTGCCTGGGGCCACCTGGCATGAGCTACAAATGGCTGCTAATTGTGCTGGGCTTAGAGGTACCCAGGTGAGACTTGGCTGTGAATGAAGGCAGATTGCTGCTACTGCTGGGCCTGGGGCCACATAGCTACAGGTATGGGACACACTGAGGCCGGATGCTGCTTGTTTGAGAGATTATAGGAAAATCTGAAGCATGAGCTGAGATAGGCCATTTGTATGGAAAAACCACTGAAAACAGCTTGGGTGGGCTTGCGACTGGGTGAGGCAGGGCCTCAGGGAATTACCAGGATGGGGAAAACAGTGATAGCCAGGTTGATGGAGTCTCAAATATGCTGTCCGCCTGCTGGCTTTGTGGGGGGAGGGCTCATCAAAGGAACAGTGGTATCTGCCATCACTTCTGTATGGGAGAAAGCCACCCGCCCAGCTCTAGCCCTAATGCCAGGCAATTCAGTTCCTCCCCATATGTCCTGGTGCCTTTCAAGCTGCTGCCTCAGCACTGGAGAGCAGAGGGAGTAAGTCTGGGTGCAAGCCCTTTAAGAACACCTGGGACTTAGTCTTTCTCAGCTTCAATCTCCACTGGTTTTTATAGCTAGAAGTTATGGGGACATTTCTTCCTGGCACTGGAACCATGGGATGGGGGGCCTGGTGTGCAGATGGGACCCCTCACTCCTCAGGGGGGACCTCTGCAGCCAAGAGATCCCTCTCTATTTTTATCTGCCACGTGTGGGTGGGAAACCAGCTTTTCTGTGTCTCCGCCCCTCCTGCCAGTCTTGATATGGCGGCTTCTTTAATTCCCTAGCTGTAAGACCTATTCAGCTAGATTTCAGGCAGTTCTGAATGATGTTTGTTCTGTTGTTTAGGTGTAATTTTCATGTGCTTCTGGGAGGAGATGAGTGCCAGGTTTACCTATGCTGCCATCTTGACTGGAAGTGAGATCCACGTTTTAATGAAACTTTTAGGAACCAGTCCATAGTCATATCTAGGTCTGGAGATTGGTTTTGAGAATTCCTCTTTGAAAATATATGTAATTTTATGTCATTGTTTCCCATAGGAACTGAGAACAGAAGCAATTGCCAGACCTCTGGAAATAAACGAGACTGAAAAAGTGATGAGAATTGCAATAAAAGATATTTTGGTAAGATTATTTTGCCTTTTTAAAGATTTTATTTATTTATTTATTTTTAGAGAGGGGGAAGGAAGGGAGAGAAACATCAGTGTAAGAGAGAAACATCAATTGGTTGCCTCTTGCATGCACTCCGACCAGGGACTGAACCCATAACCCAGGCACGTATCCTGACCAGGAATCGAACCAGTGACCTTTGGTTTTGCCTGATTATGCCTGAACTACTGAGCCTCACTGGTCAGGACTGATTACTTTGCTTTTATTTAATGTTTTTGTGCCTGGGCCTCAAAAATACTGATTGCTTGCCTCCATAAAACTGAACAAGGTAGGCCTAGTGACAAAGAAGGGTATGTTAGTAGGGAAATGAGAAATTTAGAGAACATTCTAGAATACTTACAGTTACTATTATTTTTCCCCTTATTATAAATATGTACAACTTCTAATGTTATTAGAATTTGTTAATTTTTAAAACCGATTTCAGAGAGACAGGGAGGAAGAGAGACATCAGTTTGCTGTTTCACTTATTTTTGTATCCATTGGCTGATCCTTGTGTGCGCCCTGACTTGGGATTGAACTGCAGTCTTGGTGTATTGGGACAGTACTTCAACCAACTGAGCTACCCAGCCAGGCAAACATCTGTCAATTTTAATACTTCAATCATTCTATTACATTTTATGGACTCTTCACACTTTATCTAACCAGTTTCTCATGGCTGGGCATTTCAATGATTGTTAGGTTTTCTTAATTCTGACAGCGCTATAACAAATAGAATGATCACCATCCTTTACTGTGTAGCCACTGATCAATGACTATTTGCCCATCCATTTGGAAGGCAGACAGTGAGGGGTACTCTAGGCTCAGACTGGGTTTGAATCTCACCATGTGATCTTAGCCATGTTAGTCAACCTCTCTGCCACTCACGTTCCTCATCTGTAAAGTGGGGGGAAAGGCAGTGCCTGCCACGTGGGACCCCTTTGAGCGTTCATAACGACAGGGTGCGTCGTACACAGTCTCTGGCATATGGTGGGGATTCAAACGCTGCATAGAATTCATTTTATGCAGTAGACACAGGTGGGGCGGGCCTTAAGTAAGATAGGAATAGGCATAAAACAATTTGCTGAGAGTTGTGTGAGGTTCTAAGATTGGTAGGCTTTTAGAATACCCTGTTATAAAGTGGTAATACTCCCTGGGGGGCCAGCATGGGGGACCAGAGCCTCTGCAGGGTAAAGAGGGCAGGGCAGCCAAGATAGGAGATTGGTTATGTGCAGGTAGATTGATTCAAATAAGTAAATGCAGTTACGAGTACACGAAACAGAGTTTATTCTTGTATTATTGCTTATTATTTTATTGTTTTCCATGTGCATAACTGTAAACCCACTTTCTCCCTACCTTATATATTAAAGATAACAGAAGCCGAGTTTCTCACTATTGGAGAAGGGAGTGACAAATATGAAAAGGGAAGAAATTAGAATGAACCATGAAGTTGGAGTTGCTGGCTAAGTGCATGGTTTTCGACATATATAGAGATAGATCTAGGAATAAATTTGGATGTACATGTTCAGTGTTTATATACACACACATGCACATGCACACCCACATACACACTCATACATTTCTTAGCTCTGAGCACTCCCAGCACCCAAATCTTCTACATGCCATTCTCCATGAAAAGGAGCCAGGGGTCTTGGGGAGAAGGCTTATTCCAAAGCTGGGAGAGGAAGGTGTGAGAACTTGTGCCAGAAAGCAGGGAAGTGCTCCACCACTGAAAGGGAACTGTCAAAAGGAGCAGAAGCCAGCTTGGGTGAGCTTCTGCGGGCCCAGCCAGGGTCAGTTTAGCACCAAACTAAATAAATAATAGTAATGGATTACAGACCATTGAAGGAAATGGGAGCTCATGAATTCTCACTGATAGAAGAAATAGGTGAATATATTGACAGCTGGTTTTTCACATAGTTTCAGAGTAGCTCTCCACAAGACACAAAGAATTACAAAGGGGAAGAAAAGAGTAACTTCATATGAGAAGCCTGACAGACACCCCTTTAAAACAAGTGATCAAAGCGAACATCACCAGTAATTGGAACAAATCAAACTTTTGCACACATAATCTAACATAGTCATATCTGTGCTAGCTGAAGACTCATAGTCTGAAGCTAATCAGACAAAGGCAAATGGGGGACATCCTATAAATCACTTGGTCTGTACTCTTCAATAGTGAAAAGGACACAAAAGTCCAGGAATGGCTCAGAAGCCATTCCAGACCAAAGGAGGCTAAGGAGACATGACAACTGAATGCCAAGGCCGACCTCCACCTGCTGTGAAGGTCTTCATGGGGACAATGGGGAAACTTGGGTGGGCTTGTGGGTCAGCTGGCAGTAGTGCGCCAGTGTGGGCTTCCTGTTCCGGTGCCTGCATTGCGGTTCCCTAGGAGGAAGTTCTCATTCATGGGAGACGCACACTACAGTATCTAAAAGTGACGGGGCGTCAGGTCAGCATCTCACTCACCTGGGTCGAGAAAAAAATGTTTTGTATTCAGTATTACCTCCAGCTGTTTGTAAGTTTATGATTGTTTCTAAATTTTAAAAATATTAACATGATAATCTTGTGCTTGTCATTGTTCAGGCTGAATCAACCTCACATGGCATGAATGTATCTTTAGCGCTAAGTATGTATCAAACCAGCCAGATGAGGCCACAGTTCATTACTTAGTAAACACCTGTTAAGATATTATTTCAAAAGACAACAAAAATAAATAAATTGGACTACATCAAACTAAGAAGCTTTTGCACCACAAAGGAAACCATTAACAAAACAATAAGGCAACCTATTGAATGGGAGAAGTTATTTGCAAATGATATGTCTGATATATAAAGAACTCATAAAGCTCAACATCAAAAAAACAAATAATCCAATTTAAAAATGGGCAGAGGACCTGAATAGACGTTTCTCCAAAGAGGACATGCAGATGGCCTGAATAGACACATGAAAAGATGCTAACATCACTGATCCTAAGGGAAATGCAAACCAAAACCGCAGGGAGACCTCACCTCACACCTGTCAGAATGGCCATCAGTAAGTCCACAAACAACGCGATGACGCTACCTCACTGTTGGCGGCGCTGTAAATTGGTACAGCCACTGTGGAGATCCCTCAAAAAATTAAAATAGAGCTCCCATGTGACTCAGCAATTCCACTTCTGAGTATTTATCTGAAGAAATTTAAAACACTAATTCAAAAAGATATGGCACCCCTATGTTCACTGCAGAATTATTTACAACAGTGGAGGTGTGGAAGCGACCCAAGTGTTTCTCGATAGACAGAGAGATTTAAAAGATGTGATACACTCCCACACAGTGGAACGTGACTCAGCCACAAAAAGGATGAATCTTGCCATTTCCAACATGGATGGACCTAGAGGGTATTGTGCCGAGTGAAAACAGTCAGACTGAGAAAGACAAATACCGTGTAATTTCACTTACATGTGGAGCCTAAAAAACAAACAAACAAACAAAACACAACAAACGCATAGATACAGAGAACAAACGTGGTTGCCATGTTGGGGAGGGGTTGGGTGACTGGGCAAAGAAGGTGAAAGGGATGAAGAATTCCAAATTGCCAGTTACAAAAATAGTCATGGGGATGAAAGTACAGCACAGGGGACACAGGCAGCGACACTGTAACTGCTGCAAACGCTGCCAGGTGGGGACTAGGCTTATGGTGGCGAACACTTTGTAAAGTATAAAAATGTCGAATCATTACGTTGCACACCTGAAACTAATACAATATGTCAACTACAATTCAAAAATGAAATCGAAAAGTATATGTTTTAAAAAGATATCTTTTCATCATTGGAAAATACCCATGATACTTGATAATTCTAAAAACAAAATCATAACCACATGGATATTTGACGTGGCTGGCCCACAGGATCCAGTGTTGTGGCTGTAATAGACAAATACACACGGACTACAGAAATCCTGTGGAGGAAAAGGGACGGCTTGGCCACTTTCTAAGTGAGAGAGGGCGAGAGGGCTAGAGAGAGCCCAACAGAGAGAGCCGACCCCTGCCTGGACAGGCTTTTATTGCTTTTCTGGGCACGTTACATCAAGGATGGTCCTCATTTACTATGCACAGGTTCACTGAAGGTGATTACCTTTTAAGGACAACAGAGGACAGAATACTTCTAATTACTTCAAAGACAAGATGTTACTGCTGGGGGGTGGGGCAGGGAACTGGTCACACTCCATACTTGGGTAGTTTAGCAGACTTTAGGAAGTTAAAGATACTCAGTAAACATTTGCTGCCTCAATTCAGGGTGAGGGAGTTTTAGCAAGAGCAAGTCTCATAGCAGCCTATGTACAGTGCAGGCCTGATTCCCCACGGGAGAACCTGTCCATGGACGTGGGTCCTGCCCACCAACTTTGCTCCCCACTGGTTTTCCAAGTGGGGGCTGAGCCACATTTCCCACGCGTGGAACAGTTCCCCACAGATATTTAAAAGGGGTTATTTATTTCAGAAAGATCACATTGATCTTCCCTTTTTGAGGAATAGATACTTTAAAAAAAATCATTTTTATTTTGATGTCAGATTAATTCACTAGGTCTTAATCTGATTTTGATTCAGAGAAATAGTTGCCGTTAACTTGAGTTGTTTGTTCAGAAAGGAGACCCACCTTGTCTTCCTATGAAAGTGAACTCATATCTCTGCTGGTGTTTTTTTATAAATAATTTTAAATTTTTTCAATTACAGTTTTCATGCAATATTTTATTAGTTTCAGGTGTGCAACCCAATGATTAGACATTTATATAATTTATGAAGTGATCACCTAGATAGATCCAGTGACCATCTGACACCATCATAGTTATTACAGTACTATCGACTATATTCCCTATGCTGTACTGTACATCCCTGGGACTGTGAGTACTCTGTAACTATCAGTTTGTACTTCTTATCCCTTCACCCATCCCTCCAACCCACCTCTCATCTGGCAACCACAAAATGTTCTCTGCATCTGAGTCTGTCTGTGTTCTGCATATTCATTTTGTTTTGTTTTGTTTTAAAAATTTTATTTATTTATTTTAGATACAGGAGGAGGAAGGGAGAAAGAGAGCGAGAGAAACATCAATGTATGGTTGCTCCTCCAGCGCCCCCTGCTGGGGACCCAGCCCGCAATCCAGGCATGTGCCGTGACTGGGAATTGAACCAGAGAACCTCTGGTCCTTGGGCCGGCACTCAATCCACTGAGCCACACTAGCCAGGGGTCATTTTGGTTTTTAGATTTCATCTATAAGTGAAGTCATATGGCATTTGTCTTTCTGTCTGACTTATTTCAGTCAGCACAATACCTTGTAGGTCCATCCATTCATGTTGTTGCAGATGTCAAGATTTCATTCTTTCCATGGCTGAGTCATATTCCATTGTACATGTGCACCACTTCTTGATTCATTCATCTATTGATGGACACTTAGGTTGCTTCCGTATCTTGGCTGTTGTAAATAGTTCTGCAACAAACATGGATGTGTATGTCTTTTTGATTTAGTGTTTTAGGTTTCTTTGTATAAATACCCAGAAGTGGAATTGCTGGGGTTTTTCTTCGGTCTCATATTATAACCTTTGTTCTTAAAGTCTGTTTTGTCTGGTAAAAGTATTGCTACCCCAGCTTTTTTATTTTGTTTGTTTTCATTTTAATGAAATATCTTTTTCCATCCTTTTACTTTCAGTCTGTGTGTGTCTTGATCTGAAGTGAGTCTTTTGTAGAAAGCATATGTAAGGGTGATGTTTATATTCAGTCACCCTATGTCTTTTGATTGGAGCATTTAAGCCACTTGCATTTAAAGTAATCATTGACAGATAGGTATTTATTGCCATTCTATTATTCATATTTCTGATCTTTTTTTTTCCTTTTTCTTCTTAGAAAAGACACCTTACTGGTTTGGCGGTGATAAACTCCTTTAGCTTTTTCTTGTCTAGGACATTCTTTATCTGTTCTTCAATATTAAATGACGGCATTGCTGGGTAGAGTAATCTTGGTTGTAGGTCTTTACATTTCATCATTTTGAATGTTTCTTGCCAATCCCTTGGGCCTGAAAAGCTTTTGTTGAGAAATCATCAGACAGTCTTATGGGAGCTCCCTTGTATTAGGTAACTGCTTTTCTCTTGCTCCTTTTTTATTCTTTTTCTTCTTTTTTATTGATATCTTGCTGCTTTTAAGACTCTCTCTTTGTCTTTAACGTTTTGCATTTTAATTATTTTATTTTATTTTTTAAAGATTTTACTTACTTATTTTTAGAGAGAGGGGAAGGGAGGGAAAAAGAGGGAGAGAAACATCAGTGTGTGGTTGCCTCTCACACAGCTCCTACAAGGGACCTGGCCCACAACCCAGGCATGTGCCCCAACTGGGAATCAAACTGGCAACCCTTTGGATCACAGGCCCACTGAGCTACACCAGCCAGGACTAACCTTTTGCATTTTAATTATGATGTGTCTTGGTGTGGGCCTGTTAGAGTTTGTCCTGTGTGGGATACTCTGCACTTCTTGTACTTGTATGTCCCTTTCTTTTACCAGGATAGGGAGGATTTCTGTCATTTTTTTCACGTAGGTTTTCAATTTCTTGTGTTCTTTCTTTTTTTTCTTGCACCCCATGATGCAAATGTTCGTATGTTTGAAGTTGTCCCAGAGGTTCCATATACCTGGGGTCCTCAACCCCTGGGCCATGGACCAGTACCAGTCCATGGCCTGTTAGGAACAAGGCCGCACAGCAGGAGGTATGTGGCGGGTGAGCAAGCGAAGCTTCGCTCACATTACTGCCTGAGCTCTGTGCTCCTGTCTCTCCCCGACCTTGTCTGTGGAAAAATTGTCTTCCCAAAACCAGTCTCTGTTGCTATCCTCATTTTTTTTTTTTGATTCTTTTTTCTTTTTGCTGTTCTGATTGGGTATTTTCTGCTTCCTTATCTTCCAAATCGATGATTTGATCTTCTCTTTCATCTACTCCATTGTCGATTCTCTGTAATGTATTCTTCTTTTCTGACTGGTTGTTTTATGTTTCCTATCTGTGTTTCCTATGTCTTTGTTGAAGTTCTCACTGAGTTCATCTGCTCTTCCCCTAAGTTCACTGAGCATCCTTATAACCAGTGTTTTGAACTCTGCATCTGATAGATTGCCTGTATCCATTTTGTTAGTTCTTTTTCTGGAATTTTGTTTTATTCTTTCTTTTGGGACATGTTTATTCGTCTCTTCATTTTGGCTGCCTCCCAGTATTTGTCTGTATGTATTTGGTAGTGCTGCTCTGTCTCCCGATCTTGGTAGAGTAGCCTTGTACAGTAGGTGCCCTGTGGGGCCCTGTGATGCAGTCTCCCCAGTCACCCAAGCTGGGTGTTTCAGGTGTACCTCTCATGTGGGCTGTGTGTACCCTCTTGTTGGAGTTGAGCTTTGATTGCTGTTGGCACGACAGTGGAAGGGATTTACTCCCAGGCCGGTCGGCGAGGACTGACTACAGCCACCATGAAGGATCTGCTGTGCAGTGGCTGATCCCACAGAGCAGGGCTCACATCAGTGGGGTTCTAGGGCCTGCTGAGTTTGCCCCTTGAGTGTGTTGTCTGTAGAGGTGGTGGGGTGGTGGGTGCCTCAGCATGGTCTGAAACTGTCTACCAGGTGCAGTAGCTCTGGGGTCTCCTGAGTGGTGCAGGCCAATGTCAGCCAATGCCTGTGCCTGCCCAGCGTTGCCTGCCATGACTGCAGAGTGATCTGTAGATGACCGTTACTTATGCTGGCCTTGAAGGTGCCTGAGATAGGCCCAGCTGTGAACCAAGGCTGGCTGCCACTCGTGCCAAACCTGGGCCACTTAGCAAGAGGTATGGGACATGCCAAGGCCATATGCTGCTTGTTTGAGAGATTTTAGGAAAGTCCATAGCTTGAGATAAGACAGGCCATTTGTATGGAAAAGCTACTGGAAACAGCTTGGGTGGGCTCATACGTTGGGTGGGGTGGGGTCGGGTCTCAGGGAATCACCAGGGTCGGGTAAGCAGTGTTAGCCAGGTGATGGGGACTCAGATATAGTGCCTGCCTGCCAGCTTTGTTGGGGGCTAGTGCTTAGCAAAGGAACATGGCCTCTGCCAGCATTCCTGGGGAAAAGCTGCCCCTCCATCCCCTTACCCTGATGCCAGATAATTCAATTCCTCCCTGTATGTCTCTAGGGTTTTTTGAGCTGCCGCCCCAGCGCCGGAGCTGAGGGCAAGTGAGTCCAAGTAAGTTAGTATATGGTTCCATTAAGAGGAACACCTGGAACTCCTGAAGAACTTTTTCACTCAGCCACAATCCTGGCTGATTTTCACAGCCAGAAGTTGTGGGGACTTCTCTTCCCATCATTGTCACTAGAATTCTGGACTGTAGAGACTGGGGGGCCCTGGTGTGGGACTAGGACCCCTCATTCTTCAATAAGGACCTGGACAACCAAGATACCCTTCTGGGACCAGCCCATTCCATCTCTCTGCTCCTCCTGCTGTCTCATTGTGCCTTCTTTATATCCGTAGTTATTGCAGTTTTCTTCAGCTTAATTTCAGGTGGTTCTTTTTTTTTAAGTATATTTTATTGATTATGCTATTACAGTTGTCCCATTTTTTCTCCTCTTTATCCCCCTCCCTACAGCATTCCCCCCACCTTAGTTCATGTCTATGGGTGGTACATGTAAGTTCTTTGGCTTCATTTCCTATACTATTATTAACTTCCCCCTGTCTGTTTTCTACCTACCATTTATGCTTTTTATTCCCTGTACCATCTCCCCTATTCTCCCCCTCCCCCTCCCCACTGATAGCCCTCTATGTGATCTCCATTTCTGCGATGATGAACTCCTTTAACTTGACCTTATCTGGGAAACACTTTATCTGCCCTTCCATTCTAAATGATAGCTTTGCTGGATACAGTAATCTTGGATATACTGGTAGGTTCTTGCCTTTCATGACTTTGAATACTTCTTTCCAGCTCCTTCTTGCCTGCAAGGTTTCTTTTGAGAAATCTGCAGATAGTCTGATGGGAACTCCTTTGCAGGTAACAGTCTCCTTTTCTATTGCTGCTTTTAAGATTCTTTTCTTATCTTTAATCTTGGGTAACTTAATTATGATGTGTCTTGGTGTGTTTCTTCTTGGATCCAACTTCTTTGGGAGTCTCTGATTGTCCTGGACTTGAGAATCTAGTTCCTTCACCAGATCAGGGAAGTTTTCCTTCATTATTTTTTCAAATAAGTTTTCAATTTCTTGCTCTTCCTCTTCTCCTTCTGGCACCCCTATGATTTGGTTGTTGCAATGTTTAAAGTTGTCTTGGGGGTTCCTAAGCCTCTCCTAATTTTTTTGAATTCTTGTTTCTTCATTCCGTTTTGGTTGGATGTTTATTTCTTCTTTTTGTTCCAAATTGTTGATTTGAGACCCAGTTTCCTTCACTTCACTGTTGGTCCCCTGCATATTTTCCTTTATTTCACTTTGTATAACCTTCATTTCTTCCTTTATTTTGTGTGACTGAACTCAGTCATTTTCTGTGAGCATCGTGATTACCAGTGTGTTGAACTCTGCATCTGATAGGTTGTCTATCTCTTCTTCACTTAGTTCTTTCTCTGGAGTTTTGATCTGTTCTTTCATTTAGGCCATATTTCTTTATCTTGGTGCACCTGTTACATAGCAAGGGACAGAGCCTTAGTTATTCGCCAGGGTGGCCAACCCATTTCACTGCATTGTGGCACTCTATGTGGGGGAGGAGCCAGAGAAGGAACAGTGCTGCTTGCTCTCCTGCTTGTCTCTCGCCCACTCTCCAGTCACTTCTCTTGCTTCCCACAAGCGAATTATGCCCTTTCAGGTGCTGATTACCAGGTGGGTGGGTTTGTGTACGTTCTAGGACCCTGTGGGACTCTCCAGCGGACTCTTCTGTGAGACCAGGAGCCTCTCCCACCACTGGAACCCCCACAGGTTTATAAAGCCAGAGGTTTTGAGACTTTATTTCCCCGTACTGGAACTTTGGGTTGTGGGGTTTGCCTCGCTCCCCAGTTGTTCCTCCCAGATTATCCGCATGCAAATGTGGGATATCCCTGTCCAGCAGCTGCCACCTCACCTGCCCCAGTCCACCAGCTGCTGCCTTTCCACGCATCCTCTCTGCCACGGCTTCCCATCTCTTCGCTTCCTACTATTCTGGTTGAATGTTTCTTCTTTAACTCCTTGGTTCTTGGATTTTCATGCAGTTTGATTTTCTGCCAGTTCTGGTTGTTTTTTGGTTTTAAATTGGTTGTTATCCTTCTTTTGGTTGTGCAAGGAAGTGAAGCACATCTACCTACGCCTCCATCTTGGGCTGAACTTCAGGTGGTTCTGAAGGATGGTGGTTCTGCAGTTTAGTTATAATTTTGATGTGGTTGCGGAAGGATTCGAGTACTGCATCTACCTATGCCAGCATCTTGCCTGGAAGCTCTCCACTGGGGTCTGTAAAGCACTTGCAGCAAATGGATGGTTAGTGATTTTATTTTAGGAAAGCATCTTGGAAGTGGTTAGTTGTCTTAGACAAAAAAAAAAAATTGAACTGTAATCTCCTTATCAATAAAAGTAGTTACTTCCAAACACACACTGTCTCTGAGAGTCGTAGAGAGTGGCCAGGCTCCTTATGTGATTTCTTCGTGTACCCTGTAGCGTTTCAGAGACTGAGAGGTAAACAGTCAGTAAATCATTATGGAGCACTACACATGTGCAGAGTACTGGAGGGGATAACCCCATCTTGACCGTCAGGAACTTAAAGCAGAGTCAGAGAGCCCAAACTTGGGGAGGCAGTTCCACCCTCAGCTGGTTGCGTTCTAGACATTATTCCTAATACAACAGATTGCAAGTCTGAGCCACAGGCCCCAATCTGGCCCCAGCTTCTCAGACAACACGAGTGTGAAGGCACACAGCGTTTCCTTGGACCACCTTTGCTTCAAGTGGGCTTGCTCTTACAAAGGCCAAGGGAGGCCTGTGGTTTTCATCAGTGATCTCTCATCTCTTTCACTTTCTTATTCGGCCCTCCTTGCCGAGGGCCTCCGTCCCACTGCTGCCCAGGCTCCGTCCGAGTCTGATTGATGGATGCTGTGTGAGATGGCCACATTCTGTCTGACTTCGCAGAGTGGTTTCTTTGTTTCTTGTAGTCTGTAGTGAACGTTCAGTGGCCAGTAAGAGAGAAAAGGAACCTTCTCTCTCAGTCCCAGCAGGCAGTGGGTTAGTACTGTGGCCAGCTATTCTTTTTTTCCCCTCCTAAAAAAAGGCATGTTTGTGTGTACATACAGGCATGGGCAAAAGTAGGCAAGGACTCTGTGCCAATGTGTGCTTGAGTATAGCAAGCAGACTACAGGAATGTGTAAACAATGAAGGCTGGCAATTTGAGCGCTTAATGAGATTGGACCTAAGTGCGCTGTGCCGTTGTGACGTTCTTTTGAGTTAATAAAGCCGTTGTGGTAATCACAACCCGCATGCCTTTCTCCATACGAACAACCACAAACCTACTTTTGCCCGCCCCTGTATATTCTAGGAGTCAGATATTTGTAACTACAGGAGCAGCCTGACAAGATGTAAGTAAAGGCAGATTTAACACTTCAGAGTGATATATAACCAATCTAAACGAATGAGCATCACAGGAGATCTCGGGCCTCTCTCCACGCTGCTTAGGACACTCTTCTTTCCATTTGCATTTGATTCCCTGGGAAGAAACACCCTCTCCTCATGGGGGGAGAGGGTACATAGTTTTGCCTGGGCCTATGTGATGTTTTCCCCTGGGAACAGTTGGTTAAACCAGTAATGATTCAGGGAGAGTTTGCTCTTTGCCTACTTCCACTTTTGTTTATCGTGATGTTGCCGTGTTTGACGGGTTGAGAAATTCCACCCTTCCGGTTGTCGGCTTGGAGGTCCTCATTGGCACATTGTTTCATTCATTTTCTATTAAATGTAGGCACAGGTTCAGAAGACGAAAGACCTGCTGAATAACGTGGCCTCTGACGAAGCTAATTTAGAAGCCAAAATCGAAAAGAGGAAATTAGAACTGGAAAGGAACCGGAAGCGACTCCAGACTCTGCAGAGTGTCAGGTAGGTAAGAACAGGCGAAGAATGAATAGAAAGCTGTCTGTGTAAGTTTGAACAGACTGAGAGAATGTATTGTCAGTGATGATAACCCTTCAAGCAGTGGAAGAAGCTTTGCCTAAGGCTTCAGAATGTACATGTGTTGCGTGTTCAAGCAATCACACCACCAAACTCATTCCCTTATTGCTTTCAATGTGTCTGGAAAACTGTTTAAATTTTTGAACGTCCACTCAGCTTTTACAGCTTTTTGGAACTCAAGGAAAAGTAAGTAAATCCAGATGGTACAAGTTGTACCAGACTTGGTCTCCTGAGATCTGGCCATAAATCAGGTGGAAACAAACATACTTCCATTTCTTGGTTTAAATAGATCTTAGACTTTTATTTCCTCACCAGTAATTCATCTTCATCTGATTTTCCCTCACTGAAAGTATGTTTCCCAGGGAATGCGGATAGATGGTGGTGCAAAATACCTTCTAGGTCACTAGGCCAACACGTTCCTCTTATTTTCTTGGATCTCCCTCTCTTTCCCTCCTCTCCCACCTCCCCGTTCCCTACCTCTTGTTTTGTATCCTCCTTCCTTTGCTGTTTTTTTGTTGTTCTTTCTCTCATGCTGTTACTCTTTCTCCCTTTTCAGTCTCCTTTTATTTTTCTCTCTTTACTCTTTCCCCTGTCCAGCAGCTGTATGTCTTCTAAATGTGTCTTGCTCTTTTGAAATCCTGGTGACTGGCCCACAGTCTGGCTGCTGTGCTGAGATCTGCGGGAGCACCTGGCGACAGCAGCCAGCTACCCAGGGAGTGTTAAAGCTTCCTCCCAGCCAAGGGACCACACTCCTGCCTCTGGACTCAGGGCCACCAGCTAGATTTCTCGCATTAAAAAGTTCTGCCATTCAAGTGTAAATTCACTTTTTGTTAAACCTCAAGTCCTTTTAATAGGGAAGTTTCTGTGTTTTGCTTTACTATAGGAGATTATAAAATTGTTTTTTAGTTTATCTGTTTATATTTTTAAAAGAATGGAGTTTTCCCTTTTAATAAGAGAAAAAAGTAATTCAGCAAACCAGTTGCAATTGCTTTTTATGTTATGGTTTTGGTTTTCAATTTATATTGTTTAAAAACTTAACTTTAATTTGTCTCAACCTCTGTTGCCCTTTTTAGGGGGCTGGTTAAATTTTGGGACGCCCAGACGGCAGAGTGCTATGCCCAACTAAGATAAAGCATATGTTGATTGTGAGAGCTCTGTGTGGTATATGCCAACTTTTAAACTCCTTCCTGAAATCTGTGGCATATGGACTGAGAAAAAGGACCGTAGAACTTTGTTTAAGGCAGTGATTTTCAACCTTTTTCATCTCATGGCACAAATGAATTACTAAAATTCTGTGTCACACCAAAAACTATATTTTTTGCTGATCTGACAAAAAATAGGTATAATTTTGATTCATTCACACTGAAAGGCTACTGTTTTGTTGACGGTTGTCATTTTTTTATTTGACAATCTAAGGGGAAAGGTGTCAGTGCCCCTGACTCAATAGTCCGGGGTGGCGGTACACCACTGTGCCGTGCCACACTGGTTGAAAATCGCTGATTTAAGGTAACATACTTAATGTTTGTTAAAAAATGCCTTTCTCTATGTATCTATATATAGAAAAGTCTGGAAGGAAGTATGTCAGATATTAAGTGCTTATACTTGGTAATGGGATTATGAATAATTTTTACTTTATTCTTCATACATTCAGCCATTATTTGAAGTTTTTACAAAAATCACATCTTTTTGATTACAAAAAGTATTTTCATTTTGGGGGGAGGGAATAGAAAAGGGGAAAATTAGCTTCAAGTAGTTAGAGTGAAGCACCTTTACCAATTAATTCAAGGCTTTTCAAAGAAAACCAGGGCGGAATATGAAACTCTGAATACCGATTTCAAACTACTGTATATTGATTAGTCTTTCACTTTTTATTTCATTTCATCGCTCTAGGCCAGCCTTTATGGACGAATATGAGAAGATTGAGGAAGAACTGCAAAAGCAGTATGACATTTATCTGGAGAAATTTCGAAATCTGGCTTATCTGGAACAACAGCTGGAGGATCACCATAGGGCGGAGCAAGAGAGGTTTGAGGTAAGTGTGTAACCAGTTCGTCAGCACGGGCCGCTCCTTCCCGCGTGTCACTTTTTACCTCGACAGGTCAGTTTGTCAGTATCGTGGTGAAAAAAAATCAATGAATGTTTGATACTAGTTTATCAAAGTGATCTTTGATATCCGTTTATAATCAGGGTTTGGTCCATTAGGACTGTAGACAGGGCTAACGTGTGACCCGTGCAGTCACACGGGACTTTAAGCTTAGAAGAATCTGTGCTTGCTTTAATGTTTTACTGTTGCCATCTTGAAATTTTTAATAATTTTTAAAAAGATTTTAGTTATTTATTTTTAGAGAGAGGGGAAGGGAGGGAAACATCAATCAGCTGGCTCTTGTACACCCCCAACTGGGGACCTGGCCTGCAACTCAGGCATGTGCCCTGACTGGGAATCAAACCAGCGACCTTTTGGTTCTCAGGCCGGCGCTCAGTCCATTGAGCTACACCAGCTAGGGCTGAAATGCTTAATAATTTTTAAGTGCATTATATTTTGCACTGAGTCCCACAAATTCTGCAACTGTTCTTGAGTCTAAAAACATGTTTAGTCAGTTCACTTAAGGATTTTCCAAGCCCTGGTTAATTGAATTACCTGAACTAGCTTATCAGACAGTGCTTTATAATGAGGAATTGGAGTTCATTCATTACTCTGGGAAATATGTATGACCCTGAACCTGACCGGTTGTCTTACAGGTTCCTTTCATCCTAGTGTTTAAGGCCATGTAGGAAGGGGTATTTCAGATCCCAGCGTGACTTGAGAAATACGGAATTCAGAGCAAAGAAAGTTGGACCAAGTTGCTCTCACTTCTTGAATTGCCCGTATCCCTTAGGGATATTACTGTTTAAGCCAAGAAGAGTCATGCAGGGTCTATATTCATGGTGAAATCGGTTTGCAATCTCTCTTACGCTGTCCCCGATAGCGTTTGGGATAAAGGTTGTGCTAGCTTTCTTACAAAGCTGGGTGTCGGAATTAGATAATACCATTTTGCTGTCCATGAGGGCTGGCTGGGAGTAAATACCGCATTCACCTGGACACCTTTATCTTGATGAGTATCCTGTTGCCAAAATTACCGTATGGCAGAGAGGCAGACGCTGGAGGAATGGGGTGTAGGACAGGCACGTTTTGAGAGCAGTGGAGGGAGCCTGGAGTCCAGGACATTTTAGACATTGGGTGCCTGGGAAAGAACAATAAAGGGCCAGTGAAAATAAACTGACCATTTTATACTGTTGTCTGGGGCCACATCTGGGTCCAGAGAACATGCTGAGGACCATGCTTCAGCCTGTGTGTTCTTCCTTCCGTGGGTACTTACCCTCTTTTTCTCCTGTGGTCACACCTACTCTGTGCTGCTGATACCTGATCCCTCAAAATATCTTGTGTGCGAAACACCATGCTTTCTTTTTAATGTTTATAGCAACACAAACTTTTAAAGCCTAATTTCCTCTCCCATTTTCTGTTTTGACAGCAATCAGGGCCACGTTTTATAATGTAACTGAAATACTAGCTTTTTTTTTGATCCTCTAGGTAGTAAAACTGGTATTTATTTCTTTTCCCATCCTGATCAGTCCCACCAGTTAGCATCTTTCAGGGCTGGAGTTGTGCAGGACATTACAATAATGAAATTCATGCTTTATTCTTTTCAGAGCAAGAGGCCTGTAGTGCCCGCAGTTGATGCATCTGTGTGGGCAAACACGATGAGTATTTCTGTATCTTTCAGTTTTCTTCAGAGGCATTGAGGTGTCGTGGGAGGAGCATGGATTTGGGGGCCAGTCAGGCCCATCTTGAGTCAGTTGTGTCCCCTCTGAGACCCTCCCTTTCCACAGGGCCGCCGGCCAATTACAGACAGAGATGCTGTCAGGTTTCCCAACTGTGGTGGTATCTCAGGCACTGTTGGTGCCCTCCCCATCCCTTCTCTTTAGATTTTTTTCTGACTCTACACCACAAACTCAGCAGTGCTTACACAAACGGTAAGAAATAATAAAATGTCCAAGCAAGGCTCATCTCTTCCGTATCTCGTTGTTCCTGTTCCATAGGAAGCTGAAAATACTCTTCGTCTGATGCAGAACAAGCTGAAGGAAGAAGAAAAGAGACTGCTCAAGAGTGGAAGTAAGTCTGTACTTTTTAAATAGCTGTGTTTAGTCTGGAGTAGCATATTTAGCATTGAAAATTTTATATGTCTATTTTATTTATTTTCAAAAGGCAATTTTCTCTCAACTTTAACATCAGGTACCATTTTAATTCAGTCAAGAACTGAAGAGACTGGATTAAATTACATAGTATTTACAGCACATTTGGCTTTTATGCCAACTAAGATAGTGTTTTTCTCTGCTTAAATGATAGTTTGAATCATATATAATATATATAATTATAAAAGAAAATTTTGTCTTGGAGGTCTGTAGAGTTCCTTATTTTAGGGCAGACTGGTGGAAAACAGGCACCGTAATGCAAGCCAATAGGTCACTTACTGGGAGCTAGGCCCCCCGCCACACACCCATCTTCTGCAGAGCTCTCACCTCTGGAGAAGTGGGAGTTACCTCCATACAAGATCTAGATTCTGGGAAAGAATTCTTCATGACTGGTTGGCACACTTCATCCGTGACCTTCACCAAGGTGTGAAGTCAGCCCTGGGACTGTAGCAGCATGTGACCTTCTTGCTGAATTGATGGCTTTGTCTCACAGAGTTACTTTTCCTTTTGCTCTGTTTTCATGACGATCGATATGTTTTATTCTCCCATGCTTGAAGGCAGTATGCCTGGGGCATCAGGCATGCGCTCTCTTGTCTTTTCCCTTTTACCTCTCTCTCTTTGTACTTGGTCTGTGCCTTTCCTGATTTTCATGAAACTCTGGAAGGAGAATAAGAACTGCTGGGAAATCCTCTTGGGGTAAGGTTAGGAAATTTGAAGGACCTCTCTAGCCAAAGCAGCCCCTCGCCTTTATGGTTCCAGGTCAGCCAGGAGAGCCCGAAGCTGCCCTAAGTGATAAGCCTGCATGGAGTTTATACCCTCCTGGGAGGCCTGGCACAGGTAAGAGCTCTAGCTGGTTGGCTGCATCCCGCGCCACCCCAGGCCAGCACATTAAGACCTTTCTCACTGATCTTGCTCTGTTCTTCTGAACCCAGACTTTCACTTTGTGATCCATAGGTTTGGGATCTCTTGAAGGACAAAGATTCTTAGAAGAATGTGTGATTAAATTTTTTCAGAAAAATTTCCAGTTTAAACCAACTTAATGAAGGATAGCACTAATTAGCTTGGAGTGAAGAGAGAAGTTAGGAAAATACTGGGCTGGCCAAAAAGCCTGTTTAGTTTTTCCATAAAATAAAAGATACATTTTTCCTTTTCACCAATAACTTTATTGATTTGGATATTCTAAGTATGTTGGCTCTCTCCCTGTTGATTGTTCTCAATTAATATCTCTATTTGATCGCTGCCAACTTCAACTGGTCTACCTGACCGTGGAGCATTGTCCACCAAGAAATCTCCAGCACAGAGCTTCGCAAACCACTTTGACACATTTGATCAGTCACAGCACCTTCTCCACACACTGCACAAATATTTTTTTATTTCAGTTATGTTTTTACCTTTCTTGAAATAATAAAGCATAATGTACCAAAAATGTTGCATATTTTCTTCCACATTCAGTAGTAAAATGGCTACATAAAAATTCACCAACTTTGATACTTTTTTTTAATGCATGGTGATATATCAGCTGTCACAATGAAGTCTAACAAAATTGTTTCAAATGAAGTTAAAGACAACTAAGCACTACTAGAGTCATCTTATGGGAAAAAGAGCAAACGAACTTTTTGGCCAACCCAATATTTATGAAGGACCATTCTCATTTCTACTCGTCCTCACATTCTTAAGATGGTCTGTCTTTCTTTACTTTTCTGCATATGTGAGAACATTGCCCAGAGTATTGGATCAGGGAGAAGATATATAAAGGAAGACCGAATTTTTCTCCATCTGCAAAAGATTCCTTCAAACCAAAAATCTAATAGTACATAGACATAAATCAGGAGCAAGAATTAGTAAAACCTAAGAGCTGGAAGAGATCATCTTGCTCAGGCCACTCTTCAGGCAGCTGATTCAACCTAGCGAAGCATTAAGAACTGTTCCAGGTGCTGAGGATACGTGAGTGGACAAAAGACAGGAATCCTTGCCCTAACCCATCTTGCATGCTAGCAACATGCTAGCATGCTAGGAGATAAGTAATAAGCAAGCTATATGTGGAAGGTGAAAAATGCCATGGGGAGCAGGTAAGAGGTGGGAATAGTGAAGGTGTGACGGGATTGCAGTTTTAAATAGGGGACTAGGGCAGGCCTCACTGAGGGGATGCTGTTTCCCTGAAGACTGAATCAGTAGAGCTGGGAAAAGGAGATAACAGATGAGGAAAGCCCTAGAAAGACTGGGAGCCAGAGCCCAGGTAAACGGATGGGTTTCACTGAGGAAATGTGTGTGAACACCAAGGACTTAAGCTCAGGCAAGTTAGAGGAGCTAGAAGGTGTAATGTGTTTGAGGGGCTCATACCTGATTGATACCCTCTTTGTTAAACAGGAGGTGGTCATCTTGGACTTGGTTTTGGTGGTCTAGCGTAAAGGACTTGAGGAAGAGAAAGTCTGAGTGATTAGAGATGGGAGAATGCCATAGGGCCTCAGAGATTAAAAAGGCAAAGTAATTTGTTCAGATGGCCTGTAATAGAAGTCAAGGGCAACTTTTCATTTTCCCACCATCCTTTTAAACCTCATTACTGGTGGTAAATTTATAACGGTATCGCCAGTAGGATTCTTTGCTGTATGTAGCATTAGGAACTTAAAGAGTCCTCCAAATTTATAAAATGTCCCAGAAATTTCTACAAAGCACTTGAGTAAATGAATGGGGTTCCTGGAACCAATTCCTCTGTGTGTGTGTGCGTGTGCGTGTGTGTGTGTGTGTGCGTGTGCGCTTCTCTACACCAGGCAATTTTTGGACACCAGCAAGGTGTCTAAGAATTCAGCTCAATTCTGATACTAGCTACCCAGAGATAGAACCAGATTCCAGAGGTAAAGAAAGGGCCTAGTCCCACCAGGTCACCCTCCACTTCAGATGCCACGTCGTTACTCGTGTTTCTGACTGGCTGTGAATCAGAGGTTCCTATACCCCCTCCATGGGTTTGATTAATTTGCTAGAAAGGCTCATGGGAAAACCTATTTACTCACTAAATTATCGATGCATTGCAAAGGACATTAAAAGGTATGAATCAACAGCCAATGAAGAGATACACGGGACAAAATCTTGAACAGGGGGTTCTGTCCTTTTTGACCTTGGGTGGCACATGGAAGCTCTCCAAAAAAGGCCAACAGGATATTCCTTTTGGGTTTTTAAGGAGGCTTTATTATGTAGTCACGATTGTCCAAATCATTGGTTGCTGGCAATTGATTCAACCTCAAGCCCCTCTTCCTTCCCCAGAAATCAGGACTAAAAGTTCCAATTCTCTAACCATATGGCAACCAGGGCCCACCCTGGGTGAGATCCAAAAGTCACCTCATTAACATAACAAGAGAGACCATTGTTGCTCCCATCATTTTAAAAAGTCCTTGGGGTTTGAGAGCTCTGCGCCAGAAACAGGGATGAAGACCAGATGGATATTTCTTGTTATAAATCACAGTGTCACAACAACCTGGCTGTGATGCTGTTTTTCTGGTGTAACGGAGAGCAGATGCTTATGCGTTTAACACATACAGGGTGGGGCAAAAGTGGGTTTACAGTTGTGAGTACTCAAAACAGAGTTTATTCTTGTGTTACTATGTATTATCATTTTCCATACGAACAGCCGTAAACCTGTTTCTGCCCCAGACTGTATTCACTGCATGGCTACTGTGTGTCAGGCCTTGCGCCAGCCCACAGTGATGGACGAGGCACTCGGGCAACTCCAAGTCTAGAACTGCACTGTCCTCTGCCCAGCCGTCAGCACGTGTGGTCCTGAGCACTTGAAGTGTGACCAGTCCGAACTGAGGTGTGCTGTTCGTGGAGAATATACACCAGATTTCGAAGACTTAGTATGAAAGAAAAGTAAAATTACTCATTAATAATTTTTTACATTGGTTACTTATTGAAGTGACATTTTAGATATACTGGATCGAATAAAACATTAAAATTACCTCACCAGTTTCTTTTTACTTCACTGTAGTTACTAGAAAGTTTAAAATTACATCTGTGGCTGGCATTATATTTCTGTTGGACAGTGCTGATCTAAAAGGAGAAACTTCAAAAGAAACTGCCTGAAGTTTAAGTGGGTATAAAGTGGTGTCTCATCGTGGTTTTGATGTGACTTTCACTTGATAGGTAATGACCTGGAACATCTTTTCATGTGCTTATTGGCCGCTTGAGTATCTTCTTTGGAGGGATATCCAAGTCCTTTGCATATTTTTTAAATTGGGTTGTCTTTTTATTATTGAGTTGTAGAAGTTCTTTATGTATTCTGGACACTAGAATAGATAAAGTATTTTATAAATGATTTAAGTGATTTGCAAATATTTTCTCATTCTTTAGGCTGTGTTTTCACGTTTTTGATGTTCTGTGCTGTACAAAGTTTTAATGACGTCCAATTTGTCCATTTTGTGGGGCTGCTTGTGTGTTAGTGTCATATCTAAGTAAGAAACCCCTGCCTCATTCAGGGTCGCCAAGACTGATTCTTGTGTCTTCTCCTAGGAGTTTAATAGTTTTAACTAGTAGATTTAGATTTCTGATCCATATTTTTTTTAAGCAGGAGAAAGAACTTTCATAATATGCCCAACTCCTGTACATAAGAATAAACCCAGGAGCACTGAGTAACTCCCCCAATGGCAGAAGCCATTACATTTAATACCACCTTCTTGTCTGTAGACAAGGTGATATTGGCATTAAGAGAGTCAGTTATGGAAAAGCACAGCAAACAAGATTTAGATTGTTAGGGAAATTTAAGTCCAAGCCTTCTCCACAGATACTGAAGGCAGGCCAGGTATAGTGAAAGAAATACCTTTACAAATGGAGATTTCCCTTACAAAAGTCAATGTCCTTTTACAAAGGGAAACTAAAAACTTGTTTTTCAGAGCTTCCTCCAGGTCTGCTTTTCTTAAAATTAACCAGCCAACCTAAAATAATCAATCCCAAAGTGACACATTTTGGGGTGGCAAACATTCTAAATCCATAAAAATGTAACATTTTAAAATAAAATATTAACAAATCTAGACATTATTTGCTACGAATTAAAATATAAATCTACTAACATTTGAAATGCACACATACGAACAGAATGAATGTAAGTAAATAGAGGTTTCTGATCCATATTGTTAATTTTGATTTATGGTGTGAGGTAAGGACCCGACTTCATTCTTTTGCATGTGGTTATCCAGTTTCCCCGGCACCATTTGTTGGAAAGACTGTTCTTTCCCTGTTGAATTTTACCAGCACCATTGTCTATTGTATGTAATTTTAGCATGTCACTGACAATTCCATGATTTTCAGTGTCAGCATGCATTTACCTATGGGATTGGCCAAAAAGTTTGGTTTTTTTTTTCCACAAGATAGCTCTAGTAGCTCTTAGCTGTCTTTAACTCCATTCAAAGCAATTTTGTTAGATTGTATTGTGACAACTGTTCTATCAGCGTGCATTTAAAAAAATATCAAAATTGGTGAATTTTTGTGTGGCCATTTTAATATTGAAGATGGAAGAAAAAACATTTTTGGTATATTATGCTTTATTATTTCAAGAAAGGTAAAAACTCAAATGCAAAAAAAGATTTGTGCAGTGTATGGAGAAGGTGCTGTGACTGATCGAATGTGTCAAAGTGGTTTGCGAAGTTTTGTACTGGAGATTTCTCACTGGTCGGTGTTTGGGTAGACCAGTTGAGGTTGATAGCATTCAAATCAAGACACTAATTGAGAAGAATCAACATTATACCATGCAGGAGATAGCCAACACACTCAGAATATCCAAATCAATAAAGTTATTGGTGAAAATGGAAAATGTGTCTTTTATTTTACAAAAAAACCCCACATGAACTTTTTGGCCAACACAATACTTAGTCCTCAGTGTATTGCTTTTGAGTTGTCAGAAGAAATCATGCTGAGCCTGAGATACCTGTATTAATGCAGTTTAAAAATTCACAATATCATTCAATTTATGTTGCATCTGTTACGGACTTAATGTCATAATTTTTCTGGGTGAAGTAAAAAGTGAGCTAAGCTAAACAGTGGTTTCATTTTATAGTCATTAATTTGTATTAATATTTAATCATATTCTCTGTAAGGGCTTTTGTAAGGTGGTAATTTTCAGATCGAATGTGTTGAAGTCTTGCAAGAGTCTGCTGTTGACACGCTCCGGCTCCCAGGTTTGCCCTCTGCTGTGGAGCACAGCTCTTCTTTCCGTGGCTAAAGAAGGCAGAAAACCTTCACTCAGTGCCCAGCCAGAGGCAGCCACCGTTTCATTACCCTCTTACATCAGGGCCTAAGCGAAGCCTCTCTGTAGATGACCACTTACTGTACTTCCAAACTGATTTAGAGTCAGCAATCAGCAGCAACTGCACACGCCTCCAGTTCAATCCTTAAAACCGATGTCCCTCCCCGGTGGCAGGCTAGGGAGGGACTGGGTGGTGAACACTTTTTCTCCCCACTGTGGAAATTCTCATTCCGTAAGTTTACGTTAGGAAATGTTCAGCCTGCACAAAACTCTGGAAGAGTATTTAAGAAGTGAATGTAAAAGGCCACAACACTGAGAGTGGCCTTTCTCTGTAACGGGATCGTCTCCAGGAAAGAGTATTACGAGCACCAGTTTCCCTGCCAGTCACCAGGTCACCGTCTGCCACATGCCAGCCCTGCTCAGGCCGTCGTTAGCCTGGTCCCCTTGTTGCCTCCAGTCTTGTTTGGGGGCAGTCTCTGACATCTTTGTTATCCTCAAGGAGCTTGAGTTCTGTAACACAGCCTAAGACTGAAAAGAGAGTTTTTCCCCCCTCCAACTGCCTTGACAACTGGCTATTCAATTGTTTAGTTTCACATAGTGGAATAGTGGTTCGTTCTAATATATCTGACCTACTTATTTCTAGCTTTGGAAAATTGTTTTAAAAAAAACCCCAGCCTATTGTCTGCATTAACTACAAGCAAATCCTGAGAGTCTCATAAAATCTAAGGCACCAAAAGAAAGGCTGAGACAAGCAGATGGCTTGCACAACAGCCTTACTGGACAGAGGCTGCTTCAGAAGTAGTGATGGATCTGCTCCCCCCATCCCCCCCTTTTTTTTTGGCTTACTTGTATTCCTCCCAGGTAATAATGACTCGGACATTGACATCCAGGATGATGATGAGTCCGACAGTGAACTGGAAGAGAGGCGGCCGTCCAAGCCGCGGACAGCCGTGGAGGTGCTCATGCAAGGTACGATGGCTTCTTCCGCTTGCCGTCTCCCCCCCGCCCCCCATGTCTGTCACAGAACACCATGGCCGGGATTGGGTCAGAGCTGCTCGGTGTGGAGGCCTGTGAGCACACTGTGAGTGGCCCTGCTCTGGGGTTTATCCTGCCCTGTTGTTCGTCAGGGTTCAGCTTTTACACTGCTCAGTGGTCACCTTTGCCACTAGTGCTGTTCCCTGTGGTTCCAAGAACGGCCGATTCTTACCTGTGGCTTGGTGTTTCTCGGAGTTCACAAGAGCACACTGCTTCTGCCATTGAGCTATATTCTGCCCTTTTTGTATCCAAAACTGCTGTCAGAGCAGTTACGTACTGTATGGTCAGAGAATTAATGTACAAAGGAGGGACTTACACAAGCACCTCTGCCTTTTAAAAATGTTCTAATTTTTACTTGCTCACTGCAACAGATCAGAGCAGTAAAATGTGTGGAGTAGATCTGGGTGGGGATTTGCTCATGTCCCGCTCCCCACCCTAGAGGGCTCATGGCCAATGGCCTAAGAGTGTGTCCTTCCAAATTGCTTTTACACACACACATACTCAAACATGGACACAAAGATCACCTGAAACGTTTTTTAACCTGAATGGGACCAGACTATGTGTCTGGTTCTGCAATCAGCTTTTTATTTTATTTTATTTTTATTTTTATTTTTAGAAAGGGAGAGAAACATCAATGTGTGGTTGCCTCTTGTGTGCCCCCTACTGGGGACCTGGCCTGCAGCTCAGGCATGTGCCCTGACTGGGAAATGAACCAGCGACCCTTTGGTTTGCAGGCTGGCACTCAATCCACTGGGCCACACCAGCCAGGGCCGCAATATGCTTTTAAAAAAAAAAATTAAATGTATTGCCCTGGCTGGTGTGACTCAATGGATTGAGTTTTTATATACATAAGTAGTAAAGCATCTTCTTTTGATCATTTTATATTAACTTTTGTTGCTAACTGCTTTCTCTTATTCTAGGCCCACCTATTTTTATTTATTACAGTCACCTTTTTAAAGGATAGTTAGATACTCTGGTTTTCTTTTTCTTTTATTTTTTAACAGCTTCATGACATCAATAGAGGTTAGAGGTTATGACTCCCATTCTACATATGGGAGCCAAGGCTCTAAAAAGGTATGTGGTTAGTTCGGAACCTAGTAAAGGCACCGGTGCTCCTAAATTCTCCTGCTGACCACCACTGCAGAAGGGAAACAACACAGGATATGCTTTTTATCTGACCCAAGGAAAAATTTTCATAAATAGATCTTGGCGGTCACATCCAAGCCTGTCCTGAGCTAGTTCCTCTCTGAGCTGAACCTCAATGCCTTTCTCCTAAGGCTTGGACCTCGCGACAGAGGTGTTCCTTTCTCAGCCTTCAGGTGTGAGAGCAGTTCTCTGTCTCCACGCCTGCTGAGTTTTTGCAGAAGTCACATCTGGACAACATTGACTTGCAAAGGAGGAATGGAGAATCACTCGGATAATGATGACGTTTCAAAGATGAACTAATTGTGATACTTAAATGTTTTTCTTTCTGAAACTCTGACATGGGTCCACAAAGGGAGAATATATTTCTTTTCTCAACCGATAGCATACCTGTCCCACTGTGTATACACACTAATAATGGGATTCAGTGGTTTTTCCCTAAAGCATTTGTAGGATGCACCCGTAGTTTTTCTGATCTGTGTTTCATGCTTACGTTTTACTGCCCTTCCCCCTTGTTTCACTGTGGAAATGCAAAAAGTCCATTACCATTTGTCAACAGTTCTGATTAGTTGGATGCTACTTGAGTAAATTTTTTATGATTCTTCTTTTTCCCAACTTTCTAAAGGAAAGCAAATATTGAATGCCAATTCATGTCTCATTGTACAAGGTTTTTGCAATTTCTTCATGTTTTTATTCTCCCCAGGAAGACCTAACAAAAGCATCGTGGGCACAATGCAAGGCGGAGACTCCGATGACGATGTGAGTCCTGACCAGCTTCCTTTAGCAGTTGGGTTCTTTCTGGTCCGGGGCTGGCCGCAGGGACTGGCCGCAGGGACTCGATCAGCCAGGAACGAAGCACATCTGAGCAGCTTAGTGTGAGGTGTGGCTTCTCTGCCAGGCTTGTTACTGGATTTGTGGCAGAGTTTGGCCTCCCACGGAGCTGGACTCTATTCTTTGCTTGTTGATGGCTCGTTTCTTTTCAAATGAACCTGCTTGCCCTACTTTTTTTTCCTTCTCATTTTCTGTCTACTCTCACTTTCCAAAGATGGAAGGACCACCAGCTCTGTTAGGTAAATGCAAGACCTACAGCTCCAAGAAGCAGGTTGGTTTTCTTTTTCACCTCATCCATTTGTGTGTGTGTGTCTGTGTGTGCGTGCTTGCTCAGGACCAGCAGAGAGCCTTCCCCAAGAGTGATGCTTCTGTCTCTGGGGCAAAAAGCCCAACAAAATGGGTCCAACAGCGAATGGTGAGATTGCCTAAAGGGGCTTATGCTAAGGAGGAGGAGTGAGGGCTGAGCCAAGAGACAAGAAATGTTGTGGTTGGGGAGTCATCTGGCCCTCACACCATAACCTAGAAAGGAAGGGATGCTGAGGGCCCGGGGTCAAGACTAGCCCCCTCTTCATCTCCATTCTGGGGAGGAAACACGAAAAGGAGGCTCTCCTGAGACCTGGGCCTCAGAGAGACTGGGCAGGGGGCTGCAGCACCTTGAACATTATTGAGTGGATAACTGACTGAGATGCAAACCTACAAACCAGAATGGGGAAACGGTGTCCCTGCTGGGGCCCAGCTGTTGGGGCTCTTCCACCCATCACTCTGGGCCTTCTTTGCTGCAGTCCCTGGCAATGCTGTGAGTCCCAAGAGGCAAAGAGTGACTAGACTAATCCCGGTCACAGACCTTCCCAACAAGTTGAATGCCACATGTGTCTAGAGGGTGGCCCTAGTGGCTGCACAGAGACCGAGTGTGGGCCTTACGTTCTTGTGCAAAAGGTCCGTTTATTTATGACCAGCAGTGTGTACTGTCACAGACATTCACAGGAGAGGGAGGTCATTCAGGTGTGCTGGGCAGGGTGCATGGAGACGATAGAACCTTAAACACACAGAAGGCGGTCTTTAGAAAAGCAGAGAAACCACCTCAGAAATTTTAACGAGGTAGGGGATGGATGGTTAAACAGCTTCTATCCATCTAGCTTACTCATCCAAGACAGAAATAAGGAAAGTCTGGTGTGGGAGCTGCCTGGAGACCCCTGGCTGACCTCTTTTCTCATGATTTGCTTGATCGCTTGTATAGCTTTGTACTTTTCAGAACAAAGGCACTATTGCAGCTTAAATGGGTTCTGCACCTGTTGTTGTGTGTTTATTTCAGGGAGGCTGTTTTCATGTACCACCCCACAGGCGTGAGAGTTCGTCCTTCTTGTATTCACTCAGTCACTGGACAGGTGGTTTTTGAGTGCCTGATATGTGCCAGGCACTATTATGGACTGTGGGGAATGCAGCCGTTAATAGAAACAAGGTCCCTAACTTTATTAAGCTTATGGTCCAGCAATAGTGAGGCAGGTCCATCGGGGCTCATAGTGGTAAGAAGAAAAATAAAGCAGGTTCTAGAACAGAGTGACAGGGATGAGGAATGTCTTTTGATTGGTCAGGGAAGATCTCTCTGATAAGGTGACATTTGGGCAGAGGCCTGAATGGAAGGAGGGACATGGTGCTAGGGAGAGGCATTCTAGTCACAGGAAATGTAGTTTCTGCATTCGAGGCTCAGAGGTGATGGTGTGACTGGAATGGAGTGGGTTGGGGGCAGGAGCAGCAGGAGAGGCAGCAGGGGCTGTACAGAGCTTTGCAGGATGTGACAAGGACTTGACATTTTCTCTGAGTACAATGGCAAGGTGCAGAATCCTGAGCCCAGGAGTGCCAAGAGCTGGCTCATATGTCAGAGAGCACAGAGAGGAGGCATTTGTCTAGTGCAGAGGTGATGGTGGTGGTAGCTTAGCCTTGGGTGGTAGCAGTGGCGGTATTGAGAAGTGGTCAGATTCTGAACATGTTTCAATGGTAAGAACCATCAGATTTTGTTGATTGGACACGGGGTGTTAAAGAAAATGAAGGATGCCTTGACTGGCATAATTGGCCAAAAGCAGTTTTCACCTCCTGAGCTGGGGTGGAACTGAGGAAGGGGCTTGGAGACCAGATTGAGAGTTTGGTTTTTGGGTATTCTTAGTGTGAGTTGCCCTGCTAGATGTCTACATGCTGGTGCTGAGTTGAAATTCAAGTCTGGAGTTCAAAGTCAGGTCTAGGTGGTCTTTAAGCATGAGGCTACATGCAATGCTTGGGGAGAGAGAGAAGAAAGAGAAGAGAGGAGACCCACGGCCCTGAGCTGACTCCACAGTGTGGAGGTCAGGGAGATGGACAGGGTTGGGCAAGTGAGGCAAGACACAGGAGTGAGATGGGGTGAGAACCCAAACAGAAGGGTGCTCTGGAGGACAGACGAGTGGATGCCAGGGAAAAAGGAGCCCGTAGGTCAAACAGGAGGACGGAGAATTACCCCATTGGAATTGAACGTGCTGAATGTGTCAATCTTGACAAGAGCAGTTTGGAGGGGTTGATGGGGTGAGAGCCTAACTAGAGGGTACCTAAGAGGTAGTGAGAGGGGACGAGTGGGGACAGTGAGCTCAAAATTCATTCAAGGAGTTTTGTTGTGAGGGGAATAGAAAACAGAGCAGAGCAGCTGGAGAGGAAGACAGGATTAAATTTTGAGAGGTTTTTTTTTTTAAGAAGGAAATTACATTGTGTATGCTAGTGGGAATAATTGAGATAGAATGACCAGCCGTCCTGGTTTACCTGGGATATAGAACTTGAAGTTTTAAAATCAGCTGAATTGGTCACCCTAGATCTAGATGATGGAGGAGAGTGCTCCTTAAATTTTGCTCCTTATGCTCATTTTCTGTGTGGCTTTCCATCCCCAATCTGTCAGAAGCAAAATAAGCTCTCCTTTCCTCACTCAAGTCCCCACTCTCCCAACTACCCACTGGTGGGTCTCTGGGCCCATGGGCAAAGCAGCATCCAGGGAGCCTTGGTGCAGGTCTGGTGGTCCTGAGACGTCAGTGGGAAGGCAGCCCCTGTGGCACCAACCTTAGACTGCATGTTGGTATTGGAGGGTCAGCAGTTAGGTGATATCATGAGCTCTGTATTCCAGCCAGCAACATCTAGATGTTGGCCCATTTTTATGTCACCACAGCCTGACTGCTTCTCTGCCGAGCTCTTCCTTCACGTGGGGATTTTGCCAGTTATTGAGCTAGTAAAAAAGTGAGGTAGGGTCTTGCTGATAAGGTGCCAGAAATGAGATGGGGCCCTCAATTGTATTTGTTGTCTTTTTCCTATAGGAAGACTCGGAGGACAGTGAAATTGACATGGAAGATGATGAAGAAGATGACGATTTGGAAGACGAGAGCATTGCTCTTTCCCCAGCTAAACCCAGTCGAAGGGTCCGGAAACCTGAGCCCTTGGAAGAGAGTGACAATGACTTCTGACCTTCTTACTGAGGGACCCATGCAGATTAAAACCCTCAGGTTGGTAGGTAAACAGCAACGTAGAAGGTTAGGAAGGAACCCTACTTTGTTCTCGAAGCCAGTGGGCTGATTGTTAATGAAGTACTACCTATTTGTGCTTTAGCCTCCTGTGTATAACCCCGTGAAGCTTAAACACGAACCGGAGCAAACCCCAAAGATGAGTTTTTTGCCTTATTTATCTCCTAAAACTTGGGAAATGCATGTGTTCTTAGTGAGTCACATCCACAGGACAAAAACTCAAGGAGAAATAAGTTTCTATGTCGGTGAGGCACACCTGGGGCTGGGCAGCGCACAGGGACTCATTTCAGGGATAGTGGCAGACTGTTAATCGCTTGTGCAATTTCGAGGCTGTTAATTTCAGCCTCTTATTTCATTTTACAGTCTTATTTTTTCCTTCTGCATGCTCACAATACCAAGCTTTAAATGTATTTTACTAAAATTTTCTGCATGGAAGTTAGCTAAATAAGATGAAAACCAAGTTTTCTTGATAATCAGGCAACAGAAATGCTCCCGGTTATAAAGTCTCCATTTTCTCTCAGGAGGCTAACATTCCTTCTTAGCAAAGCAAATTAAGGAAAAAGTGTTAGTACAGTTTGTGTTTCCAACTTAAAAAATAAACCAGAATTGAATTATGTGAGGAACACTAGAACTTCCCTACTGTAAAAAGAGAAGTGACAGGTGGCGCTGTGTTTTTTGTTTTTGTTTTTGTTTGTTTTCTGGAAAGCACAGAACAGTTTTTATTTGTTTTTCTTTTGTTTTTACATTTAAAAATATATATTATCTCTATTATATTTTTCAATTACCATTTAGTCCCCTTTTGCCCCTCCCCCCTCAGCAATCACCACACTTGTCCATGTCCACGTCCTTCACTTGTTTTTCAGTTAAAAAGTCAGAAGGCTTCTGAAGTGACTTTTCTTAATAAATGTATTTACTACCATATTTTTACATTATTAAATAAGTTTTACTTGAAAATATAATTATTTTGTTTATTTGCACCAATAACAAATACTCACTGGAGAAAAGTTCACAGGTTAATATGGTACATGTAAATTTTAGGAGACTATGTGACAGTTATGTCATATTTGCTTTTTTGTCTTATCCTTTCCTAAATGTTATATATGAGATTACCCCCTTTTTCAAACATTCAGCATTCAGTTAATCCCTCAGTAATTTAGAATATGCCATCTTTGAAACAGTAAGGTAAATGGGAAGTAGATGTGTTGGGAGCCATGATAATCATCTCAAATGCCATGGCTTCCTAAAGTGCAAAAGAGGAGGGACTTCCGGTCGACATGGAGGCGTAGGTAAACACGCTTCGCCTACTTGTGCAACCACAGAAAGAATTATAGTTAGACCTCAAAACAAATAACACCCAGAACCGTCAGAAAATTGAGCTGTATAGAAGTCCGACAACCAAGGATTTAAAGAAGCCGTGTTCATCCAGACAGGTAAGAGGGGCAGAGACGGAGATGGGCAGAGAGGCACGGAGACACAGTGTGGCATGGAGAGGCAGCGAGGTGCAAGGGGAAGTCTCACATTCATGTGTGATGGATTAAAATTGGGAGGGTTACCTTGGGAGCAAGAAATCCCAGCCACAGGCCAGACTGCACAGCCCAGGGTTCCAGGGCCAGGAAGGTAAATCCCCGTAACTTCTGGCTATTAGTCTGTTGAGGCCCTCTGAGCGGAGTCTCCTGAAAATCTCGCAGTTTCTTCCGTCACCCAAACCCCCACTGGGCATTAGCATGGGAGTCCAACCCCAAGCTACAGATAAAATGTACAGAGAGAGAACAACTCTAATGGGTGATTCATTCTTTCACCTGCTTCTTGGTCATCTTTGATCCCTCAGTTAATTGACTCTGTGCAGTCTCACCATTGTGTGGCACTTCCTTACCTCAGTAACTTCTGTCAGCAAAGGAGCTGCAAGTACTTGTTCACAGTTATAATGTATTTTCGTAACTGTGATGGATCCAGGAGTCATATTTACAAGTGCCTTATGGCCAGGTGTCATTTGGTTTTAGCCAAGCAGCAGAGCACGGACTCAGGCTCCAAAGAAGACTGAGTGATTAGGTCCATAGAAAGTTAGAGTTTAGGTCATTGCTGAGGTTTTTTGTTTATTGTTGTTTTTACTGTGTAACTAAAGGATCTCTTAAAATGCTTTAAAATATGTGTATTGACAGAAAACATAAAGAAATTTTTAAGTCCTCAATTTTTATTGGTGGTAGCCATGAAGAACAAAGTCCACAAACTTCCAATTGGAAATCTGGAGAACTGTTTCCCTTTTAGGAAGAAGGAATAAATGTGAGATGTGTTTCATTAGCATTTTAAACTATAGTATCAATATCAAACAAATGTCTTAAGACACAGGTGGCAAACACAAGGCCCGAGGGCCAAATCCAGCCCTCTACCTCCTTTTATCTGGCCCAGCACCTTGTTTCTACCCAGCGGCAGCGCTGAGCTCTCAATTAACCGTTAAGGAGCAGTTACATTTGTACAGTCCTAAAATCACATTTGACCCTTTGAAGGCAACTGCAAGGCTGATGTGGCCCCCGGTGAAAATGAGTTTGGCACCCCTGTCTTAAGGGAAGATGTATCCCTTTAGGTTAGCAATATACTACATAAATATCACAGCTGTTAGATTGGTTCAGGGGAACTCTTGGGTGCTAGAATCCAGGACTGGCTGAACTGGAAGAGAACTAAAAGGTTCTACCTCCTACTCAGAACAGAAGTCCTTTCAATAGGGATGTGACTGGAGGTGTATCATTAGAGAAAAATGGAACCGATGGCATAACCAGTGTGTCTGGGAGAGATAGGATTCAGATTTTACACTTCTCTTGGACAGTTTGGAAAGGAATCAAGCATAGTGCCATAGAAAATTAAGTAAATTTTTAAAATAATACAACTTAATTCTTTTTAAAAAATTGATTTTAGAGAGAAGGAGGGAGAGGGAGAGATGGAGAAACATCGATTTGTGGTTCCACTTATTTATGCACTCATTGGTTGATTTTTGTATGTGCCCTGACCGGGGATCAAACCCACAACCTTGGTGAATTGGGATGGTGTTCCAACTAACTGAGCTACCCGGTCAGGACCACAACTGTTAATTCTAGAAAGAACAATTATATAGGGAGAAAGTGATCCATACTAATAAAGTCATAAGATAAACACTAAATAATGATTCAACCCAAAATCATACTGTAACTATGTTGGAAGGAGGAAGACACAAAAAGTGGGGACATAAAGTGATACACACACACACCCCCAGTGCCACTTATTTCTCCTAATATTTTTAAAATAGAAAGTCAATAGTTACTCTCTAAAATGATACAGCAATTAATAGTGTATGTAGGGTACTTAGTTTTGGGAGTAGTGGTATTCAGAAAGGGGAGGAACAGGAAGGACAGAAAACTACTGTGTTCCATTATTAAGAATAGTGATATTCTTTGGCTTTTTAAACTGTGTATAGTACTGTCTGTTACTTTGATGAAAACAAACTTTTAAAAAGATAAATATACAGTCTGGAAAAGGGTAAGGGCTGGAATTTTAGGTTTGAGAATCATTTGCATATAAGATTCCTCAGGGGAGAATGCGCGGGATAAGAGGAGAGCTAAGGGTGGACGTCTGAGAAACAGATGTGTCTAAGAGGAAACATCCACAAGGAACCAGAAAAAGAACCTGGGGAAGTATTTTCTAAAGTGACTGTATTTTACTTTAATAATTAGGAAAAATGCATTTAATTTCTCAAAGAGTGTTGAAGAAGAGTGGCAAGGAGAAGGTAGGATTGGAAGGTTGTAATGTTACAGAAACCAAAGCAAGGGAGAATTTCCAAAGGAAGGAAAAGTGAGCAAGTGCTAGATCCTTGTGAATGAGGTTGGGTAAGAGAAAGCATGGATGTTGACATTTAGGGTATCAGGGACTTTAGCCAGGAAAAGTGAGATAACACGTGATGAGTTGAAGAAAGGTTGGAATTTGAAGCCAAAATGGTGAGTATTGATGACTGTTCAGAAAGGGCACGGTCACAAGTGAAAAGAGAGGACAGAGCTGTCCCTGGCCAATGTGGCCTGGTTGGTTGGAGCATTGTCCTGTACCCAGGGGTTTGCAGTTTGATTTCTGGTTAGGGCCTGTGCCTGGGCTGCAGGTTTGATCCCCAGTCTGGATGCGGAAGTATGAGGCCCCCTGTCTGGACAGCTGCGATCCCCACTCCAAGCACTGATCCCCAGTCAGGGCGCATGTGGGAGACGGCCGACCCGTGCTGCTCGCTTGCACTGATACTTCTCTGTCTCTTCTCTCCCTTCCTCTCTCTCTCAAAGCAATGGAAAAAAGTGTCCTCAGGCGAGGATAAAAAAAAGGACAAAGCTGGTGGAGAAAAGCGTGTTCAAAGAACATTTTGGAGGACCAGAGGGCTTTTGATTTTATGTATGTATGTGAGGGAAACATGTTTTTTTGCTGAGAGGAACCAGCTCATGGAATGGGAGGTGGTCGAATCAGAGAGATCGATGAAACAAAGCCTGTATTAGGAGCCATTCTGCCCAAATCCATACTTTACATTGAAAACATACATACCAGACAACCAGTTTGGTAGAAGCTACTTTTTGAGGTAAGGAAAAGGTTGATTTCACCATTTTTTACACCTGGATTTCTTTAGTGTTTATTGTCGGTTGGCCCAAAACAGTTTTCTTGACTTGGGCTTGAGGTAGACCCAGCATACTGAGGCATTTCCTCAGAAGATGGCCAAAGTAACCCTAGAGTGAAGGATGTCTTATCCTGGCTAACAAAGCTTAAAAGCAAGTTTTGAAAGGATCCACATGTTTCTAGTAATTGTGTCCCAGAATAAGCTTGAGTATTTTAAGGAATATAAAAGAGTGTCCAGCCCTTGCTGGTAGAGCTCAGTGGGTTGGGGGTCATCCTGTGAAGCAGGAGGTCACCGGTTTGATTCCGGTCAGGGCATATGCCTGGGTTGTGAGCCAGGGCCCTGGATGAAGGTGCACGAGAGACAAGAGAGTGACGTTTCTCTCACATATCAGTGTTTCTCTTCCTCTCTTTCTTCATCCCTTCCCCTCTCTCTAAACATGAATACATAAAATATTTTTTAAAATAGCATCCAGAAAGATAAAATACCCAATGTCTGGTGTCCAATAAAAAATACCAGGCACAAAGACACTTCAGCTCCAAAGGTCACCCAAATATCCTCAGAAGAGCACCCCAAGGAGAAACAAGCTTGACCACTCTTCTGAGTCAGCCGTGAGGGAGATAGAAGACAACAATAGACAAACGTTTGTTGTGGACGTACGGCGAACAAGCAACAGATCAAAGAAGCTGTGAAGAAGCCCTATGACATCGATGTGGCCAAGGTCAACACCTGATTGGGTCTCACAGAGAGAAAGTGCATGTTAGACCGGCCCCCAGCTATGTTGCTTTGGGTATTGCCAACAAAGTGGAGATAATCTAAATAGAGTCCAGCTGGCTAATCCTAAATATAAAAATATTTCACTGTAAAAAATATTACCAAGCATAATAAGAAAAATCAATACACAGGCCAAGAAATGACCCAGAAATCATAGGTGATCAAATTAGAAAAGGACATCTCTAAACAGTTATAACTATATTCTATATAGTTAGATGGTAGAGGAAAGCATGAGCATGTTAAGGAGAGGTATGGAAGATACAAAGAAAGCCTCAAAACTTCTAGAGAATGAAAAAATGAGATCAAACCATACAAACTAGGATTAAGAGCATATCAGACTGCAGAAGAATATGTTACTGATCCTGAAGACGTAGCAAGAGAAACTCTGAAGTGAACAATGAGACACTTCGGTCATGATGGCAGCATAGGTAAACAGGGCCTCGCACAGTCACATCAAAATTACGACTAAATTATACAACCACCACCACTCAGAACCATCAGAAATCGAGTTGAATGGAAGTCTGACAACTATGAAATTAAAGAAACCACATCCATCTAGAATGAAGAAGGGGCAGAGATGTGGAACAGGCTGGTCTCACATGTGGCAGGTAAAAATTCGGGAGGGATATCTCAGAAGTGAGGAGTCCCAGCCGCACACCAGGCCCCCCCAGCCCAGGATTCTAGTGCCAGACAGATAAACCCCAATCTGGCTTCTGGCTGCAGAACCAGCAGGGACTGAGTCAATGGAAGAAACTTCTGGAGTCTCAGGCAGTTGCTATTAAAGAACCCACACACGGACTTAATCAGACTCACTCTCTCTGAGTTTCAGCACCAGGGTAGCAGCTTGCAAGACACCAGTGGCTACAGGGAGAAAGTGAAGTGTCTGCAATCAAGAGAAGAGCTGGTAGACAGCCTTCTCCCAGACAGAAAGGTGGGCCATTGTCTCTTCTTTGAACCCTCCCACTAGAGAGTCGAAGAGCTGGTAGGCTGGTGCCGTATCTGAGACTCCATCAACCTGGCTAATACTGTTGGTCCCTGCCCTGTAGATTCCCCAGGATCTCCATCCCTCCTGACTTGGGCCCACCCAAGCTGCTTTTCCATATGAATGGCTGGTCTGGGACCATGCTTCACAACTTCCTAAATCCTCTGAAACAAGCAAAGCCAGCCTGAGTGAGCTCCCAGCCCACATACGTATTGCTAAGAGGCCATAGGCCTGGCACTAGCAGCAACCAGCCTAGATTCATAGCTTGGCTCCTCCTGGGAATCTCCAAGCCCAGTACCAGTAGCAGCCATCTCAGATTGCTTTATAGCTTAGGCAGGGTGGCCCCAGGCAAAAACACAGGTGGGGCTGACCTTGGCCTGTACCACCTGGGAAACCCAAGAGCCTGCACACCCAGTGGACAGCTACAGACCACGTAAGGGCACCACAACCCTGCCCTTGCACAGCTCATCCTCGACAGAGGGTGGAGGTTGGTGGTCAGTGGTCACAGCCAGTCCTTGCAACTGACTGTCCTGGGTAAGTCCCTCCCATTGACTTGCCCACAGTAATCAAGCTTCAGCTACAAGAGGAGGGTGTACTCAGCTCACAAGAAGGATATACCTCGAGTACCCAGCTTGGGTGATGGGGGAGGCTGTGCCACCAGACCCTATAGGACACCTACTACATTAGGCCACACTACCAAGACAGGAAGTCATAGCAGCTCCCCTAATACATAGAAATAAACACAAGGAAGCTGCCAGAAAGAGGAGACAAAGAAACATGGCCCAAATGAAAGAACAGATTAAAACTAGAAAAAAACTAAACAAAATGGAGATAAGCAATCTATCAGATGCAGAGTTCAAAACACTGATTATAAGGATGCTCAACAACTTAGGACCTCAGCAGCGTAAAAAAGATCAGAAATGAAGGATACACTAATTGAAATAAGGAACAATTTACAGGGAAACAACAGTAGAGTGTATGAAGCCGAGAATCAAATCAATGATTTGGAACATAAGGAAGCAAAAAACAACCACTCAGAACAACAAGAAGAAAAAAGAATCCAAAATAATGCAGATAGTGTAAGCAGCCTCTGGGACGATCAAGGGTTCCTGCATTTGCATCATAGGGGTGCCAGAAGGAGAAGAGAAAGAGCAAGAAATTGAAACTCTAATTGAAAAATTATAAAAGAAAACTTCCCTAATTTGGTGAAGGAAATAGACATGCAAATCAAGGAAGTACAGAGAGTCCCAGGCAAGATGGGTGCAAAAAGGCCCACCCCAAGACCCATTAAACCCTTAGCATCATCAAGACACCTGCTAAAGGTTAAACATAAGAGAGAATCTTAAAAGCTGCCAACCTGAGAAAAGCAGTTAGTTACCTACAGGGAAATTCCCATAAAACTGTCAGTTAATTTCTCAAAAGAAACTTTGCAGGCCAGAAGGGACTGGCAAGAAATATTCAAAGTCATGAAAAGCAGGGACCTACAGCCAAGATTGCTCTACCCGCAAAGATATTTAGAATCGAAGGGCAGATGAAGATCTTCCCAGACAAGAAAAAACTAAAGGAGTTCATCATCACCAAACCATTATTATATGAAGTGTTAAAGGGAATTATTTAAGAAAAGGAAGATAAAACTCTGAACAATTAAATGTCAATAAATATGAATCTATCAACAATTGAATCTGAAACACAAATTAAGCAAACAAGTAGAACAGAGAATCATGGATACAGAGAGTGTTTTGATGGTTGCCAGGTGAGGAGGTGTGGCGGAATGGGTGAGAGGTCAGGGGGTTAACAAGTACAAATAGGTAGTCACAGAATAGCCACGGGGATGTAAAGTAGAGTATAGGGAATGGAGTAGCCAAAGAACTTATACTCATGACCCACAGACATGAACAATGGTGTGGGGATTGCCTGAGGGAGTAGTGGGTTGTGTGTGGAGGGTTGGAAAGGGGGAAAAATTGTGACAACTGTAATACCATAATCAATAAAATGTAATTTTAAAAAAGAAAAAACAAGACAAATCCCACTGTGCTGGTTTATCAATTTATTACCTCAGCTCCAAATTCACCTTTCAGCCTGTTCTGTTTTAGAGGTGTTATTTTGTAACATCTCTCCTTTGGCAGCTAGCAAGATGTTAATTAAGCTTTGTCAGTAGAGGGTGCTTGAGAGACCTTGGAGAAAGTAGGGGCTTTCCTTCCAATTCTAGGGTGGCTTGCTCTCACAGTCCCTGAAGAGCATACTTTTTCTCCACTCCTTTGGCCCCTGAGGTTTCTCCTGTGCTAGGTTCCTAGATGGCACAGCTTTCTTCAACATCCAGCTACTGCACCTCTTGTTTTGTTGAGTCCTCAATTCAGCCACAAACAGTGCAAACCAGAAGACAGTATATAGCAATATTTTGAAAGCACTGAAAGAAGAAACTGGCAATACCCAGCAAAAATACCTTTTAAAAATGGTAATACAATAAATACTACACATGCCTCATGTTCAAACGTTCCCAATTTCCAAAAAAATATTCTTTATGGTTGATTTTTTTCTTCCAGTCTAGAATCCAATCAAAGACCTTGCATTAAGTTCTTAGGTCTCTTTAATCTCCTTCAATTTAAAACAGTCCCCAGCCTTTTTATTTTGGATGACATTGACATTTTGGAAGGTCAGGCTAGTTTTTTTTGCAGAATGGTCCTCAATTCTGATTTTGTCAGAGAGTGTTTTCATCATTAGATTCAGGTACACGTTTTTGGCAGGAACACTACATCAGCAACCTGTCCTCCTAAGTGCATCACATCAGGGCCCCTGATGTCCATCTATCCCAGTTTTGGTGGCATTAAGTTTAATTACTTGGTTAAAGCTCCATTTGTAAAATTTCTGTAAGGTGCCTTTTAAATACCCACTGTGGGGTGATATTTTGAGACTATGCAGGTATCTTCTTCCTCAGTTGGCTTTCAACCATGGTTTTAGTATCCGTTGTTGATTCTTGCCTTGAATACTCATTTTTAAAGAAACATTTGGAACAACAATGCTTCCTGTTCAAATTTTAAAATAATTACCTTATAATCTTTATAAACATTTTTCCTTTTTTTTTAGTTGATGAAACTGTAGTTTCCATTCGGGATCTTTCCCTTTCCAACACAGGCATCGGAGAGAGTTTCTGCCACACGGCAGTTCAGCTTGCCGCACAGTGAAGCTGGAGCGGAGTAGTGGTTTGGAAGCCCAGTGTAGAATAACGTTATTAAGGCATCAACATTTCACATGCTATTGAACCAGTGTGCCAGACTCCATGCCTGTGAGAGATTTTGTAATGGATAAAAAATGGCAGAATCCTTGGGAAAGTTGATTTTTTCTCTCTGTCTCCAGAATTCTGATTAAAGCTTTTATTTCTCTTCAAAATATTCCCGTATTTTTCCATATATTTCTAAGGATCATACTCCTAAAATTTTCTTCTTAAGAAAACAGAGGTCCTCTCTGTTACCAGTGCCAATGGGTGGGAATATAGCAACTCACTTCAGAGGGAGGGAGATGATTTTAACCAGGTGAGTGAGAAAAGGCAGTAACAATTAAAAAGCTGGGGGCACATGGAGACCTCAAGGTATGAATAAGCTCAGACCAGCTTCTTCCCTTTAAGCTGAGCTTTAAGGTGTAAGTCCTGGGTCCCTTGGCAGAAGACCCTTTCCTCTGTGTGCCATGCCAGAGCGTCCGTCACACTCCTGCCTAGACTGACCCTGGACCAGGAGAGGTAGGTGCTCGTGACCTCCTCTGGCAGCATCTTTCCTGCCTCTTTGTAGGGGACCAGCTTGCGTGTGGATCAGTGTCATTCCCAGACCACAGGGAATCACCCTGGAAAATGGTCATTTGTTTGAAGGCTTCCACCTGCCTGGTCCACCAGGAACTTGCTTTGCTCACATTTCAACAGTGCACAAGGGAGCATTTGTCTTGATAGTCTCTGAGATCATCCTGGCACCAGATTCCCCAATGCGATTTCCCTGGAGACTAGATGAGAAGGGTTAGGACAAATTGAAAAACTGGCTAAAGGATAGTAACGAGCAGATGGTCACTACATAAAATGCAGACCTCTGGGTGACAACCTTTGTGCTTCCAGGATCCCTCCCATGGACAAGGCTCTGAGTGGCTTTCTCTTATACTGAGTTTTACCCCAGAGTTGCTGAGGGGCCTGGGAGTTAGCTGGCTTTGAGCATCAGACAGAAGGCAGGGTCTGACCTATGATTCTAAGGGTGAGCAAGAGTGGCCCGACAGGTCAGAGGCTGCCAGGCCCCACTCACTTGATATGCTGGATCCCGTGGTTTCCCGACAGTGCAGTGGCGATGCAGATCACCCCATCCATCCCCAAGGAATTCTCTTGAAGACTAGGCAAAGAAAAGATGGAGACACCACAGTGAGCTATTCAGGACAGAAGAACACACCCCAGGAAGCAGCACTGCATTTCTTGGGGGGCCATTCTGGAGCTGATTTGTCCCCAGGTACCATACCAATGTCAAGGTGGCATTTAACCCTGAGACCAGCATCTCTAAGGAGCCACTTTTCCCATCCGAGTGCCTTGGAGGATGTAAGACCAAAAATGCAGATGTTAAGTGATTTACCTTTGACTTAAGCTAGGCAGAATGAACAAACCCATCCACAATATAGACTATAATGACCAGAACAGTCTCAACTATTTCTGTTCAGAAGGCAGCAGCTATGGAGAAAATCAAAAGCATCTTATCCCGTGGGGAAGGTTCCAGCAGAAACATCGTCTGCCCTGGGGTGCAGATAGGGCTCTACAACCACTCACTTGAGTCTTCGGAGGCTTGAGTTGACCTTCAGAGCATTTGCCAGGGCTTTGGCTCCAGCCACCCCAATGGCATTTCCTCTTAAGCTGTAAGACAAGACAGGAAATGTAAGGCACAGTGATGGCTGAGAGCCTTCCGAAATGATACCTTTGCAGATGAATGTGGGCTACTGGTTAGAGGCAGCATGGACTCAGCAACCAAGCGGGATTAGGTTGCTCCTTCCTTACTCCCAGGCACAGAGTGGAGTTCGGCTCTGGGGAGCAGCAGGGCACACAGGAGGGGGTAGGCCGGCCCAACCTGGGTAGTTTGTCAGAGACTTCATTCATTCTCCTTTTCCAATCTGAAGACAGAAGTGGGCTGAGACAGGAGAGGCAACATTCCGTCCAGCAGTCCCTGTGTGCTCAGCATCACAGAAATGCAGGAGCAGGGATGACATGGACGGGTCTGAAAGCCCCGCAGAGCTTGAGGCCCCAAACTTCTGGGTCTTAAAGACCGAGATCAGTGGTCACAGACCACCCCAAGGAGCCCTTACACAGGGCTTCGGGACAAGTTCAGCCTGGACAAGACCCAGAAGAGCAGGTACTCAAGGAAAGGAGGGCCAACAATAGTGATTCCCAGGGAAAAGGGGTGAAGTAGGAATGGGGAAGCTGGGGCATGCTTGATCTAAGTGAAGGTATTTCAATGATTTGTGAGTTTTGTGTAAATTGACCTCTCGCTTCTGTATCTATTCATCTTGAATCAACAGCTTGGCTTCTTTAGGCAGGAAACTGTAGCTGGAGGCTGAAATACTTACTCAAGAATCTCCAAGGTTCTATTCACAGCTAGGGCCTCCCCCAGTGCCTGGGCCCCCGGCGCACCAATGGAAGCCACCTGGAGACTGTAAGAGGAAATGCTGTCAACGTGCACAGGCCAGACAGGCCAGGCCTCTCCCGCCCTCATACCTGCCCTGGGCCCAGCTTCCATTCATAGAGGATGCTGCATCTTCTACCTACACTGTCCACTGCCTAGGACATGTCTAGCTACTACGGATATAGGAAGTACAGGTAGTCTCCTGGAGAGTTTGGAGGGGAACACTTCTTGTATCCCTAAATCTTACTTGTTAGAACTGCAGGAGCAGGGATGATCTGGACATCCCTTTTTCTGCCTGGTTGCTAATAGTAGGAAAATCAAACGCACTTTCCTTGACTGGGAAACAATAATGGATTTTCCGTATGAAAGGATGGTGGAGGGCTGGCTTCCTGGGCTGCCGTGCATGTCAGAACTTACTAGAGAGCAGTGAGGACTGTGTTTGCCTTCAGTGCACTGGCCACTGCACAGGCGCCTTCATCCCCAATGGCATTCTCCTGTAAACTGAACACAGAGAGTGACGCCCGGCCTCACAGGGCACAGGGCCAGCTCTGTAGCATGACATGCCAAGCTTGGACCTTCTGTTTAATTCAGACCACACCCACCATGGACTATACACACCGGGTCACCCTGTGTGGCCACTGCAGCCCCGTGGCCTCCTAATTAACATGCAGAAGGGTCTGGGATCTGCAAAAGTCTGGACTAACAGAGGCAAACGAGAAAAAGGAACACGTGGAAGTACTGTCAACAAGGGCTTGGGGCAAAAAGGGTGTGCTTTCCAAAGACAGCTAGGAAACTAAAAGCCCTCTATCCCTGGGCTACTCTAACTAGTTGGCGCTAATAATTTAACGGACATTCGAGTGTGTATTGGGTACTAGCAAGGCCAATTCTGCCTTCATGGAACTCAAGTGGGGAGACGTAATTAAATGAGCTGTCACTATAGGCCAAGTAACGGTTTCAGTGTGGTCCCAGAAGCTGCCCAGAGAAATAGGTCTAAACCAAAACCTGAAGAATAAGAGACAGGGGAGGCGGACTGGCACATCTAGGGAGCCCGAAGACATTGAGTCAAGTCTCTGGAGTGTGATGGGAAGCTGAGGAGGGATAAAGGAAGCAGATGTTTGGGCCCCCTAGAAGCCACGCTGAAGGTCGGACTTCACTTGGCAGGCACTGGGCAACCGTTGAAACATCTCACCAGATTGGTGTTTGGGAGAGATCTTGGCCTGCAGAGGGTGGGCTGGAGGTGGAGGCTGCTGCAGGGATGCAGGTGGGTGATGCTGGTGGCCTGGTGGCCTGGACAGTGGCTATGGGGGCGGGACATTGGGAGGAGAAGCAACAGGACTTGGGAATGAAAAGAGTGAAGACGATGTTTCTACTTTTCACAGTTGGGTGGCTGGTTCTGTTCATATAATGGGGAGCCAAGAGCAGGCTGTGGGGGAGATCGTTTGGGCAATTTGAAGTACTGGAGAGGCTCCCAAGGGGAGGTATGGACTGGGAGGTATAGGTCTGGAGCTCAGGAAGGAGGTCTGAGATATAGATGTGGGGCCATCAGGACTTTAAAGCCCGTGAGAGCTGCCGGAAGAGATGGCATTCAAGGGAAGATGGCCTGGGACAGAACCCCGAGGAACACCAGTATTTCAGAATCAAACGGAACTAGCCAGAGACAGGATATCCTGGAAGCTGAGAGAAGTAGCGTCAAAAGCAGATAAGACTCAAAAGGTTAAACAGAGTTACCATTTGAATGGGCGATTCCATTCCCAGCTGTACACACAGAACTGAAAGCATAGGTCCACACAGAAACTTGTACACGGACGTTCATAGCAGCATTATTTGTAGTAACCACAAAGTGGAAACAACCCAAAGGTGCAACAACAGATGAGAGGATAAACGGATTGTGGTCTTACCCACACAGTGGTGTACTACTCGGCCACAGAAAGGGACGAAGTACTGACACGCGCTACAGTGTGGATGAACCTTGAAAACATATTAAACGGCAGTCGCCAGAAACAAAAGACCACATATTGTGTGGTTCCATTTATATGAAATGCCAAGGAAGGTAAATCCACAGAGAGAGTAAATCTGTGGTTGCCTGGGACAGGGGAGGATGGGGAGGGACTGCCAGTAGATATGGGCGTTCTCAGAGGGTGATAGAAATGTTCTAAATTTGACTGTAGTGATGGTTATATAACTGTGAATATACTAGAACCAGTGAATTATACGCCTTAAACGGATAGATTGTTTCTCAATAAAGCCGTTATTTTTTTAAAGCAGATCAGGTTGGAAACACGCCTGCTGGCCTTAGGGCAGAGGAGGCTGTGTGCTGAGCGCATGCGCCCTGCGCCTGGCGGGCACTGCGGTTGCAGATTCCCCTGCTCCCCTGGCCTCCGTGGAGGCCTCACTTACTCGAGGCTGATCAGGCTCCTGTTGGACTGTAGTGCTTGTCCCAGGGCCTTGGCAGCACCGGCCTGGATGAAGTTCCACTGCAGGCTAGGCAGACACGGACCACATGATTAGGTGGCCCAAGGCAGCCCAGGAGGTCCTGGGGCTCCAGAAAGAGGGGTCTCCTCCCGGAGAGTCTGACACCAGAGGATGGAGTCCTTGCAGGGTGGGATCTATAGGGACCACTGACAGGTAGAACTCCTCAGTTCTGTGACCCTCCTCAGCCTTAGGCCCAAGGAGTCAGCATTTACTCTCTGGTGAGTGGCGAGCACAGGGACAGGCTCGAATAAAGACTCCTGGTGGCCCCTGCAGAAAGCATGTGACACAGAGGCACAGCCGTGGGTACCCACCTCCCACCATTGGCCTCTCCATGGATCAACCTCAGGAAGCAGATCAGGGTTCAAGGCTGGTGGCCTCTGCAAGTGACCTGCTGGAGGCCCCAGAGACCATGTAGGGGGTGCCCAGAGCTGGACTTGGCCTCCTGCATCAGCTAGTCTGGGTGTAGCCCCTCAGCTCTGTGCAGGGGGTGGGGTGGGCGCGGGCACCGAGGACTCACTGAAGGGACACAAGCGTGTGGTTTTCTCTCACAGCCACTGCGATAGCCTGGGCACCCTCGTCGTGAAGGAGGTTGGCTGTTAGGCTGGGAGGAGGAGAATGGGGGCAAGTGAGCAGAAGCCAGCCATGATGTCCCCTGTCCTTGCTCTCCAGGGAATCCACACCGCTCTCCTCCAACCCAAGGGCTACATCGGCTCCACTGGATAGCCTAGCTCACGCTTATGGAGCATGTGCCAGGCACACGCCCTGGACTGTTGTGATAAATTCTGACAACCCCACGGAGAGTGGGCCCAGGCTCGGCTCAGTGAGGTTCCATGACACATCACCCACCGGGAGATGGCAGAGGCACCAGGGACTCACTCCTGATCCTTGTACTGTGCTGCCCCTCATAACGGTGCCCCTTCCACGTGCTTGTCCATCACCACGGGACAAGGGGGGTGGGCGGAGAGTCGCCACTGACTTCATCCTCAAGTAATTTATGACGTGAGACTGGGGGACTTGCGTCAGGGTTGCCACCAGGGTCCAAGTCTCCCGGCTGCCTTCTCTCAGCCTTCAGCCTCCTTCAGCCTTTCACAGTGGCAACGGTGACGAGGGCCTGGCTCATCAGTCCCTGTGCTCTGTGTGGTTGGGGCCCTGGCATAAAGGAGTCTTAAGAAAAACAACCTGCCCCCCCAACTCACGTACTCCAGGTTCTTCAGGGTGCTGTTGGTGCAGAGTGCTCGAGCCAGGTCCTGGGCTCCCTTTGGGCTGATGGAGTTTTCTCGCAGGCTGAAGAAAGAGAAGACCCTGAGCTGCTGACCAGGCAGATGAGGCCTCTGGGGGAGACAAGCCCAGGTGTTCAGGCTTTTAGAACCAGAGAAACTTCAGGTGGAACCTGGCCTTCCTGAGCCTCTGGGTGTGGTGTGTGCCTCCGGCAAGCCCAGGTTCTGGTGGCTAGGCAGCCAAGTGTCTCCCCTTTAGGACTGTCAACAGTTAAAAGAGGATAAAACAATGGGACCTCAGAGCTGTGCGGGGCAAGCATGCATGCTTGGGCACCTAAAGAGCTTGTGTACAGGCAGGGAGCAGCAGAACTGGCCAGCTGATGGCCACAGCTGCCCCCACCCTCCCCAAAACAGGAAGAGCACAGGATGTCAGCTCCAGAATCAAGCTGCCTAACCGTAGGTCTTCACCAAAACCAGCCCACAGGAGTAGGTGTGGGCTTCCAAGTGCAGCCTTTCCTCCCCCCCTCCAAAAAAAATTCCCTTAGACCCCCGGCCAAAAGAATACCTGGTTGGAGAGGGAGGCTGGGACTTACTTGAGGCTGAGGAGGGTTTGGTTGGTGCAGAGGGCCCCCATCAGTGCTGCCACTCCTGCGTCACTGATGGAATTGCTCTGCAGGCTGCATACAGAAGAGAAGGCACGTTTGGTGTGGCTGTCTCAGGACCCAGAGGGAGCCAGCAGTCCAGCTGAAGCACTGAGTTCAGCAGGGGGTTGGGGGATCCCTGAGGCAGGTGCCACCCCACATCGCTCTTTTCATCAGCCCTCTCTCCTCTCCCATCGCCCACATTCCAGCCCCTGCTAGGTCAGGGCAGGTGAGTCTAGCACCAGAGTTTAGGCTCTGCCTTGGTTTGGGTGGCTCCAAACAGCCCCTGAGAGGAGGCATGTGCTGCGTCTGCAGCCTACAGAGAAAGTGGCACAGTTGAGTCTCCCCAGTATGGGGCGGTGCCAATCTCCCTGACACCACACCGAGACCACTGCAGCTGGCCCCCTTTCTGGCTACCTGCACCAACTTCTAAAGGACTCTCAGTGGTTGTTGTCATTCTCATAACTCCAGAGCCAACACCAACCTCTACAGTCCAGGGAAACAGAGCTGGTGCGGTGGGATGGAAGAGGCAGGGTAGATCATAGTATGCCCGGAGTCGGTGGTTGGTTGAGTTCTGGCAGGGAAGTAGCCCTGACTGACAGCCCTCCTCCGGGACCCACCCGCCTACTGGATGGGGAACCTGAGTAGGACAGGGGGAGTCACCCCCGCCCACAGCCACCCCCGGAGGGTGGTCAAGCAGACTCACTCCAGGCTCTCCAGGCCCTGGTTCACCTTCAGGGCTTCGGCCAGGGCCTTGGCACCTTTATTACCAATGCTGTTACTGGAGAACCTGTAAGAGATGGGACACACACTGGTAAGCCAGCCTCCTGCAGCAGCTGGACAGGGTAAGGCCTGGAAATCAGGGTCTAGGGGAGGGCTGTCTCTGTTGTATCAAGGGTTCCAGCACAGTTTCTCCTACTTGAGGCTGGTTGGCCAGAGGCCTCCTGCCTCCTATAAGAGATCAAGTTAGCAAAGTCCTTCTTGGCTCCCTGGCGGGCAGTAGGGGTCAGGGGGTGGGACCACCCATTTAATGGGAGGTATTTGTGAAACTTTATATGAAGGTGGCTAGGAAATGCCATTTTCTTCTGCCAGCTGAGAAAGCAGCAAATGTGAACCTGAGACAGTCGTAGCTCACTCAGACCCAGGAATCTGAGTCTCCATTCTCCCGATCCAGTGCTTTGGAGTTCAAAGTCAGGTATCCTGCACCAATACATTCATCCATCCATCCATCTACTCACACACTCATCCATTCAACTGTCCACCCATCTATCCAACTCATCTACTAGTCTATGCATCCATCCATCTACCCATCCATCCATCCATCTCCCCATCCATCCATCCATCCATCCATCCATCCATCCATCCATCCACATGCTCACAAATATTTATGATGGGCTGGGCGTTGTGTCAGTCACTGAGGATACCAATTTAGCCCTTCTGCATTTCTCACATGAGCTCCTTCAGACTCCTGTTCTGTTTCAGGGCATCTGCCATCTTCTGGGCTCCCGTGGGCCCGATGGTGGTGTTCTGCAGGCTGTGAGAGAGGAGAGGGGTCCTTCAGCAAAGCTGGTCACTGCCATTCCCAGGCCAAGGACACTGATTCAAGGTGGGAGGTCAGAGACTACTGAGTGCTGAGTGCCATCTCCACACATCACAGCACAGCAGGAGGGGTCTCCAGGCAAGGTCCGCCCATTGTTGCCGAAGTGATGCCAACAGACCAACATTATATGGAGACTAAGAGGCAAGGGCAGCCAGGCCCTGCCTTGTCAGAAACTGGAAAGCAGAGACAGTAGACACTGATAATATCTAGCAACTTCCTGAGTGGGAACTTCCACCTAGAAGTGCCACGGGCTCCTTACCCGAACAACTTTCTCAACACTCAACAGTCTACCTGCATGTCTCCCAACCCAACAGTCTTCCCAGGGCAGACCCTCCTCTACCTAGGTTCCTCTTCTCCAAAAGCTACTCCGTCTTATACTAAATCTGGAGGAGGGGATGCTACAGGAGAACCCCGTGCTCATCCCAGAAGGGTAGGCAGGGCAGGGCCTCTTCTGTGTGAGGGTAAGTACAATCTAAGCAAAAGGGAATTTTCCCTGGTTCCAAAAGAAAAAGAGACATCCTTCTCCCTTTTCTCAGTGTATTTCCTCATTATAATTGTGAATCCTTTCCCTGTCCTTTTGAGAAGTATGTAAATATTTTTAAAAGGTAAATAAAAACCTCTTGCCAAAGTTTACAGACTTGGAATGTCTTTTGTAAGGGCCTTAGAGCCATCTCTTTGAAAAGTACACATCAAAGAAGGTAGTACAGGCTCCAGGTTGGAAGTGCCTTCTTGTTATGAAGATATGAGGTCTTAACTTCCCTTAAAAGTTAAGGCTAAAGGCCATTAACAAACACAGATGGGTAGCCCAAGAGCCAGGCTAATTTAAGATGAACTATGTGTGACAAACAGTGCTGTCCGGTCCTCTTCCTTGAGGACCAGTTGTTTATCTTGGAAACATGTATGTTATGCTTGCTATGGAAAAGGGTGTGGTTTCTGCCTGTCTTTGCAATCTTCTCAGTGGCTTGCCTATGATGCGCATACAGTCCAGCTGACTGCTTATTCAAATAATAAAGCTGTTTTGTTCTTTCTCACATTTGTGGAGAGGATTTTCTGGATTTGCAGGAGGCTTTATTTTTAATTTTTTTCCCAACACCTGTCCTCTGGAAAAGCAATGGACATCAAGTTCTCTAGGGCCGTCCAGACAAGTCGGAAAGCCTCGGGACCTTGCCCCCTCCATCCCTCCTTGCAGAAAACAGGCAGAGAGGCCTTTGGAAGAAGAGATGGCGAATACAGAGGGAGCTCTCCAATGGCCGACATGTCTACTCACTGTATCACGGAGAGGGTCCGGTTGGCTGCCAGGGCTTCAGCCATGGACCTGGCACCATCATCCTTGATCGTGTTGCTCTGAAGGCTGTGGAGGTAAGGAAGAGGCATGTCCCTGATGGAGAGCACGAGGGCACCCAATGGTGGCCTGAACCACCACTGCAGTGTCACCAATGCCCAAGGAGGGGCAGCAGCTGACCTCAGTGAAGGGGGACTTTGACCACTATAGACCCTCAATGCCCACCACATAGCCACTGGGGAACAACTGGCCCTTCCCTCTGCTTCTCTGCCTTAGGTTCCCTTCTGGGTCTCTAAGCACTTGCCTGTGGACTGGGGACAAGGTGCCCATGATATCTGGATGACAGAAGCTAGGTCATCCATATCCTAATTACAGCTGAAAGTCACAGCACCCAAGCGTTGGCGAGGATGTAAAGAAATCGGAGCCCCCATCCACTGCTGGTGGGAATGTAAAGTGGTGTGGCTGCTGTAGGAAACAGACTGGTGGCTCCTCAAAAGGTTAAACACAGAGTTACCATGTGACCAGCAAATTCCACTCCTAGATGTTTACCCAAAAGAATTAGAAATGGGTACTCAAATACTGCACACAAGTGTGTACAGCAACATTATTCGCATTGCCAAACAGTGAAAACAGCCCAAATGTCCATTAGCTGATGAATGGAATATTATTCAGCCATAAAATGGAATGACCTACTGACACATGCAAGAATGTGGATGAACCTTTACAACACGTTTGCTTCCATTTATATGAAATATTCAAAATAGGCAAATCCACTGAGCAGAAAGCAGATTGGTGGTTGCTGAAGGGAGGGGAGAATGGGAAGTGACTGCTGATGGGTACAGGGTCTCCTTTTAGGGTGCTGAAAATATTTTGGAACTAGATAGAGGTGATAGTTGCACAGTTGTGAATGTCTCATGTGCCCTCAAACTGCACACTTCAAAATGGTGAATTTTGTGTGAATTTCACCTCAATATAAATAAATAAAGCAAAACAAAACAAAATGGTGGCATACGCTCAGCTAAGGATGGGTACAAGCACTGGCCCCTAAAAGAAGCACAGCAGACCACACCAAACCATAAGAATCTTCTGGAGGATGGGTTTTCAGTGTCTCGGAAAAACACCTCAGGGGGACATTCTGACCATGGTCTTGGGGAATTCCTCATAGATCGTTTTGCCCCTCCTCCTCTACGTACCTCTACCCACCCCCTTCCCCTCTATCCCCTGCTCAGGCCATAAACACAGACGCAATAACCTGGGAGGAGCTGGAACCTGGAAACTTGCTTGGGATACATGATCCTGCGGTATCCACTGAGTGGGAGCTGATATCTCATGGCCACATTTTGAATCACCTCCCACTCCATGGGTGGCACCCGAGGAGAAGGTTTTCTGGTCCCTCTCCACAGGGAAGCTGGTGACATGTACCTTAGAAAGACCAGAGTGCGGTTAATCTTCAGAGCATCGGCCAGTGCCTTGGCCCCTTGAGGTCCAATGGTGTTACTGCGGAGGCTGGAGGAAGGAAAGAAAGAACCATTCTCTTTCATCTAGTTCCCAGGGAGGGAGGGAGGGAGGAACAGAAGTTACACTGACCTCTAAATCTATGCTTCTTGAACAGAATATATCAGGGTTTGGGGTTTCATATTTTGTGGAAGTGAGACAGAGATTTTTATGTAGGCAAACAAAGAAAGAGATTCTGAAGGTGGCCCTGTGTAATGGGGAGAAGAAAATAGGATCTGATGGACGAGCGCGCTTGGGCCAAGTATGGAAAGGGGAATGATAACACCCGATTCAGAGCTAGTATTCTGGGGCTTCCCGGGTGAGTCGGAATAGCTGAGCAGGAACCCTACTTTGTTTGCTCAGCTATTCTTCGCACCCGCTCAAGGGAGAGGTGGTCAAGGGGACTTTACAGGATGTCTCACAAGTACCCCCTGTCCCAACAGTGCAAGATTAGCCTCTGGTGTTTTACTTACTCTAGAGTAGTCAGACTTCTGTTGACAAGAAGGGATCTGGCCAGAGCTTTGGCCCCTTTGTTACTGATCTGGTTCTCAGCCAAGCTGCCCAAGGGGAGGAAAAGGAGTGGTTATTTTAAGTCTATAAATCTCATTGTCTCTTCCTCAACTCCAGGCTCATGATTCAGACCCCTCAGCCTCACCAGAATCACCAGGGCCTGGACACAAGTGGAGATCATGTGAACCCTGGAACAGAAATGCTAGGCCCAGGAAAGCCTCTGAGCCAGACAAGGTAGGACCAGAGTGGGCAGACCGACCTGTATGCTGGCAAAGGGTTCCAGTCTGGCCAGAATCTGGCACAACAGCTGCTACGCATCACAGGAAAGAGGGCGGACAGTTACAGAAGCCTACCAATGCACCCCAGCCAGTGCTGTGCCAGAAAACTGGTTCTCGGGAAAAAGCGAAATACAAAAACTGTGGTTTGTAGCATTGGCCATTTTTTACAGTGTAAATGCTTCCACTATAGCCAGTTTCAGGCACTCACAGCTTGCAAATATTCCTGAAAATTTAACAATCAGCCCCCAGGCCTTGGCCGGGTAGCTTAGTTGGTTACAGCGTCATCCCAATATGCCAAGGTTAAGGGTTTGATCCCCAGTTGGCACATACAAGGATCAACCAGTGAGCGCATAAATAAGTGGAACAACAAATCAATCTCTCTTCCCCGCTCCACCCTTTCCCTCTCCGTCTCCCTCCCTTCCTCTCACTCTAAAATCAACAGATTAAAATTTTTTAAAAATCATCTCTCATAAACTCATAGTTCTAGCACACCATAGGTGCCAGCCCTTTTTCTAATGCAAGAAAGGAAAATGGTAGAGTTATTACAGAACTAACTTTAAAGTTTTCAAAAAGTACATCTGACCCTGGCTGGTGTGGCTCAGTGGGTTGAGCAGTTTCCGTTCCCAGTCAGGGCCCATGGCTGGGTTGTGGGCCAGATCCCCGGTGGGGGGGTGCATGAGAGGCAACCACACATTGATGTTTCTCTCCCTCTCTCTCTCCTTCCCTTCCCCTCTGTCTAAAAATAAATAAGTAAAATCTTTTTCAAAAATAAAAAAAGCACATCTGTATCTGCCTTGAAAGGGCAATTCCAAGAATATGCTGGTGGATCAACCTAATGTTGCTTCATGTACCCAATTTCAGAAATGGTAGCTGATGAAGTTTAATGTTTCTCAGACATTTAAAATGGTGGGAAGCATCATGGGATACAATTAGATTCCCCAGTGCTTTCAAGCCATGTTTCAAGGGCCCCTAGGCTTCCACAGGAAAGCTTCAGGAGCCACCAGGAGTCTGAGAGGGAGTCACGTGCTGGACTCCGAGCCCCCATCTCCTCTTCTGTCAGTTCCAGCAGCTCCTTCCGCTTTTGTCTATTTGACTTGTTGGGATTCTGCTTGCTAGGTCACTTTAAAAATAAAAGGATTCTGCTGCTTTCAAAACATTTGAAGACTATCCAGATTACCTTCTATATAAATGTCCCCAGGTTCTAGAGAGCCTCTGCCCCCCACCTTCCTCACCCCAAGATTTGTATAATATTTTATGAGTAATATTTCATGAGCCTTGAATGTGTTTTGTGAGGCATCCCTTGGGCATTTCAAACAGGGATGTGGTACTGAGGACCAACTACAGAGAGGTCAAGAAAAGCATGTGGCCATAGAGGAAATGTTAAGCTTTGTTCAGAAAAATTTCTGAGCACTGTCTAGACTCCTTTAAGCCAAACACTGAAAGTTGATTATTTTGCTGACAGCTCCTATGAATGAAAAAACATTAATAATGAGATGTTGTCATTATCATGTTTCTTTCAAAGAAATTGCATTTCTACCTCTGGTTAGTAAGACGACAGGCCTGCTAATACAGCAGGTCCTTATGCAGTGCCTGTCCTGTCCAAAGCACTTTCCTCAATTAAGTCATCAGAGCTTCTGAAAGGAGCCCTCAGACCCTGAGAGACAGGGTGTTGCCCTGGGAGGAATCTCCTGGGTCAGCGTTACCTGATCTTCTGAATGCGACAGTCCTTTCCACTCAACACGCTGCCCAGCAGCTCCATCACAGGGTCCTGGAACTGGTTGGTGTCCAACCTGGTCGGGACAAACAGCAATAGTGAGTATTCCCCCCCACAACCCCCAACACAGGAAAGTTGAATGAGGTCCCTGGTTGGCATTGGGGCAGCAAGAGGGGGCACTAAGCTCAGACACCAGGCTGGGATCCTCTCCCTCTCTCTTCTCTCCATCTTGATGTAGCTCCTCCCATACGGCCCAGAGATCTCGGACAGCACACCCACCATGCTCACAGAGTTTTATCCTACAAAGGTGAACTGGGAGGCTCAGTGGCATAAGCCCTAGGGTTCCTATCCTGAGGGCTGTCTTCCCAGCAGCCCCACGTACTGTGTGCATCTGTGGGACACTTGCTACTAGTTTTACTTCTGAGGACATGGAAGCTGCTCTCAGGTCCTGAATGGCCCTGGTGCCTTCCCCTCACCCCCTACTAAGATTAGAGCAGTGGACAGAGCATAGGCCGAGAATGAGTGGTTGTGGCCTCTGTCGGCACTGGAATGGTTCACATGGTGTTATGGATTGAACTGTGTCCCCACAAAGATGTGTTGGCATTCTGACCTCCCAGTGACTCAATAGTGCTGCCTGATTTGGAAATGGGGGGGTTGCAGATGTAATTAGGTAAGATGAGGTCATACTGGAGTGGGGTAGGACTGTCATCCCATATGACTGGTGTCCTTACAAGCAAGGAAAGTTCTATGTGAAGACAGCCATGGAGAAAGTGGTCATGTGACCATGGAGGCAGAGATTGGAGTGATGCAATTATAAGCCAAGGACTGCCAGCAAACACCACAAGCCAGAGAGGCAGGAAGGATCCTCCCCTACAGGTGTCATAGGGAGCACAGCTCTGCCAACACCTTGATTTTGGATTCTTGCCTCCAGAGTTGTGAGAGAATACGTTTCTATTGTTTTAAGTCACCCAGTTCTTGGTTCTTGGTTACACAGCCCAGGACACTGATACAGAGGGTCATGGTGGAGGGGAAGCACTTTCCAGGTCCTCTACTCTCTCCTCTGCCAACACACCCTGCACACCCCATCCTGGCACCCACCTCAGGCTCTGGCAGTAGAGCAGCTGGGGCAACAGGCTCTGGAGGACGCCCTGGCTGAGGCACAGGGACAGGTTGGCCTCCTGAGCGCAGGCGTCTGACACCTGCAGAAGGTAGGCCAGGGCGGCTCGGTGTTGGGGGCCGCTCAGCCTGGCCAGGCCCCCGCTCTCCATTGCCTCCTCCACACTGCGGGCCAGCTCTGTGCGCTGCAGCTCGTGCAGGCAGTGCAGGACATTGACTGCCCGGGCGCAGATGGCCGTGCTGGGGCGTAGGCAGTCCTGAAGGATCTGGGCCACCTGCATCCGGGAGCCCTGGTGTTCGCCTGGGGCCAGCAGGGAGCCAGCCAACAGGGCATTGACCCTTGGAGACAAGAGGCCGGAGAGGAAGCGAAGGAACACATCCAGTCGTCCATCCTCAGCCTGCATGGCCCGCTGGGCCGCGCTCCTGAAATGTGTGAGGAACCCCAGCCGAGGCCAGGACACACCACCCTCAGTGAAGAGGTCGAAGATGGCCCTCTTGGATGCGCTGTAGTAATACGCGGCCCCCACGAACTCCTGCAGGGACAAGTGGGTGAAGCAGTAGGCTGCTGAGGAGGCCAGGGTCTCCTCCCGCTGCAGAAAGCAGCTGCACAGGGTGCTCTGCAGCAGAGAGAGGTCCACACCAAATGCCTTCAGGTCTGGCTCGTAGAACACGTACTTCTTCTTGACAAGCCCATGGAAGGCCAGGCGGCCCAGCGTCCCCACCATCTTACGGCCACTGTGGGCCAGCTGCTCAATGCGAGGGCTCATCTTGCCCTTCTCCTGCCCCTCCCCATTGAGGGCCATCCTGAAGTACCAAGAGTAGAGCTCACACAGTGTCCTTGGAGGCCACAGCTCTGTGTCCTGGGGCCCCCGCCTATGGCGGCACAAGTGGCCCAGTGCTAACCCTGCAAGCCGGCAGAAGGCTGGGATGGTGCACATCAGGTACAGGGCCCTGTTGGCCCACACCTGGCTCAGGACCCAGTCCAAGTGGACCTGGTCCTCAGGGAACATCTGCTCCAAACACACTTTGATCTCCTCTTTGTTAAAGCCCCGGATCTCAGTCATCCGGTCCACCAGGCCCCCTGGGATCTGGCCAGCAGCGCTGGGACGGGAGGTGACCCAGACAGAAACTTCTGGGAAGAGGTTTCCCCGGATGATGTTGGTGATCAGGTGGTCTACTTGTATGTCCTTCTTGGGGTCAGTGCAGGCCAAGGTGTTGGAGAAATCCAGAGGAGTCTTACACTCATCCAGGCCATCCAGGATAAGGAGGACTTTGGCCAGGGCTGCTACTTCCAGGCCAGACTCCCCGACATGTGGAAAGAAGGAGCAGATGAGTCTGTCTGCAGACAGCTTTTCATGGGTGTTGAGATCCCGGAACGTCAAAGGCAGTACTAGTGAGAAGTCCTTGCCAACCTGTCCCCGGGCCCAGAGGCAGACAAAGTCCCTCACCAGGGTGGTCTTGCCCACACCAGCCACCCCAATGGTGATAGAGATGCGGGGTGGGATGGACACCCGAGACAGAGGCAGGAAGAGCCTGTTCAGGGCGATGGTCCTGGTGGAGCGCCAGCCCCCACGTGTGGCCTCCACCTGGGTGAAGTCGTGTTCCCTCAGCTGCAAGTCCATCAGGCCCTCCACCAGCAGGAGGTTGGTCAGCCTGGGTGAGGGGCCACCCAGCTCCAGGCTGCCTCCTGCCCTGCTCAGAAGGGCCTCTCGGTGTCTCTGTATCCTTGAGTCTGCGGGATGGAGGCCAGAGGGAAGGGCTGAGTAGGGTGGGTGAAAGGAAGGGGAGGGGGAGGACTGGGAGGGCAGGGGAAAGGAAGGGGAAAGAGGTAGAGTCGGGAGCAGGGTGAAGGCCGGGAGAGGGCCTGGGAATACCCCTCCATCTGCCTACCATTGCCATGAGGCCCCTGTGTGGGGTCAGGTGTCCTTTCAGGGGTCTGTGGGGCCTGAGAGCCCTGACAGCCCTTTCCGGCCAGCAAGTCCACAAGGGCTTTCACATGCTCAGCTGGGGAGCCAGCACTGAGGCCCTGGCCAGCTTCCCCGCCCATCTGCACCTCCTGCTTCCTCATGGAGTCCAGGATTGCCACCAGGAGCTGTGAAGAGAGGGCCTGAACCTGCTGCCTGCTGTCTCCCTGCCCAGTGGCCTGGGACAAGTAAGGAACCTCCTCATGTGTGGGGACTTACCCTTTGGGGACCCACCCTTTCTCTTCCCCTAGCTAGTGGCCCACTGTCTGGCCTCCAGGAAGGAGTTGGAAGGGCTGTTTGTTTGTGGATGCTGAGAGCAGGGGACCAAATTGACAAGAACCCAGGCCCAAGCTCAAATCTGAGCTCTGCCACTTACTGGTTGTGTGACACTGGGCAGGCCGCCTGAGCCTTCTGTGCCGTTGTGTCCTCATTTGTAACCTGGAAATGGCAGTGCAGTTATGAGCAGGTCCCTTCACAAGAAGGGAAGAATGAAAGAAGCCAATCTGGAAAGGCTACATGCGGTATGATTTCAACTCTACGTCATCCTGGAAAGGCAAAACTGTGGAGATAGTAAAAAGATCAGTGGCTGCCAGGGGGCGGGGTGAGAAGAGAGGGATGAACTGGTAGAGCACAGAGGATTTTCAGGGTAGTGAAGCTACTTTGTGTGGTATACCACAGTGGTGGGTTCATGTCGTTACACATTTGTCCAAGTGCACAGGACGTACAACACCGAGAGTGAGCCCTAATGCAAACCATGGACTCAGGGTGATAATGATGTGTCACTGTAGGTCCATCAGTCGTAACAAATGTGCCACTCTGGTGGGGATGTCCACAGTGGGGGAGGGTGCATGCAGGGGGCAGGGGGTATATGCAAATCTCTGTACTCAATTTTTCTTACTTTTCTCTCAAGTTTTCTGGAAACCTAAAGCTAGTAATTAAAGTCTAGTGATTAAAAAAGAAACAAAGAATACCCCTGGCCCAGTAACTGAGTTGGTTAGAGGGTCATCCTGATATGCCATGTCACGGGTTCAATCCCCGGTCAGGACACATATAAGAATCAGGCAATGAATGCATAAATAAGTGAAAGAACAAATCTCTTTCTCTCCCTCTCCCTCTCTCTCTCTCTCTGTCTCAGAAGAAGAAGAGATTTCTATTTATTGATTCTTCTTCTAAATGGGAACAAAGAAAGAATGGAGAAGTCAAGAGAGAGGGCAGAGTTGGTTCTCAGAGCAGTTGTATAGCTACTTTTCTTACTCTGTTTTCCTGGGGTCTCCCGGAAGAGCAGGGGCTCCTGACCCACTGGCAGCACTGTTTTCTGCAGGGGACAGTGATGCAGAAGCACTAAGAGGCAAAGCCATGTCTGAGTCCCACCTGCTCACGGTACGTTTCCTCTCTGGGGATATGAGTGGGTCCTGTTGCCAAGGCCAGCTACCCTGCCTGTGTATCCCTCCCTCAGCTAAGGTAGACACTTGAGGACTCTGAACCTGCCCCCACCTCATCCCCTTTCTCACCTGCAGTGGGCAGGATGTCTGGCCCAAGGTCCTCCCACCACAGCTCCTCCAGCAGGGCCTTAGGAACTCAAGGGCTGAGGGCTGGCCATCCTCCTCCAGGGGTCTAGAAGAGAAAACTGGACTTAGGGCTGGGCAGAAGTCAAACCTATTGCTTTGGGAGCAGCAGCTCGTTGAACTAGCTTCAGCCATGCCTTCCAGCCCTGTGTTCTCTGGGTCTCAATGTTATTCACTTAAAAAGGGGTGGGGGGGGTCCTGGCTACAGCCATAGGATTCAACTATCAACCTTGGATTTGTGTTGGGGTTCCTGGACATTTTAACTCAGGATGAACCTTTTTACCTGGGAAATGCTAGAAGTTCAGTAACAAGTAAAATAGCATTTCCCAGCCATTTAATTCATAGTGGTGTTGGAGAGTTGAGTACAACAAATTTGTGGTAGATGAACTAATCTGGGAACATTATAAATAGTCCAGGGCAAGGCCACTCATATTTCTTCAAAATTCTTCTGGTTGTTCTCACTCTTTTATTCTTCTAAATGTCAAAACTAAGGTTGAAAAAGACAGATGGGGTTTTGGTTGAAGTCGCTTTAATGTGGGTATTGTTGAAGTCTTTCTTTAGATCCTTTAGTAAAACTACATTTTTTAAAGTCTAAATCTTGCCAATTTTTTATTTGTGTCTAGGTACTTTTAAATAGTTTGTGTTGTTTTCCTGATTTTTTTGGTATAAAAAAAGACAGGTTTTTTGTATTTTATCTCATATTCCATTAACATGTTAAGTATTCATATTAGTTATCATTTTTGAGTTAATTCTCTTCAGCCTTTTGCATTCTGTGCTACAAAGAATTTAATCTCTTTTTGAAAACTATAACTTTTCTTTTGGATAATTTTTCTACATCGGCCGGCCCTGCTGCTCCCCCACAAGCGCCGCTGGATCTCGGCAGTCGCGGCAGGCGTCCCCATCTCATTCCTGACTCCACCGGGAGTGGTTCCAGCCCGAACCGTTAGGCCTGATGTTTGTGGCGGATTTCTAATTAGTTCTCTTCTCTTCTTAGAAAAGATCCCTTAAACTCCTCATTTCCTACTACCATTCAAATAACATTCTATACTACTACTGAAGGCTTACTCTGTTCCAGGCACTCTGTTAGGCACTGTATTTACATCATTTCATGTACTTCTTCTAACCACTCTTATTACCATTATTTCTCCCATTCTTATAGGTGAAGACACGGGGCTCAGAGAGGTTAAGCAACTTGCCTCAGGATCCACAGCTGGGAAGCAGGGAGTTCCAGCCCCTGGGGATGTGAAGATGAACAAGTTAGACGAAGTCCTTACCATGTAAGTGTGGTGGGGGTGGGGAAATGACAACAAAGAAGATAGCAAGTGGATAAGCAGGACGATTCTGGTGGTGATTAGTGGATGAAATAAACCACGTGAGTGATGAAGGGGAAATGGGGGTGTCGGGGGAAGGGGATGCTTTAGTCACAGTGGCCAGGGAAGACCTCTGTGAGAAAACTGCATGTAAGCGGAGATCTAAAGGGTGAGAAAGAGTTAATCAGGTAAAGAGCTAGGGGGACAGCGAGTGCAAACACCCTGTATGCTAGAGGAACAGAGAAAGGCCTGAGTCACGGGGCACAGTGAATAAGCGAGTGGGCTCACAAAAAGGGTTAGGACACAAACAATGTCCTAGTGGGGTTGAGACCTGGTCACTGTTGTAAGGAGTTTTAGATTTACTCTAAGTGTGGTGGGAAGCCACTGGAGGGAGTGACATAACTGGTGAGTATCAGATCTTTTATTTAATCTGTGAGCTATACTAATAGATTTTCTAACGATAAACCAACCTTGCATTGTTGAATACAAGCTCCCATTTATATTAAGCTATATAAAATAGGGTGGACTAGAACATAAGTCAATAGAACATAGGTTAGAGTTCAGGAACAAATATATATTTACATTATTTACCTATGAAGAAGTTTAATAAGGTGACAAAAACAGCATTTCAAAGCAGTGGAAATGCTGTTATGGCAGTTGTTTAGCTTATGAAAAACTTTGTTTGAGCTTTACTGCACACTGAACACAAAATTTAATTTCAATTTGAATGAAAGAATTTGAATTATAAATACAAAACCATAAAAGCACACTAAGAAAATAGGCGAGAATATTTGAAAATACTCTTTTGTGTAAGAATCGTCACCTGACGATATGTTCATTGATTTTAGAGAGAGGGGAAGGGAGTGGAGAGAGAGAGAGGGAGAGAGAGACTGATCAGTTGCCATCCGCATGCGCTCTGACTGGGGATCGAGCCCGCAACCTTTTTGTGCACAGGATGATGCTCCAACCAACTGTGCCCCCTGGCCAGGGCAGGAAGGCTTCTTTTAAGCAAGACCAAAAATCCAGGAGTCATAAGAGGAAGACTAAGAGATTTGCCTTAATTTAATATTTCTAAATAATAATAAATGTCTCAAATAAGATTGACAAAAACCTCAAGCCAGGAGTCAACATTAATACATAAAAGAGCATTAATATCTTTAATATATAGGGAGCTTTTATAAATCAATAAGAGTGAAATGAGTACAATAGAATTAGAAACATAGACAGATAATTACAGAAACAGTAGAAACAGAAAAAAAAGGAAACGGATAATTCAAAGAAGCATAAATGACTAAGATATTGAAAATATTCTCAAACTCATTAAAGATAAAAACAGTGAATAATTGTTTTTCACTTGCTAATTGGCAAAGATTATAATGACATAACAGGCTGCATTCATAAGAATGTGGGAGTAGTAGGTGGGAGGTTAAATTAGTACAGTTCTGGATCATACTTTGTCATTATCTATTGCCATTCAATATTCTCTAATCTAAAAGTCCCACTTCTGGGGATTATCCTAAAGAAATAACTGGAGCCCTGGCTGAGTAGCTCAGTTGGTTCGAGTGTCATCTTCTTACACCAAGGTTGCAAGTTCAATCCCCAGTCCGGGTGCATACAAAAATCAACCAATGAATCCATAAATAAGTGGAAGGACAAATTGATGTTTCCCTCTCGCTCTCTTTCCCTTCCTCTTTCTCTCTAAAATCAATTATATAAAAAAGAAATGATTAGTCAAGTGCACAAAGATACGGCTACAAAGATGATCCTAAAATATTGTTTATAGCTATCAGTTTCCCCTTTAGCACCAATTTCACTGTGTCCCGTAAGTTTGGAATGTTGTGTTTTCATTTCCATTCATCTCTGAGTATTTCCTAATTTCCATTGTGATTTCTTCTTTAATTAATTAGTTATTTATTTTAAAGTATGTTGTTTAACTTCCACCATTTTGTAAATTTCCTGGTTTTCCTTTTGTTAGTGATTTCTAACTTCATCACATTGGAGAAGACCCTTGGAATAATATATATCTTTAAAAATTTGTTAAGACAGTTTGTGCCCTAACTTATGTTCTATCCTGGAAAATTGAGAAGAATGTGTGTTTTGTTGTCAGGCACCATGATCTGCATGTGTCTGTTAGGTCTAGTTGATTTATTGTGTTGTCTTCTACAGCATCTGGCACAAATAACGCCCCTTTTTATATTACAAACTCTTTTATTACAAAATCATAAGCATGTAATTCTGTAACATAACAATATCACACTCAAGCACACCATATGACACTTTATGTGAAACGTTCAAATTAAAAGTATAAATTATTACATCCATATTATTACCCTGCCAGCCGCACTCAAGCAGGTGTTTACTCTGCCGCACTCTGTATTTCCGTATGTCTTTTATCTGGATGTTCTATCCAGTATTGTGAGTGGCGTGTTGAAGTCCCCAACTATTACTGTAGAACTGTCTACTTCTCCCTTTAGTTATGTCAATTTTTGCTTCATACACTTTGAGGGTCTGTCATAATGTACATAATGTTTGTAATTATTATATCTTCTTGCTGTTTGAATCTTTTATTAATATATAATGTCCTTCTTTGTCTCTTATAAACTTTTTTGATTTAAAGTATATTTTGTCTGATGTCAGAATAGCCACACCCCTGCTTAATTTGGTTTCACTTTTCACGGAATATCTTTTCCCATCCTTTCACTTTCAACCATTTGTGGCTTTGGGTCTCAAGTGAGTCTCTTGTATATGCGTATAGTTGGATCACATGTTTTTATCCACTCTGCCAATTTTTGTGATTGGAGAGTTTAATCCACTTACATTTAAAGTAACTATTGATAAGGAGAGACTTATTTCTGTTATTGTACTACTTGTTTTTTCTAGGCTTTATAGCTTTCCCCTCTCATTTCTTGCATTACAGTCTTTTGTTTTAGTTGATCTTTTGTAGTGAAATGTTTTAATTTCTTTTTCATTTCCTTTTCTGGTTACCATGAGATTACATTTAGCATCTTAAAGTTATAGCACTCTAATCTGAATTTATATCATCTTAACTTCAATAACATACAAAACTTTGCTCCTTTACATCCCTGTTCCTACCCCTTTTGGTTGTTGATGTTACTATATTACATCTTTATACATTGTGTGCCCTAAAACATAAACTGATAATTTTTAAAAAATATATTAGACTCTTAAATTTTGTAGAAAACAAAATTTAGAGTCACAAACCAAAGTTACAGTAATACGGTACTAGTTTGCACACTAATAATTGGGGTTATTTTCTTTAAATGTCATAATCTCTGAAATAGTGTAGAAAACAAAAAAGTACAGTTAAAAACCATTGTTACAATAACACTAGTGTTTATAGTTGCCCATGTATTTACCTTTTTTGAGATCTCTATTTCTTCATATGGCTTTGAGTTACTACTGTCTATTGTCTTTTTATTTCGCCCTGCAGAATTTCCATGAGTGTTCCTTATGGGGCAGGCCTAGTGGTTATGAACTCCCTCCACTTTTGCTTATCTGAGAATGTCTTAATTTCTATGTTACTTTTAAAGGACATTTTTACTGGATATAGGAGTCTTAGCTGGCAGGTTTTTTTTCTTTGAATACTTTAAATATATCACCCTACTATTTTCCGGCCTCTGAAGTGTCTGATGAGAAGTCTGCTGATAATCTTATTGAGGATCCCTTGTGTGTGACAATTTGCTTTTATCTGGATAATTTCAAGATTCTCTCTTTGTCTTTGTCTTTTGAAAGTTTGATTATAATTTGTCTCAGTGTGGGTCTCTTTGAATTCATCTTACTTGGAATGTGTTGAGCTTCCTTAATGTTTTATAAGGTATTTTTATGTGAAAAATAGTAAAGTACAGAGGAGAATTATGATGGATTCTAATTTCTTTCTTTAGAGGATACCATTTTTGTCTGGCTATAGAAAAATTAGAAATATATGACAGCAGGATTAAGGAATTGTTTCTTATTTTGTGAATTTCAGTTGCTTAGATTTTTCTAGCAAACATGTATTCCTTCCTTCTCATTTAAATAGATTGATCAGGACTTCTGGTCAAGATGGAGGTGTAGGTAGATACACTTTGCCTCCTTGCACAACCAAAAGAAGGAGAAGAACAAATTTAAAAAGAAAAAAATAACCAGAACTGCCAGAAAATTGAACTGTATGGAAGTCCAACAACCAAGGAGTTAAAGAAGAAACATTCAACCAGACTGGTAGGAGGGGCAAGGCCAGCAGCCAGGGTGGAGAGTACTGGCAGCAAGGCAGCAGCTGGAGGACGCGGTGGTCCCACACTTGCATACAGATAAACCAGAAGGAACAACTGGGGAGTGAGACCATGCAACCCAGGGTTCCAGCACAGTGAAATAAAGCCTCAAAAACCTCTGGCTGAGAAAAACCTGTGGGAGTTGAGGCAGCATGAGAAACTCCCAACCTCACAGGAGAGTTCGTTGGAGAGATCCACAGGGTTCTAGATATACACAAACCCACCCACTTGGGAATCAGCACCAGAAGGGCCCCTCCAAGGGGTAGTGGAGGAAGTGCCTGAAACCTGGCCTACATCTGAACCAGTGGCATTGTCCCTCTCCGACTTCTCCCCCACATACAACACCACAACACAGCTACATAGGTTGCCCCGCCCTAGTGAATACCTAAGACTTGGCCCCTTACTATGTAACAGGCATGCTGAGACAAAAAAAATATGGCCCAAGTGAAAGAACAGATCAAAGCTCCAGAAAAAATACAACTAAGTAATGAAGAGATAGCCAACCTATCAGATGCACAGTTTAAAACACTGGTAATCAGGATGCTCACAGAAATGGTTGAGGATGGTCGCAAAATAGAGGAAGAAGTGAAGGCTATGAAAAGTGAAATAAAGGTGAATGTACAGGGAACCAACAGTGAATGGAAGGAAACCGGGACTCAAATCAACAGTTTGGAGCAGAAGGAAGAAATAAACATTCAACTGAAACAGAATGAAGAAACAAGAGTTCAAAAAAAAAAAAAAATGAGGAGAGGCTTAGGAACATCTGGGACAACTTTAGGCATTCCAACATCCAAATCATAGGGGTACCAGAAGGAGAAGAGGAAGAATAAGAAACTGAAAATTTATTTGAAAAAAAATTATGAAGAAGAACTTCCCCAATCTGGCAAAGGAAATAGGCTTCCAGGAAGTCCAGGAAGCTCAGAGAGCCCCAAAGAAGTCGGACCCAAAGACGAATACACCAAGGCATAACATAATTACATTACTCAAGATAAAGATAAGGAGATAATCTTAAAGGCAGCAACAGAAATTGAGATAGTTACCTACAAAGGAGTTCCCATAAGGCTATCAGCCAAGTTCTCAAAAGAACCTTGCAGGCAAGAAGGGGCTGGAAATAAGTATTTAAAGTCATGAAAGGCAAGGACCTACATCCAAGATTACTCTATCCAGCAAAGCTATCATTTAGAATGGAAGGGCAGATAAAGTACTTCCCAGACAGGGTCAAGTTAAAGGAGTTCATCAGCACCAAGCCCTTATTATACGAAATGTTAAAGGGACTTATCTAAGAAAAAGAAGATCAAAAATGTGAACAGTAAAATGACAATAAACTCACAACTATCAATAACTAAACCTAAAAAAACAAAAACAAACTAAGCAAACAGCTAGAACTGGAACAGAATCAGAAAAATGGAGATCACATGGAGGGTTATCAGCGGGAGGGGTAGGGGGAAGAATTGGGGAGAGGTACAGGGAATAAGAAGCATAAATGATAGGTACAAAATAGGGGGAGGTTCAGAATAGTATAGGAAATGTAGAAGCCAAAGAACTTATGTATGTGACCCATGGACATGAACTAAGGTGGGGGAATGATGGTGGGGGCAGGTACAGGGCAGAAGGGAATAAAGGGAAGAAAAAAAATGGGAGAACTGTAATACCATAATCAATAAAATATATTAGTAAATAAATTGATCACATAATTATAAAAGTAATACTTGCTTCTTAAAAACATTTAAACAATACAAAAGTAAGTATATACCTTGCTTCCATCCCCCAGAGATAACCTCTTATAGCAGATGGTTTGTTTGATTTTAAAAAATATTATTTGTCCTGGCTGGTGTGGCTCAGTGGATTGAGTGCTGGTCTGTGAACTGAAAGGTCGCCTGTTCAGTTCTCAGTCAGGGCACATGCCTGGGTTGTGGGCCAGGGCCCCAGCTGGGGGTGTGTGAGAGGCAACCGATCCATGTATCTCTCGCACAGTGATGTTTCTCTCCCTCTTTCTTCCTCCCTTCCCCTCTCTCTAAAAGTAAACAAATAAAATCTTTTTAAAAAATAAAATATTTCGTGCTAGTGCAATAAGTCAAATGAAAGAAATAAAAGATATCAAGATTGGAAAAGGAAAAAATAAAACTGTAACTGTTCATAGTTGACATGATTGTATACATTGAAAATCCAATGTATAAATTGAATTATTGGAACTAATATGTGAACTTAGCAAGGTTTCTGGACATAAGATCAATACACAAAATGTCAGTTATATTTCTATATACTAGCAACAATCAAACTGAAAGTAAAAATTTAAAGTACCATTTTAAAATCAAATATCTAGGGATAAATCTAACAAAAAGTTTGCAAGGCTTCTACACTGAAAACTATAAAACAATACTAAGAGATTTAAAGAAGACCTAAAGGAGCGATTTTCCATGTTTATGGATTGAAAGACTCCAGATTATTGCCCTGGCTGGTGTAGCTCAGTGGATTGAGCTCGGGCTGCGAACCAAAGGGTTGCCGGTTGGATTCCCAGTCAGGGCACATGCCTGGGTTGCAGGCCAGGTCACCAGTCGGGGGGGCAATGCGAGAGGCAACCACACATTGATGTTTCTCTCCCTCTCTTTCTCCCTCCCTTCCCCTCTCTCTAAATAAATAAATAAAATCTTTCTTTTAAAGAAAGACTCCAAATTATTAAGATGTCAGTTTTTCTCAAATTGATCTATAGATTGAATAACATCCCAACAAAAATCCAAACAGGCTGTTTTTGAGGGAAGGGGAGGGGGTAAATTGGCAAGCTGATTCTAAAACATATACGTAAATGCAAAAGACCCTGAAATCACCAAACTTTAAAAAAAAGAACAACGCTGGAGGACTTCCACTAAACAGTACCGAGACTCGATATAGAGCTATAGGTATTGGCCCGAGGGCAGACAAATAGGCCAATGCAATAAAACAGAGAGCTCAGAAACAGACTCACACATAACTGTCACCTGCTTTACAACAGAGCTCCACTGACATTCAGTGGGGAGAGGATGATTTTGCATTAAGTTGTGCTGGCTAATGTGTGTTTATATGGGAAAAGTCAACCTTGACCCTTACCTCATATCATACATAAAATTAATTCAAGCTGGACCATAGATCTAAATGTTCAAGCTAACACAATAAAGCACAATACAAGAGAATATCTCTACAAACTTGGGCTAGGCAAAAATCAAGTGAAATGCAAAAAGCAATAACCATGAAAGGAAAGAATGATATATTGGTATTCATCAAAATTAGGAATATCTGTCATTAGAAGACAGCCCTTAAAGGGTGAAGCAGCAAACCACTGATTAGGAGATGTCCCAAACACACACACATACAATCAGTAAGAAACAGACCACCCAATTAAAACTGAGCCAAAAAATGTGAAGACAAAAGAGAATATCATTAATCATCAGAGAAATGCAAATTAAAATCACTTTAGAAAAATGTTTGGTAGTGATAAGGCTAAATATGCATATTTCTGTGACCCAGCAATTCTCCCTCTGGGTATTCACCGAATGGAAATGAGTGTTTACGTCCACCAAACACAGTACCAGAATGTTCATAGTAGTTTTACTCATAATATCCAAAAAAGTAGAAACAACCAAAGTTCATCAACAATAACATGGCCTCTCTCTGGTGTGGTTCATTTAGTTGGGCATCATCCTGCAGACCGACAGGTCACTGGTTCCATTCCCGCTCAGGGCACATGCTTGGGTTGCAGAAGAAATCGATGTTTCTCTTTCACATCGATGTTCCTCTCCCTCTTTGTCTCCCTCCCTTCCCCTCTCTCTAAGAGTAAATAAAATCTTTAAAAAGCAGTAAATGAGATGCTTTTGGTGTGCTCATACAATCAAGCCCTATGTAATAATGAGAAGGAATAAACAACTGATGCACTCAGCAATACGGCTGACCCTCGCAGACGGGCTGAGGGAAGAAAGTCTGACACCAGAGAACACACTCTGTGACCACACAGAGGCGTCTGAAGTCAGGCCCATCTAATCTGAGCTCATAGAAGTCAAAATAGGGGTTACCCGTGGGGGCAGTTCTATTGAACAGGGGCATGAGGGAGTCTTCTAGGGTGCTGGAAACTTCTATACATTGCTCTCGGACACACAGGTGTATAAACATAAAAATTTATTGACCTCACTTTATTCTCTGTAAGTTATACCTTGATTTAAAAAAAGTTGTGCTAGCTGCTATCTAAAAATTCAAATGTACATAAACCAAAACAAAGCAATGCTATGGCATCCTCTTAGTGCATTAAGGTCTCTGTCCTGCTCTTGGACTGGCTGATGGAAGCGATGGCCCAGCGGTGACCATGGCCACGTGCGCCCACCAGGTGACGGACATGCTACCGTTCACTGGCGGTCAGGTGGTGGCCAAGAGTAAGAGGAGACCATGCTAAAGAAGAGCCAGTGCTTCTCAGCTCTGGCAGGACATTTTCTGGAGAACTGTATTTTTAATTTAATTTTTTATTGTAGTAAAATATGCATAACATAGAAGTTACCATTGTAGCTCTTGCATCTTGGCCACCAACGTGCCATCCAGAATGAGGAAGACCCAGAAACTTCGGGGCCATGTGAGCCACAGCCACGGCTGCTTCAGCAAGCACAGGAAGCGCCCAGGAGCCCGAGGTCATGCTGGTGGCTTGCATCATCACAGGGTCAACTTCGACAAATGTCACCCAGGGCACTTTGGGAAGGTTGCTATGAGGCACGACCACTTAAAGAGGCACCAGAGCTTCTGCCCCACTGTCAACCTGGATAAGCTGTGGGCCTCGGTCAGTGAGCAGACATGGGTCAACGCTGCCAAAAACAAGACCGGAGCCACTCCCATCATTGATGTGGTGCGATGGGGCTACGACAAAGTTCTGGGGGAGGGAAAGCTCCCAAAGCAGCCTGTCACTCTGAAGGCCAAGTTCTTCAGCAGAAGGGCTGAGGAGAAGATTGAGAGTGTTGGTGGGGCGTGTGTGCTGGTAGCTTGAAGCCACACAGAGGGGAATTCATTCAATGCTCATCAGTGAAAAAACAAATAAGCAAATGAAAGTTACCATTTTAACCTTTTCTAAACATACGATGCAGTGGCCGTAAGCACATCTCTACTGTTGTGTGACCATCACCAACACGTGCCTCCTGGAATTTTTCATCTTCCCAAATGGAAATCTGTGCTTATTGAAATCTGTGCTCACTAACTCTCCGTCCCCCTTTTCACGGCCCCTGGCACCCCCCACTCTACTTTCTCCACAAGCCTGACTGCTCTAGGGGCCACATGTAATTGGAACCATACAGCATTGGTCCTTTTGCCTCTAGCTCTTTCACTGCACATAATGTTTTCAGGTTCATCTATGTTGCAACGTGCATCAGAATTTCATTCCTTTTTGAGGCTAAATAATATTCCACTTTATGGAAGGCCACATTTTGTTTATTCATTCATCTGTCAATGGACACTTGGGCTGTTTCCACTGTTTGGCTCTTGTGATGAATGCAGCTAGGAACGTGGGTGCACAAATATCTGTTCAAGTACCTGCTTTCAATTCTTCAGGGTACATATACTCGGAAGTGGAATTGCTGAGTCATATGAGCATTCTTTCCTTAAAAATGGAGTGCTATTTTTAAAACGCTACTGCTCACTCCAACCACCTGGAGATTTAATTGGTCTGGGCTAGGGCCCCAACATGTATATATTTTATTTAATTGGACAGACATACTTTCACTTTTTAAAAAATCTCACTGTTGCCCTGGCTGGTGTGGCTCAGTTGGTTGGAGCGTCATCCATAACTGAAAGGTTGCAGGTTCGATTCCTGGTCAGGGCACATACCTAGGTTGCGGGTTCAGTGCCCAGTCCAGGTGCAAATGATCCCTGGTCCAGTCAGGTATGATCCTAGGTCAGGCGGCGTACAATCCCAGGTCCGGACGCATACGGGAGGCAACCGATCAATTCTTCTCTCTCACATCGATGTTTCTCTTTCTCCCTTCCTCTCTCTCTAAAAAGCAATGAAAAACTGTCCTTGGGTGAGAATGAAAAAAAAATGTCATAGTTTATCTGAAATCCAAATTTAATAGGGTGTCCTGTATGTTATCTGGCACCCCTACTCAGGCCCCAGTCAGAGAAGACTCCCTCTCCCCATCCGGCCTTTACCTTTGGACACCTTATCTCAATAAGGTCAGAGAAGGAGACTCCAGCAGGTGAGCCAGGAAGTACCCCACTCCCATGATCTCCCGGGGCCAGCATCAGAGGCTGATGAGGGGTCTCCCTCAATGGGGTGGCTACCTGGCCCCCGATGCCACCCCTGCAGGGTGGAACATACCACAGGCCACCAGGGATGGTCAGGTAGACCCTGTCCAGTGCAGACAGCTGCCAGTGAGAGTGGCAGGAGGCCCTGCAAGCCCAGCTTAAAGAGGGGAGGACTAAGGGTGAGTGGGCCTCAGGTCACCGCTGGGGATCTAAAGGCTGGAAGCCTTCATTCTGCAGAGGGTCTGAGCTGGAGGGTGCAGAGCAAGACCAGGTGAACAATTGGGGGACAACTGCCACTTCCATGGGGCTGGGTTTCCCCATTCTCATGTGTCCCCCAGAGCTTCATCCTTGGGGCAGGGTACAGCTAAGGACATGTGCTCCCTGTTGTTGGTGTCGCTCAGACCTGACAATTGGGCTTGTGCCCCATCTCTTAGAAGACCCAGGTCCCAATTTACTCATCAAACCAATGAGTCTTGTCCTTTTTTAAAAAAATTTTATTATTTATTCATTTTTAGAGAGAGGGGAAGAGAACGAGAGAGGGATAGAAATATCAATGTGTGGTTGCCTCTCATGCACCCCCTACTGGGGACCTGGCCCACAACCCAGGCATGTGCCCTGACTGGGAATCGAACCAGCAACCGTTTGATTCACAGCCCGTGCTCAATCCATTGAGCTACACCAGCCAGGGCCAATGAGTCTCGTCTTGTCCTACGTTTCCCTCCAGAGGCCTCAGCCCTAGCTGTCTGCTTGGCCTGTGTGTTCACTGTGGCCTCTGCCTTGCACACCTGTACTGGGTGGCTGTGGGGGGCCCACAGTACTGACCTCCTGCCTGAGCTGTCCGTGCGTCTGGCCCCAGCTTCTTGGATGCTCCTCTCTCCTGACTTGAGACCAAACAGCCTTTCCCAGAGGAAGGGGTGGCTTTTGCCACAGACATGGCCCTCCTGACTGCACTGGGCCCTGGAGCCTCAGTGGGAAGACAGGGACAGGCTCAGTGCTGGGGACCCCAGCAGCCCTGGGACACAGGTGGGGATGCCCAATCTATATACCCCCACCTGGAAGTTAGCCACAGGGTGGCCTGTGGTGGCCAAGAGTGAGCCTCTGGGCTCAAGGAAAGCATGTGCGAAGGGACCAGGAGGAACCCCAGGGCCCCAGGAGCCTGGCCATAGAGGAGGACTCCATGGCCAACAGCCACCCCTGGCCCAGCTCAGCAGTGCCTCTTCCAAGAAGGCCTCTGTGGTTACTGTTCCTCTCAGCATGATGAACCTCATTTCCATCCAAGGGTGGTGCTGGTAGAGGCCCCTGGGGCTGCTCGCCCAACAGGTGGGCAGCATTGATGGAGCAGGCATGGAGTGCCAAACCCCACCCCACCTGCACTGTCTCCCTGGGCCCTCAGGTCCCTGGGGTGGGTCTGGTACGGTAACCTCCATGTCATGGTGGAAGGGGGTACAGGAGGGGTGCTCAGGTGTACTGATTCACAATTTGACCAGTGGGCTGCACCACTCAGCGTCCCTTCTGCCTGCCTGCAGCAGCACTTTCTGGCTACTTCCTGCTCCTCCTGTCCCACCACCGATACCTAGGGAGATGCTCTTTGTCCCCTTTGCCATCCTTGGGCACATTGGTTTATTTTACACCATGAACTAGTCCTGCTCAGCAGCTCTTGGGACCCATGGGGACACCTTGCTGGAGTTACCCCAGCCACCTCTTTGTAGAACGGCTCAGCCTCAAAAATCATGGTCCTACCTGCCAGCCATCTCCTCTTCCTACCCCATCTTGCACTGAGGCAGCCTGGACTCAACTTACCTCCTGGGCCTCATTGCCCCAGAGATGCCAAGACTAGGGGGTCGGTGGGGGCTCCATGCCTGTGGTCCCACGCTTAGCCCTGCTTCAGCGGACAGGGACAGCTGGCGGTGGTGGGGATGTTCTGCGTCTCTCTGTGGCCAGCTGGCTGGGCCCTGAGTCCTCAGGATCCGTCCAGGGCAGGAGTAAAGTCCTACTCAGGGCAGCAGGGACACAGCCCACTAGCTCCTGCTGTCCCCGAGCCCACCCGTTGTCACAGAAGCCAGGGCTCTTCACCTCTTCCTGTGCCGGCTCCACCTCAACCCTCCTTCCTGTCTGATTTCAAAAGCCAACAGCCTATCAGGCAAATCGATAAGCCACGACCGCTTTGCTGGTTCTTGGCTACATCACCGCCCTCTAGGTCAGAGAGGCAGGGGGTGCCACCAGGGTCTTCATCTGAGGACCCAGTGCCCCTGCAGACACGATGCTCAGGGGACAGTGGTCTAATCAAAACTACAAAGGAAAACAGGCTCACCATCAGCGGATCTTTGCTTTGGGGGTGGTAGGGAAAGCAGTGAGGATGTTCAGTGACCTGCCCAAGGCCACACAGAAGGAAGCTGATCTCCCCGGAGCTTGGCCCATGTCCTCTCCCAGACTGGCATGCTCTGATACCCTGGGCCCTCGTCGCCCTTTCTAACCCCCCTGCTTTCCTTCTCTCTAGCTCCCAAGAGGCACCTTGAACCCAGCTATACCCCACAATGTCTTCCTGTGAGTCAAGGCAGGTCACCTGCACCCTGGAACAGCAGAGTGTGGCAGTTCACTCAGGTCCCAGAGTTGGACCTCAGCAAGCGGGCTGCACTGATAGGTCGATGTGAGGCGGAAGGACATGGCCCAGAGTGAAAAATATGAGAAAAATTACAATAGAGGAAAAGTAGAGGACATTCTCCAGGGACAGGGAGCAAGCCATGGAGAGAAGCAGGTGACAAGGTGGGAGCCAAGTAATAGGGGCTTCAATTTCCCTCAGCAAGCAAGTGGGAACCAGTGATGACTGTAGAGCAGGAGAGTTGTGGGTTTGGATGCATGCAGCACCCTGTGTATAAGGGGAGGTGGGAAGTGTGTGTGTGCTTGTATTTGGCCCTTTCTCAAGAGCTGCGAGTAGGAGGGGAGGGGAGGGGAGGGGAGGAGGGGAGGGGAGGACAGTGAGGCAGCAGATTAGAGGTGCTCCTTATGGTGGCACCCTTCTGTGGCTCCTCCCATCAGTGCTTTCCGAGCACCTAGCACCTTGCTGCGTGCTGGGAGACACGCAGTGGCTGTCCTGGGGTAGCCCGATGAGGCTGTAGACAGGCAGAGCACAGACTGGCTGCTACAGCCTCAGCCTCAAGGTGCTGTGAAGACGGCTGAAATGAGGCCGCCCACAGGATGTTGGAAACCGCAGGGGCCTGGGGGGTATCTGTCACCTGAAAGAGGCTAAGAGGCCCCCTCTCTTCCTCCTTCATAACTCAGAGTGGATAGCTTCTGAGCACAAGAGGAGACAGCCTCCTCAATGGGGATCTCAGGGGACATCCTGGACTCCACACTTGCCTACGAACACCTTTCCTCCCAACCTCTAAGCCACGTTCCACCACCAGACAAGGCTGGTCCATGGGCTCCTCTGTGAGAGAAGCTAGGGGACTTTCTCCTGACTCTCTTGAGGGTGTTTGCATGTTTGGGGCAGTGTCTCCCTGGTTGTTCTCACTCTGGGGCTTTCCGTTCACCCAGAGCTGTGGTCGGCCTGACAGGCAATAGCCTGGGCCCTTTCCAACTCAGCAATAGCTTGAGGCTTCCTGCCTGTAGGGGCGGGGCCTTTGTTGGGGTTGTGAAGGGCCCTAGGGCCCCCTTGTCTGGGCCCTGATAGAGCTGGGCTGTGGTTCTTTTAATTGCCTTGAGTGACGATGCTCAGGCCATGGCCAGGCCACCGGAAGTGGGACAGGCTCAGGAAATCCTCACATCACAGCAAAGTGTGGTTGTTGCAGTTTCGCTGAGTAGAGGATGTTCCACTGCTTCAGGCTCAGTATGTTTTCTTCTCATTCTCAGCCCCGTTCATGGCAGGGCAGAGCCTCTGGGAGGGAACTGTGTACCCATTGTCCACAAGGCCCATTGCTGGTCTGGCTCCTTCAGCCTTCCTGTAGGAGCTGGGAGAGGGCAGCTTTTGCCACTGTTTTCCTTTTCAACCAGTCAGTTGGCCCTAATTTCCCAGTTCCCGAGTCAGGTCTAATTTCTATGGAAGGGTCAAGGTTATTTTCCTGGATATCAATGATGCTTTCATTGTGGCGGTTTCTATATTGCAGTGGCTGGTTTTTCACCCCGCTTCCTGCTTTGCACAACCCAGCTGGAGCCCTGGCCAGGCCCACTGCTGACCCCTGCTGGCTTCTGGGGGGCATGCTATGCAAACCCTATCAGCCAGGGTGTTCGGCCACAAAGCTTTGCCTTATCAGTCTTTCTTGGCCTTCAGCTTCGTATCTCTTTAAACCTCTCCCCCAATGTCTCCTTATCAGCCATGAGTTGGTGATGTTCTGTGTATCTGGCGTGCCTTCCCAGGAGCAAGGGTGCCCAGGCTTCTCTGAGGGGAACGCACCCAAAACTGCATGTCCAAGTCCATGGTCTCTGCCATGAGTCCATAGTCTCCACTGCATCTGGGTCCATGGTCTCCACCATGAGACAGCGAAGCTGGGTAAGGACCCCATTGCCTCCTACCTTCCTAACTCCACCTCATTTCCCTAAACTAGTCCATTCTGGGGGAGGGAGATCAAGCCCTTCATGTAAGAAACCCATGGTACCTTCAGAACCAGGCAAGACTCCATCTTGAGTCTGAACAAATCACCTGCCAGCAGCTCTGGGATCTGAGACCTGCTGTTCCTCCGATCATCTGGCCCTGTGCCGCACGTGCGGGGGCCAGGTCCTCTCCACCTGGTCACAAACCAGGGCACACGTGTTCAGGGAACCCCGTTTCACCTCCCTGAATTCTGCATGCCTGAGGCCCGGCTCACAAACCCCCTCTCCAGGAAGCCATCCCTTTGGGCCACGCTCACACTGGGCACAAGGACAGGTTCCACTAGATGGATGGAAGCACCAACTTGTTCCCCTCCCTCCTGGGGCCCTGCACCCAGGCCAGAGTAGGCCTCACACTCATCCTATTGAGATGCAGGTTCTGACTGTGGGTCCGGCAGCCTGAGCCTGCATCTGTGGCAAAGTCCAGGTGAGGCTGCTGGGCTTTGGGCCTCGTTTAAGCATTAAGGGCTGGAGCTCAGTACCTGGTAAGGACTCTCTTGATGTGGTTGTATGGACAAACGTGGATGAATGAACATCTATTAGGAAAGAACCAAAGTGAAATGAGGAGCCGGCAGGCCTGGGTTATCCCTTGAGATAAAGAACAGGCACGAAGGCCTCCTGCAGACATACTTTGGACAGCAGGGAGCTGTGGGTGAAGCTCATGGCCAGCTTCTCTCATTATTTTTCTACAGTGGAAAATCCGGAAGGTTTTCACAAAGCATTTTTGTTTTTATTGCACATCGTATAAAATGAACTACACTGTATTTAAGAGACAAGACATTCACAAGGTGCAGAGACCCGATTCTTCTCTCCCAGGCCTTACCCATGTCCCACACTGCTCCTGAGGCTGGAGGCAGCTTTAACACACACCAACCGAACCAGGTCACAGAGAACGTGCTTGTTCTGGGGACCTCAGAGCTGTGCTGGGTCCTTCTGCACTGTCCAGTTTGGAGACTGCTGGTGACAATGACAGGTGTCCAGGCAGGACAGCTGGGCCAGCAGAGCACCTGGCGCACGGCAGAACAGGAGGCCTGTGGACACCTAGTCTGCTGGTGGAGGCTGGGGTAACAGCGTGAGTGCTGAGAAGGAAGATGGACAGGGCAGGCCAGAAGGAAGATGGACAGGGCAGGCTGGCCATCCATCTCAGGGACGGACGGACTGCAACTGACAGGCGTAGAAAGCAAAAGATGTGCGAAGTCAGGCCTCGCCCTGGACGGCGGGCAGAGGCCCACTGCCCCTCTGAAACACACATGGGCTTAACAGGGTTAAAGGGAGACAAAGAGTAGGCACCAATAGAGGGAGGAACCAAGGGCCCTAAATCCAGTGGGTGGCCTGTTCCAATGACCACTCCAGGAGATGGAGTGGGAAGGAAGCTGATCCATGTTGGTGCCGTCATCAATTTCACAGGGGTAGCAGATGTGGTCCCACAGCCCAGAAATGTGTGTGGAGGCCTGGATTACCAAAGGGCCACACACCCTCACATGGGCTCTGCTAACAGCCATGGGAGGGGAGTGGGCAATGGGCCGGTCGGTGTGGTCTGCCCCTCCTCTTCTTGCCCATGGGCTGCTGCTTCTTCCTCTCAAACTTTTCCTTCCGGGCCCCAGCAGTGGTGAAGGTGATGCAGTTGGTGTCCAGGAAATCCAGCAGCTTCCCCGTGGCCATGCGGATGCCCTGCTGCTTCAGCTCTGCTTGCAGCTCCGACAGCTCAAAGGGCTGGTAGAGCAGGACCTTGCGGTAAAGGGCTGGGGTGGAGCGGATGTAGCACCTCACTGCCTCCTCCACGTCCACTGCCTGCGAAGCACTGACCCCCTTCTCACCCTCCTCATCTTCACCGACAGACTCAAAGGCCACTCCAAATTCACTGGAAGAACTGAAAAGAACCAGGTATTAATATTTTGTGACACCCCTTCCTCCCAGTTCCCCCAAGGCCAGGAGCTTCTTTGAAGAAGAGTTTCTTTGTCCCCTGAGAAGCCTTGCGCATGGCGTGGATGACCCCCCAGTGCTGTGTCCCTGGCACTCTAGCTGCCGGCCTGAGCAGGAAGCAGCAACTTCCATCGACAGTGTCCTGTCCCCACCAAGGCGGCTTACTGGGCCGGCCCCACTCAAGGGAGTGTCCTGCGGGCTGCGGAGGTGGGAGCTCCGAAGGACTGCTCTGGAGGCCCACAGGAAGCTGCCCTTGAGCCCCACCTGGATAGCCTGTAGTTCACACCCAGAAAACTGGGGTTTCTGAACATCAGCAATTGCGCTTTGCTTATGCCAACTCTTGGACCCACTGATCAGAGGACCTATGAAGCCACTGGCCCTGTCCTTTGATCTGGTTACCTCTGTGAGCTTAAGGAACTGTCACTGCTGTCCACAGAGGTGGCCGTGGATTCCTGGGAGGCTGGGAGCTGGGCATCATCATCAGGGCCTAGAGGCAGCACCTTGGCTGGTGACACGTGAGGGATGCTTCCACTAGGCTGCTGCTTTTGCTGTCGGGTGCCCTTGGTCTTAGCTGGCCCCTTGGACCTTTGGGGAATAGGGTCAGAAGGGGCCTCCAGGCTGGCACAGCCCGCTGCCTTTGATTCCTTGGTGGTTTTGATGGCACAGGTCTGGCTGCGAGAAGCCTCCAGAGGCCCCTGTGAGAACTGGTTCTCGTCCTCGGAGTCTGACTCCAGTGTCTGGTGAGTGTACTGGAATATCTCCTTCAGTTTCAGGACCATCTGGCGTTTGGGCAGAGGGCGCACCCCAAACCTGAATGGAGAAACAGGTGAACTTCAGCAGAGCAAATAATTGTCTACAAATTAATGGCTTTGTGCAGCTGAAATCCTAAATGCCTGACTTCCACGACCATTCAGAGATGAGTGTTTATCCTGAGTGCCAACTGAGCTCACTCTGAAGAATACTCCAGAAAGGCTGCTCCCCATGCTCTGAGCAATGGTGGTGGCGGTGACTTTCCTGGGCCCAACGTGAAATGCAGCATTCATTACGATATGAGAGTTTTGATCTCTTTAAAAAATCATGTCTCCTTACACAGATTGTTAAGGCCATGGTCCCATCTCCACCCACGTGACATATGGGGACCTGCCACCTGATGGGTAACCTGGAGGAGTCTCATTTCTTAGCTTCTTGGTGCCTGGGTAATTGGGGGAACAGCATGCGAAGAGCTGGCAGGGACACATGCCCTCTCCCTCCAGCAGCCCCAAACCACAGCCCAGGATGGGCCTGGCGGCAGGTCCTACAACTCCCAGCCTCACTACGCCTGGTCACTCGCAAGGAGGGGACCACTGATGAGCAAGCTTTCAAGACCACCACCAACCTATCCAGTTCCTTCTTTAGTACCGGGGTCTCCATGATGGAATACCGTGGCATTGGCGTTATGGGTACTTTGGGGGGCAAGTTCTTCCTCCGATTAGCACCTTCTGGGTAGAACAAAAGAAACACAGGGTTCAGCAGGAGGGACCTGGGTTGACCACTTCTGATGTTAGTGTAACCAAGAGAAGGATGCACTTGGAGAAGTCCAGTCCCATTTGCTCCATGAGAGCAGTGATGTCCACCCCTTCACCGTTGGACTCTGGCATCGTGTCTTCCCGTTAGAGAGCGTCACTCAGCCCACAGTGAGGGCCATGGCGGCCTTGTGCAATGCTGACACTGTGTGAATGGGGCAGAAGCCGATGAGTGGTTGCCACAGGCTGGGGCGATGGGGCAAAGGCAGTGACTGCCAATAAATACAGGATTTATTTCTTGGGTGATATAAATGTTCCGGAATTAGTGGTGATGGATGCAAGACACGAGTATACCAAAAACGAATGGTACATTTTAAAGGGTGAATTTTATGGTATGTAAAAATGTCTCAATAAAGCTGTTATCTTAAAAAAGGAAACAGGTAATTTTATGCCTTGGCTGGTATGGCTCAGAAGATTGAGCACCGGCCTGCAAACCAAAAGATCACCGGTTCAATTCCCAGTCAGGCACATGCCTGGGTTGCAGGCCAGGTCCCCAGTTGGGGGCACTCGAGAGGCAACCACACATTGATGTTTCTCTCCCTCTCTTTCTCCCTCCCTTCCCCTCTGTCTAAAAATAAATAAATAAAATCTGTAAAAAAAAAAAAAAGAAAGAAAGAAAGAAATGGGTAATTTTAAAGATAAATGGGACAATTAGAAGATGGACTTTGGTTCTTATCCCTTTTATGAGCTGTTTGAGACTCCAATGCAAATAGGCTCCGCGTCCTGAAAAACACACAAAACTCTGTGATTTCAGACAGTTCGTCACCCCATAAAGCCCACCTCAGACCGAGACTAAGGCCTCTGGGCTAGTGTCTCCTGCAGTGGTTCTCACAGCACTAGCTGGGAACCAGCTAGAAATGCAAATTCTGGGTCGCACCCCAGACCTTCTGAAGCAGAAACTCTGGGGTGGGGCCCGGCCACATGTGTTTTAATAACCTGCAGGCAATTCTGATGCCTGCTCAAGGCTGAAAGTGCTGGTCAATGGGGCCCGGTTGGTGTAGGATTCTAAAAGGAAACGAAACACCAGGCTGCAGGCAGACGCTCTGTCCTTAAGCTCTGCTTCCCCGTTACTGGTCACTGCTCAGTGCCACTCTGCCCGCTGGGGGAGGGGGCAGCACCTTGAGGGCCTACACGAGGTACTTTGATTCTCCCTTACGACTGAAATGAGCTGGGACTCGGCATCCTCCACCGAGGATGAAAGGCCTGAGGCCCGTAACAGGCCTCTCTCTCAGCCCCATCTGTTGTTTCTAAATTGATATAAAATTCACACAATAAAATTTTAAAGTATTTCAGTGGCACTTAGTATCTTCACATTGTTGTGCAACAACCCCTCTATTTAGTTGCAAAACGTGTTAACCCCCCAGCAGAAATCCCATAGCTAGCAAGCACCTCATCCTCCCGGAGGCCCCCAGGAACCACTCATCTGCTTTCTGTCTCTATGGATTTGACTGTTCTGGTTCTTTTGCATCAGTGGGATCATACCATATGTGCTCTTTTGTGACTGACTTTTCACTCAGTGCAGCGTTTTCAAGGTTTATCCACGTTGCATCAAAAGTCAGTGCTTCATTCCTTCTCACAGCTGAGTAACATTCCACTTTTTGGATAGCCCGTATTTTATACATCTACTCAATCAGTGGGGGGACATTTGGGTTGTTTCCACCTTTTAGCCACTGTGAATACAGCTGCTGCGAACACTTGTGAACAAGGATCTGTTTGAGTAGGAGTAGGACTTGCTGGGTCATAATGGCAATTCTGTTTAACTTTTTAAGGAACTGCACTTGCCCGATCTTAAGACACACCTGAGGCGCGCACCTTGGCCTCTCAGAGGTGCGGGTTCCGTGGTCTGGGGTGCGGTCCACAGGCAGGGGTTTTTAATGAGTACCCAGGTGAGCTGTTGGGCCCAGGCAAGTTTAGGAAGCTCTGACTTACTAAGTATATGTTTGATAGCAAGCCTATTCTCCCTCAGCTGTGGACAGGGGTCTGCAAGGCAATGAGGGGGCTTGTCACAGGTCAGCAGGCCTTTCAGCACTGCCACCCATGTTGTCACTACCGATTTCCACCTGGGCACTTAGTGTAAAAGATAAACACCTCTTTCCACTACTCACTTGGCTTCTCTAACCCTTCTGATTTCTGACCTCCATCAGCTCTCGGTGTCTGGGCCAGAAAAAGAACCTCTGGAGACTTCTGTTCTTCTCCATCCCAATCGTCCCACAGACGTGAATTCAAGAAGCTCAGCCTGCTGCTCCCAGGGGAGCTGGGCTGAGGGGATTTCTCTTGAGACTTCCTTCGGCCAATGCAGCTTCCTCGAATGGGGGTGGTGCCCTGGAGTGCAGGGGAGCGGCAGTCACTGCTGTCTGGGGCCTCCCCGGCCCTACCACCTGGGCTACTGGTGCTCAGGGGGCCAGTCCGTTCGAGGTTCAGACTGTCAATTGGGATAGGTGAGAGGGGCTCGGCGTGCCAACAGCAGTCATCAGTTGGAATGGGGGGGGCGCTGTCCAGCACGGGGCTGCTGCTCGCCTGATATGAAGCCACCTCCTGTTCATCTTCACTGTCTTCCACCTCCACCACTTCATCCGCTGTGCCCTGATTCAGCAGGCTCAGCCTAGGCAGCGAGTGCCTCAGGAACTGCCCACTGAAATCAGTGCGGTCTCCTGAGGTCGGAGAAGGGGCCAGCAGAGAAAAGTGCTGGTGGCTCCTGGGGCAGGGACTAGAAGGGCTCCTAGGATTGACAGGCATTGGGCAGGATGATGATGTCTGGGGCACAATTCCTGAAAATTTACTAGTGGCTCTGGGTCCATCTCTGCTTTCTAATGGAGCTCTGGGCTTGCGCTGAGCCTTTTCATATCCTGAAGTCCTGGACCTGAGGCCCAAGGTTTGGGTCTGCAATGAGTAGTCACGGCTTCTGCTGGCAAGTGGGGTGGCAGGCACCAGCCATGAGGTGTCTGTGGTGCTGTCCTCGGGGCTGCTCTTGGGGCTAGAGAACAGCTGGGGGGTCCCTCTGCCACCCACATAGCCCTGGTTCCTTGACAGCCACCCCTCCTCCCACTGTACTGGGGCGTCTCTCCTTGGTGGGCTTTGGGAAGGTTCCTGGTCTGCATCAACATCGATGATGGAGAACAGGTCAGAGAACTTGGGGCTAACTTCTAGAACATTCCCCTCTGCCAGGGAACCATTAAAAACTGGCTTTATGTTGGTTTGTTCTAGCTCTGGCTCTTCATCTGAATCCAATAAAAGGATAATCTCATCTTCCCTGTTCATGCTGGACGGAGAATTCTGAGGTCTACAGCTCCAACGGCCAGGTTTTGCCTGAGTAAGGTCAATGGACGGAGACTTTTCTGACGAGACCCCTTTATTTCTGCATTCCGACATGGAACCACGTTCTTTGCCCTTCTCACAGCCTGGATGGTTACGTAGCGTGAGAAGGCTCTGGCCCCTCCTCTGCTTCGATGGTAAGTCCTGGGAGGCTGCCCTGGAAGCTCTGCCCTGTGACTGCGGTATAGGTAGCGACAAGTCTCTTGAGTGATGAGGGCGAGGGTGTGGTTGGCGGGGACTCCTGCCTGGAGGAGGCTGTGACGGGACGAAGCATGGATATGATGGAGGTTCCTGCTGGCAAGTGGGGGGGTGGGAGTTCTTCCCCGCCCTTTCTCTGACAGTGCTGTTGCCTCTCTTGTGATCACTTGTTATTTGGGATGGTTCAGGGTGTCCTCCTGGGGTTGATAAAAAGGGCTGTTTATAATCATTGACATCAACTGAGTACAAAAAGGACCCTTCCTTTCTCTCTGCCGAGCAGCCCTGAGAAGGGCTACAGGAGCTAGTATGACCCAGTGCTTCCTTTGGTGCCTCTGCTTCATCCCCCACGTCTGAACACTGGCCCTTGAGTGGCAGGAACTTGGACTGTCCCACATTTTTCCTTTTGGCGGCGGCCTCATCACCTCCCTGCCAAGATGATTCCACCTGCTCTGCATTTCCTGACTGTTCGTTAAGCTGGATGCTTGCTAGGATTTGCCCGGAAGTGGGACCATCTTCTCTAAGCTGATCAGTTGCTTCCTCAATCTCTGGAGCTCTTTCCCCCTGGAGCAGCTTTCGCTGAGTAGCTGCAAATTCATAAATTTCTTCCATTTCTGCTTCGTTAACCTTTTCTTTATCTTCTTCAAGGCCCTCAGATTTCAACAAGGCTTCTGCTTCCTCCTCTTCACCTACCCATATTGACCTTAAGAGTTCTTGGAAGTTCTCTGCTCTGCTTTCACAAGCTTCATCTTCCTTCTCCTTCCATTGTCTGCCCTCTGAGTCCATCGCGACAGGGGCTTGTTTGCACAGGTGAGCAAGCTCACTCACACCAAACCTGCAACAGAAAACACCAGGCATCACCACCACCCTGCTCAGAGGCTGCAGCCGGGAGCCCCCGGCACAGGCAAGAATTAGGTGCAAATTCACGGGAGGTGGACTAAGCCCGCTATCCACTTTTGTTTCTGGGACCGGGGAAAGAACTGCCACTGTTTAATCTCAGTGTTGGAACAACTAAGGAACAGCAGTGTTCGGGGGGAGCGGAGGCCAAGGCCGAGGGCCACTCTCTCATCACATCCAGGGAGCTAAAAGCCACATGACTCGGCAGAGGACTCTTCAAGCAGCCTCGGCATTCCTGCGAGAGCCCACTTCTGGCCAGATTTCCTATCAATATGCCTTGTTCAAGGTCACCACTGGGCATAAAGTTGGTACTAAAAGGAACAGAAAGGATGCGGCCCTGATCCTCCCATGAGCCATCAACCTGATAACGCTCATCAGTTAATGTCGGAAGCCATGAAGTAAATGGAAAGAACAATGCAGACCTGCAGGCCAGGGAACTCAGCTCAGGGGCCAGCTGGGGAGGGAGGCCGGTGGTGTCCGCAGTGTAGAGATAACGCAGGAATGCACGGGCAGCCCCCGTGCTCACGTCACTCAGCAGGACGCGCTGGGTTCTTAAGTCACCGTCTTCTGCAGCGAAGAATCCTTCACTGTTTACCTGAGAGTGAAGTATAGGTTTGCTGACTGGACAGCCATGACGTGGGACGAAGGTGGTGGTCTTGGGGAGGGCAGTCCTGTGAGTCTCAAGTCTTACAAATGGCCTCAGCCCAGGGACGGGCATTAGCCCCTGTCGTTCCATTTTGTTGACCAGAAATTCTGCAGTTTAAGCCATAAAACATCTCTGTTTTCAAAATCAAATCAGGGATAGATGTTCAAGAATTCAGATGGTTCCCTCTTGACAAGACATTTCAGAGGCACTAGAACTTTCTGAGAGACCAACAACGGTTTCTTGGGTTCCAATAACACAATATTCACGTCAAACACACGTCAACATGGACATGTCTGTCAGCAGTTCAACTTTAAAGACGTCAATTATAAGTCTTCATAGTTATGCAAATACAGAAAACAGAAAATTCTGGGGCGGGGGGGGGGGGAGGATTTTTATTCAATGGCACAAGAACAAGAAAATCTGATGTTTCCCCAGCCTGAGGTCGTCTCCTCATACCACGTCCTATCATCAAACATGTCTTCTCCACAGAAGTGTAACCTTATGACAACTGTGGACAAAATGTTTCAGGCAGTGGGAGGAGAGCAGGGAGTGAGACGGGTGACAGCATGGGGGGAGTGGAAGTGAGGGAGCTCAGGGGGGGGAGCCAGGGGGGCAGGAAAACAGAGAGACAGCCTGAGCAAAGAGCAGTGAGGGACAGAGAGGCAGAAAGGCAGGGAGAGGGCGAGAAAGGCAGAGGGAGAGGAGGGAGAGCGAGAAGGACAGAGCCGCTCAAGGGGGGACGGAGGGGCTGCACGGAGGCGCAGCTCGTTTACCACGTACTTACATATTGAATGAGAAGCGGGCACCGGGCGTAGAGCACGAACTTGTGCGCGTACAGCACCTCCCCACTGTCCATCTGGAACTGAACGTCACTCAGGTGCGGGTTGTTGACCATGGCACTGAAGTCAGCAACCAGCAAACCGAGGGAGAGCTGAAACAGGAGGAGAGCTGTCACTTCCATCTTCACTCGCCTCTCTAACTGTGCAAGTTCCCCAACTGGGATGATGCTGGGTGGCCAGGCAGACCCTTGCACTCCTCTCGATAGGGTCCCTACGTTGGATTCCACCTTTAAGTTACCTTAAGTCATTCAGCAACACAGAACGGCAAAACGCTAACTTCTTTCTCAAACACTCTACCCCATGGAGTTCCCGGGCCTAAGGTGGAAGGGACCAGCAGATGGAGAGGCACGGGTGTTCTAAAAGATGGAGCTGCAGCAGTGGGGGCCGTGGGAGCACCGTGTGCGGCATGCCTGGTGTTTCACGTTGCTGTGTGGCCCTGTGAAGAATCTTTCCAGCCTGGTGTAACAGGTGAGGACCCCCAGCCGATACGGTTCAGGGACCCGGCTGAGAGGAGCTCCAAGTCCTCTATGTGCTGTGGTCACCAGGAGAAGTGGGTGTGATGCTGACATACTCATGGTGTGACAACCACTCTAAGGGAAACCAATTTCTCACGTAATTCATCACCAGCACAGAACATGAACTATTACGGGGAGGCCAGCCCAGACCAGTATGTCAGAGGGGCAGAGTGAATCCTGTATGAATGAATGAATGAAACTCTAAGCAATGAGTACACAGAGCACTCAGCTGAATGAGGTGGCCTCTGAGTAATGGCGGGCCCTCTGGGATCCCAGGCAGAGCAGGCTCCCGGGGCTTGGTAAATGAGCTACCCCCACAGTTCAGTGACAAAAGGGACAAAGACTCATGGCGGAATCCCATCAGGGGGACAGGAGGTTGCTGTGGGCTCTTGCCTGACTCGACTCAAATAGAGTCCAGGGGGCCAGTGGACTCCTATGAGGGCCTTCAGGCTGGTGGTGAGTTGACCGCACCGAACATATGATGAGCACCAGCAGCCAGGGCTACACAGCCGGAGCAGGGCCAGGCCCCACGCAGAGGTCCTTACCGAAGCCTGGCTGCCCATTTCCAAGTGCTGCTCCTCAGCTGGCAGGACAAACCCAGTCAGTGGAAGGCCACCGGGCAACAGATCCATCCCTGAGAGAATTCACAGGTTAAAAGAACATCACCTCCGGGCAACGTCAGCCTTCAGAGCGTAGCTGTGGGCTGAGCCGACCGCAGAGGGGCCTTGGACTTCTTCAATGAAAGTGATGGCCACAAGCCACTTTTACCACCCCTCCTTCCAACAGAGAGGAACACAAGCAGTAAAATAAACAATTAGGCCACCGATCACTCGCTTTGGACAAACGGCTCTATCCTTGGTTACGGTTTAAGGAAATGGTGATACTCACCTGTGTCACATTCACCTTTGAGGGGAAAAAAATGAAAGGGAACACACCTGGTGCAAACACACCAGGGAACCTTAAATCTGAGCTGCCTTCATGGTCTTGGTCACAGGGTGGCGAGGGCCCAGAGGGCGGGGTCAGCCCACGTGTCCCATCCTGTGTCTCACCTGTGGTTCCCCCCAAGTCAGCCAGGGCCCCGCTGCTGGGCAACTGGCTGCTGCTCAATCCCTCTCTTGCCAGGTCCATGAGGTCCTGCAGGGCCTGGTACTCCCTCTGGCTGCCAGAGGGCGGTGGGTTTCTGGGACAGGTGCTGTGGAGAGCAGGTGGCATGTGCACACCTGGCTGTGGCTGGTCAGGTGACACTGGTCGCTCCTGCGTGAGACTCTGAAAGAAGTCGGAAGCCAGAGTGACTGTGTGACTGCCGTACCACCCACCACCCAGACGGTCCCCGATGGTGCCAGCCACCCCAGAGGAGCCCCAGGAAGCTTTGCTTCATCACCACCCGTTAGCAGGCCTCTCCGTCATGGCAGAGGCCATGCCCATAGCATCTACATTGTCAGAAAGATTCCTGGGAGCCCCTGGCCCCCTAATATCATCTAAGTGGCCTCAAGCAAGTAAATATGGACTCTAGGACCACCTGCATCAGGCTTGTCTGATTCCTGAGCCCCATCACAGGCAGACCGTGTCAGCCGTCTGGGAAGGGGCCTGGGATTATGCATTTTAAACAAACTCTGCAGGAATACAATACATTTGGGAACCAATGGTCCTCCCTGTTCTTACCAGGAGAGCCATCTAGTGACTGCCAGAAGAAACACCCTGTGGCTGACACCCTCGGGCTTCCTCCTTTCCCTTCCCCTCCTCCTAGAACTTTCTGTCCCCCAGCTGTTGATTCCCAGTGCTATAATCCTAGAGCTGCCAAACCCTCCCCGCACCACCCAGAGCCCAGCCACGTGTGTCTGGAGGGGAGGGCACACCTTGGCGGACTCCTGGGGCGCCGCAGGAGGCACCAGGCTTGCTGTGTAGAAGGATTCCAGGGCCCAGGCCCCAGTCAGGGCGCTGCCCTCCCACAGAAAGTTCTGCTTCCCTTCAGGTGGTTGCAGACACCTGCTGGCCTTTCCTAGCTCTTCCTTTAAAAGTCTGCTTGCAGGAAGTGGTGGTGTACTGGACAACTCTACTTCCTCTTCCACAAAGAGCTGGGCCACACGATCCTCGATCTGTCTTCCTGTGGTCTCCGAGTCCTGGACTAACAGCTGGGGTGGGGAAAGGGGTGCTTTCTTCTTGCGACCCCTCTTCTCTAGATTGAAGGAAAACTGACAGTTAGTAACAGAGTCATCCGCACAGCCTGAGGCCCGGCAGTAACGCTCAGCCACAGGCAGGAAGGCGAGGCTCCCCTGGAGCCACCACCTGTGGACACATATACCTGTTGTCAGCCTTCTCCTCTCCGAACCAGCAGTTCCCAGCGTGAGCGCCGCGGGCACAGCCGCATGCTCCATCTCAGACCGGGACAGAGCCATGGCCACCTGCAGGTCCTCGGATAGCACCTCAGGCTCATTGACCTTCCGCCTCTTCTGTGGCTCCTTCTTCTTGGGGGCTCCCTTCCTTTTCAGACCTCCAACGTGATTGCTGAAGCTTAAAAGGCAGCCAAACAGAAAGGTTAGTGACAGCCAGAATTGTGAGCACATTCTGTTCTGACGTGGTCCCCACTGGACCAGAGGGGGCTGGACCCCTTTCTCCTCTCTTAGGGGAAGAGAAAACGAGTAAATGTGGACCCACCAGACAGAGGCATCAAATGCTCTGGAATTCACTGTGCTCATTCCATGCCTCATGCAAGCTCACGCAATCCTAGGCCAACAGTTCAGCGCAGTCCAGGCACGGAAGGGTCTCGGTCCTGCTGCACGATTCTGCCCAGCCAGGTTGGGGGGGCAGTGTCGTTCCTGTACACCCTAGAGGCGGCCAGGCCCTTCCAGTCAAGTCAACATTCGATGGCTCCGCGTCAGCACCCCGGATTCTAACAACTTCTGCCCATTCATACTTCAGATGCCCCTTAGGTGGTCCTGGACACAATGGCCAGGAAAGGATTCCTTCCCTCCTACAGGGGCTGCAGGGCTGCAGGGCAGTGCCTCTGCCCAAGGCCTGAAGGAAAGGCCTCTCAGTTTGGATCACCAATGTGGCCAGCGGGCTCGGAGGCCAACGTGCAGTGACTCATTTGGCTCGGAGAAGATTTACTGAAAGATTTTCTGGCTGGAGAGAACCTAGACTGCCCGCTGACGCCCAACAGGCTGGGCAAGAAGCAGAAGGGTAAAGGTGAGAAAGAAACCAACAGCCATCCCAAGATCACCCTCCCTGCAGCTGTAGGGCATTCTGGAAACACCTCCGGCTTTCACAAAGTCTCATGCCCTCCACTGGACCAGCGATGATACCAGAATCTCAGGTACCATCTCAGAAGATCTAAACAAGCCCTAATTCAGGTCTGACTTCCAATAACCACAGCCTCCAAAAGGGAAAGGAGCCACACCAACCTCCTGGGGCTACTATGTAGGCTGTGCCTCTGGACCCATCCGGCAGGGCCTGGGCCCTGATGAAAGCAGGCGAGGGGTGTAGAGGCGAGTGGGGTGCTCTGACCAGCACATGTGCCCTGGCCAGGGTGTCATGACCACCCCAGAGTTCCAAACACCCCAGGCTTGGCCTTAGGGCAGGGGAGGCTCAAAGTCTCAGTGAGGGGGTCCATCTGTGGCTTTCTACTGTACCAGCCTTCCAGAAGAACCCTCACACATCTTGCTTCACTTCTTGGAGGGATTTCAAAAGCAGATTTATTTTACCTGAGTAGGTAGATTCAGCATGGTCCTGGCAAAAGGCAAGTGATGGCTTAGGTGATGTCTATTCTCAGCCTTAAGGCTTCCAAGTCTACCATGCTAGTTAGGGCTGCTACGCTAAAATGCAGACAGACTCACCAGCAAAGACTCAGCCTCTGCCCTCCCCATCTCAGCATGGACGCAGCACACAGGCCCAGAAACTGTGTACAAGGCAGTGGCCAGGACAAACCAACCGCCTTTGGCATTCCCTTTGCTCTTGACAGCTGTCTAGGAAGGCCCACACCGTCAGCAGTCCAGGGCTAAAGCTGCCCGTGGTCCCTGTAACGCTGGGGTCTACTCTGGCACCATAGCGGCAGGGGCGATGCAGCACAAGGCTGACCCTCTGCCACGTGTGCGCCTGTGGTTCGCGTGCTGAACACCTGTGTCATCAGCAGGGCCTCCTATTTTAACACTTAAGCGTTTAATTCATGCAAATATTTTTAAAGGCCTACGGTTCTGTCTCACCAACTCTGAACTATGCTAAGTGATCTTACACTAACAGTGTGACAATCGGACGACGCTGAGATGCAAGTGAGGCTGGACCACATGTGAAATTGATGTGGTAAAGGGAATTAGCAAATTCTTAGCTGCTCTGGAGGGCATTGACTGTGGGGCCTTGGGAATGGAAAATTCTCAGAAAGAAGGATCTCAAGGAAACCAGTCCAACTGGTCATTTCCACAGACACAGCCACACCCACATGGACCATTTCAAAGCCACGCAGGAGGCAGTTTGTCCCCGACTCAATCCCTGTGGAGACCATGGCCGATTTCTTCCTCCTGTTTCACTTCCAGAACAAAAGAGGGCTCTATGACCCTCCAACACTACATAAGGTTTTATCTTTCCTTTTAGTGAACAAATCAGAGTACTTCTTTGATTTTTTCCTTTTCAGTTAACTCACCTCGATGCCTGCGCCAGGGTGCCAGAGGCCCCCTCAGACTGAGCTGCCTGCAGCCGCACGGCCTGGAGCAGGAGCTGGGGGCCAACCTCCATCTTCACTGCACACTTTTTCATGTGACTAATTCTGCTCTTTGGGGTGAGAAATGGCTTGCCACAAATTGGGCATTCAGGGATCTGAGGTGCAGTAGGTCTCGGTGCCTTTTCAGCCTCATCCAAGCACCTGAAGGAAGACAGTAAGCACAGGAGAACCGCCTTCCCTGGTGGTTCCACATCTACAAGGACACACTGCGGGCCAAACCTCATCCCCCGCAAGCCGGTCCCTCCACACAACCTGTAGTCAGCCTCGAGATACGGAATTTCGGCATCTGTTAGCAAAGGTGACTGAAGAAAGCAGGGACAGATTAAACATAATCGAACACAGATTCACCATATGACCCAGCAATTCCACTCCTACGTGTATAGCCAAAAGCCCTGAAAACAGACACTTAAGCCAACACATGAAATGCACATTCATAGCAGCTCTATTCACAATACCCAACTGGTAAACAACGGAAAAGTCCGCCGACGGATGAGTAGACAGACAAGATGTAGTCAATCCACACGATGGTATATTACTCAGCCATAAAGAAGAAGCAAGCACGGACACATGCTACAACATGGGGGGGCCTTGAAACACTATGCTGAGTGAAGGAAGCCAGACACACGAAGGCCACACAGTGTGTGATTCCACTTATGTCCAGAATAGGCAAATCGATAGAGACAGAAAGCACATTAGTCATTGCCAGGGGCTGGGGCGGGGGAAATGGGGAGCGAGTGCTAATGGGTACAAGTTTTCTTTTTGGGGTGATGAAAATATTCTAAAATTGACTATGGTGATGGTTGCATAACTGTGAGTATTACTAAATGAAGTTCATTGAGTTGATCATTCTAAATGCGTTAATTGTATGGCATGTGAATTATCTCTCAATAAAGCTGTTAAAAAATAACAAGCAAGGGCAGGTTGACACCAACACTGAGGTGCTATTGTAAGGCATCTCAAGATTACCACTACAGCCATAGGGACCCCCGGCCCTGGTCTCGCCCACGGGAAAGGTGACAGCTGAGCTGCTCCTACCAGTTCACGTGCTGCTCCCTCCGCGTCACGTTCATAGCCGAGAGGTTCTTTTGACAGATCTGGCAGAAGAACAATCCCTTCTCCTCCAGGCTACCGTCATGTGCGGAGGCTCGTTCCTGCTGAAACTCCTGCTGCAGGGCCAAGGCCACTGCACCGTTGCTCTCTGTGGCAGGGAGCCAGGGCCCAGACCCTGCGGAGAGGCACGAAGGTCCATGAGGACGAGCTCATCCTCAGACCTCTGCACATCTGTCAGATCTCACAGAACAAGGACAGCGGGTGTCGCATGGAGAAACTAGACCCCGTACGACTCTGCCTCGTGGCAGGCACCATCCAGGGCAGTGGGGCGGGAAACGGGGCTCCTTCAACCGCAGTTCCCAAACTTTAATATGGGTAAACCCCCCTGGGGACGTGGCTTGAATGAAGGTTCACATTACGAAGGTCTAGGTGGAGCCTGAGCTCCTGAATTTCTAACAACTCCCAGGTAAGGCAGACACTGGTGGTCCAGGACCACTCTTTGAGTAGCGAGCCCTAGAGAACTTTCATTTTCCCCATTTCTGCGAAAGTCAGCTGCCGTGGACATGCCAGATTTATAAGGCTCTGTTCCAACAAATCCACATTTTCTCTTCAAAGTTCAACCTTTCCTAATGCTACGACCTCTATGACCTTTGTTGCCCATCCTGGAAGAATCACGTCACAGTGAAACGCCTTGAGGCGGCTCCCAAGGTAGCATGCCTACCTCTGCCACCCCGTCACATCTGAGATTGCTGAAGCAGACCCTTGGCATTCACGACAGATGTGCCCTGGAACTTCATAAATTCCCAATTCTTGAATATTACTAGTGGCCTGTCATTCTTTCCACCAAAGACAGAAAAGCATCATGGTTTATTTTGTGTCCCCTCCCCTTTACTTTTAGTGAAGCAGTGGTTCCTCTCTCCTGAGCATTACTGGGTATGACGTGAAGATATATGGGGGCAACTGAGTCACATGCGGGAGAGGCACTGGGCTCCCATACTGGCTAAGCAACTCCTCTGCACCCCTTGGGTGCTCAAGGGCTCAAGGACTGATGCCACAGCAGATGTCACCTTGCTACTTGTGTGGAGCTTTGGGGTCACCTGAGAATCATCAGTTCTCCTAGGGTGAAACATGCAAATGCAGTCCCATGAGACCACATGCCCATTAGCCGTACACCTGTCAACACAGTTTCTTCCTACTCCTTTTCCTTTTATATGTTTTCATCAAAAATAAGGATTCATACTGTTCAGAGGATAAAGACCGGAACCACCAGACATCATGGGCTTCTTGGGGTGGTGCACAGCACCTACAAACCACAGATGCTGAACTGTTTACCCTGGAGCCAATGGGACCTGCCATTTGCTCGGTGTGATGCAACCCAGAGGCTGCAGGAAGGGGTTGAATGACATCATGAAGAAACAGTCAAGCAAATCCAGAAAGTGGTAAATTTTACGACAATTACCTGTACTCTTCAAAAAGTATCATTAAAACAAAGACAAAAACAAGACAAGGGGGCTGTTCTAGGCTTTAGACCTGAAGAGACGACTGGCTACAGCCATAGAGAATGAACGAACTTATAGTTCTGACAAGCCCTCGGACACCAGCTACCAACGCCATCCTTGGGGCAGCTGGGGAAATTTGACTATGAACTGGGTACCAGGCAACATTATGGAAATAGGTGCGCTTACGGAGAGCCCAGGGGTAGAGCGCCGTGATGCCTACCGCCTACTTTCACATGGTACGGAAGAAGCACGTACCTTTATAGAGACATAAAAAAAATATATGGCAAAGTGTTAACAACTGTTAAATCTCGGCTGAGGACATAGAGGGTTTGTTGTAAAATATTCTCTGACTTTTCTACGTGGAAAAAATTCAAAAGAAAAAGTCAAAATTAAAACAAGAGAAGGAGGTGCCTTGTCAGAGAAACTAAGTGAGTAATGACCCAGGGACCTTTTGTTCTCTGGCTAGACGACACGAAATGGCAAAGGTAGAATGCCAGGCAGAGCCCCCCCTCCGCAGACAATGCAGTGAAGGTTGGTTTCTTCCTGTTCCCCTTCCTCCAGGGTTAGAACTGATTCCTGTTAGGAATACAGGAAACTCCCATCATACCGTTCCCCGCCATCATGGCCTCTCGAGGGCCCTCTGGGACATCTTCTTCAAGTGCAGCCTGGAGGGAGCACCCATCTGAAGCACGTTTCAAACGCTCGGGGCCTGCTCTCTTGAACTGCTGCATTCGCCGCAGGACCACCTCGGCCGCCCGGGGTTTGGAGGGACTTGGCACCGTCGCAGTCATATGGGGAGGAAGGGGCTGGGAGTTGCTGTTAGGAGCAGCCTCTGAGGAGAAAAATATTCACATGCGCCCGTTTTAGGAGGAGAAACCAAACACTCGGCCACCAAATACAGGTTAGACATAAGATGCACAGGGGTCCGTCACCATCGAGTTCAGGTTTAACCCACGAGTGTGAATAGGACTGAGTATCTCGCGGTAACCTCGCTGTTTGTGGTAAGAGAAGTGTACCTGTCGTAAAGGTCTGTGACAGGAGAGGGAAGGGAGAGCGACTGCTAGTGAGTACGGGGTTTATTTGGGGGTGATAAAATGTTTTAAAATTAGGTAGTAGAGATGGTTGCACAGCTGTGAACATACTAAAACCACTGAACTGTACACGTCAAAAGAGTGAATTTTACACCCTATGAATATCTCTATAAAGCTGTTATTGAAGAGACAGTGATGGCAAACATTTATATCTTTCTAGGTCAGAAGTTCTCCTTTAACCTGGCGGGTGGCCTCCAGGGGGGACCCGTGAAGCCCCTGAAGTTGTATGTCAATTTCGCAGGTATGGTGGGGGTGCAGCTTTCTGTGGAAATCGTGCATACCTTTCACTAGACTCTCAGAGCCACGCTCTCTCAGTGAGGAGCATGAAGGACCAACGCATTTCGGCAACATTGCTGAAGCCTCACAACAGCCTCTGGGAGCTAAGCCTCTACCGCCACTCCCTTCAGAGGTCATGCCGGCCACCCTGGGCACAAAATATTATTTAAGATCAGGAAGTGAAGGTGAGAAAAACTTAGAAACAGAAGTCTGGAACCCAAAGACTTTGCTCTGCATTAGCTATGCAAGGCTGGTTTCCAGTTCTGCATGGAGAATAGATGCTAAGCACACGGCTAGGTACATCAAGGGCGGCACAGTGGGAAAGCTGCTTTAAACAAATGAACAACAACTAAAAAACACGGCGGGGGAAATTAAAAGGTATTTGGAGGAGAAAGGAAGAACTTGAAGATTCTCCTGGAACTTAAACTCATAGGGCACCCACCGTGGAACGATTTAGAGAAAATGCGAGCAGCAGGGTTATTTTCATGTTCGTGTGACTCCTATACAGAGTGAGGCAACTATAAAGGTAAACATTCACAGGAAACTGGAAGAGGGCCCCAGACATAATCATGTGGAAAACTCACACAGGGGTTCTACCTTTTATGACTGTTATTTAAAACAGGAGTAGGCAAACTATGGTCCTTGGGCCGGCTGCCTGTACAAAACTTCATTTTGTAAATGAAGTTTTGCTGGAACACAATTCATTCACATATTGTCTAGGGAATCGAGGAGTTGTGACAGAGACTGTACGGCCCGCAAAGCCAAAAAAATCTACCGTACTACCTGGCACTTCGCAGAAAATTTTCCAACACCTGGTTTAAAATACTACGAATCACCCACGGTTTCCTCTCTGGAAGCGCTGGCAGTGCTTCTGGCTGGGTTACCTGTCTGGGAGCCCCACGCACTCTCCCGGAGCACAGCAGCAGCGGGCATACTTCCTTCCCCATTCTCAGGGGGAGCTGGTTCACGCTCTCGCCGCTTGGGTGCCCCTTGTTTTCTCGTCCTTGTAGCCTGGCTGCCAGTTCGGGTTTTCCTCTCCCTAGGGCCTTGAGGGGTTTTGCTCTTGGTAGCAGCTGGTTTGGCTCTTTTCGGTTTGCTTGTTGTCTGAGTGCTGTTTGAGGCCTTTTTTGTCTTCCTTTCCCCTGATACTTCCTTGGAGCCATTCTTTTTCACCCTTTGGAAAAAACTGGCACAGAGTTCCTTAAAATCGTCATCGGACTCATCCATCATCTGACCAGTTTGAAGGATTTCAAAGTGGTTTTCAGAGAACGGAGGGTCAATTGGGGGCCCAAGAATAAGCCTGGCTGGGCCTCATTCAGAATCACAGCTACATTGGGGTTCTTCTTTAAAGCTCACTGAGATACCTGGAAAATTTGCACAACTGAGAAAAAAAGTACTGTTTTCCCCTCCATAATGATTTAAAACAGTTTTCTTCAATTTGATCCTGTGTTAAACAGCACATTTAAAGCTTCCCTCTGTTAAAAGTTCACATTTGAGAGGTTTCGTTGTCCAACAGAAGCCTCCAAGATAGAACACACATGAAGTTGATTCTCAGGTCATTGTCCAAGATCTCCATGGTGATAAAGCACACTTGGTTCATCTAATTTCACATCTGTGGAAAACCAAAAGCATCTAGGTGTAATCGGACAGATACTGTCATTTTGTGCCATTTCTTCTGAGAAGGCGTAAGAGCATGCAGAGTATGGGAGTAACAATACCCGTCAGTACTCAGCTACAGCTTGGTTAACACAGGCCCATCGTCCTATAGGACATCACAACACAATGTGGGCACGGGGGTTATCTCCAAACCCATCAAAGCCTGTTCTGTCCCAGACAGAAACACCTGGGCATCGTGGAAGAGTATTGTTTTTACTGAAATCTGGGGAATAAATCCCATGAAGAGCGGTCACCACAAAAACATAATGATTCCCAAATCTAGAAAAACTATCTCTTAGGTCTATGCTGGTCCAAGGCCTCTAGCCACCACAGGCTCTAACAGCAAGCAACACAATGAGAGAGGAAGAATGAGAATGAATATGCTCTTGAACACTCAGGAGATAGGAACAAATAAAAGGCAAGAACACAGGAGGCTCATCCTTCATGGATACAACCAATTTTTCCAAGTCAAAAAAGGCCACTTTCTCCATCCTCTCACCCCGGCAAGAGCTCCAAACTCAGGTGACTAGAATGCTGTCCAAATGCAAGGGTGAGGCCTTCTGGGCCTGACCACTTGCATCAGCACAGTTTAGTGGGATTCAAAAATCAAAATTGAATGACTCAGGGGCAGAAAGGTCATTTCAAATTCAATAATGTAGTCTCCACTGTCCAAGTAATCCGATTAATCATCTAGTTTTCCTGGGCTACGCAGACACAATCTACTTAGCAAGGTTGGCTCATTCACATCTTCCACGGAACCTCCTTAGAGATGCTTCCCCTCATCCTTTATCTATGTACACTCTCTCCATCCCTATTATTTTCTTTCATCACACAGTTTTCACAATAGCACTTATCACAAGTTATAATCATATGTAACATAACATTTACTGAATGCTTACTATATGCCAGGCACCAGTGTAACTGCTTTACAAGTCTAATTCATTCAATCCTTGCAACAATCTTATTCGGTAGACTCTACTGTCATCCTGTCTTTACAGCAAGGAATCAAGCATAAGAATGAGGAACTGGCCCCAGTTCACACAGCTTTTGAAATGGCAGGGCGGGGATCAAACCCAGGCTTTACGGTTGCAGGGCATCAACTCTTATTCATTTACTTATTATCTGCCCCCTACTAGCTCAAAACTTAAGGAGGGCACACAGATTCATATATTTTACTATGTATTCTCTTTGGCTGATAGGCACCTGATTGTAAAAGTACTCGACAATTATTTGTTAAATTAATTAACTGCAAAGAGCTTGGTATAATAGGAGCGAAGAGAAAGTTGGGGTGGGAGAGGAGGCTTCAGCAGAGATCCGTGTCCTGGCGCTTGGAACATTAAGCTAACCAAACAATTTTATCCTGTTGGATGTGGAGCGCTAAGGCAAATTCCACCCTCCACACTGCTGTCTCCACATCTCTGTTGCTAAGACATCCCATCTCCTGTAGGTACTCAATCAGCATTTGCTTAACGAAGTAGCCGGTCCTACGAGACCTCAAGTTTCCAGAGAGCCGGCGACTTTTGCCTACTCAGCTTTGGTACCTACGGCTGCGCCAGGCTCCTAGCGAACACAGAATGAATGGGAACCTGAGGGGCAGACCATTCCGTTCCCTCCAACTCGGTAACACGGCAAACAGGCCGGGGGCTCAGCCTGGGGAAGGGCTGCCAAGGACTCTGAGGACTAATTCCGATTGCCAGACTGTCCCCCGAGCAGTGACTCCGTGGGTATCCGGATCCCCCCCCACCCAACCTCCTCCCTTCAGGCAGCCTAGGCCTCCACCACCCAAGCACTGCTCCTGCGTCTACCCCGCGGCTGCAAGGGGGTGAGAAAGGCCCGAGTCGGGTGGATCTCCAACAACCGGGTGCACACTCCTTGCCCCAAAGCCCAGCCCCTCCTACCTCCGGCGCCGCCGCGGCACCGTCTCAACGGAGAGTCTCAAGCCTGCGCATGCGCCGCCCGGCTCCCCAGCCCCCCCTCCCCCCCCCCCCCCGCAGAGAATTGCGTCTGCGCAGGCGTTGGCGCAGGCTCAGAGCATTCAGGGAGGCTTGTTTCCCATCCTCCTCCGCGGCCTACGCGCGAGACATAGAGTAGTTTCGGGGGGTGGGGGGGCGTGAGGCGTAGCTAGGTGACGCGCCGCCGTGCGCGGTGGAATGCGGTGTCTTAAAGCCCTGTGGCCGCAGTCCTGAACGGTGGCGGTGGCTGCGGCTGCTGCAGTGGCGTCCAGGAAAGTATTAAGTGTTGAGGAAAAGTCGGGGTGAGTTCAGGACACCGCCGCAGTTTTAAGCTGAATTTTGGGTCCACCACGGTGTACACAGGATATGTTTGCATATTCAGTAGTGGCCCTTCCATCACACCTGCCTGAGGAACCAACGAGTAAACGGAGGGAGGAGGGACTTGGAGACGCACCAAATGAGGCCTGACGGGAAGGGAGACCTCCTTTCTGGTGATGGTAGCGAACAGGTGGAGTCCTAGAGGTTGGGAGGTGTAAGCTGGAGAGTCATCCTGTGCGAGCCGAGGCTGAGGTGATACCCACAGTCTCCAGTCTGGCTGGAGGGGTTCGCCGCTGGCCTCCATTTAAGGTAGTTTACAAATCACATTAAGGTTTTGGACTTCAACCTGGGGTTGAAGATTTTGATTTTAAAGAAAGTTTTACTTGCAGTGTGAAAATGGATCTGGAGTAGCAAGACTGGAGCCCTATTAGGAGGCCATTATAATCTAGGTGAGAAATGAGGGTGTCCTGAATTAGCAGTTGGAATGGAGAAATAGTAAGGCATTTGAGACGCCACGACCTATTATTTGTTAGAATTTGTAGGTTTCTGGCCAGAGCACCTGAGTAGAATGTGGTCCAAAGCACTGAAATAATGGGATACAGGAAGAGTAATTTTGGAGGGGAGAGAATACGTAGAGGTTTTTAAAACATATATAATTCACATATAAAAATCCCCCTTTTAAAATGTATGATTCAGTGGTTTTTAGGACATTGACAAGGTTATGCAACCGTCATCACTGTCTTAATTCCAGAACATTTTATAACCCCCAAATAGAAATCTTTGTACCATTAGTAATCCCTCCCCATACCCCCTTACTCCATCCCCTAGCAATCACTACTGTACTTCCTGTTTCTGTGGATTTGCCTGGTGTGCACATTTTATATAAATGGATTCATTCATACAGTATGTGGCCATTTCTGTCCGGCTTTTACTGAACATACTGATTTTCAGTTTCATGTTGTAGCATGAATTGATTTCTTTCTTTTAATGGATGGATAATATTTCCTTGTATGGCTGTACCACATTTTGTTTATTGTAAGTTGATAGACATTTGAGCTGTTTCCATATTTGGCTGTTATAAATGATGCAGCTGTGAACATTCAGGTACAAGTTTTGTGTTTTTAGTTCATTTGGACATACAGCTAGGAGAGTAATTGCTGGGTCGTACTACATTTGGAATAGAACTTTCTTCCTTTTAATTTTTATTTATTGATTTTAGAGAGAGAGCCATCAATTTGTTGTTCTACCTATTTATGCCATTCATTGGCAATTCTCATACGTATGTGCCCTGACCTGGGATGGAACCAGCAACCATGGCGTATCAGGATGGCATTCTAACCAACTGAGCTACTCAGGCAGGGCCCAAGAGCTTGTTCTCTATGAAGGAGCTTAGGAGATGTTACTTGGTTTTGGAAACCTAAGTTAGTTTGTAATATAATTTCCAATTGATTGGATCAGTTAGCACGAGAGTTGTAGGCAGCACAGAGGAATAGGTAGGGTGAGGTGTCTCATTTTCAGGGGCAGGATTTTAATTTATAGAATTGCCTGAGTGACAACATGGAGAGGCCAATGCCATTGAAAGAAGAAGGTATTACATTTCCGGAGAGAAGAGGCACGCCACACCACAGAATGGTTTTGGCCAGGAGGCAGAAGCAGGAGCTAGGGGAAAGCTTAGGGCAGACCCTCTGTTCTGTGAGAAAGGCAAGGCCGGGCAGGGTAAACCTTTTAGGACTGGCTAGTGTGAGTAATTTTGGCAGGTCTAGGGCAATAGGAATGGTTTCTAGTTGCCATGTACCTAGTCCTGGGATGATTTGGGGCAGGGGTAATACTTGCTTGGTCTGTGAGACTTAAATGAGTTGATTATTTTGCATATGAGAGGCTGCTCCCAAGTAAGTTGATCACTATCTTTAGGAATTAGCTAGCCCTGGAAAGGGCAGTCTTCCCACCAGCAAGATTTTTACGATGTCAAAACATCATAAGATACTGAAAAACACTTTTTTAAAACATGATTAAAGCACAGGGATGTGGCTGGGATGATGTGAAGGACAGTTGTAAAGGTGGCGCTTATTTTTCTCCAAATTGAAAATTAAGGGCCTGAGTCTAATTTAGGATTTAAATCTCTTAGAAGGCGTGTAAGAAAACCTTCCTCTTCTCCCGCAATCTGACCATAGAGTATTTTTAAAGCAAAATGAGTTAGCTGAAATGTAGAGAAAGGAGTGTTCCTTAAACCTTACATTCTCAACTTAATTACCTATGGAATATTTTAATCTGGAAATGCCTGGACACCACCCTTAGACCTGCTGATAAATCTTGGGGAATTTCCAACCTGTGTCTTAAAGTTTTACAGATGATTTTGATGGCCTCTAGATTAGAGACTGATTGTTCACCACATTTAAGAAATACCTGCTGGACAAATCTCATAGGCTAAATATAAAAGAGATGTCAAAAACTGGGTGAGGAAAAGCAGATCAAAGTGGTGGAACTGGTTAGGTGGCCACAGAGACGTGAAGTCAGAGCACCGCCAATGCCTCTGATCCGTTCGGTACTCACCATCGCTGCTCCAGCTGATCCAGAAGGCGAAGCTGGCAGAGCAGGCTGAGCGCTACAATGACATGTCCACCTGCGTGAAGGCTGTGACGGAGCAGAGCACTGAGCTGTCCAACAAGGAGTGCAGCCTGCTCTTGGTGGCCTACAAGAATGTAGTCGGGGGCCACTGGTCCACCTGTCGAACCTCAGACAAGAAGTTGCAGCTGATTGAGGACTATGGGGAGAAAGTGGAGTCGGAGCTGCCATCCATCTGCACCACGGTCCTGGAATTGTTGAATAAGTATTTAATACCAACGCAACTAATCCAGAGAGTAAGGTCTTCTCTGTATTCTGCTGTGAGATCCTGAATAACCCAGAGCTTGGCTGCACACTGGCTGAAATGGCTTTCATTGAGGCCATTGCAGAACTCCATACACTGAATGAAAACCCATACAAAAACAGCACCCTCGTCATGCAGCTGCTTAGGGACAGCCTCACATTATGGACATCAGACAGTGCCGGAGAAGAATGCGATGTGGCAGAATGGGCAGAAAACTAACTACATACAGGGTGTTGTCCTTCCCTCCAGAAGCCTTTCTCCATTCCTTATTCCATTTGGATTTGCTAGAGCAAAGAAACCCATTCATGTGTATGGAATCAACTGTTTATAGTCTTTTCACACTTCAGTTTTGGGAAAAATTCCTTGATTTGTATTTGCCTCGGCCTTCCAGGTGTGCAGTTACTGCTGTAGAAAAGTACTAATAGCTTCATTTCACATAAACATAAGTAACTTCCAAACACATAGAGGACTGAAAATGTATCTGGTATTAAAGTAATCTGAACCAATTCTGCAAATGACCATCTTACATTACTGTGAAGATATGAAAAGGTAGTTAATTACAGTTTAAAGAGTGTTTTACATAACTTCGTAATTTCTACGTTCTCTCCCTTGCTCTTCTTTGGGGGCTTCCTTTCAGTAAGCAACTTCTCCATGTTCATGTATTCCTTTTGGGTAGGACTCCAGAAGATTAGATTGAATGAAAAAGCATTTGGCATTTCTGGGCTAGGGGTCACAAATTGAAATGCCTCCTGGGTCATACACGGTGGAGGGCTTGTGTATCTGTAGCAGCAGGAGGTTTCCTTCTTTACTCATTTGCTGCTGTTTCAGTTGACAGCTTCCCTTCCTAATAAAAGTTCACTTAAACCTCAGGAAAAAAAAACTGGGTGAGGGGTAGTTGGGATTTAGAATGAGACACAATTCTTTCCTTCAGGGAACAAAGTTCTGGGGCAGCTTTCTCTTTGGGCCAAGGTCAGCCATGGGAGCCCCTTTGACCTGGCTGGATCTCACTGTGATTTATCTTCAGCAGAAGTCTGAGGTCCACACTCTCCCACTAGAACTAGGCAGGAGTCACTCAATGTGACTAAACTGAAGGGAGTGTCCAGAAACAATGTTACTAGATCCATGTTATTTCATTGGGAATACTACATGTTTCCTGCCAGCATTTGTGGCAGAGCTGCACTGCCAAAACCCGTAAGCCAATAACATGAAGGAACATTTAATATATTAAAAAGTCAGGATTGCCCTAACTGGTGTGGCTCGGCTGAGCGTTGTTTCATGAAATCAAAGGTCACTGTTTCAATTCCCAGTCGGGCACATGCTTGGGTTGCGGGTTCACTCCCTGGTAAGGGTGCATATGAGAGGCAACTGATAAAAGTTTCTCTCCTTCTCTTCCTCCCTTGCCTTCTCTCTGAAAATAAATAAAATCTTTTTTTAAAAGGGCTAGGATTATCCTTATGTCTGGTAAAGCTTTGGAAGTTTATCAGAGGAAATGGATGCAGAAATGGGTGGAAAAATTAAGACAATGTATTCCAAGTAGAGGCTCTTTCCAGGCCCATAGCAGTAGATCATTTTTGGGGTACAGGGGGAATAAGCAAAGGTTGAATATGCTATGATTGTCACTTCCTTACCCTCCTGAAATATTTCCTTTGAAAACTTTTGGCATCTTCCATTGAGTTAATGTTTTAAACAGTTCTGTGGAAGAAGTGAAAGGCCCTTGTTCCAGTTCTGTGGTTTGGTTATAAGTCACAAAACCAAAATTTGCCCAGCTCCCGCTCATTTATCTTGGCAAGGGTTGGGAAGAGAGCAGATTGAACAAGGGAAGAGTTGTCTGTCTTCCCAGTGCTTTTTACTCTTGTATAATCCTGTTTCCTGCACTGCCAAAATTGTGGGAATCAGGAGGGGAAGTAACTATTATATGTCAAAATGGACCAAAATCATTCTAGATTATGCCACATTTCTGTCGTCTACCACTACCATCTTTTGTGTAATACAGCTCTATTAATTTTGCTAGATGGGCTTAAGGGGAGATTCCATGCAGATTTGCCGGCCTCAACTGCAAAGCAGCATTTTCCCTAATAAAGTTAATAATGGCACTCATAATTTCAATGTTAAAATTAAGTCATCTTCCACTTAATACAGTTAAGATGGTGCCACTCCCCTAAGTGATGTACAGGTTAAATGTAATCCCTGTCAAAATTCCAATAGCCTTACCCTGGCTGGTGTGGCTCAGTGGATTGGGTGCTGGCCTGCAAACCAAAGGGTCATCAGTTCGATTCCCAGTTTAGGCACATTCGTGGGTTGCAGGCCAGGTCCCCAGTAGGGGGCATGTGAGAGGCAACCACACATCGGTGTTTCTCCCTCTCTCCCTTCTCCCCTCTAAAAAGAAATAATTTTTTTTAATTCCAATAGCCATTTTTTCCTCAAGTGGAAAAACTGGTTTTAAAATTCATATGGAATTTCAAGGAATGATAAATAGCCAAAATAATCTTGGAAAGAACAGAGTTGAAGGATGCATACTTCCGATTTGAGAACTTACTATAAAGCTACAGTAATCAAGACTGTGTTACTGACATAAGACTAGACATATAGATATGGAATAGAATCGGGAGTCCAGAAATAAACCCACGCATTCACAGACAATTGATTTTGGTCAAGAGTGCCAAGACCATTTAATGGGGAAAGAATAATCCCTTGAAGGAATGGTGCTGGGGTGACCTTGGATGTGATAATGGATCCTGGATATGACACCAAAAGCAAAGGAAAGCAACAAAAGAAAGATAAGTTGGGCTTCATCAGAATTTAAAACTTTTGTGCATCAAAGGACACTATCCAGAAAGGGAAAGACAATCCATAGGATGGGAGAAAGTATTTGAAAACCTTGTGTCTAGTGGGGTCTAGTATGCACAGCACTGTTACAGCGCAACGGCAAAGAGACAGACGACCCAGTTAGAAAATGGGCAAAATACTTGAAAAGATATTTCTCTGAAAAAGATACAAAAATGGCTAACAAGCCCCCCAAAAGATGCTCAGCATCATTAGTCATTAGAGAAATGCAAGTCAAAACCACAATGAGATATCATTTCACATCCACTAGGACAGCCGTTTAAAAAAACAAACAAACAAAAAAAACCCCAAAAAACCCAAAACAGAAAATAAGTGCTGGCAAGGATGTGGAGAAAGTGGAACCCTCGTGTATCTCTAGGGGTTCATAATGGTGTAGATGCTGTGGAAAACAATTTGGTGGTTCTTCAACAAGTTAAACAGAATTACCATGCGGCCCAGTAATTCTATTCCTAGGTATTTGCCTAAAAGAACTGAAAAAAAAAAGGTGTTCAAACAAAAACTTGTACTCCGACTCAACAATAGCCAGAAGGTAGAAACATCACAAATGCCCTTCAGTGGATGAATGGATAAACAAAATGTGGTATATACAGTGGAAAACATGTTACAATATATATCTGCTTATTTTTAGTGATTGTACTAATGAGCCTTATTTCTAAAAGTGTGCCAGGTTTCATTACTGCCCCACTAAGTCCTTCATTGGGTTAGCCGAGTGGTGTAAGGGAAGTTCATGAGTACGCATTTCCTTTCAAAAAGTTCACATTTCATGCTTATGTCACATTCCTTTAGTCACATTTATCATATGTAGTCCCATTCACGTGATTGGGTAACAAACATTTTTCAGAGGTTGAAAAGCTGCATATAGTTAGTATAGGAACCTTTTAGTTTTGAACCTGAACTGGCCCCAAATAAATACTGAATTTTACCTCTAGGAAGAAAAGAACATTTATGAATTGTGTCTCAGACACTTTCTTTGGTCTTTTTTTAAAAAATATATTTATTGATTATGCTATTACAGTTGTCCCATTCCCCCCCCCTCACTCCACTCCATCCTGCCCACCCCCTCCCTCCCACATTCCCCCCCTATAGTTCATGTCCATGGGTCATACTTATAAGTTCTTTGGCTTCTACATTTCCTACATTATTCTTACCCTCCCCCTGTCTATTTTCCACCTATCATCTATGCTACTTATTCTCCGTACCTTTCACCCCCTCCCCCTCCCACTCCCCTATTGACAACCCTCCATGTGATCTCCATCTCTATGGTTCTGTTCCTGTTCTAGTTGTTTGCCTAGTTTGCTCTTGTTTTTGTTTTAGGTGTGGTTGTTAATAACTGTGAGTTTGCTGTCATTTTTACTGTTCCTATTTTTTATCTTATTTTTCTTAGGTAACTCCCTTTAACATTTCATATAATAAGGACTTGGTGATGATGAACTCCTTTAACTTGACCTTATCTGAGAAGCACTTTATCTGTCCTTCCATTCTAAATGATAGCTTTGCTGTATAGAGTAATCTTGGATGTAGGTCCTTGCCTTTCATGACTTGGAATACTTCTTTCCAGCCCCCTCTTGCCTGTAAGGTCTCTTTTGAGAAATCAGCTGACAGTCTTATGGGAAGACCTTTGTAGGTAACTGTCTCCTTTTCTCTTGCTGCTTCTAAGATTCTCTCCTTCTCTTTCATCTTGGGGAATGTAATGATGATGTGCCTTGGTGTGTTCCTCCTTGGGTCCAGCTTCTTTGGGACTCTCTGAGCTTCCTGGACTTCCTGGAAGTCTATTTCCTTTGCCAGACTGGGGAAGTTCTCCTTCATTATTTGTTCAAATAAGTTTTCGATTTTTTGTTCTTGCTCTTCTCCTTCTGGCACCCCTATAATTCGGATGTTGGAACGTTTCAAGATGTCCTGGAGGCTCCTAAGCCTCTCCTCATTTTTCCGAATTCTTGTTTCTTCATTCTTTTCTGGCTGGATGTTTCTTTCTTCCTTCTGGTCCACACCATTGATTTGAGTCCCAGTTTCCTTCGCATCACTGTTGGTTCCCTGTACATTTTCCTTTGTTTCTCTTAGCATAGGCTTCATTTTTTCATATGGTTTTCAAACAGATTCAACCCATTCTGTGAGCGTCTTGATAACCAGTGTCTTGAACTGTGCATCCGATAGGTTGGCTATCTCTTCCTCACTTAGTTGTATTTTTTCTGGAGCTTTGAAGTGTTCTGTCATTTGGGCCATTTTTTTTTTTTTTGTCTTGGCGTCTGTTACTTTAAGGGGCGGAGCCTTAGGTGTTCCCTGGAGCGGGGTAACGCTGGTCTCTGCGCTGTGACGCTGTACATGGGGGAGGGGCTGAGAGGGAGCAATGGCGCCCGCTCCACTCTCCACCGGACTCCAATCTTTCACTCTGCTACCCACAATCAAACTGGGCCCCTCTGGTGCTGGTTCCCGAGTAAGTGGGCCTGTGCACACTCTAGGCCCCTGTGGGTCTCTCCAACAACCTCTCCTGTGAGGCTGTGAGTCTCTCCTGCTGCCGCCCCAACCCCCACGGGCGTTTTCAATCAGAGGTTTGAGGCTTTATTTCCCCGAGCTGGAGCCCTGGGTTGCATGGTCTGCTTCGCTCCCCGGCGTTTTTCCCGTTTATCTGTGCGCGAATATGGGGCCGCAGGGTCTGCTAGTGGTCAGACTGCCTGCGCCGTTTGTCCCACTCTCCGCCAGTCTCTGTCCCGCCACGCAACGCGAGTCCTCTCCACCCCGGTGCCCGTCTCCGCCCCTCCTACCGGTCTGGATGAATGTTTATTTTGTATTTCCTTGGTGTCGGACCCCCTTGCCGTTCGATTTTCTGTCAGTTCTGGTTGTGCAAGGAGGCGCAGTGTGTCTACCTACGCCGCCATCTTGGTTCTCCCCATTTTCTTTGGTCTTTTCCATCCATTATCTCCTTTAATCCTCTGAAAAGCCCTATGAGATAAATATTATTGTACTTATTTATAAATGAGGAAGTTGGCCTAGGGTAAATAACTTTGTGAGGTCACAAAGCTAATAAAGCAGATCCAGAACTCAGCCCAGATCTGTCTAAATACAAATTGATCGCTTCACCAAATTATCCTTCTTCCCCACACCCCAGGGAATCTGAGGTTTACATTTTGGGGGTCGACTACTACTACATCTTTTTTTTTTTAACCTTAATAGGAACTTCTAATCCACTGACCCTGTAGCCTTCCCTTCACATTCTTACACAGCTTGTGGGCCATCATGTCCGTAATATTCTCACCAGTACCCTACCTTAGCCTCCTATGTTTAGTCTTATCCATTAATAAAAAAAAGTCAATATACCTTTTCAAGTCTCTTAATCTACGTACTTCCCCTCAATCTTTTTATATCTCCTTATAATGCGTCTGCTGACAGACATTGGCAGGTTGATTCGTAGGGTTTTCCAGTGTAGGTTTTGTTCATTACCATATTTGTAGTACAGTTTGATGTGTTCCTCTGCCCTCTATAATTCCTGCAAACTTACAGCTGGATCAGCCTCGGGTTTAATCCCTTTGGCGTGACTACAGAGAGTGGTGTATTTATCAGGGTGCATATAATGTCTGGTTTGGGGATTGGCTTTTTTTCGTAATAGCTGCCATTGATATGCGGTCCCTAGATCTGTTTCTTCACTGGAGATTGTATGATAGTGATATTCTAAATATAATTTTATTTTCAAATATTAGCTGGAATAATTTTATAAGGCCAACCTTCCCCATATCTACTATTAAGTTACTCAGTGGTATAGTTCACATAGGAAAGGCAGGGTAATCTTTGATTCTTCCCTTTGTCCAGTTTTCAAAGTAATGAATTGGTTTTGTCATCTCCAGAAGGTAACCAGTAGTTTTTAAAACATCCTTATGAGCGCTCTGTCCCTCTCGGGAGCATGCCTGTAACTTTCCCTTCCCTCTCTTCCTCCCAGGTGCCTTGCCTCTGCCTTTCTCTCTCCTAAACTCCACCAGCCCTTCCTTTGCTTCTGTAACTTGTTTCCTGAGCCCACACACTGCAGCTGGCTCACTTCTACTACCTCCGTAACTTTCTAAGTAACTTTCTCTTATACCTTGAAAAAAATCATTATTCATTAATGGATTTAAATTATTCAATGGTTTTCAATTCATTGAAGTTACTATCCTTATTGAAGCTCAAATGATCCTATCTGTGGCTGGTGGGGAAGCCTCTTTAACTTGGCTCCTGAGTCCCTTTGACACAGTCCCAGTAGTCATTGATTGCTTCCCTGAAATCTGGAGTAGGAGAGGCACACTTTTTACCTATATCCTCTAGGGTTCTTTTTGTCTGGGCCTGAGAATTCAATTGATGTAAAGCAGATCAAGCATACATACTTAGTGCAAATTTTACGTGACACAGGAACCTTTATAATGAAGACCCAAGGAAATTATAAAATTTACTTGCTGTTATATTAAACAGAGAGAGGCAGTTGTGGAAAGTGACTAAACTGTAGGGGAAGGCTAAAGAAAGATAAGAATTATTTTTAACAAGGTTTTTTTTTTATAGAATTCCCTCAGTCTCAACTTCTCCTTGATGATGAGACTGTTACTTTCCTTCTGCTGTAGGGAGGACATCTCTCATATGGGAATTTCATCTCCCGATTTTGAGAAAAAGAAGAAAAATCAGAGTGTGGGTTTTTTTTTTTTTTTGGTATTTGCTGTTTTCAAGTCCCTTTAACTCAAATCATCAATATGCCAAAGCCACTTACTCTGGAGGGGCATGTTCCGACCCCCCTCACTGGTATGTCAGCATGTTTTGGACGCATTCATTTCCCGTCTCCAGACTTGGAATTAGGTATTTCTCCAAGAAACCCTGGTTTCTTTTAGTGGGAAATGGTCATTCAAAACCACGACCTTGGTGCTAGGAATGCTCTTTGGTACTGGATCGGCCATTGCTTCTAGGACTTTTCAGTGATCAGAGCTAGGAAAGTGTGTGTGTGTGTGTGTGTGTGTAAGATAAAAAATACTTTGTGGGTTCGTACTGTTTCTATTTGAGTTCAGGGTTTTTACTTCATGACTTCTATGTGACATATGTATCTATTTGTCCTATATTAAGAATCCTGATTTTCAAGGACACAGGAGAGGATAGAAAGAAAAGAAAATATTCCAGAATTATTTTTGTTTTATTCTATATTACACATACAGCAGTCTTTATATAAAATGCTGTCACAACTGGTTGTGGTTATTGGAAACATTAAAAAAAAATTTGCTTATACTATTTCCACTCTCCTTTCACTGATTTTTACAGTGTACTGTGTCTGCATTGTCAGGTCATATAGGCATTACATAATATTATCTCCTTTAACCCTCATCTTGTCTTGTTTTATAAGTAACTATATTTAACTCATCAGTTCCGTATGTTGATGTCTTCTGTCTACTCTGTGTGGTTCTCTAATATGTTCTTTATTTAGCACTCATGAGAACAATATTCCTTGAGTTCTTGCATGTTAGTAATGGTGCCATATATACTTGAAGGTCTTTGGTTTTCCTGGCTAGAAAATTCTTGGATCACACTTTTTTCTAATTTGGGTATTTTAAATCTGTGACTTCCATTTTCTTCTGGCTCAAGTGTCACTGTCAGAGTCTGATGAAAATTATTTAAAATATATTTATAGCTTTCTTTTCCTTTTGAGTCACATACTCATTTTTAATGTTTTTTTTTATCTCACCTGAGGATATGTTTATGGATTTTAGAGTGAGGGAAAGGGAGAGAGAAGAGACAGATCAGTGTGAGACAGAAACATTGATTGGTTGTCTTCTGTACACACCTTTATGGGGATGAAACCCAAAACCTAGTTATGTGCCCTGACTGGGAATTGAACCTGCAACATTTTGGTTTATGGGACAACATTCTAACCAAGTGAGCAACCCAGACAGGCTCATTTCTAGTTTTTAGCATTTATTCTAATTCTAGCTTTGGTTTCTTTTCCAGAAACGCCATTATCTGAATCTTGGGGTTGTTTTTTTGTTTTGGTTTGGGTTTTTTTTTTTTGCCAATCTTCAACATTTGTAACTTTCTCTTAGATTGTTTTTAATCTTTATTTTTGTTTTCTATTAAAGTCTTTTTTTACCTGCTAGTTATCTTAAGAGAGTAGTGAAGTGTTTATTTGCTATCATATTTTTTCTACTTTTGTGTTTCTTTCAGAATTTTTTTCTTTTATTTCTAATTCTTAAATTGTTGAATTTCCGAATTTTTAAAATTCTGAGTTATAATATTCTATCATGTCATGTATAACAGTCTTAATGTTTTTAAGCTTGTTTTTAAAAACACATTACAGTTTTTTAAGTGTATCTTATTGATTATGCTGTTACAGTTGTCCCATTTTTTCCCCTTTATTCCCCTTTGCCCTGCACTCCCTCTCCCACCAGCATTCTACTCTCTTAGTTCATGTCCATGGGTTCTACATATAAATTCTTTGGCTTCTCCATTTCCTATACTGTTCTTAACTTCCCCTCTCTATTTTGTACCTACCATTTATGCTGCTTATTCCCTGTACCTTTTTCCCCATTCTCCCCTCTCTCCCTCCCTGCTGATAACCCTCCATGTGCTGCTCTCCATTTCTGTGATTCTGTTCTCATTCTAGTTTTTTGCTTAGTTTGTTTTTGTTTTTTTAGGTTTAGTTATTGATAGTTGTGAGTTTGTTGTCATTTTACTGTTCACATTTTTGATCTTCTTCTTTTTTTTAGATAAGTCCCTTTAACATTTCATATAATAAGGGCTTGGTGCTGATGAACTCCCTTAACTTGACCTTGTCTGGGAAGCACTTTATCTGCCCTTCCATTCTAAATGATAGCTTTGCTGGATACAGTAATCTTGGATGTAGGTCCTTGCCTTTCATGACTTGGAATACTTCTTTCCAGACCCTTCTTGCCTGCAAGGTTTCTTTAGAAAAATCAGCTGAGTCTTATGGGAACTCCTTTGTAGGTAACTGTGTCCTTTTCTCTTGCTGCTTCTAAGATTCTCTCCTCTTTCATCTTGGGGAATGTAATGATGATGTGCCTTGGTGTGTTCCTCCTTGGGTCCAGCTTCTTTGGGACTCTCTGAGCTTCCTGGACTTCCTGGAAGTCTATTTCCTTTGCCAGATTAAGGAAGTTCTCCTTCATTATTTGTTCAAATAAGTGTTAATTTTTTGTTCTTCCTCTTCTCCTTCTGGCACCCCTATAATTCGGATGTTGGAACATTTCAAGATGTCCTGGAGGTTCCTAAGCCTCTCCTCATTTTTTTGAATTCTTGTTTCTTCATTCTTTTCTGGTTGGATGTTTCTTTCTTCCTTCTGGTCCACACTGTTGATTTGAGTCCCAGTTTCCTTCGCATCACTATTGGCTCCCTGTACATTTTCCTTTGTTTCTCTTAGCATAGCCTCCATTTTTTCATCTAATTTGAGACCAAATTCAACCAATTCTGTGAGCATCCTAATTGCCAGTGTTTTGAACTGTGCATCTGATAGGTTGGCTATCTGTTCGCTGCTTAGTTGTATTATTTCTGGAGCTTTGATCTGTTCTTTCATTTGGGCCATTTTTTTTTTTTTGTCTTGGCACACCTGTTATGTAAAGGGGCGGAGCCTTAGGTTTTCACCAGGGTGGGGTAATACTGGTCGAAGTGCTGTGGGGGAGGGACCAAGAGGGAGCAATGGCGCCTGCCCCACTCTCTGCCAGATTTCAGTCACTCCCTCCGCTACCCACAATCAAATTGGGCCCCTCTGGTGCTGATTCCTGAGTGGGTGGGCTTGTGCACGCTCTAGGCCCCTGTGGGTCTCTCCAACGAACTCTTCTGTGAGGCTGGGAGTTTCTCCTACTGACGCCTCAACCCCCGCAGGTGTTTTCAATCAGAGATTTGAGGCTTTATTTCCCCGCGCTGGAGCCCTGGGTGGCATGGTCTCTTTCGCTCCCCTGCTGTTCCTCCCGGTTTATCTGTGCACGAATGTGGGGCCGCGGGGTCTGCTAGCGGTCACACTGCCTGCCCCATTCGTTCCACAATCTGCCACCTCTCTGAGTCCCGCTGCGTTGCTGCGAGTCTTCTCCACCCTTCTCCACCCCGGCTGCCCATCTCCGCCCCTCCTACCAGTCTGGATGAATGTTTCTTTTTTATCTTCTTGGTTGTCGGACTTCTGTGTGGTTCGATTTTCTGTCAGTTCTGGTTGTTTTTCCTTTTTAAATTGTTGTTGTCCTTCTTTTGGTTGTGCGAGGAGGTGCAGTGTGTCTACCTACACCTCCATCTTGGCCAAAAGTGTCAGCCAAAGATTTTAAACCAAAGCCCTGAAAGATCCAGTCCCTGACTTCTTCGACCATTCTCTCCTGGAACTCCATGTAGCACTTTATTAGCGTTTGAAGACATCATGTTTGCCATCAGCCCTTCAATAGAACTATGGAGACTCACTCCACTCACAGTGATTATGGACTCTGAGTCAAAAGTTTTTTCTGGGTCCCGAGGATGTGGTTTATGTATAAGTCTCTCATCTACTGAAACCATATTTGTAAATGAAATACTAGTGGATTTAAGTTCCATTGTTTTTGCTACAGGATTAACTACAGAATGTTCTTGCCACACCAATAAGAGATTTCACACTGGAAGGCAGTCCACACTCTGTGCTGACAAGTTTATGGCTGTGCAACTTTCCAGAAGGATCTATATGTATGTCCGATACACCAACTCTAACCATGCCTGGGTTCATACAGGGTCTGGGTATTTCTGTATGGCAGCTGTGCTAACAGTTCCCACAGGTGGTCAAAGACGCACTCCACAGTCCGGATCCACCAGTGCCAGCGGCCTGTGTGGTATCTGGGCAGTGCAAACAGTCAAAAAGTCCATACCTTTTATTTTATTTACTTTTTAAAGATTTTATTTATTTTTAGAGAGGGGGAAGAGAACGAGAAAGAGAAGGATAGAAACATCAATGGGTGGTTGCCTCTCACGCGCCCCCCACTGGGGACCTGGCCTACAACCCAGGCATGTGCCGTGACTGGGAATCGAACTGGCGACCCTTCGGTTCCCAGGTCAGCGCTCAATCCACTGAGCCACACCAGCCAGGGCAATTTTTTTATTTTTTATGTAAGCATTTTATTCATTCAACCAACACGATGAACTTTGGTTTCCTTATCAGCAAAATGAGATACCTACCTTCACTGACTTACTATGAAGATTTATTAACAGATATTCAATAAATGACAACCTTCTAACAAGGTCCTGATGGCTGCACGCTGGACGCACACTGGAGGAATTACAAACACAAACAAGCCCCTGCTCTCAGGGCGCTCAGTCTCAAAGACCACTGGCCATCACGTAATTCTCGATATGGTTCAACTGCTGTTTTGTACCCCCGTATCAAACAGGAGGGGAAACTTCAAGAGAAAACACCAACATGTTTTACAAAAACTACAAGTTTATTAACAATATATTCTAACATTTATCAAAGTTTCAAGCATGTCATTTTGAGCCTTCAGTGAGAAATAACAGTATTCAGTATTAATTAAAAACCAAAAAAGGGTAGTAATGGTGATTCGTGGGGTTTTAGTCCAAAATGAAAATGCAGAAAACATTTATTTTGGTGGATCTGTGTTGATGCCACATTTCTCCTTGAGACGCTTCAACTGTTCTTCCTTCTTTTTATCCATCTTCTGAAATGCCCTGTTGGCATCACAGCACAAAACCACAAGGTATCTGTTACGAATAGGGAATCCTGACAGGTGATCACGTGCGTTCTTGGCATCAAAGATGTCTTCACAGGCCACGTAAGCTGTTCCTCTAGTTTCAGGTGTCTCCCCCACTCTGATCTGATGAATAAGTCTGTACTTCCCACATACTATCATACATTTCTCCAGCTGTGATTCTATAAGGCACATTTCTTATATACAAGATCCAATTTACTTCAGGTGGACGTTGAGTATTCGCCCTCTTGGCAGGCTGATGCGGTTACCGCAGCGGATGCCGGAACGCCTCCCTGCTCCTCGGGAGCTCGCTCAGCTGAGCTCAACACAGCGTCAGACCCAGAAAATCCCTACCTACTACTAAACTTTAAATTTCAGTTATTGTACTTTTGTTTTAGAATTTAAATTTTTTATGAATTTCAGTTCGTTGCTTTATTATGTTAATGAGTTATTTGAAGTCCATGTCTGATAGCTCCAATACCTTAATCTCTGTTGGGCCTATCGCCTCCCTCCCGCGCCCCGTCCTGTTTCTCAGTGTGCCTAGAAACTTGACTGTCTGGCGTTATGTGTGACAGAACAGCAGAGGGGCAGGGTGGTGTCTCCCTCCAGGGCAGGCAGCAGTGGGGCAGGCCACCACAGGCCAGTGCAGGGCTCAGCTGTATAGTCCGCCGTACCTGTGGCTCGCCCATACTCCCAGAATGCCACCCCAGCCCCGGGAAATTGTGTAGAGCTCCTCTAACTTCTATGCCTCTTAGCAGCCACCTGCGCCTGCCCTGAGGGGAAAAGCCAGTGCAGGAAGTAGCTCTTACTTCCTGAGCTCCCCTCTGAGTGGTGGCTGCTGGAGTGACTCTGTTGACCTTCAAGCTGATGCCTTCTGAATTACGGCCAGATCCTTGCGTCTTCAGGTGGCAGTGGTCCATTGCAAGCTATCCCATGAGAAGCAGTCTGTCTTCATTTCCTGGAATGATTCAGTAAAATGGAGAGTTGGAAGGATGTGGGTTAATAACTAGGCAAGCTGGTCCAACTAGCATAGGCCACGTGGACCTCTCTGAGCTACAAATGTCCTGTGCAGAGGTGTGCAGCCAATGAGAAAGCCGGGAGGGACACAGCCCATTCCCTTGTGCCCAACCAAAAGTCTCCAGGACTGAAAACCTCTGTACACTCATCTGAATCCTACAGTATTTGTCCTCATCGGCCCGGTCCTGAAAGTGAAGATGGCACAGTGCCACGGCATGGCACTTCTACGTGTGAGAAGCTCACGCCACAGCTCCTCAGAGAACAGCGGCATTTGTCCTCAGCTCAGGTCTGTAACCTCGCTCCTGGAGAAGCAGCCTTGGGGCCTGCAGACCGCTAGCACCTTGGCTGCATCCTTTCTGGGCACTCTGCCCCCTTGGCCAAATAAGCAATACTAGTTTCTAACAAGGAACCTCTTCTGCTGCCCTGGCTGTCCCCATTTAAGTGTGAGCATCTCACATGAGGGGAGCTGACTCAGTCCCCTATGATGAATGAGTAAGGGAACTGGCTTCAATCATTAGGTGTCTCCTCAGCCTCCACGTCCCAAATTCTGGTGGGATAGAGGCATGTAACCAAGGGAGGCAAGGGGGCACCAAAATTACAGCTCCTAATGGGAGGGCAGGGAGGCTCACCGTGGACTAAGGAGCTGTCAGAGCAACACTCAAGTAGAGCCTGGCCAGAAACAGAGCTCAGAACCACTCACTGCCCCATCAAAGAGGTCCCAGGCAAAAGGCTGCGGACTGCCAAAAAGCAGGCCCCAGAGCGGAGCTGGTGTGGGCTTGTCTCCATGGAGAGGAGGGGACCACCCGTTCCCAGCGCAGTAAGGACACCCATGTGGGCAAATGGCCCCAGGGTCCAATACCTGTGTGCTGGTGCCACCCCACAGCACCGCAGCCGTCACACTTTCCCCATGGGGCCCCCTGCCTGTGTCCCGAAAGTGGGCATCCTCTCCAATCCTGCCCACTCCTGGATGGGCTGGTGGGGAAGGCTGGCCCCACTGTCTTCCCCGCATACTCTGGTCACCACATCCACTAGCCCCCACCCTCTGCTCACCTCCGTGCTCTGAGCACCACTGCTCCTCAGAGTGCAGGACAGAGGTGATGTGGCTGACCAGTGGGGAGGACACCACAACAGCCAAGCTCCCCTGGTGCTTCCTCCTGCGCCGCAGTGGGAAGCCATGAGCTGAGACACTCCTAGAGCTGAATTCTCCGCTTGGGGGTGGGAACATGCACAGAGAGAGCCTGTGGGAGGCTCAGCCTGGGTAAGGAGAAAGGTTCCCACTGAACCATCCCCCCAGTGCCTTAGCCTTCTTTCCCCCTAACTGTCCTGCAGAAGAGTTCTTGTCAAGCCTGCCATCAGTGGAGTGTGCTGCACCAGTCCTGCCCCAGCTGAGGGGGCTTTCCAGAGGTCCTGCCTACGCTGGGCCCGACTGGGACCAGACCCAGGGCCCTGCCTCCATTCTCCACCCGGAGGTCTGAGCACTGCCCCAGGGAGGGGTCTGAGACTCATGGAGTCCCAGCTATGGAAACACAAAGGTGCCCACAGGAGACCTGTTGCCGTTGCAGATTTGCAGACTTTGGCCTCCTTGGAAAATGCGGATTCTCGGGTCTGGGAAGCAGCATTGGTTCTCGCCCCACTTTTACACTCACCTCACTAGGCTGACTTTCCAGACTCTCAACATCCTGCATGGAGGCACAGCTGCCAGTCAGGGGTCAGTGCCCCGCAGCAAGCGTGGAGATGTAGCAGGGCGGCGCTGGCTACCACCAGCTTCCTTGATCCAGGTGCAGCTGTCAACAGGGCCTCGGGTAGAAGCAGAGATAGATGCAGAAGACCAGGGACGAATGCAGCCCAGTGCCCTCCACCTTGGTCCTTTGGCCAAGGCCAGAGTGGCTAGAAGTAGGTGGCCTTGTTGGTCTGACTCTCTGTTGTCCAAAGAGTGCTGGAGCCATGGTGAGCCACGAGGTGGGGTAGTTCTGCCTTCCCGCCTGTGCCAGTTCATGCGCGATCAGCTCCTTTCCTCCCGTGGGCTTCTGTGAGGAGGTGCTGATCCTCGCGGGTGCCCCAGCCGTGGTGGAAGCTGGTGAAGCACAAGCTTGCTGTGGGGGTCAACACCGAACTGCCACCACGGTCTGTGCCATCTTGCTGTTCCCATTCACACTGTGACTAGTTAATAAAATAAAAAAGGGAATGTTGATCATGTCAGTCATCAGCCTGAAGTCACCTCTTGTTCTGAAACATCATCAAACTTCTGATAGGCTGTTCCATTTTTTGGCCATTTGTTTATGAAATAATTTTAGAGTAAAAGAGGCCCCTGAACAATGAGAAAACTGGACAAGAAGTGAGTGATGGTTTTCAGTCCCTGGGAGACGGTGCAGGACAGTTACTCCCCAAGAGGAGAGAAACTGAGCGGGGAGCCCTGTGACTGTAGCAGCTACGGCCGAGATGGTTGCCAGGCTACGGTGAAAGGAAAGGAAACGCGGATAGACCCAGCCATCTCCCTGAAGGAGGAGACAGAGTTCAGGGTCAGGGAGGCCCAGGCAGCTGGCACGCGTGGCGCAGGGTGTTGGGGCAGGGGCTGCACAGACAGCAGTGCTGCATGGTGTGCAGAGGGTCCCTTGAGTCTGCAGCCTAGAACAGGTCTGTACGTGCGTGAGAGAAACTGTGCAAGGAGGCTGGAGCAAGAATCCCTGGAAAGGAGCAGAGAGAATAACCCCAGAGCTCACACAGGGATAGGAATATTATGTGTTCCCACAAGCATGTGGAAAGACCTTCTAATTCACAGGATATTGGGTAGAATGCTCAGAAGGCATCGCCCTTCATAACGGGGCTAAATCAGCCATAGACCAATGGCGGTTCTGAACCCACCCTAACAAAGCTCAGAAGCAAGCCTGTACGAGGTCCTGCCCATGCTGGGCCTGACTGTGGACAGACACGGGGCCCTGCCTCTGTTCTCCACCCAGAGGTCTGGGCACTACCCCACAGAGGGGCCTGAGACTCAGACTCCTGTAAGGATCCTGAGACTGACAGAAGCCAGTCAGGATCGACTGCTGCCGAGGAGCTGAACTTGGTGTGCCAGACCAAGAATAATACTATTTGAAGGAGTAGTATTTGAAGAAATAGTTGCTGGAACAAAGCCCAGCAGCCGAAAACATAGATCCACATTGTCCAGTATCCCATAAGAAAATGGCTAGGTCTATCAGGGCCCAGCCAGGCTACAGAAGCCACATGGTATTTTAAACAATGTAAGTTTAATATAAATAAATAATTATTAACTATTTATAGGGAATTAAATAAAAGGGAACAAAAGAAAACTCTACAGAATACCCCAGGGTGAAGAGAGGTACCCAAGGGAAGGGTTCTGACCCGGGAGAAGGGTGGTTGCAGCCCACTGTGTGTGAAGTTCAGTGCACTCTCCAGGTCAAGCCTGGGAGCTGACAACCGCCTGTGAGGATGCCAACAAAATTAGCTGGGAAGCCGTCGGCAGAGATTGCTAGAATGGCACAGGGTAGAGGTGCTGTTGACCTCACTAGAAAGCTGCCAGGAGGCCGGCTGGGGTTCTTGTGGAACCTGCCTGGCAGTGCCTGCCCTCTCCCAAATACATAAAGAACCTCACTGCTGGCATCTGTGAGCGCTGCTGAATTTGCAAGCTAAGGAGCCACCAGAGAGGTGCCACAGAAACTCAGTGGGGGTGAGCACCCCTCTGCATCCCACACGGCAACCTGTGTCACAAAAAAATAAGCAAAGCACGTAGAACCTGGAAAAGAGGCCCTTCCTCTTCCAGTACCCTCCACTCACAAAAATGAGCCCCAGGAGAGCTGGCAAGAGAGAAATGTTCCCGTATCGCAAGCAGGCAACGAAGGGGTGGATTGATAACTACCGTATCAGACATGCACACAAGAGAAAATATGACCTGTGACCATAAGAAAAATCAATGAATAGGAACTGACCTTAAAGTCGCAGAGATAAAGGAACCAGCAGACAAGGTAAATAAAACAGGTTATTATAAACATGCTTTATATATTTAGGAAGGTAGAGGGAAACCTGAGCTTGATGAGGAGATAAACAAAAAACATATAAAAAGACCCAAATGGAACTTCTAGAGATGGTAAAAACAATATCTGAAATGAAAAAATATACAGTATTGAATTAATATAAGATGAACACTGGAAAAGATCAGAATTCAAAGACAGAGAACGAAAATATTCAAATAAAGCACAGAGAGAAGAAATAAGCACCAGACATTATCAAGTAACCCAGTGTGCATGGAACTAGAGTCCCAGGGAAAAAAAAAGCAAGAAAGAGACAGAAACAACATCTGAAAAAATAACAAAAAATCTCCTAAATATAATGGGAACTGTACATTCACAGACTAAGAGGATTAATAAAACTCAAGCAGAATAAACCTCAAGAAAACAACACCAAGGCACATCATAATGAAGTTGTTGAAAACCAGTGTTACGAAAAACCCCAACCAAACCTTGCCCTAGCCGGGCGACTCAGTGTCTTGGAGCACCGTCCTGTGTACCAGAGGGCTGCAGGTTCAGTCCCGGGTCAGGGCACATACCTAGGTTGTGGGTTCCATCCCCAGTTAGGGCGTACAGGAGGCGGCCAATAGATGTTTCTCTCTTACCTCAAAGTTTTCTCTCTCTCTTCCTCTCTGAAAATCAGTAAAAGCACATCCTCAGGTGAGAAAGAAAAAAATCTTAATAGCACATTATGTAGAGATAAGAATGACAAGAAGACTTCCGCTTTAAACCAGAGGACAATGGAAGGTCATCCTTTTTGTATTTCATATTAGGGCCGTGCCATACTTTAATTAATTAAAATTACTGCTGATAGTATTTAAGTTGCTTTTGCCCTTTTGCAGCCACACGCGATGTTTCCCCGAGCCTTGGTGATAAAGGTCCTCACACACCTGTGTGAGCTCACCCACGGCAGCAAGTCTAAAGTGGAGGTGCCTCGCCTTGTGATCCTGTCAAACGTGCGTAGACTCCCTCAGAGCTTGTCACACTGATTATCGGTGGAATGACACCTTTAAAGTACTGACAGAAAAGGAAAAGGGTGTAAACTAGAATCCTTTTTATTCTATTTTTGGGTATTTACCTGAAGAAAATGAAAACTCTAATTCGAAGATATATATGCACCCCTATGTTCACTGCAGCAGTATTAACAATGGCCAAGATATGGAAGTAGCCTAAGTGTCCATCGAGAGGTGACTGGTTAAAGGTGATGTGAGATATATCTATGTGTATATATATATCATGGAATATTATTCACCAATTAAAAAATGAAATCTTGCCATGAGCAGCAACATGGGCAGACCAAGAGAGTATTATGCTATGTTAAATATATCAGACAAAGAAAGACAAATACCATATGATTTCACTTACATGTAGAATCTAAAAAAAATGAATGAACAAAATAAAAATAGAAACAGACCCACAGATACAGAGAACAAATTGAGGTTGCCAGAGGGGAGGAGATTCGGGGAAGGTGAGCATGATAAGAGCTACAAACTTCCAGTTATAAAATTAATAAGCCAAGGGGAAGTAATGTACGGCACAGGGAATACGTCAACAATATCGAAATAACTTAATGCAGTGAGAGATGGTTAATAGACTTCTCATGGCAATCACATCGTAAGGTATATAAATGTTGAATCACTATGATGCACACTTGAAGGTAATACTGTATGCCTGCCAACTATATTTTAATAGAAAGAAAGAAGGAAGGAAAGAAGGAAAGAAAGAAAAAGAAAGAGGAAGGAAGGAAGAAAAAGCCAGACAAGTATGGGACTTCCATTTTCTAGTTTGGCAAGTAAAGAACTTGGAAGTTGTCACTACCCTCCTTACAATAAGAAAAAGGCTGAACTAATTGAAGAACAACAAGTCTTTTTAGATCTATCAGAGAATTGAGGTCAAGGATAAAACACTACCCAAACAACTAGAGAAAAAGACAGGCAGATACAGAGAGTCGCAGCTTCCTGGAGCAGACGCCCAGGGCAGAAACTGGGGCAGGAAAAATCAAAGGATAACTGACGAATTGCTGGAGGCTCAGTGTGGACAAGTTTGAGAGTGAATAAAATTTCAGGAGGGCCCATTCTTAGGGAGACCTCCATACTTTTTTGAGTTTTACCTCAAGGAGCCCTACCAGGTTCTCACAGCAGAGGCCGGGGCGGGGTCGTGGGGGTAGGACACTCTCGTACCTCTGGCACGGGGAAGGGAAGTAGCCATTCTGAGATATGCCCAGAGTACTCTGTTCAGGCCTGTCCTCAAGGTACACTGTTTAATCAGAGCTTAATTTATTTGGGTTTTGCCAGAACCTAACTAACTTGGGGAAAGGAAAATGCCCAATTCTAGATCCCTCTGCCTTTGTATTTCATATAAGGAGAAAAAAATCCACACAGAAAAGCACTTGGGAAAGTCACAGGCTGGAGGCACAGGTTCACTGAAAAAACTAAGATCTAATCAAAGAACTAATGAACACTTCACCACCACATCAACAGGGCTGGTGGACAATAACAGGTAATGAAATTGCACTTCTCAGACCTTATTTAAGAAATCTCTAGGAAAATCCAAAGACAACAGAGGAGACAAAACCAAGAACACCAGAGGAAATTTTAGCTCTGACACCTGTAGCCATAGCAAACAGCAAACAGAGCCTAACTCCCAGCCAGACAAACATGAAATCTCACAGTAAAGGCCTATTTTTCTCAGTTCCTTTATCCAGGGCATTGTGTCAAGCATTAAGAAGTTCCAAAGCAGGCTAAAGAAAAAACACAGACTTTGAAGAAATACAGCAAGCAACAGATCCAGCCAGACTCAGTCGTAGCAAATATGTTTTAATTATCAGGCCAGGAATTTAAAGCAAGTACGATTAGTGTGCTAAGGGCTCTAATTCAAGAAGTAGGCAACATGCAAGATCTGATGGGTAAACATAAGCAGAGAGATGAAACTTTAAGAATCAAAAGCAAATACTAGAAACCAAAAAAACTGTAACAGAAAGAACTCTCTTGATGGGTTCATCAATAGACTAGACACAGCCAAGGAAACAATTAATGAGCTTAAAGAAATGTCTGAAGATATTCTCGAAACAGAGTATCTAAGAACTGGGACAATTACAAATGGCTTAATATATGCATATTGGGGATAGCAGAAGAAGAGAGAAAGGCACAGAAGAAGTATTTGAGTCAATAACTACTGAGACTTTTCTAAAATTAATGGTAGATGCAAAACCACAGGTACAGGAAGCTCACAGTACACTAAGCAGGATAAATATAAAAAATCTACACTAAGGTATATCATATTCAAACTTCAGAAAAATCAAAGACAGAGGAAGCCATGAAATAAGTCAGAAGGTGGGGAAACTTACCAATAGGGGTACAAGAATAGGAATTACATTAGACTTCTCATCAGAAACCATTCAAGCAAGAAGAGACTGGAGGAAATATTTACAGCATTGAAAGAAAAAACAACAACCTAGAACTGTAAAGAGAAGTAGAAGCTTTCTTAGGCCAACAAAAATTAAGAGAATTTGTCACCGGTAGACTTGCCTTGCAAAAAATGTTAAAAGTTCTTCAGAAAGAAGGAAAACATTTTGGGTCATAAACACAGATCTATATAAAGAAGAGTGTTAGAGAAGGAATAAATGAAGGCAAAATATTTTTTCTTGTTCTTAATTGACCTAATGTTTGTTCAAAACAATAATGGCAATGGGGGGCTAGGTGAAAAAGATGAAGAAATTAACAAGGAAACAAAAATAATAATGGCAACAATGTATACGGTGATTTAGCTTTTATATAAGTGAAAGGAATGGCCACAGTGTCCTAAGAGATGGGAAGAGATGGAAAGGGAAAGACTGTCATAAGGTGCTTGCCCTACCATAAAGTGGTATAGTATTAGTTGAAAGTGGACTTGGGAGTGGATTTGGGATGAGGATAAGAGAGAAAAGGGAGCAAAGAAAAGTGAATAGAGGTTCCGGCCAAGATGGAGGCATGGGTAGACACACTGCGCCTCCTCACACAACCAAAAGGACAACAACAATTTAACAACAAAAAACAACCAGAACTGACAGAAAATCGAACCGCATGGAAGTCCAACAACCAAGGAGATACAGAAGAAGCATTCATCCAGACCTGTAGGAGGGGTGGAGATGGGCAGCTGTGGCGGAGAGCACTTGGGGCAATGCGGCCGGACCCAGAGACATGGTGGATTGTGGAACCAATGGGGCAGGCAGTGCGACCGCTAGCAGACCCCAGAACCCCACATTCGCGCATACATAAACCGGGACGAACGGCAGGGGAGCGAAGCAGACCATGCAACCCAGGGCTCCAGCTCAGGGAAATAAAGCTTCAAACCTCTGATTGAAAACACCCGTGGGGGTAGAGGCAGCAGCAGGAGAAACTCCCAGCCTTGCAGGGGAGTTCATTGGAGAGACCCACAGAGGCCTAGAGTGTGCACAAGCCCACCCACTCAGGAATCAGCACCAGAGGGGCCCAATTTGATTGTGGGTAGTGAAGGGAGTGACTGAAATCCAGCAAAGAGTGGAACAGGCGCCATTGCTCCCTCTCAGCCCCTCCCCCACGTACAGCGTCACAGCCCAGTGACCAGCATTACCCCTCCCTGGTGAACCCCTAAGGCTCTGCCCTTTACGTAACAGGCATGCCAAGGCCAAAAAAAAAAAAAAAAAAAAAAAGGCCCAAATGAAAGAACAGATCAAAGCTCCAGAAATAATACAACTAAGCAGCGAACAGATAGCCAACCTATCAGATGCACAGTTCAAAACACTGGCAATTAGGATGCTCACAGAATTGGTTGAATTTGGTCACAAATTAGATGAAAAAATGGAGGCTATGCTAAGAGAAACAAAGGAAAATGTACAGAGAGCCAATAGTGATGCGAAGGATACTGGGACTCAAATCAATGGTGTGGACCAGAAAGAAGAAAGAAACATCCAACCAGAACAGAATGGAGAAACAAGAATTCAGAAAAATGAGGAGAGGCTTAGGAACCTCCAGGACATCTTGAAACGTTCCAACATCCGAATTATAGGGATGCCAGAAGGAGAAGAGCAAGAACAAAAATTAACACTTATTTGAACAAATAATGAAGGAGAATTTCCCTAATCTGGCAAAGGAAATAGACTTCCAGGAAGTCCAGGAAGCTCAGAGAGTCCCAAAGAAGCTGGACCCAAGGAGGAACACACCAAGGCACATCATCATTACATTCCCCAAGATTAAGGAGAAGGAGAGAATCTTAGAAGCAGCAAGAGAAAAGGACACAGTTACCTACAAAGGAGTTCCCATAAGACTGTTAGCTGATTTCTCAAAAGAAACCTTGCAGGCAAGAAGAGTCTGGAAAGAAGTATTCCAAGTCATGAAAGGCAAGGACCTACATCCAAGATTACTGTATCCAGCAAAGCTATCATTTAAAATGGAAGGGCAGATAAAGTGCTTCTCAGATAAGGTCAAGTTAAAGGAGTTCCTCATCACCAAGCCCTTATTATATGAAATGTTAAAGGGATTTATCTAAGAAAAAGAAGATAAAAAATATGAACAGTAAAAATGACAGCAAACTCACAGCTATCAACAACCACACCTAAAACAAAAACAAGAGCAAACTAGGCAAACAACTAGAACAGGAAGAGAATCATAGAGATGGAGATCACATGGAGGGTTGTCAATAGGGGAGTGGGAAGGGGAGAGAGGGGGGAAAGGTACAGAGAATAAGTAGCATAGATGATAGGTGGAAAATAGACAGGGGGAGGGTAAGAATAATGTAGGAAATGTAGAAGCCAAAGAACTTATAAGTATGACCCATGGACATGAATTATAGGGGGGGGAATGTGGGAGGGAGGGGGTGGGCAGGATGGAGGGGAGTGAAGGGGGGGAAATGGGACAACTGTAATAGCATAATCAATAAATATATTTAAAAAATAAATCTTTGGCTGAGAGCTTGTATAGGATTTGGTTTAAAATGTGGACATAAAAAGAAAAGATGTTTCACTCCACCCCCAAAAGGGACTACTGTAATCGTGAAGTAAGTAAAACATCACCATCATTTTGACTGTAGATTCTTTTTAGAACATCTTTTACGTACAAAATAAAAAGGAGTTTATAGATCAAAAAATAGATAAATAAAATAAAATTCAGTAGGTGGATTTATTAGCAGTAGAGACAGCTGAAGAGGGGATTAGTAACTGGAAGATAGGTCAATAGGAAACATTCCTGCAAACCTCAGGTGAACAGCTGGCTCTCCCCAGGGAGCGTCCTTGTCCTGGCCCCTCAGGGTCCCGCTCGCCCCTCTGTAGAATCTTGGGTGCAGAGGGGGTGCTGGTGTGAAGGCTTTTTGTGCTTGGGAGAGACTGAGGGGCTAGGAAATTTGGAGAATGTTCCCATTGTAACCTTGTTAGAAACATTACTAACACACTGGGAGTCACGTTCTGTGACTGACGAAACCTTTAAGGGCCTTGGGTTTATTATTAGGAACACGAGTGTGTTCGTACTCATGGGCTAAAAGCTGAAGGTGTGCTAACCTCTCCGACATACACCTCAGAAAAGGTCTTTGCTTCTCTCCTGAGTGTAGAGTGCAAAAAAGGAGCATTGAGGGGTGGGGTGGCCGGGGAACTGAGAGAGGCTTGTCTGTGATTTGCAAGGGGGCGCATGTGCCACGGTCAGGCCTCATTTACTGCGGAACTCGAGGGCTGCCTGTTCCCCTGACAGGCTGGGCACAGGTATGGCGGGGGTGAGGAAGCAGGTGCTGCTGCCGAGTGTGACTGTGCAGCTGTTTTGGACTGCAGCAATTCAGACATCTGTTCTGAGAAATTTTCCATCCTGGTTAATGGTTTCTTTATAATGAATGGAAATAAATTCACGAGGGCTGGTGATTTGTGCTGGGTCACGGGCCAAGGCCAGTGTGTTGAGTTGAGAGATGACTGCTGAGCCGAACAGACTGACAGACGCGGATTAAAGCAATGTCACAGCAGAGACATCGCTCTTTCATCTGAAGTAAAGGATAGAAGCTCCTTTGCCCTCCAGAATGCTGTGCGTGGGGTCAGCAAACACGACTCCTGGGTGGAGCCTGGCTGAAAGAAGGCACACTCGTGGGGCCACAACGGCCATCAGCTCGAGCCAGAGGCCCCACAGTGTCCCTCATGCTTCAGGACAGCAGGCTGTGCTGTGTTCCCTCGGGAGGGTCCATGAGGAAGGGACGGTCTCTCCACGTGGCCAGGAGAGCTGCCCAGGGAGGTGAGCGCATAACCCCACTGTCCAGCTTTTGTCTGTGGAGCGCCTCCTACGGTTCAGGCACTGTTTTTAGGCACGGGGCAGTTTCATGGACAAGATGGACAAGCTCTCTACTCCCGTGGGGCTTGTGTTCCAGTTCAGAGGTCAGCCTTAAATGAGTACAAACAAGTAAGAGCAAACACATTAAAACAAAGAAAACAAGTGATTAGTGGGATGAAAAATGACACTAGGAGCACGTGGAAAGGGAGAGGGCCACCTCCCTGAAGAAGTGACATTTGAGCTGAAACGGGCATGACAAGGTGGCCCTGGCCTTCCAGGAAGAGCGGAGGCCCTGAGCTAGAATTGCTCAGGTCTTGGTCGGCACCGGCTTTCATCGTAAGGACAATGAGAAACTGATAACTGGTGTTAAGCAGGGGAATAACTTGATCTGATTAAATGTCCACATGATGTGCTGGGGGACCACTGGGAGGCTTTGTGTCTATTCAGGGAAGGACCAGTGTGGTGGCCGCGGAACCCGGAGGAGGGCAGGCTTGGCAGGGCTGAAGGAAAGCAGGGACCAGACAAGTACTGGGTATCCGAGCATCTGGGTGGAAGCCGGCCATGGTGGGGGTGCAACCAGGACTCAGTCTAAAGTCTGTTCCGCTGTGGCATGTTTATGAAGCCTTTGGAGTTGAGCAGAGATGACCCAACTGCAGCTAGAATCAGGGACGAGGCCTCATCTCAAAGGAGGTATTTCCTGAGCAGGTGGACAGCTGATCATCGTCAACCCACAATTTCTGACCATTTGAAATCCTTCTCTCTTATGATCCACATCTTGCCACCGATTCCTGTCCGAAGCCTGCAGCTCTCCCCGCCACTTTGCCATCCTTTCTGCTCTGGCCGCCTTGTCCCTCACCCTAAGCCAAAGTACTTGCCTTCCCCACTTCTAAGCCCAGCCCCCCCTCCTCACAGCGGCCAGAGGTTCTTTCTAACATGCAAAACCAGGCATTCAAAGCATTTTGAGTGACTTCACTTTTTAAGAGCTTTTTTAAATATCACTCAAGGGTATATTTATTGATTTTAGAGAGAGAGGGATGGAGAGGGAGAAACATGCCCCAACTGGAGATCGAACCTGCAACCTAGGTTTTTTTCCCTAACTGGGGATTGAACCCACAACCTTTTGGTGTGTGGGACAACGCTGCAACCAAGCCACCCAGCTGGGGCGAGTGATTTCATTTTTAATAGGAACTTTTTGTCACCTCATTTTTGGATAATGCATTGTATTCAGTTGTGTGGTTTGTAAAGTTTTCGATTTGTAGAAATTTTTAAAATTAAAAATTTTAACATTCAAAAGTAGAGACTAGTACAATGAACCTTCACGTGCCCACTACCCAGATTCAGGGCCAGCATTTCGAAGTAAATCCCAGACACCGTACCATTTCATCCTGAAGTATTTCAGTGTGACGTTGAAATCCAAGGATCATTGAAAGCATAACTATAATGGCGTTACCAAACCGAAGACTAATAATGCCATTTACCAGATCAGTGTTCGAATTTCTCTGATTGCATCTTAAGTGATTCATTAAGCAGTGGTTTTTCTAGTTTTATTTTTAGTTTTTAAAAAGATTTTATTTATTTGTATTTAGAGAGAGGGGAAGGGAAAGAGAGGGAGAGGAGCATCAATGTGTGGTTGCCTCTCACGCACCCCCTACTGGGGACCTGGCCCGAAACCCAGGCCTGTGCCCCTGACTGGGCATCGAACTGGCAGCCCTTTCGTTCTCAGGCTGGCACTCAATCCACTGGGCCACACCAGCCAGGGAGGCAGTGGTTTTTTTTAAATGGTTAAAGAATTTAATGTTTAATAGGATCCTGACAAGGATCACACATTGCGTTTAGTGATGTATCTCACGTCTCTTTTTAACCTGTTAATTCCTCCTCTCTTCTCACTGTTCGGTTTTTTTTCCCCCTTCAAATTTATTGGTGAGACCATTCTTGGTCCTACAGTTTCCCGCAGTCTGGACTGTCCTGTGTTCCCGTAATGCTGGTGACCACAAGCCTCTGTCCCTAGAGGTTTGATCAGATTCAAGATGGTTCTGGCAAGCTTCTCCCTAAGTGCTTTTGTATTCTCCGATCAATGGTTGTAGCCACCGATGACCAGTGCGTAGGTTAGGGGATGCAAATTGCTGCATCTCAAATTCTACTCAAAAGCTACTCCTCATTGTTTAGCTGGAATACTCCATAAAGCGAAATTTCATCTCAGTGGCACGATTGACATAGGAAAGACAGGATAGGTTCCTAATTCTTTGAGTTTGTTCGCCAGTTGCAAAATAACAGCGTGGCTCCCAAAGGTGACTGATTTTTTCACATCACTGTGAGCTCCCAGAAATTAAACATAATTGAGATGTTTAATCTATTGAACTTTGTAGACGTGAAATCATTCATCTCCTTAGCAATTTGTAGACTTGAAGAGGTTCTGTGACAAGATATTTAGTATGTTGTAAATGATGAAAGCCATAAAAGAAAGTACATCAGTATAGTCAGATGTATGGTCTAGTAATGCAGGCGTACTCGGTGTTAAATCCCAGACAGCCCCAGCTCAGAGCACCCTACCTAAAGGTTCAGTATTTGAAAGGGACCCTTAGGCCAAAAGAAATACCTAAAAAAATGCACGTTGTGGTACACATTGAATTTTGGGATTGCTTGTTACACAGCAACAGCTGACTGATAAAAAAGAGGTCCATGAGGGAAAGGTAAAAGAGTGATGGAAAGACACCATCTGATAGGGTCTTAGGATTAGGTAGATTTTTAAGGAGGTGTGAAATGATCCTTCTGGAATAACAAATGGAATAATGTTATACCCATTGATTCTTAAGATAAACCGAAGAGGAAAGCAGTGGTTTTATCCCCTTTTTATAGATGAAGACATTGAGGGTCAAGTGGTTGATGGTGCAGTGAATGGGCCTGTTCTGGGCCCCAAAATCCCTGCTCCCGGGCCAGGCTCTTCTCCAGGCTGTGCTGCCTCTCGTGCAGGCCCAGCCTTGGGGCGGCCAACATGGCAACAGGGCTTGGCTCTTACCAGTGGGGCCAAGATCGGGACCTTCTGGCGTGTTGGGGGGAGGGCAGGGACCATGGCTGGGAGCTCTCTGGAGATAGGGCAGCGTTTGGTTCAGAGGAGGGCAGGGGTACCAACAGACAGACGCCCGTGTCCCATATGCTGAGACCTGAAGTGGCCAGGTACCTACATTGTGACCTGTGCTCAGTGTTCCGTGTCTGGCCAAACACTGGGCCAGACACCGCCCTCCAGGTTTGCTCACATGTGCCCCTCAAAAGGTCTGGCAAGTGTGTCCAAGAAACTCCTGGAAGAAAGGAATCTAGGCCAGTGGTCTTGCTTGGTGGTTGGCATCTGGATTTTGACGTGCTTAAAGCTGTCCTCAGGGATTAAAAATGGGAGACTCAGCAGTCAAACCTTTGCAAAAGGCTACAGTGGGGCTCCTGGAAGCTTGAGGACCAGGCCACCTGATTCCATCACCCAGAGGCCTTATCAAGGGACACATGAGTTGATTAGCGTTGGCGCTGACAGCCAGAGCTGTCCGTCAGCATGTTTTCATTACTTCAGGGGGTTCTGGTCTTGTGAAGTGGATGTACCTGATAAACTGTTTATAATCCCCTCGGCATCCTCCTGCTTCGGGGCCAGCTGGCCTGACCTGTGGCGCTTTTGTGACTTAGACCTCGGTCCCTACTGACCCCCCCGCAGCCCTGCACCACCTTCACACGGTGAGACCCTTCCATCCTAGGGGGGAACCCGGCCCACCCCACGTGGGTGGGGTGGTGGGCTGCATAATGGCCCCCCCAAAGCTATCCATATCCTAATTCCTGGCACCTGTGAACCTGAAACCTGGAATCTGAAACTTTACGTGGCCAAAAGTGACTGCAGATGTGATTAAGGATCTTGAGATGGGAAGATGGTCCTGGAATATCTGGGAGGACCTTAAATTCAATCACCTGTCTCCCTCTGAGGGGGCCGGGGGAGGACTGCCAGACAAGGCGGTGTGAAGATGGAGGCGGAGACTGGAGCGAAGTGGCCACAAACCAAGAACATGAGGAGCTGCCGGAGCTGAAGAGGCAGGAAAGACCCCACAGAGCCTCTGGGGGGAGTGCCACCCTCCCACACCTCGATTCCAGCTCAGTGCAATGGGTTTTGCACTCTGCCCTCTAAAACTGTTAGAGGATAAGTTTCTGTTTTTAAAGATTTTATTTATTTATTTTTAGAGAAAGGGGAAGGGTGGGAGAAAGAAAGAAAACCATCAATCAGTTGCCTCATACACCCCCAGCTGGGGACCTGGCCTGCAACCCAGACGTGTGCCCTGACCAGAACCGGTGACTTTTTGGTTTGTGGGACAATGCCCAACCCATTGAGCCACACCAGTCTGGGCTCCATTGTTTTAAGCCACCAAGTTTATGGTAATGTGTTATAGCAGCTACAAGAAATGAATACAAATGGGAAAACCAAGGATTCCAAAAAGAAATGACTGGACCCGAGGCCTGTCACGGGCCCTCAGTTGCTGCCCGTATCCTTGACTCAGGTCACCTGCGCCTTCAACGCACAGGCTCTCTTCCTACCCAAAGGTGGCTCTTCACTGCCTTGCCAGCAACCAAGGTGGGCCCTGCAGTCCCCACCCAGTCCTGGCACCCAGTGCTATGTGGCACACGTACCCCATAGAGCCCCAGCTTCTAGCCGAGTTGTCGGCAGCCCTCACGGCTGAGGGATTAAGAAGCAGGGGCTGGTATTGGTAAGAGGCCTGGTGTGCTCTTGGGCCACAGAGCAGCCACCATGGGCTCCATTTGCAACATGCAGCATGGGATATCTGACCTTGACAACTGGCTCCAAGGTCATCTCAAGTCCTGCAAATGTGGGCAGCCAGGACTGGCCCCCCAGAGCACACCTGCTCCCTATCGCTGGGAGAGCAGCACATGTGAAGGACACGCGGGCCTTTGGACTTTTATTAGACTTTTTTAACTAAGTGCAAATATCACTAGGTGCTTTTTATAGCACCAAGAAACTGTGCCTGTTAAAATAAAACACATGCCAACCATTTACCTGAGTGGGAGAGCCACACAGGCAGCGCCACTGTTCTGTGTCCTTGAGGTGATCCTCGGAAAGGTCACAGCTGCCCGAACCTTTAAAGCCCAGGAGGAACGAGCACCCCCCCGTGCAGGGATGCAGAGCCGTGGCAGCCCTGCATGGGCCTCTCAGCTTTGTGTCTCAGGAGACTTACCTTTGTAAATTATTTTTCTTAACAAAAGGAAAATTAGTATCAAAGAATATCAACTCCTGGTTCTTGGGAGAATTCTCGTCTTTGGTGGAAATCACCTTGCAGGTGAGTGTCTAGTGCCCGAAGGCTGTGTGACTTGTGGCTGGTTGGAGGGTGGGCACCACACCTGGAGGCCTAGCAGGGTCCCTCTGTGTGACTGTGGCCAAGCTGGGAAGAGCCCTGGCCAGTCGTGGCCAGGTGGGTCCCTGGAGGAGGGATGGCAGTGAGCCGGCATCTCACCACTAGCCCACCACTGGAGCACCTCTTCAGGTCAGTGACCCTTACAGGGGCTTGTCTTCTGGTGGGTGCAGGGATGAGAAGACCCTGGGGTCCTTTCCTTGGTGATGTCTGGCTCTCTGGACGCTGGCGAGAGGGCGGAGGTTCACCCTGGCTCCTCAGCACTACCCACCAGGACAGTTCCTGGGCTGTGGGATCCACCAGCTCCATGCGGACAGACTGCGGGAAGATGGGGCACTGTCTGCTAGCCCAGACCCACATGCGAATGTCCCTCCTCCTCTAGGATGAAGGGTGCCAGGCTGACGGGGGTGCTGCTCACCCTAGCCGGTGTGCTGCACACGGCCCTGTCCCTGAGAATAGCAGCCTTTAACATTCGGTCTTTCGGGGAGACCAAGATGTCCAATGCCACCCTCTCCAACTACATTGCGCAGGTAGGTCCAAGCCAGCCTGCCCCCAAGGAACCTGGCGCGGGGTGAAGGGTGCCCTAAAAGGCCCCGTGAACACTGAGACAGTGGTCTGCCCTGAAGGTGATCCCAGACTCTCAGGCCTCTGCTTTCAGCCTCCAGTCAGTTGTGGGGACAGGGCCCTTGTCACTACTGTAGCTGACATCAGGCTGTAGACCAAACGGTTGTGGAAGTACCCTGGGGAATAGCAGCTTGGCTCCTGCAGGGACTTGGAGCGGGCCGGGCTCAAGACACCAGTCTCCACCCAGCCTGTCCCCGTTTAGCACTGCTGTGGCCTGTCCGCAGATCCTGAGCTGCTATGACATTGTCCTGGTCCAGGAGGTCAGAGACAGCCACCTGACGGCCGTGAGGAAGCTGCTGGACAGACTCAATCAGTGAGCGAAGGTGACGGGGTCCTGGAGAAGAAATGGGGACAGTGATCATCCCCTCAGGGTGTGGTGCTGCTTTGGGTAGGGGCCCGGGGTACTGATGTGGGCAGGAGGCAGCAGGGTGTGTCCCCTGTGGGTCCCTTGACTGGTGCATTTGTTTCCTCAATCTAGAGACAACCCTGACACCTACCACTATGTAGTCAGCGAGCCGCTGGGCCGCAACAGCTACAAGGAGCGCTACCTCTTCCTGTTCAGGTAAGCCGCCACCTCTGAGGTTTCTGACAGGACGGGTGTCAGGGGAGTGGTGTTCTAGAAAGCCCATGAGATGACTCCTCCTGGGCGGGGGGGGGGGGGGGGGAGGAACTGGAGGCCACATAACAGGGTCCACCTTCAGCTGCCTACCCTCCCAAGTGCTCGCTGTGCACCAAAGCCTCACCACCTGGGCAGAGACAAGAGGACACGATGGCCAGGAGCTTCGGGCTGGTGGGTCTATGTGACATCTGAGCTTAGACTGGGCCCCTGGCCGCAGGAACAGGTGGGTTCAGCGAGATGAGGCAGCGATCCCAGCCCCAGGGTAAGCACCCTCTGGCTGGCCTTCCACAGACCTGACCAGGTGACGGTGCTGGACTCCTACCAGTATGATGATGGCTGTGAGCCCTGTGGGAATGACACCTTCAGCCGTGAGCCAGCAGTTGTCAAGTTCTCCTCCCCATTCACTCGTGAGTGCCGCTGCCACGGGGCTCCTCTGCCCGGCCTGACCTCTCCCAGAACACCTTGAAGACCCCCATCACAGTAAACCCCTGCCACGAACCCCTTTGGGGAGCTTGCTGCCCTTCCCGCCCGTGTTCTGGTCGTACACTGAAGTTACTTGGAGAATATCCACCCCTGCACCCTGAACTGTCTCCTGTACCCTCCACCCCAGCCCTGGACACATGACTGAGCCAGGCTACCGTACCCTTGGACCAGGACTGTCCCCCAACTCCCCCCACCCCCACCTCCTTGCTTAGGACAACTACCTTCTCCTTAGAGGTCAAGGTGTTTGCCATCATCCCCCTACATGCGGCCCCACTGGATGCAGTGGCTGAGATCAACTCCCTCTACGATGTCTACCTGGACGTCCGCCAGAAGTGGGGCGTGGAGGTGAGACCCCACACATTGGACTGGGCTCCTACGGGCCCTGGTCTGTCCATGGGCCAACCCACTGGTGTCTCCTGCTAGGATGTCATGTTCATGGGTGATTTCAATGCTGGCTGCAGCTACGTGACCCCTTCACAATGGCCATCCATCCGCCTGCGCACAATCCCGACCTTCCAGTGGCTGATTCCCGACACGGCTGACACCACCGTCACGCCCACGCACTGTGCCTACGACAGGTGAGCAGGGTCTGCGTGCCCCAGGTAGGGATGGGGACACCCCCACAAGCAGCTGTGACTTCTGTCTAGGCCCAGCTTCAGAAATGGTTCCCAGCAACTTTGAGGAGACACTCACCCTTCCTGAGCTTTCGGCCACTTACGAAGTGGAATTGTGGGGGTGTCGTGATGCTAGTTTTCTGCTCTGAGTGGTCTCAGGTGCACAGGTCAGATGGTGGTACCCAGTTCGGGGACCCCCAGACCTGAGTCTGGCCAGGTGCAAAGCTAGTCTTGGCCTGGGGCACGGGCAGGGGTCAGGGGGAGCAGAGGCCTTCCTGGAGCAGTGACACCCCAAGAGCCACATTGGCCAGAGGGGAGCCGGTCCCTGCAGCTTCCTCGTTTGGAGCTGTAATGGTGACGGCCAGACGCTTGGGCTCGGTGAGGTGCTCGGGTCCCGCAGCTCAGCTTCCTGGGGGAAGCTTGTTTGGATGAGCTGGCGGGACACGCGGGATCTGAGGTTTACGTGTGCAGAGCCAGACAGTGGGCTGAAGGAGGACTTTCTCCTGTCTGGTGCTGCAGGATTGTGGTCGCTGGAACTCTGCTCCAACAAGCCATTGTTCCCAACTCGGCTGCTCCTTTTGACTTCCAAGCTGCACATGGACTAAGCAACCAGACAGTACGTGACCACCCTTTACAGAATACAGCTCTAATGGGGGCCTGGGACGCAGGGGTGGAGTGACATCCAGACCCACGGGACTTACAGCAATTGCCGTTTTTGCTGACTTGAAAGAACCCCTTGTCCACAGCCCTGGGAGCTCTAGGGACATCCCGGAGTTCACTGCAGTTTCCCCACAGGCCCAAGCCATCAGTGACCATTACCCGGTGGAGGTGACGCTGAAGAGGGACTCGAGGGGGGTAGGTCCAGAGCCCTGGCGGGAGACCCCTCGCTTTTGTCACTTGCCTGTGGCAGCTCCTGGGACCTGCACAAGGAACTGAAGATGCCGTCTGATCCCGTTGTCCTGTTCAGGTTCTGAGGACAGAGTTTAGGAAACCAGGGCAAGTTCACTGGGCAAGGGCCAGCGCCCCTCCCTCCCCTCCCCACTGTTCCCCGACCACTACACCAGCTTGAGGAAGGGGTAGAAAGTAGGCTTTTTCTCGCTGCACCGGCTTCCGTCATAAGCATAGGGTTGTGTCAACAGAGTAACTACTGACAGTATGCACACGTCTAACATTTAGATTAAGAAATACCTTTTAATTTAAGTAAATAAAGCTCAAAAGAGGGTGTTCTCACTGGTGGCATCCAGTCATTCCTTCCCACTCCTCTTCCCATGGCAGAGGCACCCAGTTCCACTGTCACCTCCCCTGGAGCTTCAACAGTACAGGGAAGGTGTGGGGCTCTTGCGGCTGCTGTGCTGCACCCCTGGACCCAGGCCCAGCCTTCCCATCAGCGTCGCTCCAGAGCCTTGACGAGGAGGCTGTTGAGGCGGCCCACCATGGACCGGGGGTCATCCACGAGCCCCGCTGTGATCATGGCGTTCTCGTAGATCTGAAAGGCAGGGCAGTGACCTTGTTAATGGGAGGGGCCCTTTCCTGGTTCCAACTCAGGGACATTTTAATGCAGAGAGAAGAAAGGGAGGGAGCTGTTCCTCCTTAAAACGGTTTCACAGCAAACCGAGCTGCCCAACCTGGAAGGCAGATGCAGGCTCGCAGAAGTGGCAGCCCTCTGTTCTCCAGCGCTAGGCCAGGCTCCAGGGACTCACCTGATCCACGAGCAGCTGGGCCAGGTCAGGCTCGCTCTGTCTCAGCTGACTGAGCTGCTTGATCAGCGTGTGCCTGCAACAGAAACCCCCAGAAGGAAGCTCAGGGCTGCTCAGCCCAGCACAAGGGCCTCTGACTTCTAAGCAGATGGAGTTATCAGAACATTCACAACTGTGTAATAGGAAAGTCCAGCATAAAAAAATGAGGCACACAGAAATTAGAACAAAGTAAATGATCATTGACAGATAATATGATTGATTACATACTCAAAGGAACACACAAGAGTTCTGACGTTAGAAAATGCAGCAAGTACCAAAATTAATCTAAAGTAAACACTGAAGGGACAGAAGTTAGTATTTAAAGAGGCACATGTTGGTGCTTAACTAAAGAGACCATAATTAAAGGTGCAACTTCCCCTAAATTAACCTATACACTTAATATGTTTCTTTTACACTAAAAACTTAATTTTATACCTAAACAATCTAATATACAATTCATAAATAAAATAAATATGGAAGAAAAGAGCCAGGAGAAGCTGAGGGAGAAGTCCCAGGTATTAAAATATATTATAAAGTTCCAGTAATAAAACAGTTTAGTTCCTGAAAACGAAAAGGCAACAGTTAAGTGCAAAAAAGTCGACAACGTACAAAGCGCTACACACACACGGGGATTTAATCTGCACCTGATACAGACAGGGTTTCACAAGAGTGGGAAACACAGGATAACGGGCCAGCCAACCAGAAAATAATAAAATTAGATTCCCACCTCATTCTTTAGACCAAAGCAAATTCCAGAAGGATCAAGTGTTAAATGTAAAAATTTAGAAGAACACAGGGAGGAAATGTTTTATAATCTCAGAAGGAAAAGCCTTTCCAAGCAAAGTATTGGGTTGGCCAAAAAATTCATGGCTTTTTTTTCCATAAAAGACACATTTTTCATTTTCACCAATAACTTTATTAATTTCGATATTTTGAGTATGTTGGCTATTTCCCGCATGGTATAATGTTGATTGTTCTCAACTGATGTATCGATTTGATCACTACTAACTTCACGGTCTACCCGACTGTGGAGCACTGTGAGCGAGAAATCTCCGGCACGAAACTGCGCAAACCACTTTTGACACGTTCGATCAGTCACAGCCCCTTCTCCACACACTGCACAAACCTTTTTTTGCATGTCAGTTGCATTTCTACTGTTCTTGAAATAATAAAGCAAAATATGCCAAAAATATTGTATATTTTCTTCCACCTTCAATATTAAAGTGGCTATACAAAAATTCACCCATGTGATAAGTATTTTTTAAATGCACGCTGATATGACAGCTGTCCCAACACGATCTAACAAAATTGTTTGAATGGAGTTAAAGACAGCTAAGCCATCTTGTGGAAAAAACCCTACAGTTTTTTTGGCCAACTCAATGCAAACCCAGGAGTCAAAAAGGAAATGATATAACTCAGACGACATAAAAATTGAAATGTTTTTTCTGCACAGGAAAAATTCTGTAAATATGGTATATGACCTTACTCGTAAGAAATGTACATCAAAATTTTTCACTTAGGAGAATGGCAGAAATTGAGAAGTTTGATAAAACTGAAAACACTGAGGGAAACATATATTTGTCTAACTGCTGAAGACAGTCGGAGTCTGTAAGAATTTAACATGGACAGTGCTCTGAGCTTAGCAATTCCCTCTCCTCACAGCACTGTGCACGATCAGAAACACTTCCGAAGAAGCAAGGTGAGGGCGCCTGTGTGGCAAGTTCCCGCCTGTGTAACAGCGGGAGTCCCTGATGAACCCGTCACTCGCGCACCATATCTCTGGCAAGATGCACACAACACCTAATACGGCTGGGGACCAGGGTAGGAGGGAAATCTTACTATTAACTTTGATTCTTTTGTATGCTCAGCCATGTGAACATATTACCAGTGTTAAAGGCAAATAACGTTTAAAAAATAAAGCCTGCCCTGGCCGGTGCGGCTCAGCTGGTTGGGTGTCATCCTGTACACCGAAAAGTTGGGAGTTTGATTGCCGGTCAGGGCACATGCCTGGGTTGCGGGTTCGATCCCCAGTTGGGGGGCATAGGGAAGGCACCCAATCAATACTTCTCTCTCCCCCAGCACCAAAATCAATAAACTTTAAATAAATAAATAAATAAAATAAAGCCTTACGGCAACAGAAACAAGCACTTCCACACAATGCTTACGAACCCACTTTTGTGCAGAACTGGTTAATAAAATCAAGTGGGTGTCCAGGTGGCATCAGCATCCCTCTCTGTCAGGGACTCGGCTGGAAGCCGCATTCTTTCCCGGAGAGGGAGGCGCACACACCGCACAGACCAGCGCAGCTCTTCAGGCAAGGTGCCGACACGCTGCGGGACCGGCCACAGGCCAATTTAGCATCTTCCACCCAGTAGTTACTTGGCTCAGAAAATGTAAAAGGTACTTCCCTCTTCTCCCCAGTAGCTTATTAAAAAGTAAATTTATGGTTATAAAACCACATGAAAAATATGACAAAGTAATAAATGAAAAAATTAGACACGTACTATATATAAAAAATGCCCACAAAATATGAGATAAAATTCCAAAAGAATATACCAACTCAGCTACAGTGACTTGTGAGGGTAAGACTATGGATTTTGTTTAAATTTCTGTAACATTTCTGGCAAAGTGTTTATGTAACTTCATTAAAAAAAATTACTGCTGTATACAAAATCAATTTAAAAATAAATAACTTCTCTTCAATAGTCAGAAAATTTCAAAATATCCAGTAAGTACAACACATCTAAGAATAACTACAAAAAACATATAGGAACTCTACAGAAGACATAAGTTAACAAAAGACATTAAGTAAGACAGTACATATATATTATGTACACGGGTGGAAAGAATTGATATAAATATGCTAACAGAAAGAACTGATATCATAAAATATACTAACCCTTGGAATTAATTTATATACAAGTGAGGACCTAGAGCAGCCAAGACATACTTGAAGGGACAGAAGGGGAGCGACCCCTCACTGCGTGCAAAGGCCGGGGGAAGCTGGGTGTTTGAGACAATGCAATACGGCCACACACAGACCAGAGACACGTGTGCAGACACGGATCCTGATGGAGAAGGCGGTTTGGATCGCTGGGGAGGGGACAGAATAAATTCATGATTCTGGTGATAGATTTTTTTTAATCATCACCCGAGGGCATGCTTATTGATTTTATGGCAAGGGGAAGGGAGTGGAAGAGAGAAGGAGAAAGACATCGATGTGAGAGAGAAACATCATTCAGTTGCTTTGCATGCACCCTAACTAGGGATTGAACCCACAACCCAGTTATGTTGCCCTTGGCTGGGAACTGAACCCACAACCTTTCAGTTTACTGAATAAGGTCCAACCAAGAAACATTGGCCAGGGCAGGGATAGATTGATTTCGTTCTTTTTTTTTAATCCTCACCCAGGGACACACTTTTTCACTGCTTTTAGAGAGAGGATAAGAGAAACACTGACATGAGAGACAGACATCGACTGGTTGCGCCCAGACCAGGGACTGAATGCACCCAAATCAGAGATTGAACCCCCAGCCTAGGTATGTGCCCTGACCGGGAATTGAACCCACAACCTTCCGGTTACAGGATGATGCTCCAACCAATCGAGCCACACTGGCCAGGGCAAAAGATTTCTTAAGACCCATACGAGCACCTAACAAACAGTTACGAATTTGATTATATTAAAATTTAAAATTCCTCATCTAAAGACATCTTAATGCAGGTGAAAAGAGAAGAGAAATTTGTAACTGATAAAGTATATAACATAACTGCAAACCAATTTTTAAAAAAGAACCCAAAAGGAACAAGAGCAAAGTCTCATAGGATTGTCATGAGAAGCCAAGGCCTTAAGTAAAGGCAGGGACCTGTGGGTTCCCAGGCCCCGCGGTGGGGCCTGCTCCAGAACGCTGGGGGCCGCTGGCGTCACCGACCCAGCTGAGCGCATGGCGGTTTCCCGCCTGGGCACACAACTCAGAGAAACACACACACACATACACGTGACCGGGACAAGAATGTTTAGAGCAACCTGGTCCCAAAAGCCCCAAAGAGAAACTACCCGAATGTCTGTCAAAATAGAATAAATACTTGTGCTGAGGCAGATTCAACCCATGAACATTACTCAGCTATGAAAACAAACTACAGCCACGCTCCGCGGGACAGAGGTTTCTCACACCTGAGTGAAGAAGGTAAGACTTCACAGAAACAGGCAAAACTGAGCTTGTCAAGTACGCACAGACGGGCCACAAAGCCAAGCGGTGCTCGTCCCAAGTCAGGACTGTGCTTACCTGAGAGGGACAGAGTTCTAATGGCAAGAAAATGGGGAGCATCTGAGGGCCACCAAGTTCTTTTTTTTTTTTTTTAACTTTACATGGATACAGCTTAAAGTAAATTGAGTAATTTAGTTACATGGGTACTTTATTTATAAACATTCATGAAACTGTACATAAGCTTTATGTACTTTTCCTGTGTGTTATGAATGAAAACACAATTTTTAAGGAGTACCTGGCGGGCCAGAAACAAGCACGCTGTTCCTGGGCATCGAGGGCCCGAGGGGCCGTGGCCTTACCTGGGGTTGACCTCCAGCGTGGGCTGCAAGATCTGAGCGCGCTCCTCCTGGGTCTTGGCCAGCTGCTGCATGCGCAGGAAGTGCCGGGCGGCCCCCATCTCCAGCACAGTGATCATGGCAGGGTGGGTGTCTAATCGAAGAGTCACCTGCAAGCAAGGCCGGGGAACCAGGGGTGAGGGGGACCCTGGGACGAGTTTCCCTGAAGTGAGGGACCCTTGGCTGCCAGTCTTAACCAGGTGTGAAGCTTCCCCAGATGACAAGGCAGAACATGTGTCTCCAGGGACAAACGCTCAGACCTCCCTCATAATCATCACTAACGAGAAGGAAGCCTGACCCGCTGCCCCGTACCAAGTTCCTGGAACAGCATCTGGGCTCCCTCTTCTGTCCCCCAGTCACCAGTTTCTAATGTGTCAATTACTACCCAAGGTCCATCTCACCTGGGGTCATCTGCACCTCTCTCCTCCACAGGGGCCACTGCCAAGTCCTCCAGCAACTGTCTGAGACTACCTAGGCCTGGCTGTTCTACTTCCCCAGGCCCAGCCTCTCCACAGGTCTGTCTGTAGGCCCCTCCCTCAATCCCATCCTTCCAGATGGCTGGAGCCTCCTCCTGCAGACCCTGCTCTCACCAACCCCCTTTCTGTGGCTGCCTCTCGGCCTGACTTTATAAATATGTCTTTTCCCAGCAAGCGGTCACAATCCCCACTCCTGATCAGGCTTTCCCCTTCGCCTGCCCCACAGGCTCCTGGCCCCCTGACTTATACCAGAGATGCTACTAGGCATGCTGAGCTCAGGGGGCGCCCTTCCCGGCAGCATGGCACCGAGAAGCACCTGAGCTCCAATTCAAACCTGGGGATGCACTCTGCCTCCTGTCCTCACAGGCTGGGGCTGATTCCACCTCCCTCCTGGTCACCCGAGGCTTAAATGAGTCTCTATTATAAAGAGTGGACACAGTGAATGTGTTACACAGAGAAACCTTGGCTGCATGCCTTGTTTTTTAAATGTTATTTATTTATATTTAGAAAAAGGGTAAGGGAGGGAGAAAGAGGGAGAAACACTATGCGTGACAGTCAAATTAACCTGTTGCCTCTCACACGTATGCCAACCAGGGACAGGGCCTGCAACTCAGGCACGTGCCCTGAACAGGAATCAAACCAGCGACCTTTCGCTTTGTGGGATGACACTCAGTCAGCTGAGCCCCGCTGAGCCCCACCGGTCAGGGCTGCGTGCCTTGGTTCCTGATGCTCCCTACCACGAGCCCCTCCTCTTTCCATCTGTGCCCATACCCCCGCTCAGAGCCCTACTGCAAACCCCTACAGAGCCACCCAAGCCACCCTCCTCTCCCCTCAGCCAACCTACCCTGCACACTTGCCTGTCCCTTGTGGTGACCACTGAACTGTCCCTGAGCCAGTGGCCCTGCAATGGATACTGTTCTCTGGTGGCTGGTTTTCTCCTGTAGCTCTGAGCTGGACCCCTCTTTTCCTAGCTCTCTGAAGCCCCTCCCAGAAGAACCCCAGCAGGACCGTACGTTCCCCAAGGGCTGGGGTGGAACCACTTGTGTCCTCAGCCACCACAGGCACTCTGGGGCCTGGACCCGGATGGCTTTGGTGTAGCCAGCTGTGGACCCCTCTTTTCTACCTGCCCACCAGGCCACTGGCTGCTCACCTTTCACTTTCTCAGTTCCCCCCTGCTCTAAGAAGTGGAGAAAACAACCAGCCAAGCTTGCCTGTCCTGCCCAGCAACACCCCTGGGCATATGTGGCTACCCACGTGTAAGCTCTCACACAGAAGTGGTAGTGACGTATCACAGCTTCACCCGCCTCTGGGAGAACGCCCACCAGGCCAGCAACTCCGAGCCAGCAGGCTAGCCAGCTGTGCGGTCACTGGAGCCCCGGCGGCCAAGGAGTGGCCTGTCTCCAGCAGGCCTCACCTTCACGTTGGTGACCCGCGACCCCAGCGCGTTTCTCATCCAGGCCGTCAGGTCCTCCATCTCCTTCTCTGACAGGCGGTCATCGGCTTGAGGAGAGAAGTGAGTGAGCTCAGAGGCTGTTCTCCTCAATTCCCACCTCATTCCCACTGGGGGCCTGAAATGTCGCAACACCAAGTGTCCAAGAGCCTCACCCCCGACCCCTGGCTGCTGGCACAAAGATAGAAGCCACCAGAGATACTTACCATCTAAAATACAATAGATAAAACTGAACCTCAGAAGGACATTTTTGGTTGCCCCAAGGCCCATTATAATTCTGTTATGGCTTTAAAAAGACTTTCAGATTCTCTTAGGAAGCAAACTTGGTAGGGGCATGGGAAAGACCTGGGAATCTAAGTGGAAACGTTTTCTGTTAATCATTAAGGTATTCCCAACGGCTGCTTTCACGCAGGTTAGCGACCCCAGACAGAAAAAGCAAAGTCCCTATAAACCACAGTGTAGGACAGAAGAGGCTCTGCAACAACCAGTGTCAGCCCCGGCCACCCAGCCCCCTCTGCACTCCCAGGCCACCACCCGCACCTGTGCCCAGAGAGAAGGGGAGAACCAACCTGGGGACCCGTCCTCAAACTTCTCCTCCTTGTAGTGATCAACAACGATGTCTGTTTCCACAGAGATCAGCTTCTTCTTGTCAAACTCACGAAGGTGGAGCAAGGTCAGCTCATCAAACTGCTCATAGCAGAAGAGAACCTGGGAGGGCCCAAGAACATCCCCATCAGGCTTGGGGAAGACTCCACCCATGACACAGAGGGTCACGGGAGTGAGGGCTGCAGGCAGGGCCCCAAGTCCTAGAATAGTCATGCCGGATGCTGGAGCTTCCTGGGCCTTTGTGCATGAGGCGGTTACCAGAGGGTGGGAGGGGAGCTCTGGCTGTGTCTCAGTAGTAGGAATAGGGACTCTGCTTACAGAGAAATCCCTGTGTCACCTCCCACAGAGGCACACAAACTAGATGGCAGCCTTCAGCCTGCGCCTCTGTGCCCACAGATGATAAATCATGCTGCTTGGCTTTCCCAGATCCTGGGCACGTTCAGCCATTTCCCACTAAGCAGAGAGACCCCCCATCCCTTGCCCACCCTGTGTGCTCAGACCCACCTTGTCCTCCAACCAGGCCCCAGCAGCCTGTAGGAGCTGAGCTTGACTCGCTGCTCACCTACCTCTGTGTTTTTCTGCTTCATGGCCTCATAGTAGGGTGAGTGCTCAGCTAGGTGCCGGTTGGGGGCGCACAGGTAGTAGATGTTGCGGGTGCCAGCCTGCATGCGGCTGGCGTAGTCCATGAGACTGGTCAGCTGCCCGGCAGGCAGTGCTGAGGACTCATATCGCAACAGCTTTGCGATATCCTCCTGGAAAGAGACAAAGGGCAGGTCACCGCTCATTCTGGGTCCTTGCTCGGAAAGCCTCCAGAGTAGCTGGGCACCAACTAGGGAAGCCTACAGCTAAAGGGAGGAGAGGCTCTGCTGGCCTCACCCCTGGCTGGTGGGCCCACCACATTCTGCAGCTAGTGCAGCTCCCACAGAGGCCTGGCTCAGGGATGGACTCCAAAGTGGCTCGACCGCTAGGGGCCACAGTGGACTCCAGCCAGATCTGGAAGGCCTCACATCGAAAGTTCAGAGAACTTCAGAGAGCACCTCCCACCCCAGGTTGCCCAGGGCCTCACAGAGAGGGGCTTTCTGAGCAAGCTGTGCACACCCTAGGAGTAGCCAGACCATGCCCGTGGCAGAAAATGCCCCCCGGACCAGCATCCTCCCTCCATCCCGTCATACCAGGCACGTGGGCATGGGTGTGAAGTCTGTATTTCCCAGCCTCCCTCTAACCAGGTGACTAGTCCAATCAATGGGGTACAAGTAAAAGTGGGGTGTGCAACCTAGAGAATGGGTCCTTAAAGGAGAGGCTTGTCCTCCTTCCTGTCACCTGAAATGCAGTATGACTGCTGGCGGGAGATGCCTGGTGGGGCCTGGATTCCTGAGGCCATCAGCCTCGATATAACCTGAGACATAAACTCTGCCTTCCCCACGCCACTGAATCATGGACAAGCACAGCACAGACAAGCGTTGGGGAAACAGGGAAGAGCCAGGGAGGGTGTGTGTAGGGCTAGACCCAAATGAAAGAGTGACGTGATGGAGATGAAAGGTGGACAGGAGGAGGAAAAACAGAGGTCAAACCGAGGACGTGGAAACCCACATGGTGAGCCACACTCCAAACCAGACGCTGAGCTTGGACTCAGGTGCACGCCGCAGGTCCCCATCGACAAGCACGAATACACTGAGTTAACACCAGTCGAGCCCTAGCTGGGGTGCTCGGATACGCCACTGGCATGTCCTGGGAAGCTCAGGTTTCTGGCCGCTACCAGCTTCCTCCACAGCCCAAGGCAGCCCAGAGAAAGGCCCAGAAACTTAGACCCTACCTTGACCTCCTGTTCGGTAGTAGTCACAATGCCTTCTCTCATGAACAAGCCATAATCTTCAAAAAACTTGGCATATTTCTCAGTGTCTTTTTTACTCTGGTCAACGAAGAATTTTATTAGTCTCTGTTGCAGAACGTCCCGGAGTTTCCTACAGCACAGAAATGCATTTATCATGAACAAGCAACTTCTATGAAATACTAACAGCCAGAGGCTAAGAAAATAAAATTCTGCTCCACTAATAATCATTCTGCACAAATTTTTAAAAATGCAAAAAAGAAAGGAGTGACCCTTGGCAAACACCAGGTAGGAAGACACGCGCCCCCTAGAGGCAGGGATGTGGCCTGACACCCTTTGTGGAGGGCAATAGCCCAGCCTTAACAGTTCCTACTGCAGAGATTACAGCCTGCGAAACACAACCAAGACTTATGCAGCAGAAGTTCACTGTCGCACATAAAAGAGGAAACAATTATGAACAACCTCAGTGTTCAACAGGAGAGAATAGGATGAAAGATACAACAATGCACTGTCATTAAAAATCACATCCTCCCACACTTAATGACACGAAAAAGTACCCGTGTTAGAAGAAAAACCTCTCCCTCTCCTCCCTCCCTTCCCCTCTCTCTAAAACTAAATAAATAAAAATCATTTCAAAAAAAAAAGACTTTCTGCCGGTGGACGCCGCTGAGTGAGCATAGGTGAAGTCCCCTGTCCTGTAGTCGCCATGTGTAAGTCGGAGTCTCCCAACGAGCCGCAGCTGCAGAATCTCTTTAGCGCAGGTCTGAGCTTTGAAACATCTGATGAGAGTCCGAGGAGCCACGGTGAGCAATGGGGACGCTCACAGACTGTGCGGTGCTGAGACCCAAACAGCAAGCGCTCCGGGGGCTCTGGGTTTGTCGTGTAGGCCCCTGTGGAGGAGGTGGATGCAGCCAGGAATGCGAGGCCTCATGAGGCAGGTGGAAGACTTGTGGAACCAGAGAGGGCTGTCTCAAGAGAAGATTCTCAAAGACCGGGTGCCCACTTCACTGTGGGAAAAATTTTTGCCGGTGGTATTAAAGACACCGAAGAGTAGCACCTAAGAGATTATTTCGAACTTATGGGAAAAGTGAAGTGACTGAAATTGTGACTGACCGAGGCGGTGGCAAGAAGGGAGGCTTTGCGTTTGTGACCTTTGATGACCACGACTCCACAGACAGGACTGCCGCTCAGGAACACCGCGCTGTGAGAGGCCACAACTGTGACGTAAGGAAAGTCCCATCTAACCAACAGATGGCTGGCGCTTCATCCAGTTAAAGAGGTCGAAGTGGTTCTGGAAACTTCAGAGGTAGTTGGGAAGGTGGTTTTGGTGGGAGTGACAACTTTGGTTGTGGAGGAAACTTCAGCAGTTGAGGTGGCTTTGGTGGCAGCCATGGTGGTGGTGGATATGGTGGCAGTGGGGATGGCTACCATGGATTTGGTAATGATGGAAGCAATGTGGAAGGTGGCGGAAGCTACAATGATTCTGGTGATTACAGAACCAATCTGCAATTGCGGACCCATGAAAGGAGGAAACTTTGGAGGCAGACGCTCTGGCCCCTGTGGTGGTGGAGGCCAACACTTTGCCAAACCACGAAACCCAGGTGGCTATGGCAGTTCCAGCAGCAGCAGCAGCAGCAGCTGTGGCAGTGGCATGGGTTGTAATTGCTGCCAGGAAACAAAGCTGAGCAGGAGAGGAGAGCCAGAGAAGTGACAGGGAAGCTACAGGTTACTGCAGATTTGTGAACTGAGCCATGCACACTGGTGGCCGGGCTCAGCTGCTACAAAGACATGTTTTAGACAATACTCATGTGAATGGGCAAAAAACTTGAGGACTGCGTTTATGACTGATTGTATAACAGGTTATTTTATTTTTGTGCCGTGGAATAGGTAAAGTATTCCAACGAAGTGTTTTAATGTAGTGGGGTTTTTTTTTTTTTGCATCCACATTGTTGATTGCTAAATGTAATAGTCTGATCATGACGCTGAATAAATGTGTCTTTAAAAAAAAAAGAAAAAAAAGAGAGAGCCCTGGCTGGTGTAGCTTTGGTGGACTGGGCGTCAGCTTGCGAACCGAAAGGTCGCCAGTTCCATTCCCAGTCAGGACACATGTCTGAGTTGCGGGCCAGGTCCCCAGTTAAGGGGTGTGTGAGAGGCAACCATTTGATGTTTCTCTCCCTTTCTTTCTCCCTCCTTCCCCTCTCTCTAAAAATAAAATAAAATCTTCAAAAAAAAAATAAAAAGAAAGAGAAAACAGAAAAATACCCATATGGATAAATTACAGCATATGTGCATACATATGCATGCAAAGCCATACTATGTTCTGTGCATTAGTTTTGCACAATTAGGACCAATACTATACATACGGACCACACACACACACACTCTGTAACTGGATATGCTACACGCACACGACGGTTCAACAAAACTGGGATTCTGTGGAGCAGGGTTATCACTGCAGCATTACATAGTGACCTAAAATGATGAGCAACTTGCAATCCATACATCGAATCACCGCAATGTACACTTTCAATACCTTATAAATAATTCTATATGTCAATTATACCTCCCATAAAATTGCAATTTAAAAATGTTAATAAACAGCCCTGGCTGGTGTGGCTCAGTGGATTTAGCGCCAGCCTGTGAACCAAAAGGTCACCAGTTCGATTCCCAGTCAGGGCACATGCCTGGGTTGCTGGCTAGGTCCCCAGCTGGGAGTGAGCAAGAGGCAACTAATTGATATTTCTCTCCCACATTGATGTTTCTCCTCCTCTCTTTCTCCCTCCCTTCCCCTCTCTCTAAAAATAAATATATAAAATCTTTAACAAATGCTAATAAGCAATTATATTCCATGTAAAGAGTAAAAATAAAGAACCACTATCTTAGTAAAATTAGGGGTATTTTTATTTCCTTCTTAATATTTTGCCTTTCCTTAAAAAAATTCAAATTACCATACGTTTCCTTAATAATCCAGGGTACGGGAGCAGTAACGTTCGACATCCATTTAAACTTTTTCTCTTTCACTCACATCCTCACACTCAGGTTTTCAGCCACAGGGTGGCATGAGACAGGGCAGAGCCAGAACCTGTGGCGGGGGGGTCATGGCAGCTAGGACAGGGCGGAGAGCCCCAGGAGGGTCTCCCCACAGGGTGAGGGTAGGAGGGGGTCAGAGCCCGAGCAGGGTAACAGGTGTCCATGTCAGGGGACGACAGTGGTAAGGGCAGGCCGATCCCCCCTGGAAGGGGGCTGGTCAAAGGGAATGCAGAAAGGATGAGATGCAGCCTTCTCATCATCAAAGGGAGCAAACAGGAGGGGCAAGACTAGCAAGTCCCAGGGGTGCCAGGTAAACCCAGGCACAGAAGCAAGGGTAGACGCAGACGTACACACCATAAATGCACACAGACTCTCACATTCCTCTGCTCTGTCTGCTCAGAGGGCCTGGCAGAGGCGACGGCCCAGCAGCAGTGGCACCCCAGGGCCCAGATCCTGGCTTCTCCATTCAAATGAGCACAGGCTCCTTGGAGGAATGAGCACGTCATTCCAGGGCAGGAACCGACGCAGGCAAAACGAAGGGAGCTTGCAACGCCTCGTGCCAGGAGTGAGGAGGTGCTCCCAGCACGACGGGACGTGGCAAAGGGCACGGGGCAGCCTGAGTGGCTCCCGCTGGCTAAACCGGGGGCTGTTTGGGCATCAGAAAAAATAATGACACTCACAGATAACAACCCACTAAGTAAAATAGGAAATCAGTTCATACAAATAAATTATGGATATTAAAAAACACAAGTAAATGAATACATTGAAAACTTGATGAAGCAACGTGCTCTTCACATAACTGCAAAACGGCACCCGCAATACGACACATTAATTACAAAGGTGAAAAAGAGGACCTGCTCACCGAGAAGGCGGCCACACGCCACCTTCATCAAGTCTCAACGAGTAAAGCACCAGCAATGGGGCAAATCAAAGTCAGGCCCCCTGACAGGAGGCGGTCATTTCGTGCTATTCCTGCATCCGACAACCCCAACCAAGGGGCCGAATCGCCGGCCTGAAATCTCCGGAAGCATCCAGGTGATAAAAGGCAGGAAAAGGGAAAGTCTATGCAACTCGGCCAGCCCGACAGAGGCTGAAGACACAACTGGAGGCACAGGTGACTCTACAATGGACCCTCTTGCTCCAGAGACCACGATGACAGAAGCGGCGGGACAGGAAGGGACCTGAGGGTTAGACGGCGGTGGTGCCACTGGAGGAGAACTACAGGAGGGGGAGAATGTCCATGGTCAGCGGAAATACCCCCAAAGATATTTGGGGAAGATGAGGCATCAGGTGGACGGCTTACTTTCAAAGGATGCGGGTGGAGATGTCCTTCGTATCATGTTTCCGCCTTTTCTCTAAGTTTATGGTTCTTTCAAACGCTTCATTTAAGGCTGACTTTTTTCTTATCACGATGAATCTCAGACTGACTGTCTAGCCCTTGAAATCCACAAGCAGCAACAAAGTGGCCGGACACTCCCTGCCTGCAGCCTTGGGCAGCCAGCTCCGGTGTTGGGGACAGAGCATATGCCTGGGGCTGGAAACCGTGAGCTCAAACACAGGTCCAGTCAGTGACTGCTGTGGCCCCTCTGTGACTCGGTTTCCGCAGCCGTGACAAGGGCACCTAGCAGTTCCCGCCTCAGAGGATTCTGTGGGCTGTACTGGTAGAGTTCTGGGTGAGAGCGAGCGCTCAGGAACAGTAGCTATTACTACAGTCACGAAGGGGACGTGAGAACCGCGGCCACCTCAGCCCACTGGGATTCCAACAGTGACATCTCCAAAGGAGGGTCTGGTCCCAGGCCTGGCCCTTGCCTTCTTCACAGCATCACCGACCTGCCGGCACCAAGGTCAGACATTCTCCTAGCTCTGTGGCTGTCATTTGCCTTGTCCACACCACAGAGAGCCTGCCTGGACTCTCCACAGCTGCGGCCACCCTGGGTTTGGGTGACAGAGGCTGGTAAGGGGGGAACATATCCCAGAGCCATCGTTCTCTGTCCCCAAACAGTTTTTATTAAAACGTGAAGCAAAGCACATGAGATTTGCATGCATTCCCCAGGCACACGACCCCTCAGACACGGCCTCGCTGCAGCTCCTCGGTCTTCTCTCGGCTGCTTCCAGCCACCCTCGCCCTCTCGGTGAGGGGCTCATCTCAGCCAGTGCCCGCTCCCAGCAGCTTACCTGATCAGAGCGCTCTCCTGGAGAAGCTCCCGGCTGAGGTTCAGGGGGATGTCCTCGCTGTCCACCACACCTTAGAGCGACACAAGCATGTCAGAACCCTGGTGGTGCCCGAGACGCCACCTGGCCCTCCCAAAAGGCCACTGGCCTCCCATTCGCTCTACACTGTCCCTCGAAGTCCACATGACATCAGGCCACGTGAGGGTAAGACAGAGGAGGAAGAACAAAGGGCGGAGACTCAGTGAGGCAACACTGCCCAGCCCCTGCCAGTCCTGACGTCCTGGAATCGAAGGAGCCTAGGTCAAGGCGACGCGCTCGGGAGAAGAGTGGGCAAAAGAGGCTGCAAGCCTGTGCCGGGAAGTCCCTAACATTTCAGCATCACTTGGGCACTATGAAATCCGCCTTCTGGGTTTTATGTCCAAAGCCATAAATAAGTCACAGGTATTTTGCACCTTTTTGTGCTATGATGAATACAAAGGTTTAAAAATGAGATTTTGCCCTGGCTGCTGTGGCTCAGTGGATTGACTGCCAGCCTGCAAACCAAAGGGTTACCGGTTCGATTCCCAGTCAGGGCACACGCCTGGGTTGTGGGCCAGGTCCCCAGTAGGGGGGTGCATGAGAGGCAATCACACACTGATGTTTCTCTCTTTTTTCCTTCCTTCCCCTCTCTCTAAAAATAAATAAAATCTTTTAAAAAACCTGAGGTTTTTTATTAAACTATAATCTTACTCAAATGCAAGGCAATTTATAGCTAAATCTAAAACTCATATATCTTTAAACACTAAAATAACTCAATTTAAACCTGTCTATCTGTCCCTTTTCCCCAAATCAACCAGGATGAGTATCTGCAGGTGGTCAGCTTCCTGGGAGGCTCCGTGCGCACACCCAGCTCGCAACTGAGGCTGCTTCCCTTGACCCCACACTCGTGAAATATGAGCTCCTTCTAACCAGTCAGCACCCTGGACACAGTCAGGCAAGGAGCCGCTCCTGCCCCAGGGAGTCAGCCCCATACCTCGAATGAAGCGCAGCCACTTGGGCAGGACATCGGTGGCCTTGGTCTGGATGAGGACCTTGCGGCTGTACAAAGCGACGCTGGAGCCCAGCTCCCGGCTCACATCAAACACGGATGGTTTCTGGGGGCGAGGGCAGGGCAGTCAGCCACACACACGGAGGCGCAACCTGCAGGGCAGCCCTGACGGCGACTCTGTGAACCACCCTTCCCAGCGCCGGCCCCGGCCTGGGAGCTGTCAGGTGGACACGCAGTGATCCAGAAGGGAGAGAGGCCAGGAAACCACCCACGTCTGCCTGCTCACGGCTCCAGCTCCCAGGGAGCTGGCTCCCCACACGCCGGCTCTGAAGCAGGCCTTCTCTAGGCGGCCGCTGCCTTGCCCAAGCCCCTCCTCAAGGAGGACATAAAAGGGAGACTCACACATCCCTGAGAAGAGGACCAAACCTGCCAGGGGTCAGCAAACTACAGCCCATAGACCAAATCTGGAGCGTCACATGGCTTGTGTAGCTTAGAATGGGTTTTTCATTTTTAAATGGTTGGAAAAAAAGCAAATACAGAATATTTCCTGGTATGTGAAAAACACGTGCAACATAAATCCCAGTGGCGACAGTCCCCTGGACCGTGCCTCTGCTGGCTCACTCAGGTGCAGTCTGGGTGCTTTCACGCCAGCGGCAGAGCCGAGGCTGTGCGGAACCTGCAAAGCCCAAGCCAGTCACTATCGGGCCTCCACAGAAACGTCTGCCAAGCCCCGCTCTCGCTCAGTGCTTCGAACCCTGCAGTTCGAACACACGTCACAGCAGGATCATGTTCGAATGGAGGCAGATTCTGGAAGTCCTGGGAGGGCCTGAGATTCTGCGTTACTGACAAGTCTCAGGAGACAGTGGTGCTGCGGGTCTACGGAGGACACTCAGAGATGAGGGTCGAGAACAGCTCTTTCCAAAGTGGACGACAGGTGGGACATTAAGAGGGCTCCCGTCACATGAAGCAGGAGACGCTGGGCCCAACCCCAGGGCAGGTGCCTCCATTGCAGGCTCTGTCAGAGACTTCACTGTGCTGCCGTGAGCCAGGCAGTCTCAGGGACAAAATGAAGTATGGAGAACACACAGCGTATCTGAGCGCTGCAGAACCCACCCCAGCGCAGAGCTTGCGAACGCGCTGCCTGCAGACAGAGGAAGCCGCAGCCTGCTCTAAGGGCCTTCCCTGCAGGCACCCTGGACCAGCACCGTGTTCACAAACGTGCAGGCCCTCACGGCCCAAGGCCTCTGTCCCACCCAAAAGAATACCACGTACAACACTCCCTCACTTCACAACCCTGCGCTCACCGACCCAGAGGCATAGGCTTTCCTTTTACCCTAATGCTGCCCAGTTAATTTGTGGCACGTTTGCGCTGCACAGCCACCACTCAGGAAGCGCTGCTGGTGGTGCAGACACTGCGCCACGGGCGGTGCTCCCCGCTTGGAGCTGCAGACAAGCCGCGTGCAGCCCCAGCATGCTGAGGGTGGCCGGCCAGGCCAGTGCTCACTGTTTCCGGCACGTAGAAGATGCTGCGGATACTGAGAGGGGCGTCTGTCTTGTAGTGCAGAGTGTAGCGGGGCTTGTCGTGGGCCTGCGCGATATAGCGGTAGAACTCCTCGTGCTGCCACTGGCCCACATCCTTGGGGTCCATCATCCAGATGGCCTGAAAATGGAGATTAACAGGGAACATTATGTTTAAGACAGACCCTCACAACGGCCACATGGGGCTGAGCCGGCGGAGCTTGTGGCACCTGGATGCTAGTGAGTACTCCCGCACGATGAGCCGAGGACCAGCCTCCTGGAACAGACAGGTTGGTGGCCTCAGGTGCAAGCCCCTCCATCTGCCTCCAGCCCCACCCACTCCAGCACTGGGGGAAGGGGTGTCCTAGGATGGATGGGTTGGGGGGCCCACAGAGAAACATACACAATGTTGTGAGCACAAGCACCCCCCCCCCAGCACAGTGTGTTCAGAAGGGTCGACCAGGAGGCAGGGTCTGGACGTGCCTGCACGTGGTGAACGGTCCCATCAGTGGATACGTGGAGAAACACACGGTCTAGCCACACAGTGAAATATTACTCAGTCCTAAAAAGGACAACGTAGTGAACTTTGAAAACACTGTGAGAGGCCAGACACGAAAGGCCACATTGTGCCTGATTCCACTTATATATATATCATGTCCAAAACACGCCCTGCCTGGTGTGGCTCAGTGGATTGAGTGCTGGCCTGAGAGCCGAAGAGTCGCCAGTTCGATTCTCTGTCAGGCAGGGCACATGCCTGGGCTGCGGGCCAGGTCCCTAGTTGGGGGCACGCGAGAGGCAACTGATCGATGTATGTCTCACACATTGCTGTTTCTCCCTTCCCTCCCCCATCTCTGAAAGTAAATAAATACAATCTTTAAAAACAAAGGAAAGAAAAAAAGAAATGTCCGGAACAGGTAAATCCAGAGAGACTGAGTGCAGACTGTGGTTGCCAGAGACGGGGCGCAGGGGCCTGGGGAGTGGCTGCTGATGGGTACAGGGGGGCTTCTGGAGGGATGAAGAGGTTCCAGCACTGACTGAGGTGAGGGCTGCACAGCTCTGAACACACAAGGGCCACTGCCCTGCACCCCGTGAAAGAGCAACGTGCGGTGTGCGCATTACAGCTGGTGCACGGGGCGGAGTGTGGCGGGGTGTCTGCCTTGCGGACCTCACCTCTCCACAGAGAACACCTCGTGCTGGGATTTTGGTCACCCAGTCTCTGCCCATCCAGCCCCAAAGTGTACCAACTGGCCCCCATCGCTGCCCTAGCCCTCCAAGCAGCTGAGGGTCTCACCTGCAAGGTATTCATGCGCTTTCCATTAAGGTACAGAGGGAAGCTGACGAAGTTACTGTATTTTGTCACCACGTCTGGAAGAGATAAAAGAAAAACAGTAACTACAGGAGGCTTCTAGAGGTAAGAGCTCTGAAAGCTGCTGCAGGGGTACTCAACAGGCTGGGGAGAACCCATCAGTGCCACAGCTGTGTCACAGGCGGGAAGCCAGGACATGGCAGGGATGCATCCAGGTCCAGGACACTGTGAGACCACGCACCTCCTTGGTAACATAAATACGATTTCACGAGCGAACAGTGAGCTGTGGAAAGCTCTCGGCACCTTCGATTAGCATTTAGTGAGACGCGGACAGAGGAAACTACCACACAGAAGCACCCACTCTGGTTCTCAGTGAAGCCTGCGCTCAAGCTGGCTGGGTGGACGGGCCAGCAACAGCCGACAACTCGGGGGGATGATGAAAGGGCTGTGCGAGACCCCAAGTGACTGAAGATGAAGTGCGGCCCACAGGGAGGAAGACAGAACAGAACCTGGCTCTGCCAACAGGCAGGAGGCTAAGCCTTGCCCCTGGTTCCACATGGAGTCAGCCCAGATTCTGTCCCAGGATGGCCCAGGCAGCCAACCCCAGGAAGCCCCCAACCACTCTGCCCCTGGGTCTCCCGCACACTCCCACCCAGACAGAACCTCCTAAAACACACCATCAGGAGGTGCCTTGCTGACCTGGTGCCAGCACCCACATGTCCACAGAGGTCCCGGCTCCCACTCACCTCGAACCCGGGCCTCGCCGGCGAACTCTCTGCAGTCTGACTTGAGATGGATGACGATTTTGGTCCCAGTTCTAACTCCTGAGGCTTCAGCGATTTCAAATACTCCAGAGCTAAGACACACAGGAGAGGGAAAGCCAGTTCCACACACTACTACTGACAAACCCTATACGGCGGGTCCAGCGCCTCTTCCTTGGTTTTCACAAGCAGAGACCAAAACTGACACAGAAAGGAGCCACAGCACCACCTTTTCTGAACCCCGCCGAGAGCCTAGGCCCCGAGCTTTGTCAGGGACAACGGCTGCTGCAGCGTGGGGTGTGGGGCTCTTCTGCTCCCTCAGGACACCACCTCTTGAACTCTATGCTCACCTGAGCGGGCCTGTGCGCGGTGCCAGACACGGAGGACACAGGCCCGGACACCACCTCAACTCCCACGTTAACTTCTCACATTTCCGAGCCTCTGGCAGAGGCCGAGTGTCTCCGTGAGAAGTAAAAGAGGAGACAAACTCCCAACAAAGTCAATACCTCGTTGCTACCTTGGCCCAAGTTTAATCTTAGCACTGTTTTCATGGAATAAAACAGAAATCTTAACTCTGACTGAGACAGATGAGCTGTGCTCTGGCCTAACCTCCTCTCACATGTGTGACTAAAACCACAGCAGCGGGAAAGCAGGATTCAGAAAGAAAGTCTGGGGCCTGCTGAAACAGAGGGTCACATTTGGCTGAGGTTCCACCCTCCTCAAATACAGTCTTGAGATCGCCCTGTAATGTGCACCCAACTTGTAAGAAATGGCCCTAGTGCACACTGGGAAGCAAAGCAAGCACCTTTGAGGGGGACTCCAGAGGCCTGAGCTGGTGGGAAAGCGGGGCCAGGCCAGGGGGTCAAACCTGGAAATTCCAGGGTCAGGAGGAGTCAAGAATGAGCTCCCACAGAACCAAGTCCATGGAGGCCACCCAGAGGACGGGGGCAGCAGGAGCACAGCCAAACCATGACTCGAGGAGCCGCACCTGGGATGGTCCCCACTCCAGGGCACAGTCGTGGAGCCCAGACAGACACCACGGGCCACTGGGAGCAGGAAGGAGGTGGCTCCTCCGAGTGTGAGGTTCAGGCCCCCAGTGAAAGGCCCGGAAGGCCCAGGCTGGCATCTTCTGAGGGTCTAACTTTCCAAATGAAGTGGCAATGCTTTCAGCTCAATCCCACTCTGCACATCAGGTGACACTTAGCTGCAGTGGTTCCAGGGCGGGGGGGGGGGGGGGAGGGGGGGGGGCACTCCCTGACTGTGACTTGGGGGCCCCGCTGTCACTTACCCATCTGAAAGCCACTGGTAACCAGGGCTGCCCGGGTTGGCTGAGCGGGAAAAGACCTCAACTCTGTCGGCCACCATGAAAGCCGAGTAGAAACCCACGCCAAACTGGCCGATGATCTTGCTGCTGGCCTCCGCCTGGGTCTGCAGCGCATCCAGAAAGGCCTGCGGTGGCAAAGACTGGTCAGAGGAGGACACCCCTTCCCCAGAGAGAACTGACGTTTGTGACTCCCTGTATATGTTCCTCCAACAAGGGCTAAGATCACTTTTAATCCCCAGGACAACCACACTGAATAATGACACAGAGCAGTAAAGCGACGTGTCCAAAGACCTCCAGCTGGGCGGCAGAGGGACTGGTTCTGTACTTGATTCGGGTCCTATGACCCTGCCTGTCGGCCACAGGCCCGCGGGGTCACACACTCCGGGCGTGAGGAAGAGCGGTGTGAGTGGCTGCACGCACCCTCCCTGCAGGAAAGAGGAGCGGCAGCTTCTTGGCTAGGGCAGCCCCTGAGTCTCAGCAGGTGAAGGGAGTGTGACACTAATGACTAGGTGTCGTCTGCGTGTCTTAGATTCTAAGCTTCGTGGGGCAACAGTACATACCAAGTACATGCTTTGTGTGGTACCACAGGCACTTCACTGCGGTAACTCACGTTATCAAATTTCCTAAGATTAAAAATCAAATAAAACGAACACACTCACTGGTATGAGCACTGTCCAACAGGACGTTCTGGTATGATATAAATGTTCTATACGGTCTACTATGGTAGCTGCTGACCTCATCTGGCTACTGAGCACTTGAAAGGTGGCTAGTACAACCAAGGAACTGAATTTTAAATTGTATTTAACCTTAAGTTCAATGGCACATGTAGTCAGTGGTTACTGTATCAGATAGCACACCTTGACAGAAATACAGCAATAAATGCAATGGGGGGAGTAAGTTTGATAAAGTTTCTTAAAGTTGGAAATTTCTGTAAATCACTTTGGACCAGTAGTTACAATATTTTCAAGCACTTGGCACAAAGTTGCCATTACTTACCAAAGTAAGCACCACTGAGGCCCCCAAAATGTGGCCTGATTGGTGTGGCTCAGTGTGTTGGGCATTGGCCCGAAAACAGAAAGGTCGCTGGTTCGATTCTAAGGCAGGGCACACGCCTGGGTTGTGGGCCAGGTCCCCATTCGGGGGCGTCTGAGAAGCAACCAATCAACATTTCTCTCCCTCTCTTTCTTCCTCCCTTCCCCTCTCTCTAAAAATAAACAAATAAAATCTCTAAACAGACAAAAAGCATTTGGTCACCAAGGAGAGGCACGAGGGCAGCCGAGGGCCACCAGCCTGTGCCGTGGGGGGGCTGGCACTGGAAGAAAAGCCACCGGAAGAACCCTTGTCCACTAGCACCTATCTCCCTCACAGGCTTCAAGTCGCACCAGCAACCACCCACCCGCAGCAGGCGCTCTGTCCCCACGGAGGGACTGTGAAGAACCATCCTGCCTGCAGACACTGCAGGCCAAATCAGCTCCTGGGAACCGTCTTGCCGGACAGGCAGAGCGTTTATTTCTGCCTGCCCTCTTTGCCTCAAGCCTCTGCAGCTCAAGTGATCACTGAGAAACGACTTGGAGGAAATGGCACATTCCAGGCTCAGACCCACAGGCTTTGAACAAACCTAGGGCTGGTCAATTTCTACCTATCTGTGAAGTACTTATTTCAGCCTTTTCATCTATAAAATAATAGAAACTTGCTCAGATGTCCCCGATGGTACAGCGAAACCATGTCACATGGTGTTTCCACAGCACCAACACAGGGCACTCACACAAGAGAACTTTCCTACTGAAGCTGGCGTTCAGAGCATGCCGGGACCTACCCTGTCCGGTGGAAGCTGCCTCTCAAGGAGAGGAAGAAAGGAGCACTGGGGGGTGGGGGGGGCGCTTACCTTTGACCCCGACCTGGCAATTGTTCCCAGGTTGGACACCAACTCTTCTTGTGTCATCCCGATGCCAGTGTCCTAAGGAGAGAAACATACTAAGTGACAAATTGCTGGCACCTGGGGAGGTGGGATGAGGTGTGCGGGCAGCCCTGGGCATCAATTGCGCTTGCCGGCAGGGCCCAGCAAAGTAATGCCACAGAGTCACCCGAACAGACAGATTCTAGTCTAACAGTCCTACCTACCGAGAAAGCCTCTCTAGAGATTAGATTATGTAGATCAGAGACAGAAAACCAACTAAAAAATAGAGCTGTACAGAGTGTCCCTTGATTTTTGACACAGGTTCCAAGATAATTTGAAGGAGGAATGAAGAACAGATGCTGCTGAGACACTGGGTAGCCGCGAAAAATAAATACCAGCCCTGACCTTACACTGTGCCCAACACTGATCGCAGACCCGAATGTAAGAGCTAAGACTACAGCACTGCCGGAAGAAAATACAGGAGAAGGTCTTTACAACTTTGGGATAGGCAGAGATTTCTTACTTAAGTCACTAAAAGCATAAAGTATAAAAGAAAAAAGTGATAAACTAGACTTCATTAAAATTAAAAATAGATACTTTTCAAAAGCCACCCCTAAGAAAATAAAAAGGCAAGCCACACACTAGGAGAAGGTATCTACAAAGTGTATCACTGATGCAGAATTTTTATTAAGAATACATAAAGAACTCCTACAATTCAATAAAGACAAACAACCTGATTAAAAACGAGCAAAAAATGTGAGGAGACACTTCACAGAAGATATACAAATGACAAACACATGAAAAAATGCTCCACAGCACCAATCATTAAGGAAATACAAATTAAAACCCACAATGACACCCCCACTAGAATGGCTAAAATTAAAAGACCGACAATAACAAGTGTGAGCAGGGATGTAAAGCAACTGGAATTCTCAAACGCTGCTATTAGGAACACAAAATTGAACACCCAATTTGGAAAAGTTTGGAAGTTTCTTACAAAGTTAGACAGGCACTCACCTCCCGACCCAACAACCCCACTCCTAGGTATTTACCCAAGAGAAATGAAAACACGTCCACACAAAAACTTAAACTCAAATGTTCACTTTATTCCTAACGTCCTCAAACTACGCTCGTCAGCTGGTGAGTGGACAAACTGTGGCCGGCATCCATCCAGCGACCAAAGGAACAAGCTGCCGATGCATGCGACAACACAGGTGAGCCTCAAAAGCACTCTGCTTGCTGAAAGAGATCGGCCTCAAAAGACCACCAACCTTGCAACTCTATTTCTATGAAATCCTAGAAAACACAACAGCACGGTGACAGAAAGCAGACCGGTGGTTGCTAGGGGCAAGGAAGAGGGAAGGGAATTCGGGGCTGACGACATCACGATGGTATGGGTGACCACACAAAAGTATACACTAGTCAAAAAATCAATTAATTGTGCACTTGAACTCGGTGAATTTTATCATATGTAAATCATATCTCAATAAAGTGTATTAAAATGCAAAGCAAAGCACACACATACACAGACTAGAGAAAATAACTGAGGAAGAGAGAACAAGAGATGCCCGACAGCAAAATCCTGAGCAGGTAAATCAGCGTCCTTGGCGGAGGCAGGAAGCCCAATGAAAGGCGCCTACGCAGAGCCCAGCTGCCACCCCCGCAGACGCACACTCCCCAACTCTATCCACGGCCCTGGGGCGAGAGACCCTGAGGCAGCTACCTCAGGAACATAATGTCCCCTTCAGGGCCACTGCCTGATGAATCTCCTTTGCCAATGTAATTTTTTGATCTTAAAATTTACAAAAGGTTACAATAGCAACCAAAAGTATTGCTTCTTATAAAGCAGGACTATTAATCCAAATAACAGGCTAAGATGAAAAATAGTACTACAGAATATTTAATCATGGGGAAATATGCATTACAAATGGACAAGTACAGTTAAAAATATGAGGAATACTCAATAAAAATATTTTAAAAATGAAACCTATATAATTTTATTAGCTAATGTAACCCCAATAAATTCAATAAAAATATTTTTAAACTATGAAGAGTACCTTAAAAATAATAGTTTAAAAATGTTTTAAAAAGTACGTTTAGATATGTAAATAAATGCAAACACCAAAAACCTAAAAAGATACTAAAATGTTAGCAGTAGTTATCTTTGAATAAGGCAGTGATTTTAAATTTTCTTCTTTTCTACTTATTTGTGTTTTCCAAATTTTCTATATTAAAACAAGTCTTATTATAACTGCAAAGATGGCTGGCACAATGCTTGAGGCCTGGAGACATAACAGAAAGGCAGGCCCGCTCCGATAGCCCAGCGTGGGAAGAGGGCCGCTGTCCGGTCGCTTCCGTGACTGGTGCGGGCGGCGACTGGCGCACAGGAGGCGTGCCACTCGTCAGGACACAAGGATGAGGTACCTGGATTGTGAGGGTGCCTTTCTCAGTGTCAGTCTGCAAGTGAATCTCCATTTCTGGCAGCGTTTGGCCTTCCGACACCAGCTTGTGACGCATTTTTTCCAAGGCATCACTAGCATTGGAGATCAGCTCCCGTATAAACACCTACGGGAACGAAGACAGATGCGAACCCTGCGGGATCTGTTTGGTTAGCAGCATTTGCAGCAACTTCTGAAAGGCGGGGGAGAAGTGCCACAGCAAAGTCAGTGTTTTAACCATAAAGACTTTCCCCTTTACTCAAAGGCAGTTTCTCCAGGGAAGGTCACAAAATGGTTAAAGGCAACCACTTCTCCTTGACAGACACAGCTTCAGGTAGTAAGCTCTACTGTTCCTTCCCGAAAATCGAGCCCGAAGTTAGGTATCAATCTGTTAACTAAAAGTCTAAGAAGAACCCTCTGAGAAACCACTTCTTTCCCATCTCTTGCCCAGGGATGACAAAATATTTCCCAAATACCTTTCTCCTACTCACTGAAGAAAGACCCTCTGGCTTCATTTAATGTGGGATCAAAAAAAAATCCAGACCTACCATGTTCAGGACAAAAAGGGCCACATTGTCTGAAAAGCACTTTACCTCAAACAGACCTTCCACACACGGTGAGACCAGCACACAGGTTGAGGGGGGAGGAAGTGGTCTGAGGTGATCAAGTACCCCCCAGAAAACAGATGCTGGACGTCACAAAGATATGTGAATATAATATTTAACAGCTCAAGACCTGGGAATATTTCCTGAAAAGTCCCTTTAAACTTTGGAACCTGGTACTTTACCCTTCTACATTCTTCTTTGCAATCTAGTAATAATGAGCACGGAAATGGTGGCTTATTTGTTCTCTAATTTCTTCACGGTCTGTCATCCCTAGATGAGTTTTAGTCTCCTCCACGCTCTTCTCTACAGAGGTCCAGGGGATCTTTTTCCTCCAGCCCGACCACCCCCACTAACCTGAGGGTGGTCCACCAGTTGACAGGGGAAGGGCTCCCTCGTGAATATATGGGGGACTTTTAAATTATCAGCAAAATTCATTAATTTCCACAATCAATCTGGCCTGAAGAATCACCTGGATATATGCACCCAGACAGATCTTGGTAAAAATACTCTCGCCGGTAGCTACGATCAGGACCTGTCCAACTTTAACGCATTTTCACAGTTAATATACTATCTGGCATTTCCCTAGAAGAGTATAAAGACAGTTCTGCCAAAGAAACCTTCCTAGTGATGGGGGTGATCAAAAGGTGCCGCACCTCTTTTTCTGAGTACAATGATCGGGCGACAATGTCCAGAAGCTTCTTTGTCTCGGCCTGGAACTCATGTTTGGAAACAGAACCTAGTAACGAATCACAGATACAACCAATAAGGTTTCATTTCTACTTCCATGGAAGAACATGCTATGTAACATTCGAAAGAATGTTTAAGGTAATGAGTTTTAAACATTTTGCCAAAGAGTAAACTAAAAAGAAAGAAAGCAACTCTCTGGGACTCTGAGGCGGGAGGTCCCCAGGGCAGAATGGATCCAGTGGTTCCTCCTCTCTCTCCCCGCAGAAAAGAGCAAAGGGGAGCCCAGCGCTCACCTGCCTCCCACCACCGAGGCCTGCACACCTGGGGTCTGGGCTACCTCAAGGGACTACAGAGGCCAGCACTTTCCAAAGTGTCCAGTCATGAGAATCGGGCCAGCTCCAACAACCAGACACTGGATTTTATTCTTCAAAACAGTGGTTTCCAAATTAATTACTTAGAAAGCAAAATAACAAGAAAACCTCACTCTCTTCTTAACCTAAACATCAAGGATTCTACTGTCTCATTTGAAAGCCAGATACGGTCCCACTTTGGGACTGGCTCTGGAGACTGCTTCTCTACATTTCTTAGGAAGGAAAAGACAACTGTAGCATGTGGTCCTGCATCGGCAGGGCCTATACTGAGTTTCCTTCCTGCTTCCATGATTATTATTAGCAGATGTGCCATGAATCACGACTCAGAAGGTGCCCCACCGCAAACCCACGGGTGACCACCAGAGGGGGCAAGACACACCAGAATGAAAGCCTGAAGTTCCTAGGGACAACACAATTCCTCGTTTTTGGACACTCTCCAGCCAAGACCTTCCTGCATCTGCAGCGAGTGGCGGCTCCAGCAGTCATTATTACCTCTGCCTCAAAAACCTCCCCTCAGCAGCCGGCCAGGAGCTGAGCCTTCCCATACCCCAACTCAGCTAACCCCAGTACCCTGCACAATCTCTGTGCTGCTGATGATGGAATGGAGGGGCTCCTCCTTCGGGTCCTCAGCAGCTTGTGAGCTGAACGGACGTCCGGTGTGGAAGCTCAAAGCCAGGTTTCGCCTGGGGCAACTGGACTGGACTGGCGTCCTCCAAGGACACAGAGCTGGTTTTCCTAAAGACAAACATGCACAAAGGAGAGTTAAACAGCCTTCAGGAACAGATGCCCTGATGTGTTCATGAACATGTTTGTTAGCAGACCCTCACACATGTCCAATGCCAGTAAGTATCAGGACTCGGGCAGTCCCGGAGGCAGGCAGGGGCCATTTGGCACCACTTCCCACATAAGTCCCACGGTGAGATCTTGTATAAACCCCCCAAAAATACCCCTCATGCCTCAGTGCTCACAGCCCTCACAGGAGTCTGCAAAAATGACAAGCCAGCTTTCCTTACTTTGTAACTGCAATGAAAAACTGGAGAAGACATGTCCCTCTAAAAGGAATCCAAACTTATAAGTGTTTAATTTTCGAAACAGTCTCGTCTTCTAAACAATCTTTGTTGATTCCTTTATATTTCTTTTTGTCTGAAACTGTCCGTATTTTAAGATTAGTATATTTAAAAACTGAAAAGCAGTAAGGGATCGCTTCTACCCGTAGCCAGGAAGGGGCCTCACGCTGTCTCATGCTCAGCACAGGGGACCCAGAACTACTGCCCGGAAGATGGAAAAACCGTCATTTGACACGGCTATCCCCGGCCTGGCTGGCAGACGGACCTTCTGCCTTCAGATGCTATAAACACATGCAGACACCTTCACTGTACCTGGCAGGAGTCAATCCTTACTAGCAGCCCCTCAAGACAGTGCCACTGACTCCAGGGCCACCAGCCTGGGGACTGGCATCAGTCAGTCTGTGCTTCACGGCCAGACACGCAAGACCCTCTGTGTGAAAGTCTGGACCGAACCGAACTGCGCCTGACTGTGTGCACATACATGTGGGAGGGACAGAAAGGAGTGATTCAGAATGTCTAGAAATGACCTGAAAATCAACATATCAACTTGACTTTTCTCTCAACTTATTCCTGGGTTTATAAATAACATGGCTTCAGCATTTACCTCTATGCAGAATACCTTAAAAACATTTTATAACTCAAAAAATACTCAATTTCTAAACAGTCTAAATATTTAATTACCTGTGCCTTACTGCAGTGTTCACTTTACCCATGTAGCTAAAAAAAAATCCTGGGCTACTTCTTTATTCTGGAATTAAATATTTGCTTAGAGAGCTGAATGAACCAGGGGTTGCCCTGGTCTGTGCCAGGCCAGGGGTACTGAAGTCCCTGAGCTCCCAGCCAGCCCCCAGCCCCAGGCAGAGACCACAGGCGAGCTTGTCCCACCAGGGACAGCACTCACGGACACATCTGGAGACATAAGCAGGTTTCCCACCAAAGGCGGGGAAGTCTAACCCAAGTTCCCTCAGGACAGGATCTGGATCTGAATCCTACGTGAAACACTGACTCCAAGCGGACAGACAGCAGTGTAACCATCGGAGCCACTAAAATAAGGAGGCGAAGGAGGTCCTCCATGAGAGACGAGTAGAAAGCTCAGCAACCACAGACGGGGGGGGGGGGGGGGGGGGGGGGCAGGGGGGGGGACGCTTGACCATGTTGCCGTGTGAGCAGCCTCCACAAACACTGAAAACATTTTAGATACTCTTTCATCTAATATTCCTCTTACACATTCCACCTGGCAACCACTCCCTTCTACCTGGCCCCAGGGAAGGACAGGTGCAGTCTTTCAGAGTCTTCCTCCAGCAATGAGATGCAGGTGGCACTTACCATGGTCCCCGCCCCATCTCCAGCTTGACAGTCCAGTCCCTTGTCCCTGCCTACCTTTGAGCTGGTCTCCTGCAACAATGTTTTCTACAGTCCATTCTTTACATTTGTAAGCATTTGTCTTCTGACACCAACGCCAACTTATTTCCCCAGTTTTGGAGAATTTATCCCTGAATGCAATCTCGTCAACTCTAAATGCTTCGGGCTGGTATTCCAGGTCCTCCAGCAAACCAACAAAATCCTACCCTCTGCTGAAATCCACAGCCCAGTCTGCTGACATCCTTCATGCCCTCGTGCCTGACCTGTAAGGTCACCAACACTGGGCATCTCTGCCCTTCTCTCCCCACACCATCAAGCTTGGTCTTGGCACATAGTGAGCACCTCAGAAGTTCCTATTCGCACCCACCCCCAAAACATTAGATAACATACCACACCCTCAAAAAGCAATGCTGGTTTTCCTCACTGGTGATTTTTATTTGAAGTATTCTGGATCCACTCCATTTGCATAAAAGCCGAATTTACTGAATTGATCATTTATCCTCACTTCCTGTCCCACCTCACTCTGCTAACAGTCCTTTCCTTGACATGACTTTTGGTCCTCAGAAAAGAAGAGGCTGAACTCCCCCATCACGTCTCAGCTAAAACCATCCCTACCCCAAAGGAAACCAGAAATCATAGAAAATCAAAACATTCAAAGACTAATGGCTTAGAATTTTGAGACCCCCATAAAGTCACCTCCAGGTCGGTGTGGTAGCAGGGGGAGAGGGAATAGCTGTTTATATCTGGCATACTTTCAAAAAATTTCCAGTCTTGTGTGTATAAATACTTTAGTCAAGAACACATCTCAGGCCCTGGCCGCGTGGCTCAGTTGGCTGGAGCGGCGCTGCGTGCACTGACAGGTTGCCAGTTTAACTCCTGGTCTTAGCACATGCCTAGGTTGAGGGATCGATCCCTGTTTGTGGTGCGCACGAAAGGCAGCCAATTGATGTTTCTCTCTCTCTAAAATAAACGGAAACATGTCCTCAAGTGAGGATTAAAAAAAATAACAAGAAAAGACATCTCAGAGATAATTCCAAATCAGTACAGAAAGCTGCTTATTTTTTTTAACAAGCATAAAATATTCTATGATGGGTAAGTGTTCAACTAGTGCTCACCTGATCAGTGTTTAAACTATTTCCAGTCTTGTGCTATTGAAAATAATGCTCCCAAGTGCTAAAGAGTTACCTGCTACATGCTACTCTTCATGGAAGAAAGACAAGGATACAGGAAAATGTCTGTTTCCACTCACCTGTGCAAAAAGGACACAGGAAAGATAAACCACAAACTATAAGGACATGTATTCATTTCCTAGGGCTGCTGTCACCGAGTCCTACAAACTGGGTGGACAAAAACAACAGAAATGTATTCTCTCACAGCTGGTGGTCCAAAAAGCCAAAAACAAGGAGTTGGCAGCGTTGGTTCCTTCTGGAGGCTCTGAGGGAGTTTGTCCACACCTCTCCCCCAAGCGGTGGGAGCGGCCCCAGTCCTTGGTCCTCCTTGCCTGGCAGATGCCTCACTGCAATCCCGGCCTCTGTCACCACACAGCCTTCTCTCCCCTGAGTGCGTGCCCGATGTCCAAATTTACCTCTAATTTAAAAAAAAATTTATTGCTTGATTTTAGAGAGAGAGGAAGGGAGGAAGAGAGGTAAGGAGAGAAAAGAGGGAGGGAAAGAAAGAGAGAAAAACACCAATTTGTTGTCCCACTTACTTATGCATTCCTTGCATGCTCCTTGTACATCGCCCTGACCAGAGACTGAATCCGCACCCTTGGCGTATCGGGACAATGCTCCAACCACGTGAGCTACCTGGCCTGGGCCCAGATTTACCTCTTCTTATAAGGACGCCAGTTACACTGGATTTGGGGCTCACTCTAACACGATGTAATGTCATCTTAACTTACTACATCTGCAAAGGTCCTATTTCCAAACAAGGTTCCGAGAGTTAGGACTTGGACACCCCTTTCTGGGACACACAATTCAAACCATCAGAAACTGATTGCCTACAGGGGTGTGTGTGTGTGTTAGTTTCCTGGGGCTGCCAGGAAAAGGAACACAGATTGGGCAGCTGAAACAACAGAAACTTATCATCTCCCAGTTCCGCAGCCTGTTAGCCCGAAGTCAAAGAGTCGGCAGAACTGGCTCCTTCTGAGGCTCTGAAGGAGAATCTGTCTGTTCCAGGTGCTCCTCCTGCGCCTGCGGCTCCAGGCGCTCCTTGGTTTGTGGATGGTCATCTTCTCCCTGCGTCTTCACATCGTTTTTCCTGTTTGTGTCTGTCTGTCCAAATTTCTCCCTCTTTTTTAAAGGTTTATTTTATTCTCGTTCAAGAGAGAGGGGAAGGAAGAGGGAGAAACATCGACACCAGAGAGAGACATCTATCGGCTGCCTCCTGCACACGCCCCAACCAGGGATCAAGCCCGCAACCGGGGCATGTGCCCTGACCTGGAATCAAACCAGCAACCTTTCAGTTATGGGACGACACTCCAACCAACTGAGCCACACCGGCCAGGGCCAAATGTCCCTCTTTTATAAGGACACAGCCACACTGGATTAAGACCCACCTCAATGACCTCATCTCAACTTGATTATATGCAAAGACCCTATTTCCAAATAAGGTCACAGTCACAGGTGCTGGGGGGCTACACAATAAAAGGGGAAGAATAAGGGGCTGGGAACAGGGTAGCAGAGCTCAGGGGAATGTGACATTTCTGAGAATACCTCTTTGAGGATATATGACTATTAGAACCATGGCAGTATTTCATACACCCAAAAGTAAATAATTAAGAGCAACTGGGGCTGTGGGGAAGAACAATGAAACACAACAGTAGCAAATGTTCAAAGCTATATCAAAAACAACCTACTAACACTGGAAGACAAGAATTAACCTCAGGAGCTTCAGAACACGGCACTCTGACTGTATACTGTAAAGCTAACCTCCAAAGGGACTGCATACATTTATTGTATCAAAACTGTTAGCAATCCTGAAACTGCTTTAGCACGTACTAAGGTCAGGCTAGTAAGTTCAAGGAGGACCTTGGGTCAGGAAAGAAGAGTAACAAATACGGAGAGAGGCGGGCAGGAGGACCCTGTGGCGCTACACTGAAACTGGAGGGCCTCAGTATAAACTCGTGATTTTTTCAGATACACAGAGGTCTGATGTAGAAACAAATATTGAGGTGTGTCTGTGTGCATGAGTACACATACGTGTATTTCCTAGCTTTCTCCACTGACAGGCCAAGAGGCAACAATACCCCCGCAGCAATCGGCACACCTGGCTCCAGGGAGAGCGACCCTCCAGGAACTGCCCAATTGAATGTCCCATTTCTCGGGAAGCACCGATCTTAAAGAGAGAAACAGTAGTTCACCATGGAGAAAGTTGCGAATCCCCCTAAGTGACCACAATCACCATCATCAGGCACGAGATGAGTCAACACCCTTCACCTCCTAGTGCGGCGAGACGGCAAGGCCTCCCCCCTGCTGTGTGCCTGCCGAATGCATCTCAATCTAATCATAAAAAACATCAGACAAACCCAAACTGAGGGGCCTCCTATAAGATAACTGGCCAAAGGCAGCAAGGTCCTGAAACACAAAGACTGAGGAACCAACACAGACCGGAGAAGACGGGAGAAACGCAACGACAGGATCCTGCACCAGAAAAAGGTCATCAATGGGAATACCAGCTAAATTAAAACAAGGTCGGCAGATAACTCAACAGTACTGTGCCAGTGCTATCTCAGTTGTCCGCAGCTGTCTGATGGTTACATAAGACACTCATGTTAGGGGAACCCAGGTGAAGGGAGAGGAAATCCTGATTACTAGTTTTGTAACATCTCTGTGAAGTATGAGATTATTTCAAAATAACAGAGTGCTTTAAAAATGTTCTTGTACGTGTGTCATTTCATTTACGCATGACTTTACGTCCTAGTACACAACGAGAAGGAACTGACCAGGTCCAAGGTTATGTCCAGTTTGAATTATGGTCAATGCTGTCAAGTCACCCTCCAGAGAGGCTGTCGGTTTACCTTCCCACCAGCAACACGTGAGAGTATGTATCACCCCAAACACCTGCCAGCAGTATTATGAAACTTTTGGATCTTTGCCTATCGGGTAAAAATTTCACTGTAGTTTTCATTCACATTTCTCTTACTGTAAGCAACACTGAACGTCTATCCACATTTTTAAATATTTTCTATTTTCTTTTTTGTTAATGAACTTTTCATATCTTCTGATAATTTTCTACCCCATTTTCCATCCTTTTTCTTATTGATTTGTAAGATCTCTTTACATATTAAGGAAATTAGTCTTGTTTCTAAAGGCCTTCATTACTCCAAGATTAAACAATTTTCCCATGTTTTATATTTCCTGTATCTTTTGGTTTTTTGTGACTCAAAATACTTTTAAAAAGATTTAACATAAGCCCTCACAGTTTTAAAAGGGGAAAAAACAAGCAATATATATTTCCAACCAGGAATTTAAGCCTTTTCAACATAATTCTAAGATTACATTAGTCAAGAGCACTATTTAGAGCAGGTCTGATTTCAGGTTAACTTAACTATCTGCAATGACTTCAAGAATAACCCAATAATGCAATAAATCTGCCCGAACCAGAGACAAACACACGCTGCACAGTATCTGTCTCCGTGTTTCCTCTACACCCTCTGGGAAAACCACAAACCTCACGTCAGGCTACAGTGTCACAATGCTAATCTACTTGGTGGTTTGGGGTTGCATGAAATGGGAAGCGCCAATAATGTGAATCTCGGAGAGCATCCACACAGACGCAGACATCTGTCAGTGCTCACGCTCGTTCCTCGACTCGCAACCACATCCCGCCTTTCCACCCGGGCTGCGCCAGGCCCCGGCGTGGGCCCTCTCCCATCCAGCCCCCGCCCCCTCAGTTCACAACGATCCCTCCCTGCTACGAATTCAGAGCACTTATTTTCTGAGCTGCTTACGGAAAACTTCTGCCCTATACGCCAGCTTGTGGCATTTCTTCTACTATTAACTTTTTGTGATTGTATAACTTATGTCACCAAATTAACAAGCTTATATTTCTTAATATCAAATTTTTTCAAAGCAAGAACATCCACATTTCTTGGGATGCCAAAGAATCTAGTGGAGAAGCAGCGCTTCCTGCGGTCACGTAACTTTATCATTAGGCTCAAGCAGAGCATTTGGTCAGCCAACAGATGGCGTTAGCAGTCCTGCAAGACCATTTGTAACTAGTTAGCAGCAATTAAAAATGTAACTGCCTACAGGAACCAACAAGCAAGGCAAATGAATCAAAACACAATGGGTATTTCTTTTGCTTAAAAAATCACCCATCTTTCCCACCTATCAGCCACAGTCCTCACCACGGTGCTGTTTCATAACTGCACCTTAAATTACGCACCTATAGGTACAGACACGCAGCATTTTAAGTTGTGACAAACACACTGATTATTTTTCTGGAATTAAATACCACAATCAGACAATCTCCCAGTTTACCAAGTATGATATAAATAAGAACTATTTCATTTTTTTTGTTTTAACTCCACTACACAGAGGGGCTACTTCCCATATGGCTCAGGTGTAACCTACCAAAGAAACTTCCTGCGGGTAACGCCCACGAACCTTGGAACAACAGAAAGACCACCTGAAAGCTCTAGAGAGCCAACAACAGCAGGCAGATGCTGGAGGAGAGTCGACCGGGAAGAAGGAAACAGCACAGAACGAAGGCAGGTTCAATGAAGGGCAGCTAAAACTACAAGAGCAAATGTACACAATCTGCATTTTTTCTGGCCTAAAGAACCAGAGGACAGATTGGGGTAATAACAGAAGCTGAAAAGTGAGGGGGGAACCCAGGAAGGAGAGGGTCAAAGAAAGGGTGCCTCAAGTTCTGTGAATAAATTCTTCTAAGCCTCTGGCTGACTGCCCGAGTCTACAAGTGTGGGGCAAACTGCAAGCGGCACAAAGGTTGGAGAACTGAACTGCTGCCTAAGAGAACGTGTTTGCAGTTGGGGTCCAACCAGGTTAATGACCCACTTAAAAACAACTCTTCATAGGAACATAACAAAATCCAGACACTCCGTAAAGTAACATCCACATTGTCCAGGATGCAATAAAAAGTTATTTGATCCCTGACCGGTGTGCCTCAGTCGGCTGGGCGCAGTCCTGCAAAGTGAAAGGTCGCGGTTCAATTCCTAGTCGGGGCACCTGCCTACATCGCAGGCCAGGTCCCCGGTTAGGGGCCTGCGAGAGGAAACAGGTCAATGTTTCTCTCTCACAAGATGTTTCTCTCCTGCTCCTTCTCCCTCCCTTCCCCTCTGTCTAAAAATAAATAAGTAAAATATTTTTAAAAATAAAATAAAATAAAAAGCTGGACAGGCTCAGTTGGTTAGACTATTGTCCCAATACACCAGGTGAGGGAGTTGTCCCAATACACCAAGTTGCGGGTTTGAACCCCGCTCACGGCACATAAAAGAATCAGCCAATGAATGCGTAAATAAGTGGAACAACAAAAATCAGTGTTGATTTATCTCCCTCCCTCTCTCCCCCTAAAATCAAAAAATAGAAATGAAGTTAAGGCTGAACACTGCATTCACCAGAGTAACCACTTAAAAATGATGTAAAGAGGTGAAGCTAAAAAAGCATTAAACTCACATGGAATTCTAAAAAAATTTACTTGATCCAAAAGAAGGCAACAAAGAATGAAGGGGAAAAATGAGAAGAAACAAATAAAACAGTAGATAAACCCAACTATATCAATAATTACATTTTATGTTAATGGACTAATTGCCAATTGTAAGACAAAGATTGTCAGAATTGATAAAGTGAGACCTAATTACTATATTTTGCCATGTATAATGTGCCTCTGTGTATAATGTGCACCCATATTTTTGACCCAAACTTTCAGGGAAAAAAATTTTCATTTTAATTTTTTAATTCAATTTTTTATATATAAAACTATCATTTTCCAGGGTATTACTTTGTATACAGATACTGTTATTACTTTCTAGAAGTACACTTTTAATGCATAAGTATAAATTAAAGAATTAAAAACATTTATGTAGATACAGAATTGTTACTACCCATGTATAATGTGCATCCTTATTTTTCCCTAAAAAACTTGGGCAAAAAAGTAGGCATTATACATAGCACAATACGGTATATCGTGTCTAAAACACAATTACTTTAAATGTAAAAACTCCGAAAGTAAAGAGATAGAAAAGACGTATCATGCAAAAAGCAAGCATAGCAAGGCTGGAGTGACTATAGTAATATCAGACAAAACAGACTTCAAAGTTAAAAGTATTACCAGAAAAAAAAAGTATTTCAGAATAAAGAAAGAGCCCTGGCTGGTGTGGCTCAATGGATTGAGTGCTGGCCTGAGAATAAAAGGGTCGCCAGTTTGATTCCCAGTCAGGGCACACACCAGGGTTGTGGGCCAGGTCCCCACTAGGGGGCGCATCAGTGGCAACCACCACTGATGTTTCTCTCCCTCTCTCCTTCCCTTCTCCTCTCTCTAAAAATAATTAAATAAAATCTTTTTTTAAAAATCACAATAAAAAAAGATACAATTCATCAGGAACACTAAATCACAACCATATGTGCCTAATAAAAGAGCTTCAAAATATATGAAGTTAAAATTGAAGGAATTAAAGAGAAGAAAAAAACAATTCCACAATCACAGTTGGAGATTTTAATATCCCTCTCTCGGCAATTAATAGAACTAGACCAAAAAAATAAAATAAATCAAGACACAGATCATCTGAACTACTGTATGAAACACTTTGACTTAATGGATATTTATAGAATATCCCCAACAACTGCAAAATACATTTTTTGAAAAAAATACATTTTTTCAAGTGCACATGTTACATCCACTACAAAGGACCATAAAGCGGGCCACGAGTCTCAATAAATTTAGGAGGACTGAACCATACTGAGTAAGCTTTCTGGATACAACAGAATTTTGTTAGAATTGATAATAATAAAACATCTACAAAACCCTCAAGTATCTGGAAATAAACGTACTGCAAATAATCCATGGGGCAAAGAAGAAATCACAAGGGAAATTAGATAATATATTTCACACTAAATGATAATGAAAATACAATATATGAAAAGTTGTGAAATATACCTAGAGAAGCATGCAGCAGGACACTTACAGCTTTAAATGCTTATGTTGGAAAGGAAGCCTAAAAATCAACCAGCTATGGTTTCACCTCAGAAAAAAGAAGCACAGAGTTGCCCTGACTGGGTAGTTCAGTTGGTTAAAGCACTGTCCCCATACACCAAGACTGTGGGTTCAATCCCCAGTCAGAGCACATACAAGAAGTAACAAATGAATGGATGAATGGGTAGAACAAGTCAATGTTTCTCTCTCTCTCTCCAAAATCAATTATAAAAAAAAAAAAAAAAGGCACAAAGTCTACCCAAAGAAAGTAGACCCAAGAAAGTAGAAGGGAGGACATAACAAAGAACAGAAATCATTGAAACAGAAAATGGATAATGGGAAAATTAACAAAATCAAAGTTGATTCTTGAAAAAGATCATCAAAACTGGTAAGTCCTAACTAGACTGATGAAGAAAAATGAGAATACCAGTTACCAACATCAGAAATGAGGGTGGGGCTCTCATTACAAATTCCAAAGACATTAGAAGGATGATAAGCAAACGTTATGAACACATGTATGTCAAGAAAGTTGACGATCTAGATGAACTATGGACAGATTTCTTGGAAAAAAAAATCTACCCAGAGTGACAGAAGATGAAACAGAAATTCTGAATTGCTTTATATCTAATAAAGAAATTCAATGTTTTCAAAAATATCTCCACAAATAAAATCCAAGGCCCAGAATCTATACTAGTGAATTCTATGAAACATGCAAGGAAGAAATAACACCAATCTTAAACACTTTCACAAAACAGATAAAGGGGTAATATTTCCCTACAAGTTTTATAAGGACAGCACACTCCTAAATCAAACCCTGACAGAGACATCACACACACACAATGTAATAATAGACCAATATCCCTCATAAACACAGCCATGGAGGTTCTGAATACAGTATCAGCAAGTCAAATCCAGCAATATGTAAAAATGATACTGTATCAAGACCAATCCAACTTTACCCTAGGGATGCAAGGCTGGTTTACCACTAGACAATCAATCAACATAATTAACCCTACTATACAAAAATAGATAGATAGATAGATAGATAGATAGATAGACAGACAGACAAACAATTAACAGCAAAAGAAATGGCACCAATGGGCTCACACGAAGGCACAAGCGAGCGCGCGGAGCAACAGCCAACTGCAGGGGCAGGCCCATCTGCAGGAGGAAGGAGCTGGTGCTGTACTCCCAGAGACTGCTGCCACTGTCAAGTGTAGGCCAAGACTCTTCGAACTTTTAATTTTTCAAAAGAAGTAAGAAACTCAAATATTTATGTAAAATCTGACCTTAAATGTTTGCAATTACTTTTTTTTTAAGTGTTTGCACCTTGCTGTGGCTGGGTGGCTCAGTTGGTTAGAGCACCGTCCTGGTAAATCAAGGTTTGCAGGTTCAATCACTACTCAGGGCACACAGAAGCAGCGACCAATGAATGCATAAATAAGTGGAACGACAAAATCAATGTTTCTCGCTCTCTCTCAAATTGGTAAATTAAAAAAAGAAAGAGAAAGAAAGAAAGGAGAAAAGAGGGGAGGGGAGGGGAGGGGAGGGGAGGGGAGGGGAGGGGAGGGGAGGGGAGGGGAGGGGAGGGGAGGGGAGGGGAGGGGAGGGGAGGGGAGGGGAGGGGAGGGGAGGGGAGGGGAGGGGAGGGGAGGGGAGGGGAGGGGAGGGGAGGGGAGGGGAGGGGAGGGGAGGGGAGGGGAGGGGAGGGGAGGGGAGGGGAGGGGAGGGGAGGGGAGGGGAGGGGAGGGGAGGGGAGGGGAGGGGAGGGGAGGGGAGGGGAGGGGAGGGGAGGGGAGGGGAGGGGAGGGGAGGGGAGGAAGAAAGAGGGAGGGGAGGAAGAAAGAGGAAGGGGAGGGGAGGGGAGGAAGGGGGAGAGAACCAGACACCAAGACAAGAGTGAAATAGTGAGCCACAAACTGGGAGAATATATTTGCAACAATTATTAATTATTAATTGCAAATGATTAATTCATTAAATTAGTATCCAAAAAGAACATGTACAAAACAAGAAAAAATCAATCCAGAAGAAAAAATGAGGGCAAAAGACATGAATAGCATTTCATAGACAAGGAAACAAATGTCCAATAACTATGAAAAAGACATGTTCGATTTCATTATTAATCCATTAAAATCACAAGTAAAACATCATTTTATAATTATCACATTGACAAACATTTAAAACATCTGGAAATCCTAAGCATCAGCAAGGATATGGTGCAGTGGGAACTCTTGCAGTCTTGGTGGAATGTAAATGAGGACCTGCCTTAAAAAACAGTCACCCTAAACCCAGCAATTCCACTCTTAGTTACCTAAGCCAGAGAGACGTCTGCATCTGTGAGGCAGGATGCTTGCACAATGAAGTTCACAGCCGCCTCATTTAGAAAAGTCCCGCACTAGAAAAAAACCAATGGCTGGGTCTGGGATGGAGAAGTAAGCTGCAGTATATTCGTACAATGAAGTATCAGAGAACAATGACACGAATAAACTGTACGGATAATACTGTTTCACTCAACTGCACACACAGTTTATGTACTATCTAATGTATATCTTATAATCACACAGACACAAGATGTCATTTAACACTCCCAGGCTTGCAAAGATTAAAAAGTCCCAAGAATACCAAGCTCTGGATGTGCGTGTGGAGCAAGGGGGACTCTCATTATCTGTTGGTGGAGTAAACAGTGATACAACTCTTCTAAGAAATCAATTTTGCATTACTTAGTAAGTTGGAACATACCAAATGAGCCAACAATTCCACTTAGGTATATGTCAGGAATTATAAAGAAATGAAGGCATATTACCACAGCAGAATGAGCAGGGAAAATAATGCACTACACCATTAGCACGGAGAAGACTAAGAAAACATAACGATCCAAGAAAGCAAAGTCCCAGCACAATGCACACAATGGTATTTCAATACAGTCTCTGTGTGGGTACGTACATATATACAGCGTGGGACAGAAGTGGTGAAACCGTTCGTCCCTGTATTATTATTTATTAATTATTGTATTATTTTCTACATGGACTGTGAACTCACCTTTGCCACATTCTGTATGTGCAGTAATAGAAAGAAAAGCAAGGGAATAAAACCCAGCAAATTCAGGTCAGTGGTCACCTCTGGGGGGAGACTGACGGGGATGCATCTGGGAGGAGCACACAGGGCTTGTGGGGGACTGGTCATTTCTATATAAGATAGGTAATGGGTACTCATTTTATGCTTCTTTCTAAAACTGCACATACACATTACATGCATTCCTTTTTAAATTGAAGTGTGGGGGGGCTGCCCTGACTGGTGTGGCTCAGTTGGTTGGGCACTGTCCTGCAAAGCAAAAGGTCGCAGGTTTGATTCCCAGCTGCAGGTTCGTTCTCCAGTCAGGGCATGTTTGAGAGACAACCAATCAGTATTTCTTACTCACACAATTGTTTCTCTCCCTCTTTCTCCTTTCCTTCTGCTCTCTCTTGAAAAAAAAAAAAAAAAGGTAGATGGTAAAGTAAAAGAAAATAAAGCTGGGGGTGGGGGCTGGCCGCCAACTTCAACCTTTCTGAGTCACTTTGAACTTGCAAAAAAGAGAGATGTACACACAGCCTCTCAGAACTTAGCCTGACATAAGTTGAGGAATTCCCTGCAGTGTCCCCTGTTGGGACATAATATGGCTGGGGGGTAGGATCTCCTTACAGCTAACTTGGAATAGTAGGTTAAGTCCAAGTTGTAGCCAGGCCCACAGGTATGAAGTGCAGGCAGCTGCAGGAAGACGGCAGGGCCTGGGAGGCCCCGCACACCTCAATCAATATTCCCTGATCTCAGGCCCCTTTGTATAGGGAAACTATCTGCATGGCGGTGGCAAATGTAGCCCAGCCCAATTCGGAAAACCGGCAGGGAGCACACAGGAACCAAGCCCACGGACAGGTTTTCCCATGGGGAATCAGGCCTGCATTGTACCCAGGCTGCTTTGAGGCTTGCTTTTTGCTAAAACTACCTCACCCTGAATTGAGGCAGCAAGTGTTTACGCATATCTTCAAAGTAACTTCCTAAACTCTGTGCTAAACCTCCCAAGGATGAGTGTAACCTGTTCAACCACTTTTCCCCTTACATTTGCAAATATCCTTTTTCTCTGAAGTAATTAGAAACTTCCTCTCCTTTGTTATCTGTAAAAGGTAATCACCTTCAGTGAACCGGTGCATACTAAATGAGGACCATGCTGATGCAATGTGCCCAGAAAAGCAATAAAAGCCTGTCCAGGCAGGGGTCAGGGCCCTCTCTCCGTCAGAGTGGCCATGCCGTCCCTTTTTCTCCACGGGACTTCTGTAGTCCGTGTGAGTTTGTTCATCAGAGCCACAACACATGGACCCCACTGGCCAGAGTCCGCATCACCTTTGGGCACCGTACTCCAGTTCATACCATAGTTAATCTTCGCCAGCTCAGATAAAGGGAGAGATGGGAACAGAGTTGCACCTTTCAGGAGCAACTTTCAGGCGGTGCTTCTGGCGACCCTGAGGAGGCAGCAGGAAACAGCCAGAGCCCAATGGAAGGCGATTTGGCCAAATCCATCGAGCTTACAAAATGCATATAACCTTTTAATCTGGCAATTTCTTTTAAGGACTTCATTCTATGGATACACCTGAACCAGTACTGGAAACCACCTAAATGTTTGTCTACAGAGGACTAGCACATAAGCCACGATGCCTCTGACAAGCAACTACTACAAAAGAACAAAGAAACTCTATATGCCAATACAGCAAGCTCTCCCAGATCTACTAAATAACTAAGAGAATACAGGAAAATGCATATCCTTGTAGAAGATGTGTCTCTGGTACTATAGACACTGACAGGATACATGGGCAACTGATAATCATGATGCCCTGTGAAGCTGGGGCGGGAATGGAGAGGAGGACTGAAATGACAGAAAGACTTCTCAATGGATAACCAAAGAAATAATTACTCAAAACAATAATTAAACTCTGGAAAAAGTAGCTAGCACGAAAGAGCCTCTTATCATCATCAGTGTCAGGGGTCACATGAAGGCCCACACAGACACACCACATGAGGACCCAGTGTACGGGTCCCCTGGGTGTCAGAAGGACCAGGCTGAGGGTCATCAGTAGAGGATTAGTAAATAAATTATATATATGAGGTCTGTCTGGAAAAATTCCAGCCACTGTTAACATAACGAGAACAGTTTGCACAACAGAGCTGTAACTTAGCAGCCAAGGAGAGTGGACTGGAATATGCATGTGTGAACAATGACAAGTTCACTGTACTAGTCAGTGGGGGCGGTAGACACCGTTGCATGAGCATGTGTACTGTGTGGCCGTCACATTCAAAATGACTGAGTAGAGCAACAAATCTGCATCAAATTTAGGTGGAGGCTGAACATTCCTCCGTGGGAACTATGGGGATGATTCAGAAGGCCACAGCTATGGGCAACTGGTGACTGGCAGCTTCTTCACTATAACGTGATGCTCGCTCATGTATCACATCTCATGCAGTGTGTTTTGACAAAACATCAAATCGCCCAAGTGATTCAGCCTCTCTGACAACCTCGATTTGGTGCCCTGAGACTTCTGGCTTTTCCCAAAACTAAAATCACCTTTGAAAGGGAAAAATTTGAGAACCAAGATGGCGGCGTAGGTAGACACACTGTGCCTCCTCGCACAACCAGAACTGACAGAAAATCGAAGGGCAAGGAAGTCCGACACCAAGGAGATAAAAAAGAAACATTCATCCAGACCCGTAGGAGGGGCGGAGAGGACTTGCGTGGCCGTGGCGGGACTGAGACTGGCAGAGTGTGGGACGAACAGGGTAGGCAGTCTGACCACTAGCAGACCCTGCGGCCACATTCGTGCACAGATAAACTGAGAGGGCCAGACTCAGTGTGGTGGAGAACGGGGCAGGCAGAGCGGCGGGTAGTACCCCGTGGCCCCACACTAACGCACAGATAAACCGGGACGAACGGAGGGGAGCGAAGCAGACCCAGCAACCCAGGGCTCCAGCGCGAGGAAATAAAGCCTCAGACCTCTGATTGAAAGAGCCCGTGGGGGTTGGGGCAGCAGCAGGAGAGACTCCCAGCCTCACAGGAGAGGTTGTTGGAGAGACCCACAGGGGCCTAGAGTGTGCACAGGCCCACCCACTCGGGAACCAGCACCAGAAGGGCCCAGTTTGATTGTGGGTAGCGGAGTGAAAGACTGAAATCCGGAGGAGAGGGGAGCAGGCGCCACTCCTCCCTCTCAGCCACTCCCCACATACAGCGTCACAGCGCAGAGACCAGCGTTACCCCGCCCCAGGAACACCTAAGGCTCCGCCCTTTAAGTAACAGACGCGCCAAGACAAAAAAAAAAAAAAAAAAAAGCCCCAAATGAAAGAACAGATCAAAGCTCCAGAAATAATACAACTAAGCAGCAAAGAGATAGCCAACCTATCGGATGCACAGTTCAAAACACTGGTTATTAAGATGCTCACAGAATTGGTTGAATTTGTTCGAGAACCAGATGAAAAAATGAAGCCTATGCTAAGAGAAACAAAGGAAAATGTACAGGGAACCAATAGTGATGAGAAGGAAACTGGGACTCAATTCAATGGTGTGGACCAGAAGGAAGAAAGAAACATCCAACCAGAAAAGAATGAAGAAACAAGAATTCAGAAAAATGAGGAGAGGCTTAGGAACCTCCAGGACATCTTGAAACGTTCCAACATCCGAATTATAGGGGTGCCAGAAGGAGAAGAAGAAGAACAAAAAATTGAAAACTTATTTGAACAAATAATGAAGGAGAACTTCCCTAATCTGGCAAAGGAAATAGACTTCCAGGGAGTCCAGGAAGCTCAGAGAGTCCCAAAGAAGCTGGACCCAAGGTGGAACACACCAAGGCACATCATAATTACATTCACCAAGATGAAACAGAAGGAGAGAATCTTAGAAGCAGCAAGAGAAAAGGACACGGTTACCTACAAAGGGGTTCCCATAAGACTGTCAGCTGATTTCTCCAAAGAGACCTTACAGGCCAGAAGGGGCTGGCAAGAAGTATTCCAAGTCATGAAAGGCAAGGGCCTACATCCAAGATTACTGTATCCAGCAAAGCTATCATTTAGAATGAAAGGGCAGATAAAGTGCTTCTTAGATAAGGTCAAGTTAAAGGAGTTCATCATCACCAAGCTATTATTATATGAAATGTTAAAGGGACTTATCTAAGAAAAAGAAGATAAAAAATATGAACAGTAAAAATGACAGCAAATTCACAGTTATAAACAACCACACCTAAAACCAAAACAAAAGAAAACTAAGCAAACAACTAGAACAGAAACAGAACCACAGAAATGGAGATCACATGGAGGGTTATCAATAGGGGATTGGGAGGGAGAGAGAGGGGGAAAAGGTACAGAGAATAAGTAGCATAAATGATAGGTGGAAAATAGACAGGGGGAGGGTAAGAATAGTGTAGGAAATGTAGAAGCCAAAGAACTTATAAGTATGACCCATGGACATGAATTATAGGGGGGGGAATGTGGGAGGGAGGGGGTGGGCAGGATGGAGTTGAGCGAAGGGGCGGAAATGGGACAAGTGTAATAGCATAATCAATAAATATATCAAAAAGAAAAAAAAAGAAAGGGAAAATTTTTTCTGAATCTCATCATCAGTGAGATTCAGGAAAACATGACAGGGAAGCTGATGGTGATTGGGAGAATTGTGTGAGGTCCCAAGGTGCCTACTTCGAAGGGGACTGAGGTGCCGTTGTCCTATGTACAATGTGTCTTGTATCTTGGATCTTCCTAAATAAATGTCTATTTTTTACATGGCTGGACAGCTTCTGGATAGACCACGTATGTAATGAAATACTCTGACACAGAAAAATGAGGCAGCTGTGTGAAGTGTCCCGATACTGAATTATCTGTAAGCTATACTAAGGGAAAAAACTGGTCCAGAACAATGGTTTGCATTTGCTACTGTGATGTTTAAATACATATTCACATGTGTACACACACACACATAAACTCTCACAAGCCAAGCATCTGTGAGATGACACCCAAGACACTGGCTGAGAGGGCTGCCACCAGCGGAAAGCCGGAGTGCGGGTGGCGGGCAGATGCGCTTTTCACTGCACACACCTTTGTGTCTTCTGAAGTTTGTGCTGTGTACACCAATACGCTACTTACAAAATAACCTGTTTATCTCTCTAAAATCAATACATAAAAATAACTTATAAAATAACCTACTTATAAAAATTACCCGATTACAGGCAGGTTCCCATTAAGACGGTGGCATGGGTAAATGTGGTACTCCAATCCTCCCACAAACACACCAAGATTACAACTAAACTACGGAACCATCATTCGGAATCACCTGAAATCTAACTGAACAGAAGTCCTACAGCTAAGGATATAAAGAAGCCATGTCGAGACTGGCAGAAGGGTGGAGATGCTGAACAAGTTGGTCCCAAACCAACCTGTGTCAGATAAAATAAGGAGGGATATCTTCGCTGCAGAGATCCCGCCTGCGGAGTGAAGGGTCTCAGCCCCATGCCAGGCCCCCCAGCACGGTATTCCAGTGCTGGGAAGAGAAGTTCCCACAACTTCTGGCTGTAAAAACCAATGGAGATTGTAGCAGAGATGGAGGGGCTGCAGAAGTCTCAGGTTCCCTCTAGAAAGGGTGCATACACAGACTTACTTGGACTCACTCTGAGCTCCAGTGCTACGGTAGCAGCTCAAAAGGCACCAGGGACATATGGCGAAGAACTAAATTGTCTGGCATCAGGGAGAGAGCCAAAGGGGCAGACACCTCCCAGAAAGAAGTGCTGGCAGAGGCCACTGTTCCTTTTCTGAGCCCTCCTGACCAACAGAGCTGGCAGGTGGTGTATTTAAGTCTCCATCAACCTGGCTAACTCTGTTCACCATACCCTAGTAATTCCCTGCCCCACCTAACTTGCCAGCCCTTTCTAGTGGCTTTTCCATGCAAAGGGCTTGTCTTGCTTATGCTTCAGACTCTCCTAAAATCTCCCAAAGAAACAGTGGCCAGCCTTGACATGCTCCACATCTCACACTAAGTGGCCCCAGGCCCAGCACTAGTGGCAGCTGGCCTTAGTTTGCAGCTTGTCCTCTCCTGGGCATTTCCAAGCCCAGCATGAATAACAGCCATCTGCAGATCACTGTGTAGCTCATGCCAGGTGGCCCCAGGCAAGGCACAGGTGATGGCTGACCTTGGTCTGCACCTCCTGGGTGGTTCCACAGCCAGCAAAGCTAGTGGACAGCTTCAGACCTCCTCACAGCACTACCCAACCACCTCCACAAGCGACACACTCAAGGGGCAAGTGAGTGGGCACAAGAGCCCCACTGAAGTAAGTCCTGCTCTGTGGGGTCGGCCACTGCACAGTTGATCTTCCATGGTGATCAAAGCCAGTCCTTGTAACCTAGGGGGTAAATCCTTCCCGCCGATACGCCAACAGCAATCAAGGCTCAACTACAACAGGAGGGCGCCGAGTCAGCGGTGGGATGGCGCACCTGGAGCACACAGGTCCACCGACCAGGGAGATGGTGCCACTGGGCCCTACAGGACACCTACTACATATGGCCACTCTACCACGACCGGAAGACATAGAAGCTCTACCAAATACATATAAACAAATACTGAGAGGCAGCCAAAATGAGGAGACAAAGAAAGTGTCCCAAATAAAAGAACAGAAAAGATTCCAGAAAAAGAACTAAACAAAATGGGACAAACAATCTATCAGATGCACAGAGTTCAGAACACTGGTTAGAAGGGCGATCAATGAACTTAGTGAGAACTTCAGCAAAATGACAGGAAACATAAAAAACAGACAGAAAACAAAAAAAGAACCATTCAGAAATAAAGAGTACATTAACAGAAATGAAGAATACATTACAGGGAATCAACAGGAGTGGATGAAGCAGATCAAGCAATCAATTTAGAAAATAAGAAAGCAGAAAACACCCAATCAGAACAGCAAAAAGTAGAAATAATCCCCCCAAAATGAGGACAGGATAAAGAGCCTGTGCAACAACTTCAAGCGTACCAACATTCGCATCATGGGGTGCTGAAAGGAGAAAAGTCAAAGAAATTGAACACCTATTTGAAAAGATCATGACAGGAAACTTCTCTAACCTGGCAAAGGAAACAGAAATACAAGTCCAGGAAGTGCAGAGTCCCAAACAAGATTAACCCAAAGAAGCCCACACCAAGATACATCATAATTAAAATGCAAAAGGTTAAAGACAAAGAAAGACTCTTAAAATTAGCAAGAGAAAAGTAGTTACCCACAAGAGAGTTCCCATAAAACTGCCAACTAATTTCTCAACAGAAACTTTGCAGGCCAGAAGGGATTAGCTAGAAATACTCAAAGTGATGAAAACCAATGACATACAACCAAGATTACTCTACCCAGAAAAGCTCTCATTTAGAATCAAAGGGCAGATAAAGAGCTTCCCAGACAAGAAAAAGCTAAAGGAGTTCATCACCACCTAACCAGTATTACAAGAAATGTCAAAGGGTCTTATGTAAGGAAAAGGAAAACAAAGATAAAAAATATGAACAATGGTGCCCTGGCTGGTATGGCTCAATGGACTGAGTACTGGACTGCAAACCAAAGGGTCGTGGGTTTGATTCCCAGTCAGGGCACATGCCTGGGTTGTGGGCCAGGTCCCCAGTATGGGACACGCAAGTGGAAACCACACATTGATGTTCCTCTCCCTCTCTTTCTCCTTCCTTTTCCATCTCTTTTAAAATAAATAAATAAAATCTTTTAAAAATATATGAATAATGGCAATAAATAAACATGTATCAACAATTACTTTAAATGCAAATGGATTAAATGCATTAATCAAAAGACACGGAGGCTGAATGGATAAAAACAAGGCCCTTATGTATGTTGTCTACCAGAAACTCACTTCAGATTGAAAGACACACAGACTGAAAGTAAAGGGATGGAAAAAGATATTTCATGAAAATTAAAACAAACAAACAAAAAGCTGGGGTAGCAATGCTTATATCACATAAAATAGACCTTAATAACAAGAGACAAAGAAGAACCCAGCAATTCCACTTCTGGGTATTCACCCGAAGAAATTCAAAAACTGAAAAGACATATACATCCATATGCTCACTGCAGCATTATTTACAACAGCCAAGATATGGAAGCAACCTAAATGTCCATCAAAAGATGAATGGACAGAGAAGTGGTGCATATGTACAATGGACTATGACTCAGCCATAAAAAAGAATGAAATCTTGCCATCTGCAGCAACATGGACGGACCCAGAAGGTACTGTACAGAGTGAAGTCAGTCAGACAAAGGGGCACATGCCATATGATTTCACTAGTATGTGGAATCAAAAACACAAAAATGAACAAGCAGAACAAAAACAAACTTAGATATAGAGGACATTTTGACAGTTGTCAGGCTGGTTGGGGGGATGGATGAAAAAGATGAAGGGATTAAGAAGTACATATGGTTGAACAATAAAAATTTAAAAAAAAAAAAAAAAGAAGTACATATGGGTAGTTACAGAATAGTCACAAGAGCCCTGGCTGGTGTGGCTCAGTGGACTGAGTGTAGGCCTGCGAACCACAGGGTAACCGGTTCAATTCCCAGTCTAGGGCACATGCTTGGGTTGAGAGTCAGGTCCCCAGTAGGGGATGCGCAGAAGGCAACTACACATTGATGTTTCTCTCCCTCTCTTTCTCCCTCCCTTCCCCTCTAAAATAAATAAAATGTTAACAAAATAATCGTCAAGAAGATGTAAAGTATAGTCAATAATATCATAACTATTATGCTGCCAGGGGGCTGCCTGAAACATTGGGCAGAACACTGTGCAAAGATAAGACCGTGACTGTCTAACCACTATGCAGCACACCAAAGATAACACACGTAATACTGAATTTAAACTGTAATTGAAAAATTAAATTTAAAAAATTACCCAATTACAAAGCACACTAAAAAAATTTACTAGGGAGATAAAACACATTTACAAAGGGATATAAAAAGCTTGGGAAAATGTCCCTGAATAGGAAGAGTAAATATCTAAAGATGTACATTCTCTTAATTAGTCTTATATTTTTAACACAATCCCAATGAAAACTCAAACAGACTTTTTAAAAGCTATTCAAGCTAATTCTAAAATTCATATGGAGAAATAAATGTTTATAACTAGCCAAGAAATTTTTGAAATGTGAGGAAATATATTAAGTATTAAAGCACATTAATTTAAAGCTACAGTGTTAAAACTGATTTCCTCCCTCACTTAATAAATCAAACAAATTTTCAGGAAGACTTAAAAGTAAAAATGAAAGCTTTAGCTGGAAGAAAACACAAAATATTTTTAAAACAGCTTTATTGACATTTAATTCACCTAGAGTATACAAGTCAACAGTTTTTTTATATTTACAAAGTTGTGTAACTGTCAGCAATATCTAAATTTTTATCAGAACATTTTTATCACCCCGGAAGGTAACCCCTTACCCATTAGCAGTGACTCCCCTTTCTCTCTGCACCTCCTACCCCCAACCCCCTACCCCGGGGCTCCTGGCAACCGCTTTCTGTCTTTGTGGATTTGCCTGGTGTGGGCATTTCATGTAAATGAAATACTGTAAGTGGTCTTTTGTGTCTGGCTTCTTTTCCTTAACGTGTTTGCAAGGTACAGCCACACTGGACCACACAGCATACCGCATTCACTCCTTTTTACGGCTGCATCAGTAGTCCGTTATATGAACAGACCACATGATGTTTCTCCACCCATCAGCTGATGAACAGCTGGGCTGTTTCCATTTTTTAGCTCTTATGAACAATGTTGGTATGAATATTGCTCTACAAGTTTCTGTGTGGATATACGTTTGGAATCCTCTTGGGATACACACCTAGGAACAAAAGTGGTGGGTGAAACAGTAACTGCATGTTTAACCATATGAGGAACGGCCAGACTGTTCTCTGAAGTGCCGCACCATTTTACACTCCGGCCGCGGTGCGCCGGGGTCCAATTCTCCATGCCCTTACCAACACTGGTACTGCCTACGTCCTGTGATTTAAAAAAAAGCCCTGGAAACAACCTGAGTGTCCATCGGGGGAGGTTTAAATAAATGAAGGTGTATCCAGACAGTGGAATACTAGTGCTCTGTGCCTCAAAGTAAAACCAACCCCAAGATATATTACATGAAAGTGTAAGAAAATTAAGTCTTGGATATTCCAGCTCAGTGTCGTCTCTCTTCTAAGAGAATGGGGGTACGCACGTGCACATGTGCGTTGCTACAGAGGCTTTTCCTGGTACCGCTGGTCATCGCACTGACAGTCAGGACGAAGGATGTTTTCGCTGTACTGCTAGTTCTGGAAAACGGGACTACCTTCTCAATGAAGTGAGCTTTACCTCTAGCTTACTACCTAGTCTTACCCATGCCCAAATCTCAGTCGGTGAAGTCAGAGCCCTTAAATGAACGTGGCACACTACGCTAACGTGACTCCTCTCAAGAGTGCCGCCAGCACTGACCCTGGCCTCCTTGCTGTCCCTCCACTATGCCAGCTGGAACCCTTACATGGGCTGCTCCTTCTGCTTGAAACGCTCTTCCCGAACACCTTCACCTCCTTCCAGGTTTTGCTTAAATGCCACCTTCCATGGAGCCTCCCCTGACCACCCTATTTTCTACTGGGACCCCCTTCCTGCTTTGGTTTCTTCATAAAATTTTGCCTAACGTTCATACAGCACTTACTCGTCTGCATCTGACCCCACTCCATCCCAGCACCATCAAGGGCCAGGGTTTTGGCTGTGTTGTCCCCTGGACACCCCACGGCACCCACCAGAGCAGTGCCAGGCACGCGGCAGGCCCCTCGGATGTTTACTTCATGAACTGATCCTGCTACACTGTGTAGGAGATGTTCCAGTGCGCTAAACCTTTGCTGTCTCGTGTCTTTATTTCGCCCATGACAATGCTAGTCAGAGCTGGCCCTGGGTAAACACGTGGTTATTTTCTCAGAAGGCACAGCCACATGAAGTGTTTCGCAAACCATAGTTTAAGATGGGTGACACTGGATATGAAATCAATTCAGTGGGTTAAACCAGAATTTTTTTAATGATATTAAAGTATAAGAATGCATAGCATAATACGGGTATTTACAGAACTCTTTTTGCTAAGTATGTATGCGTATCTGTATGGTATATGTTTTCTTATATAGCACGTCACGATGTGAGTGCATTTCCTACAGGGAGTTTATGACCAAAAGTTTGAAATTCACTAATCTAATTTCAGCCTAAACATTTCTAAGTTTAAAGCTCAAGCTCTGTAAAATATATTTTAAAAAATAAGTTTACTTTGTAAATTTAAAATTCTGTAAACTAAAGGTACTTACAGATCGGTGAAAAGCAGAATGAATGCTCTCCTACAAAGTATGAATACTATATTAGAAAAACTGGAGTTCTGGGAATGTAGCCTCTAGCTTTTCCCCCAGAACACGTCCAATTATTTCACCTTACTTTTATGCTCAGAAGCATGAACTTCTCTGCTTTTCAGTAAGTCAACTTGGGTAGTTTTCTTATTTTCTCAATTAACACTTGATATCATAAGTCAGCTATTCATTCGCATCTGAAATTCCTCCAAACATTTTGTTTCTTAAGTTCAGCAATTACTTCAGTAAGATTTAAGAATACCAATAGACAGAAAGTGGAAATCTCACTTTCCATTTAGGTATCAAATAAAGATTTGTATTCCCTCAAAAACGTCTAAGTTCTTACTGCTGGTATACTCAAACACTTTCACTGCTTTTTAAACTGTATTATGTTTCAGGGCATGTTCTAAATAATTTTCTACTAAGCTATACTTATAATTACACTCTATCAAGAAACATCAACTCCCTGAATACAAAGAAACAAAACGAAACAAGTAACAAAGAGAGGGACACCTCTGAATGGTCAAAATATAGGACATAAAATCCACTCCCCTAACTTTATTCATACAAGGCTTTAGTCATACAAGACTATTCCTGTCCCCACTCAAAACCCTTCTCTCTTTTAAAAAGTGTGCCACTAACAAGTTCTACCATCTAAAAGCCCAGGTGAAAACTGCAAGAGGAGTGAACATGGCTCCAGGGAGGCCTGTCAAGTTAAACAAGAGGAGCCCTGGCCGGATACCTCAGTTAGTTAAGAGTGTCACAACCTGCCAAGGTTGCAGGTTCAATCCCTAGTCAGGGCACATCATCAACCAATGAGTGCAGAACTAAGTGGAACAACAAATTGATGTTTCTCTCTGTCTCTCCTTCTCTCTCTTTAAAATCAATAAATATTTTTTTAAAAGTTAAACAATGTGATATGATTTTTTAAAAAAAAAGCCACAGAAATGCTCAAGATTGCAATTTCAAGAGTCGTCACATCCCAGAGGGCCTTTATGTTACCACAGAGGACTCTAAGTTAACATTCACGATATTGACCCTGTAAATATCAAAGTTCAATTATGTTCCATTTAATGATTAAGTGTTTTACAAAGACTTCTAATAATGGTTAAAATGAAATGTACTACTTTAAAAGTAAGATTCATGGAAAACCCATTCGGGAGCTCCACGCCCTGTAAATGCTAGAACACTGATGTGTGCGAACTACAACGGCAATGCACTTCCTTCACGTCTCCTCCGTGACGCCACGTCAGCTACCTGACACGTCCAGTTCCACTGAAAGTCTTCAGCTCTTCTATCTGTTCCTAATAGTACTGCTATACGACCTTCTGATTTTTAACTACGGTATTCATATGGCTATCTGGACATTAATTTATATTCCAATCACATTTCTTGGTTATATACTTTTAAAATTAGTTACACCCGTGACCCAGCCACACCTATTCAATTTACCTGATCTGTGGGCATTCTCCTGGTTAAAAAGCAGGTAGAGATGAGCCCCCTCCCCTCAATAGACAAACAGCTTAGAGAGCCATAACTTTCATGGTCTGTAATTCCTAATGGCTTTAGCAGAAACAGCTAGCCACACCAGAAATAAACATCCTGAAATCTATATATTTTTACTAAATGCTACAGAACGTCTTTGTGGACTAGGCAAATAGTAGCTTCATAAGAAAAAGTAAGTCTTCCATATCGAGACTGAGCAGGACGGTATTTAAGAAAAATTCTAGCTGGCCACAATGAGGGCACAAAAAATGCAACTCAAGAACATCCTCTGATTTGAACCTAAAGCATTTCACTGACCCAGAATCAGTGTTGTGGTCTGAGACTGCTGATCTCAGTAAGTCTCCTTCATGGAAATAACCTTTGTTCATGGTTATGACCTGGTGCTTGACATTTGGGGGGGTGAGAAATGTTTCTTTTCCTTCACTGTTTTCTCATCAACCTGACTTCCCCCTCTTCCTTCAAGCTGCATTCCTTCTCTTCTTGCCCAGGGGTAGCAAAACACTCGGACATTCTCTTTTGTTATACCTGTAGCTAACCAAATAAGGCCTTTGCTAATCTATTACATTTGGGTTGTTTGATCTTTTACAGGTGGATGAGGTAACTCACCCACCCCCACACACACAACCAAGCATGTCAGGCCCTCGTGCCAAAGGCCCACCTGGTGCCTCTTGGGCAGACGAGCCATGTGTGCTCTGCTGGTGCAGGCCCTACACCCAGCACCGTGATTTATACCCATGGCGATGCCATTCAGAGTCTAGGCAGTTAAGGAACAAAACCTGTATTGTCACATCCTATTAGCAGCATAACTAGCTGTCTCACTGAGAAAGTGAAATCCGACCAGCAAATGCTACTCCTTCATCCCAAAAAGCATAGCCTGGGAACACCAGAAATGTGCCTGAATTCCAGGGATGGAGCACAAGAGGTATAAGGGTAGAGATTAAACAGTATGTACCCCAAACAAAAGGAGACCAGAGGGACTAAGCAAAATAAATTAACAAAAGAATAAAAGTACTAAGTGGGAGGTTGCCACCAGGCACAGGCCAGGTGCGGTTCATTTTGGGAAACAAATCAGCAGTGCCTCAGCCCTCCAACAAAGGGAACCTCACTCTTCTGACTTTTCTGGTGCTTGGAGCAGACTCCTCACCTGTTACAACTCCGTTCGAGGCAGAAAATTCCAGCAAAGATTCCAGCACACACAAATCAGAAAAAGCTTTAAGACTTTAACTCGCGCACCAACCAGTTCCATCATGGCTGCCTCGCGATCTCATTCTGGTAATGTCAAATCTTGAGAACAAGATTCCAAGAGACTAGGAATCAGGGCTTGGGGCTATAGTGGTCATGATAGTTACCTAGCCACATGAAAGGACCAATCCATTAGCCTGTCTGCTTTACGACACAATCACATTTGCTTTTAGAGACGAGTCTATTGTTCATTTTTCAGGGCAGTAGCTTTTCTTTAAGAACTTTCTTCCCTCACTGGCATTATTTCATATAATAATGGTTTAGTGATTATGGACTCCTCTAGATTTTTTTGTCTGGGAAGCTCTTTATCTGTCCTTCAATTCTAAATGCTAGCTTTGCTGGGGAGAACAATCTTGGCTGTAGTCCCTGCTTTTCATGACTTTGAATATTTCTTGCCAACCCCTTCTAGCCTGCATAGTTTCTTTTGAGAAATCAGCTGATAGTCTAATGGGAACTCCTTTGTAGGTAACTCTCTGCTTTTCTCTTGCTTTTAAGATTCTCTCTTTATCTTTAACCTTTGCCATTTTAATTATGATGTGTTGTGGAGTGGGCCTCTTTGCATCCATCTTATTTGGGACTCACTGTGCTTCATGGACTTGCATGTCTATTTCCTTTACCAAATTAGGGAAGTTTTCTTTCACTATTTTTTCATATAGATTTCCAATTTCTTGCTCTAACTCTTCTTCTGGCATCCCTATGATGCGAATGTTGGACCTCTTGAAGTTGTCCCAAAGGATGCTTATACTATCCTCACTTTTTTGGATTCTTTTTTCTTCTTCTTCTTGTGGTTGGTTGGTTTTTGCTCCCTTATGTTCCATAACATTGATTTGATTCTCAGCTTCATCCACTCTACTGTTGCTTCCCTGCAAATTATTCTTTATTTCAATTAATGTATCCTTCACTTTTGAATCTTCTTTTTGTTGTTGAGGTCCTCCCTAATTTCCTCGAGCATCCTTATAACCAGTGTTTTGAACTCTGCATGAGACAGATTGCTTATTTCTATTTCCTTTAGCTCTTTTCCTGGAGTTTTGATCTGTTCTTTTATTTGGGCCATGTTTCTTTGTCTCCTGGTTTTGACAGCCTCCCCGTGTTTATTTCTATGTATTAGGTAGAGCTGCTCTGACTCCATGTCTTGGCAGTGTGGCCTAATGCAGTAGGCGTCCTATAGGGCCCAGTGGCACAGCCTCCCCTATCACCTAAGCTGGGTACTCAAGGTGCACCCTTCACATGGGCTGAAGTACACCTTCCTCTTACATTTGAGCCTTGGTTGCTGTCGGCTGATCAATGGAAGGGATTCACCCAGGCCAGTCAGCTACAAGGACTAGCTGTGACCACTGACCACCAACCACCAACCTCTACCCTCCGTGGAGGATCAGCTGTGCAGGGGCGGACCATGTCAGAGGAGCTCTGACATGGTCTGTAGCTGTCCACTGGGTGTGCTGACCCTGGGGTTTCCTGAGTGGCACAGGCAAAGGTCACACCCCACCTGTGTTTTGCCTGGGCCGCCCTGCCTGAGCTGTAAAGCAATGTGACATGGCTGCTACTTGTGCTGGGCTTGGAGGTTCCCAGGTGAAGCCAAGCTGTGAAATCTAGGCTGGCTGCTGCTCTTGCTGGGCCTGGGGGTAAAGCCAGCAATTGCTTGTTTGATGGGATTTAGGAAGTTAGGAAGCATGATATGAAGCTTATGAAGCTAGGTGGGGGTGAGTCTCTGGGGATCTCCAAGGAGGGTCAAACAATGTTAGCCAGGTTGATGGAGTCTCAGATATGGACCCAGCTTGCCAGCTCTATGGGGGGAGGGTTTAGAAAAGGGAAAATAGCCTCTGCCTGCCTTGATGCCAGACACTTCAGTTTCTCCCTATACACCACTGGTGCCTTTCAAGCTGCTACCCTGGTGCTGGAGCTCAGAGGGAGTAAATATGAGTAGGTGAGTAGGTGTTTGGGTTCTTTTAAGAGGAACTACTTGGGACTCCAGCAGTTTCTTCCATCAACTCAACCCTTGCTGGTTTTTGCAGGCAAGAGTTGTGGGGACTTTTAACTTCCTGGCACTAGAACCCTGGGCTGGGGGGTCTGGTGTGGGGCTGCGACTCCTCACTCCCGAGATATCCCTGCCACATTTTTGTTTTTATCCACCACAGGTAGGTGACGGACGAGGCTGTTCCTATCTGTGCCCCTCCTACCAGTCTGGATGGATGTGGTTTCTTTATTTCTGTAATTGTCAGACTTCCATTCGACTCGATTTCTGCCAGTTCTGAGTGATGATTGTTCTATATTTTAGTTGTAATTATGATGTGGTTGTGCAAAGAGGCCAGCCATGTATGCCTACCCCACCATTTTGTTTGGAAGTCCTGGAAATAATTTTAATGTCCATTAATAGGACAACATTGATTAAATGATAATTCCACTATAAAATAAGATATACACAGCCCTGGAAAGTCATAGACCTGTTTTTACTGATGAAGATAAGTGTAAGCCACGTTGAGAGCTTTAAAACTAAAATTCTGTAGCACAATGCTTTTTCACATAAAAATGTTAGACACGTCTATTAATGTGTACAACCTTGAAGAGCCTGAAGGGTGAGGCAACACAGCCCCCAGCAGTTATTAGTGAATGAGGAGCAGAGATTATGGTCATTCTTTATTTCAGCACACACCAATCCCATGCCCTCAGGCTAGGTGGTCAAAAACTCGAGTTCACCGGCTGACCGAGGGCCCAGGGTGCCAGTTCGCTGCCCTGTGCCTCGCTGTAGGCACTCAGTATCGATCGAAGTGGATATATTACTTGTGAATAAAACATTTGGACACGGGGAGGAAGAAGAGCGCGACCAAGGGACTTAAGTGACCAAGCTGGTGACGTCTTTGCACAGCACACACACTCGCCCTCGGATTCCACTCCGCGAAACTGCCCTTGATTGCAGGAGCGAGGAGGCCAAGGCCCCACAGCCTCACCCCAGCTCAAGGAGAAGCCCCTGTAGTCCTCACACGAGCCAGGGCTGAAAGGCGTTACTGCCTGAGGATACGGCGTAGCCCTGTGGGACCAAGCGCCAGGCGTTCGCCACTAGGCGCGCATTAGGCAAATAAATCTCCCAGTCCCCCAAACGGCGCAAAGGATTGCATCTCCGTGCTCTCCATGGAGGGCGCTACGGCCGCCGGGCCTCGGGGTGCTCCTGCATTCCCAACCCCCGGCCCGGCTGCCCTTACCTCCCGGGATGGCCGCCAGCGCCGACACACGCAGGCGACGTCCCCACAGCAGCAGAGCCCGCAGCTCACGCGCCATATCCCTCCTCCCAAACGCCTGGGCGCAACCACGCGCACAGCACCAGAGGCGAGGCCTTCCTGGGCGCGATTTGGTGACGTCACAGGCCGCGCCAGGCTGCCCGATCTGCTGCCTGCGTCGGGGGTGGGATGGGGCCTCTGTGGAACGCGGGGTACTGTAGGGCTGGAGGCCGGGCCTCCGTGACCTTGTGTCACGTTGTCAAGGGCGACAGGCTGCGTGCTGAGCTGGCGGGGTTACTCCAGAGCCTCAGCTTGTGCACCCCTAAAATGCGGCAGGTGTTCGCACTGTCCCGGGGTGGGGGTGTGTAAAAGGACGGCAGAAACAGTTAACGTCTGTGGAGTCTAGTCACTTTTCAAACCAAGAAAGGCCATGTACCTAAAAAGAGTGAAAGGGAGAATTTTAGGCTTCACTTGTCTACACCAAGACGTGAACTCAGGAGCCTTCCCCCGCCAGCAAACCTGGTCTATTCATTCCATTTCTCTCGCCCTGCTGGAGGTACAAGTGTATTTGGGGATTCAGACAAACTCCGTTTATCATCACAGTAACAAGCCCCGTAAAATACAGATTCTCCGAAGTGGTTTCCAGGCAGCTCCTGAAAATGATTCTGAGGCACACTAAAGACTCACTGCCAAAAAACGTTTTATTCTTGAAAAAAAGAAAAAGTTCCTTAGTTCCACTTTTCTTCCTCTCCAAGTCCAAGTTGTTTTATACAAGTTGTTCCCTCCTTCAAAAAAAAAAAAAAGACTCAGTGCCACAATCAAATAATTGTACAAAAGCGGGGTTACTAGAGATTGTGATGGGAGCAGCAAAGCACAGAGTGCTCCGAGGTGCGCGGAGGGGACGTGTCCGAGAACACTTCCAGGTGGAAGTCCTGGAACCCCCAAGCGCCAGGTTTAAGCAACTGAGATTTAAGAGGTGGACAGATTTGAAGGGAAGACCAGGAACTTCTCTAGCCTGGAAGACATCAGCGGCAGCCCTCCCTCCCCCATCATCTACACCCAACTGAGTCATCCAGTCCCTGGTCAGGGGCCTCCAGTAGTTTCCCTTCAAACTTACAATCAATTCCAAACCCTCCAGGTCCTGCATGATCCTCTGCCTCTCTTACTACCTCACCGCACTGCAGACATACCAGGCCCAGGCATAGCCATTCCTGGATGGCACTGCAGCTACTCTGGGGGAATTAAGGGGTCTCAGCATCACATTTCACTCATGTTCACTCCACTCAGAAAACCATCTTGCCCTGGCTGGTATTGCTCAGTGGATTGAGCACGGGTCTGCAAACCAAAAGGCTGCTGGTTTGATTCCCAGTCAGGGCACATGCCTGGATTGCAGGCCAGGTCTCCAGTTGGGGTGTGAGAGAGGCAACCAATCAATGTTTCGCTCCTTCTCTCCTCACTTCCCTTCTCTCTGAAAATAAATAAAGTCTTTTTTAAAAAGAAAAGAAAATCATCTTGTGTAAGAGCTGACACATTGATCTAAGGGGCAACAAATCTGGCTTGGGGAGCCCTTTTATTTCAGGAAGAAGTGGAATTTGGCCAAGGGAGCAGGGAAGCCCAGGCTTCAGTTAAGGATGAGGTACTTTGCCAAGACAGGCAGCACCCAGGCTCTGTGGAGGGCAAATCTACCAGGTTCCAGACATACTTACCTGGGACTTCTGTTCACTCTTGGCCTGTGGCCTTCAGAGACATATCCTCAGCCACAGATGCTTGTGATACTGTGTCCTCTGGTAGCCCAGGGAACTGTGGCTTCTTAAGGTGATCAGGGATCCAAGTCAAGTCTCAATGGGGTCATGGGCAGATTTCAGCCCCTATGCTCACAAGGGAAATGGAAGAAGGAAAAAATAATTCGATGCAGATATACTTGAATTGATGGAGGCTTCAGACTAGCTTAGGGAGAGTAGAGAGAAGCAGAAGAGGGGAGCAGAGGTAAAGGGAGAGGTCCCTTGGGAGACAAAGGGAGAGGCCACCACTGTGGCCACTATAAGTTTGCTGTTCCTTCTCTAAATGCCACTGCCTTCCCTTTCTAAAAGCTTCTGCTGGGGGATACCACTCAGTGAACTGGCCTTGATGGTATGTTTGAATGATACCTTCTGTCCTGGCAAAGAGCTCAGACCACAATTTTTTCTCGGCTTGTGGATGAAGCATTGGAGGGAAAAATATCTGCCAAATCTCAAGCCTATTGTGTGTATTGCTTAAGAGAAGACAAGTGAGAATTGGTTTGGTCTGAGAGACTCTACAGGGTGAAACACACCTTCATTCTGTGTGGGCTTGCAGGCACGTGCATGTGGGTGCTTGGCCAGAGCCAGTGGTCCTATAATTCCTACAGCCACCATTCTCACTCCAACAACTGGAGGGAGCAGAGAGACTGCCTGGGAAGGCCTGGCCTGCTGCTTTCCCTGTTCAACATGGCTTCCTGGTGGTTGCAGGGCCCCTCTCTCAATGTCTGTGCTGGTGAGGCACTGCTTCTCTCAAGGATTGACCTTTTGCCTGGGTTCATGGGCCTCCACTCCAGCCAGAGCCCTATCTCCCCAGGTGGCATCATAAGCAGTGTCTGGCATCAGGCCCCAGCAGGTGGGTGGTGTTCACAGAGTTTTCTTTGCCGAGACCATGTCTCCTCAGGTATGAAGGTGGTCCTGTCAGGATTTTCTGGTCCAGTGGGGGACATCAAGGACAGGGTGAAAATGCAGACCACTGATGTTTTCCCTGAAGGTGCCAACGCCCCCTGGACATGGGGCAGATGGTGCCGTGGCACGTCCATGTCAGCCAGGTCTCTTTGAGTGGTGGCTGCTGTCCTACAGTTCAGGAAATAGGAGGGATGGGACTGACCCGAACTTTTCCCTGCAGAGCCGTATCACCCAGAAGACTGGCCAGGGCAACGCTCCCCTCCTCATGTTTCTTTGGAAAAGCAAGCAAGATGTGACTCTCTTCTTCTTCTTCTTCTTCTTTTTTTTTTTTAAGATTTTTATTTACTTATTTAGAGAGTGGGGAAGGGAACGAGAAAGAGAGGAAGAGAAACATCAATGTGTGGTTGCCCCTCACGTGTCCCCAATTGGGGACCTGGCCTGCAACCCAGGCATGTGACCCGATTTGGAATCAAACCAGCAACCCTTTGGTTCGCAGGCCTGCACACAACCCACTGAGCTACACCAGCCAGGGCAACTCTCTTCTTTATTTTCCTCACAATCTGCATTTTTACAAATGCACTTCACAGTCAGGACGCTCCCTGCACCTCTGTCCTGGGGCAAAGGAAACATTGGACACTCTTTCCAGGTAACTCAGGGTTCTAAGTCCCGTGGGGCTGTTTGCAGCCTGGGTTCTGCCTGACTCCTGTCCTATCCAGAGGACCTCAGGCTGCCTGTGGTCCTGCCACATTCTTACTCAGGGATTTGAGGAAGGCAGGAGGCCCGGGAAGACAAAGGGAACAGGGGGGTCCGGTTCAGAACAAATGCTGTGAAGGAGGCTGAAGAGCCACTTGACCAAACACCCTCTCTATAAACCCATGTTGATCATGAGCATTGAGATGAAGACAGTTTCAAAGTCAAGATTTTTTTTTTTTCATGGTCCCCTGTAGCCTCACTTTTCAAAGTGTAGAGGGCCAGAAGTAGTGGCTTCAGCTGGGAGCATGTTAGAAACGGAAATTCAGTCTCTCCACCCCCCATAACTACTGAATCAGTATTTTAGCAAGATCCCAGAAAATCCACATGCGTCAGAGCCAGAGCAGCACTGTCCTAAGGACCACACAGCGGTGCGCAAGACAAGGACGTGTGTGCTCCCTAAACTACGGAGCACTGGGTAATTCTTGCCCCTGATGAAAAGACATTTTCTTGTTTCTAGCACAAACTGGGTTCCATGCCCTGGCTGTGAGCCCTGGCGCCATCTAGCACCTTCCTCCAGCAGCTGTCTGTGTCTATTGAGCGAGCTCTCCAAGGGTTGTCTCTCAGAGCCTAGGATTTGCTCAGTCGATGCTTTCTGAGTGAACAAACTCAAGAAAACTTGCTTACTTGAATTCAAGTGTCTAGAGGGCCAGTGACAAGTGAGGATGGGCCTCCCTCAAAACTCGGAGAGTTCTCCCTACAGAGCTCTTACTCTCATGGGTGACACCAGTTCTGGCTGCTGAACCTGTTGACTCTGAACGCCTCCTGTACGGCCCCCACCTACTTCACTTCCCTGCCCCTTTCTCTACATGCCCTAGCTCTGGGAGCACAGCCACGATGCCAGCATCTGGTCCCCAAGACTCTTCGTCAGTAAACCTCCCGCCACTCTCCGTGCAGCAGCACATGGAAAAGTCTTCCTTCTTCTGTGGGCCCTCAATGTGTACACTGATGGGAGGGGTCCTGGGTGGTGTCAAAGAGGACAAGGGTGCTGGCACAGGGAGCCTGGGCACACCCCTCAGTCCCTTCCAAGAATGTCCTCTCTGGACATATTCCTTAAGGACCTGTGGACACAGGGTCCTCACCCTCACTTGGAATGCTCTAAACATCACTACCTTCGTTGAGGATCCTTTAGTTTGAACTTCATTGATTTGCCTATATACAGAGCCCTGGGCACCCAGGATCAGATGACATAGCCCGTTTTGGTCACTTAGCCCTCTCCATGTCGGGTGGGAGGTGGGTTTGTCACCCACACTGGGAGTTTAAAGCTGTGGGCACTAGGGCTGACCAGCACTGACAGCCATTTCTTTTTCTGCGATGCCAGTGAACCAGCGAGCACCAGACACAGGAAGACTGAGTCCCACGTCGTCCTTTGTAAGGACTTAGTTACCATTTACTGCCTGTGATTTTTGAGGGGTTACAATGTATTATGCTGTTCCCATTTCCCCCAAGGTATCCCCAAAGCGGGTTCAAGGTCAATCTGTGGAATAAGGAAGGGAGGCAGGCAGGCAGGCACGTAGGGCAGTTTTCAAGGCTGGAAAGAAAAACTACTTTCGGGCACAGGAATATGGCTGGGGCCCATGTCTGCCCTTGCTGCCCATGAACTCGGGCAAGTTACTGCCTCCATTCTCCTACGTCATGGCCAGGGCAAAGGAGTTGACAATGCATTTAAAGAGCACTTGTGGCTCAGCTGGTTGGGCAATCTCCCTGCCAAGGCGAAGGGTCGCCAGTTGTACTGGCGACCAGGCACGCGTTTCATGTGCCTGGGTTGCAGGTTCAGTCCCCACCTGGGGCACGTGCAGGAGACAACCCAATGATGCTTCTCTCACACACTGATGTTTCTTTCTCACTTCCTCCCTCCCCCTCTAATCCCCCCCAAAAAGAAAACACAGCACTTGTTACCCCACATAATTATCTTCTATTCGGACAGAAAGCAGAGATTGGCGAGTTCACTTAAGGCCGAGGCCCTGGTGCTGTTACCAACTGTCCGTACTGATCCTCAATACTGCACAGAAGCCCATGCTTCCTGTGGTCAGATCTTTTGCCCATCTCCTCCGAATCCCCTCAACCGTATCTGCACCATTTCCTTATCCAAGGTGTTCTGTCAGCACCCTTCGAATTTTTCAGTTAAGTAATTCCAGTGATGTCACGGCCAATAAATACCAGTAAATCCTCTAGAGAGGTGTGAGACATTGAAAACACCGTTTGCCTCACCTACTTATCCAAAGTTCCTTGGTCTTGCCTGTTAGCCTGGGTGCTACACTTCCTCCAATATAAGTACCCCTCCCCTGCTCTTCACTCTGCACAATAAATGTACTCGAGTCACGCATGGAATGAACATGGGACATTTTGGGAAGGTATAATGTGGTTTACAGCCCCAGGTGGGCTTTGTCCCCTTCCTACATGCTCCTGCACATCTGTTTGCTGCAGGGCACGGCTGGTGTTTACTTCCCAGCACCGTTGCTGGGCGAAGGATTTCCTGCTGGCACAAGGGCTACCTACTAGAGCTCAATTCCTTCATTAGGGGACTTTCTAATTTCTTCAGAGTAGCCCATTTTCCCATGTAGTGCTTAAAGCTCTTTTGGCCTAAATAAAATTGGTTTCATTTTATAATAATCAAAAGAAGAAAGTTGTGTCTTCAGCTTGAGATCTCAGACACAGAAGCCTCTCCACCTCAGGTTCCCCAGAGGTTGCATTCAATTCCTGCTTTTAACACGCCAAGCCCTCAAAAAATCATCAAACACACGCACTAGACAAACTCAGCAAAGCCTTTTCAGTCTTACGCTGACTAGCTGCTAAACTAACTCTAAGGGTCGTTAGCCGACTGGAACCATCTTTGAATCCAAGCAGTTTTACCAGCTTTTATTATAAACACCAGCACATTTCAAGTTTCCTCTTTTGATCACAAATATATGACTTTTGTCTTCTCCTCCTAAGTACACAGCATTGAGACACAACATCCAGGCTTTCCAGCTTTTCCAGAAACTTCCATCCACCAAGTGCAGGATGGGCACCCACACACCACACCCTCAGCCGCATCCTTTGGCATCTGGATTGCAGGGACATGGAGTCCAAGTTGAGGTCAGTACAGTTTCGGATTCCAGGATCACCTGAAAAAGATGCCTCCCACTGTTACAGGGCTGCACATCTGGACTTTGGGCCTGGACCTGATCCTCCAGGGCCCCTGAGAGCTCACCCCTTCTTGTCTGAACATTGGGTCAGGGCTTTCCAATCAGGGGAGGAGGAGGGTGTGAGAAGTGAGCAAGCTGCTGAGCAGGGATGGCTAAGACAGCCACTGGAGGGTCAAGTCCTTGCTTTCCCTTTTGGAAAGGGTGTAGATAGATGGGGGATGTTTAGGGGTGCTAGACAGTCTTATTCTTACCTGGCTTAATCTGTAAGATTCTAAGTAAGCTTGGTGCTAAAACAAATTTCTTAGAAAGTTTCCTCACTTTAGATTGCTGAATCAAGTGTTCTGAAAATATTTCTGTAAATACTGGGCCAAAGAGGAAGCTATTTGGGCCATGATTTCTAGATTTAACACCACTCCTGATCCAGACCACTCTCTAGTTGGGGTACAAGGGATGAGAGAGAGAACTCTGCTAACCAGTGCTCTGGGAGGCGGCATGGTCTTGAGGACTAGCTTCAGCTGTCCTGGCAGTGGTCCTGCTCTCAGATGTGATTTTTACCTTTAAGAACCCGAGTGTGACTCCTCCAGGAAGGGCACCTGAGCGTGGATGCAGAGGGGAGGGGTGGGACTAGGTGCAAGCGTCCCTGGAAGCCACAGGCCTAGTCTTACCATGGCAGGGCTGGTGACCACGGCTCCACAGTCGTTTCCCCTCAGCAGCCTCCAAGGCAGCACTTTGCTGTTTCTAGAGGGTGGGGAATGAATGGCCAAAGTTCCTTCTCTCCAGCCCAGAGTTGGAGGCCATGGCAAGACATACTGTATGGCAGCATCTCCTCTACTGAACAAAGAATTTCAGAGGGAAGCCAGGAACCACCTCCAGTCCCTGGAGCACCCTTTGCACTAATTTTGGAATTGTTACATAGGAAGGAGTGGGGGTGGGGAGGCTGAAAACAAGTACTGGAACCCTCCCTACTCTGATTGCTTGGGGTGGGGTGGCTGAGACAGGGGCAGTGGAGAAGAGGCAAAGTACATTTTCTGATCCATCTGTGTTCCTAACTTTGTGGGTGAAGTTCCCCGGTGAGCATCGAATGTGTGCAGCCATCACTGGGCTGACCACCGCAGTTACTGGGAAGAGACCCTTCCATGTCTTGGCTAAGCCTGGTCGCCACCTGTGTGACGACTATGACTTTGGCCACTGCCTCTCCTCTACGAGCAAACAACCAGAACCATGTCTTACAAAGAACAGACTCCAAAAATATATATAAATAAATAAAAACCTTAAACATTCTTACAGGGATCTTAAAGAACAGAATACATGTTAAAAACTTCAGTAATTTATATCAATTTTAAGCAGTACTTTATATACAATGGGGGAAAAAACACATGCATAGTCCAAATACAATGTTGAAAACAGCATTTTCATAACAAAAAACCCGAACACTAAGTGTTAATACCATATACATGAATTCAAGAAGGACCACCCTTTTTGTCTGTTGCACACAGTTTATTTAACAATATGATATAAGAAATGAATTGGTACTTTACCATTCTATACAGTGATTGAATCTTCTTGAATTTTCTTATTTATAGTAATTATAGCACTTGCATGATTTACACTAGAATTGCTTTTCCTCATTTCAAGTTTCACATAGAAGAAAGAAAAGAATGCTCTTCTCTATTAACATTAGCATGGTCTAAGAGAGTGATCATCCCTATTTTTTGTCTAAAACCAGTTTTATCAGAGAAACAAAGCAACAATTTCTACATCTGCAAGACAAGAGTTTGGCTTAAGCCAGTATGTATAGGTGTGTGGGGGGTGTACGTGTGTGCACACAGGAGCCCATTCCCATTACCGTCCAGGGGTAATACTTGGAGAACGCCCACAGAGTTCACAATAGAAAAAATCTTCCCGCAACGTCAGAAAGTTGTTGGGATACATTATAAGCTTGCATTATTTCAGGAATCAGTTTCTGAATATTATTTTTCTTCTCACTTTTAAACATAAATGTTTAAAGTCTTGAAAATACAAATAAAAAATATGAATATAATGAACTTGTTTTTCCCGTTAAAAAAAGGCATGAGTCACCAGCAATGACAAAAAAATCCAAACAAAACCCCCCACCCCCCAAAACAAAAATAAAATAAAATAAAATAAAGAGAGAGAGAGAGAGAGAGAGAGAGAGAGAGAGAGAGAGAGAGAGAGAGAGAGAGAAACACCAGATATTTAAATCAACTGGTTTTTAACAAAAAAATATATTCTTTGTATTGTTTCTTTAAACAGCAATCTACCCTTCCATGGCTTGGAAGTAGCAGTTCCATCTAGGAATAAAAAGAGCCTAGATGCTTGGATTTCAGTACAAAAGGTCCAAGAACATGAAAGGAAAAAAAATGATGCTCTCACAATGCTACAAACCCTCCACAAACTTTTCTAGGGTGTCTCCGGTGGTGTCACCGACCAGGGACAGCTCACTGGACAATGCACTCCTGTTGGGGGTATTCAGCTGTGGTAGCATTGCACTCTGTTCGGGGTTCCCCAAATGTCCCTGATCTATGGAGCTGGCCATGGTGACTGCAAGTCCTGGGTGGGGGGAACCAGTCTGGGGCGAGACGTGATGTGGTGAAGGCTGGGGCTGTATCCGTGGTGATGGGCTGGAATGTGGAGGCTGGGACTGGGGCCGTGGAGACTGGACAGGGGCCGGAGACCGCACCTGGCTACTAAGGGACGTGGCCATCTGCTGGCCAGGGAGGTGCGAGGCCTGTGGCTGTCCTGAGAGCATGTGCTGCTGGGGGCTCATAGGGTTTGGCTGGCCTGGGGACCCAATCTGCTGCTTCATCTGCTGCTGCTGCAGAATCCGCTGCTGCAGGGCCTGCTGGATGTTGGGGGAGCTGTCTGTGCCCAGCCCAGGCTGCCCCATCTGGCCAAGCTGTCCCATCTGAGCTGCCATCTGACCCATGGAGCTGCCCTGCATGGGTAGGTGCTGCTGCATCCGCTGCTGCTGCATGGCTGGGGGGTAACCTCCAGGTCCTTGAGGCTGCTGGAACTGGCCGTGTCCTGCCATGCCTGCGGCCATGCCAGCGCTACCCTGCTGTTGCTGCTGCTGCTGCTGCTGTTGCTGCTGCTGCAATAGCTGCCTCCGCAGCATCTCTCTGTACTGCGGGTTCATGCTCGCCATGCTGGGGTTGTGCCCCGGGTTCATGATGTTCAGTGCCTGGCCCTGGGGATTCAGGCCTCCCATTGCTTGTTGCTGTGGAGGCACACCGGGCCGTGGCCCACCGGCTTGCATGGTGTTCAGATTCTGCAGGCTGGGCTGCTGGTGTAGACTGGGCTGAGGCTGCAGGCCAGGCTGGGCCTGGAGGCCAGGCTGGGGCTGCAGGCCGGGCTGACTGGCCACATACTTGGCTGTGCGCTGTTTGATGAAAGCTGCCATCAGCTGAGGGTTTGACTTGAGGATGTTGAGCACCTGCTGTTGCTGCTGCGGGGAGCTGGGAGACTTCAGGGTCCTCAGCAGGTCCTGCAGGGCGCCAGGCGAGATGCTCCGGGGTGGCTGCACACTGGGCATCCGAGGTCCAGCCACAGCTGGTTGGGCCTGCATGGACATCACAGGCCTGGGCATGCCCGGCATCGGCTGCTGCTGGGGGATGGGTGCCTGCTGCCACTGCCCAGGAGGCAGATTTGGCATGACAGGCCCACTGACCTGGTTGGGTCGGGGCACGTTCAGGCCCACAGGGGCCATCTGGCTCACTGGGGTCACCATGCCTGTGCGCCCTGGGGGCATGCCGTTGTTGATGTTCACCCGGTACAGGTGCTGCTGCTGCTGGGCCTCACGTTCAATCTGCCGGGCCGCCTCTACCGCTGCAGGAGGGGGCTGGGCGGGGGGCGGTGGAGCCGGCACTTGGTTGGTGGGCTTCCCAGTGGACACTGTGGTAGGAGGCTGAGTTCGAGCTACACTGGAGAAGCCGGCTGGTGACATGCTCACAGGCGAGGGCTGAGGCTGGGTGGGGGGCTGTGGTGTCTGGGGTGTGCTGGGCTGCTGAGTGGGGGTCCCAGGTGGCGCTGAGGTAGGGGAAGGCAGACTCTGCTGAGGCACGTTGCGGGTGTTCATGGTGGCCATCCGCCGGCGCATGAGCTGTGCTTGCTGCAGGCGGTGCTGGATCTGCTGCTGACGGAGCTTGTGTTTGATGTTGAGGCAGAAGGGCACGGGGCATTTGTTTTCTTGGCAGTGTTTGGCATGGTAGCAGCAAAGGGCAATGAGCTGCTTGCACACTGGGCAGCCTCCATTGGTCTTGCGCTTACAGCCCTTGGTGTGCTGCACAACCCGCTTCATCTTCTGGCAGGATGGCAGCGAGCAGTTGGCGTTGCGGCACTGGCAGGCGTGCACCAGGGACTGGATACAGCGCTGGATGCTCAGGCGCCGTGACTCCTGCGGGCTCTTGGACTGCGGCTCACCCTGGCTGCCACCCTCGTCGTCTAGGCCCAGTCCCCACTTCACCATCTTGTGGGTGTGGCTCTTTGTGTTGTAGCAGTTGATACAAAGGTCATAGTCCTGTGGATAAGGAAAGGGGACAGGCCAGCATCAGCACGCAGCCAAGTGACCACACATTATGGCCACCCCCTGGAACCTTCACTTCTAGGAACTCCTCCACAGCGCAGAAGGCTCCAAAGACCACATGATCCATCTACTCGCTCTCACCCAGTCCTCTTCCAGGGGACTCCCGGCCCTTCCCAGCCTACTATCTAACACTGTGTGAGCAGGTGCACAGGCTCGACACGGGTCCCCCTTTCCTTCCTTCCTCTGCACCCAGGGAATGGCGCACAGCCACCCCACCCTGATGCCTGGTGTGGGAAGCCTGGCAGTGAAGGAATGTCTACTGCGGTGCCCATTTCCTCCCAAGCACCATGTGAGCATCTAAAGCACCACACACCTGAGTTCCGAGAGACTGGCCCTCCACTCTTCAGGGCTGCTACTGGGGCTGAAAGGCCTTCACCAGGAGGAAGGCCCTGCGTTCAAACCACTCTGACAAAATGCCCCTTCCCCAGGTTTGTAAAAGCTACCTACATCTGGAGATCGAGAGACAACAGGTGCGAGAGCGGAGAATGGAGCCCTATGGCCAGGACTGATAACCTTTTCACAGAACGGACATGAATGTCCCAGCAGTAGGAAATGAGAGGGAAAACAAGAGGAGGCTGAAGAAAGAAGAAAATATAAGATGAGGGCATTACAAAGGCCCTGCTTTCCCCCTCAGAGATCACGAGAAACTCCTGTGGGGCCCATGACTGTAGGGACCACCCTGGCCGCCCACACTGGCAGGAAAGGCAAGGACTGGGTGAAAGTCTGTGACTGTCTGCAAGGGGTGGTGGAGGGCCCACAATAGCCTGACTCACCCTAGGTGAGGGACCCATCTATGCAAGTGACAGACTCCACCCCTTCACACAAGGGCCAAGACCTTACAGGGAGGAATCCCATGTAAGGCCAGAAAGTCCCAACCAGGACAAGGGAGAAGGACCACCAGACCTCCAACCATAGGGACCCGGGCTGACAACAGGGAAGGGGAACCAGGCAGAGTTCTGGTGGGATTGCAGCACTGCCAGCGCCTCTCCTGCTCTCTCCACACTCCTGCTGTGGCATCACGAGGCCTGTGGGTGTGCCTGACACAGAGCTGGGGTTAATGACACACAGGGAATAAAATAACAAGAGCCTCTGATGCTCTCCTGGATGAGTCGGTACGTGTTGACTCCCAGGAAGACCCGCCTGTCCTGCCGAGGGGCCAAGTGTGCCCTGGACACACGTCGATGGCCCACTGCCCGTTTCGTCAGGACCAGACCACACTCTGGGAAGAGAGACTGGCTTCTTCTTACTTTGAATGTCTGCTGTTGAGCCTAGTGTGGGCACATAGCAGGAACCTATCCCCTAAGAGTTAGATCCTCTTATTTGTGAACTCTAAAATAACAATCTTACAACCAACAGGTCCCTGAGAGGACCAGGCCATTCTCCCCCACCACCAGGAAACGCCAACTGTCTAACAGTTCAAGCTAAAATGTGAATGCATAGACCAAAGTGGACTGGGAAGGAGCCAAGGGTGCCCCAGACTGGTGGACCACATAGCTCTGCCAGAAGTTCCGTCAGAACGCAGACACAGGGAGGGAGGGAGGGGCCTACCTCGCACACAGTGCAGTGCCAGCGTGTCTCCACATGGTGCTTGCACTCGTTGCAGGTATAGACAAAACGGTCTTGGCCCTGGGTATGCAATTCCACCAGCATGCACAGCGTGGACCACTTGGACCGCCTCAGGGAGGAGAACTCCCAGTGCTTGTCCCTGGCGAGGGTGAGGAAGGCATCACGTCCGTCCATGAGGTCGCAGCTGAGCAGGGGGTCAGGGTCAACAATAGGGGGCAGTGTGTTGATGACAGGCCCGGCATGGAGGTGGATCACAAAGAAGACCTGCAAGAAGAACAGCAGGAGGATGTCAGCCCACAGAGAGTGGTGCTGAGGAGGTCTGGCCCTGGAGGAACCAGGGATACCCTAGCCTGAAAAACTGAGACTGTGCTGAGCCTGACACCTGCTGCCCCAGGTGTGTCAAAGGCCCACTCCCTGGGGATGAACTGACTTGGTAATGTGTGGTGTTACCCAACCAGCCAGCTCTGCCTTCTAGGGGCTGGTCCTATGCCGCACAGCACAGCGGAAAGCACCAGGAAGAGTGCCACCATGCTTTTATCCTCCTCTTGGCCAGTGGCAGGGTGTGGTTTCTCAGTAAACCCCCCTCCTTTACCTTGGCCTACAGGGGCACAAATGCCAGGCTCTGTGGCCTGCCCTGCCTCTCACCTCTTTGTGCTTCTCCATGGTGGCATAGAGCTTCTGGGACAAGTCATTGGACACGTTGGGCATACTGGGCTTCTTTTTGTTGGCCCGGCTGATGCTGCTTTTATTCTTGTTGGTTTTCTTATTATTCTTTTTCTTGGCATTCTTGCTGTCACCTTGGCTGCCCTGCAACAACATGCAAAGGTGTCAGACAAGCCCAGCCTCCTCCTCTGGACCCAGTATCCAGCTGGGACTCCCAGCTATTGGCCCTGGGGACTGCAGGAAGCCCAGCCTAAGGCTGGAGACCACTGGGCAGACCCCTACCTGCATGGGCTGTAAACACACTGCTGCCTTCAGAGGTAACTGATGGAGGAAAGGTGATGAGGATGGAGGCAAGGCCTATGTACTCAGCTGAAACTCAGTGGGCACAGCGGTGATACATAATAATAGAGCAAGTGTTGCCTGAGCCACAAGGGACACAGATCATATACTTCTTGAAGGAAGGATACACCTGGGATGCTAGTTTAGAATCTAACAACGGAGGGAGAGGAAGTAATTTCTCACTGTTCCACATCATTCCACTGGATGGATGGACACCTGCAGCTCCACAGTATATCCTGCACGTTCAGTGGCTCATTCTATGCCTCACAAAGGCTCCAAACACCCACCATGTGTGGGAGACATGGGAAAGGTGCTAACAAAGAAGTGACTGCATGGTTAGGAGGAAGAACTTGAAAGTGGCCCATCCAGGTACAAGCAAGGCCACACGAGGGCAGGACACCTCCCTGACCCTGTTCCCATTGCCCAGGCATACTCAAGCCTGAAACCCACCATCAGTATGGCAAATGGCTTAAGTTTGAGGGGTTCTGCTGCTTAGTTAAAACTTTCCTACTCTGGAAAGAACTCAAGCTCTTATTTAGGTTTCAAGGTGGGAATGTTCACTTGGTCTGGCCCAAAGAACTTCATTTATAACAAGGCAAGGGAAAGAGAGGACAGAAAGGAAGAGAGAGGAAAAGAGGGAGAGAAGGGGGAAGGTGGAGAGGGGGAGAGAGAGATATTCTCTCTCTGGGTGCGAAAAGGAGTGCTACTCTTGGGGAAGGTCAGTTGCACTCCACCACCACCACCACCAAGGCACATCTGAGAAGGAGCCAGAGGGGCCCAAGGAGTCTTGACAACTGACTGTTATGCGGACCCAGATCAGAAAATGACCGATAAGACTTCTGGCCAAGATGGAAGCATAGGTAGACACATTGCCTCCTTGTACAAGCAAAAGGACAACAACAAATTTAAAAACAAAAAACAACCAGAACTGACAGAAAAGCAAACTGCATGGAAGTCCTAAAACCAAGGAGTTAAAGAAGAAACATTCATCCAGACTGGTAGGAGGGGCAGAGACTGGCAGCCTAGAGGAGAGGACTCACGGCAAAGCAGTGGCTGGTGGCCTAGGTGATGTGGTGGCTGGCAGACCCGGCAGTCCCACATTCGTGTGCAGATAAACTGAGAGGAACAACTGGGGAGTGAGACAGACTGCACAACCCAGGGCCCCAGCAGGGGGAAATAAAGCCTCAAAACCTCTGACTATAAACACCTATGAGGGTTGAGGTGGCGGGATAAACTTCCAGCCTCACAGGAGAGACCCACAGGGTTCTAGAATGTACACAAACCCACCCATCTGGGAATCAGCACCAGAAGGGCCCAATTTGATTGTGGGTAGCAGGGGAAGTGACTGAAAACTGGCAGAGAGCGGAGCAAGCTGCACTGTTCCCTCAGACCCCTCCCCTGCATACAGCATCACAACACAGCTACGTAGGTTGCCCCGCCCCAGTGAAAACCTAAGGCTCCGCCCATTACTACATAACAGGTCCACCAACACAAAAAAAAGAAATGGCCCAAATGAAAGAATAGATCAAAGCTCCAGAAAAAATACAACCAAGCAACAAAAAGATAGCCAACCTATCAGATGCACAGTTCAAAACACTGGTAATAAGGAAGCTCACAGAAATGGTTGAGTATGGTGGTAAATCTGAGGAAAAAATGAAGGCTATGAAAAGTGAAATAAGGAAAAATGTACAGGGCACCAACAGTGATGGGAAGGACACCGGGACTCAAATCAACAGCGTGGACCAAAAGGAAGAAACATTCAACCAGAACAGAATAAAGAAACATGAACTCAAAAAACTGAGGAGAGGCTTAGGAATCTATGGGACAACTTAAAACGTTCCAACATCCGAATCATAGGGGTGCCAGAAGGAGAAGAGGAAGAGCAAGAAATGGAAAACTTACTTGAAAAAATAATGAAGAACTTCCCCAACCTGGGAAAGGAAATAGACTTTCAGAAGTCCAGGAAGCTCAGGGAGTCCCAAAGAAGTTGGGCCCAAGGAAGCACCCACCAAGACACATATTAATTATATTACCCAAGATTAAAGACAAGGAGAGAATCTTAAAAGCAGCAAGCGAAAAGGAGACAGTTACCTACAAAGCAGTTCCCATCAGACTATCAGCTGATTTCTCTCAAAAGAAACCTTGCAGGCAAGAAAGAGCTGGAAAGAAGTATTCAAAGTCATGAAAGGTAAGAATCTACATCCAAGATTACTCTATCCAGCAAAGCTATCATTTAGAATGGAAGGGCAGATAAAGTGCTTCCCAGATAAGGTCAGGTTAAAGGAGTTCATCATCACCAAGCCCTGATTATATGAAATGTTAAAGAGACTTAGCTAAGAAATAGAAGATCAAAAATATGAACAGTAAACTAACAAACTCACAGCTATTAACTGAACCTTAAAAAAACCCAAACTAAGCAAACAACTAGAATAGCAACAGAATCATAGAAATGAGATCACATGGAGGGTTATCAGTGGGGAAGTGGGAGGGGGATTTGGGGGGAAAGGTACAGAGAATAAGTAGCATAAATAGTAGGTAGAAAATAGGGGGAGGTTAAAAACAGTATAGGAAATGGAGAAGCCAAAGAACTTGTATGTACGACCCATGGACATGAACTAAAGGGGGCAGAGGGAATGTGGGTGAGAGGGGGTGTGCAGGGTGGAGGGGACTAAAGGGGGGAAATGGGACAACTGTCATAGCATGATCAATAAAATATATTTAAAAAAGAAAAGGACACTGGTAAAAACTAAGGACACTGAATGAGCTTCAGACTCTGGTTAATGATGATGCACAAATACTGGTTCAGCAACTGTACGAATGCAGCACACCAATTTAAGGTGTCATCAGGAGAAACTGGTTCTGGAATGTATGTAATTCTGTACCATCTGCTCAAGTTTTCTATAAGCCTTTATTCTAAAATATAAAGCCTATATTTTAAGTTACAGTTTTAAAAACACAGTTTTTAAAACACAGGTAAATAATTTTTTGTCACCAAAGCAACAGCACGTATACACATTTAAGTTGTGTGCTTTTCTCCACAAAGTTCTCCCTTTGTGCCATTGTTCCTGTTCTAGTTGTTACATAGGAATTGAGGCTGCATCCTGTTTCTTTCCCATTATAGCAAAGCATTTCCTCATTTCTCTCGTTGAAGACCACTTTTAACAGCAAAGCAACTTTCAACTGAAGTGCTGTGCGTAACTAAAGGAATGCTTAGTTATGTGAACTGGACACACTACAGTGCCTCTGTCCTTCGTCTCCATGTCCTGCTCTCTCCACCACATGCAAATCCATGGTCAGCAGAGAGAGTCAGCCCTTGTCTATTTCCATCTCCCAGAAAGTGCCTCCTCCCCACCAGGCCAGAGGCAGACACGTCATCCTTGTGTAGGACTTATGGCTGGGGCCTGAATCGCCCCCAACCCTGCCTGCCGAGTCCCTTTCTATGGAGTCGCCATCGTCGGCACAGACTCTTCTCTCCCTGCTATAGCCTGGCCACTGTCTTCCACCCCCTGGATGCACATTCTGATTCAGGCCACCTCCCATCCAAACATTTCTGGCATTGGCAGACACACACAGGGACCTTGGGATTCACAGGCCGGCTCTGATCTCTCTCCCAATAAAACTAAATTTCTGCCCTGGCTGGTGTGGCTCAGTGGATTGGGCACGGGCCTGCGCACTAAAGGGTCACCAGTCCCATTCCCAGTCAAGGCACATGCCTGAGTTGCGGGCCAGGTCTCCAGTGAGGGACATGCCAGAGGCAACTACACATTGATATTTCTCTCCCTCTCTTTCTCTTTCCCTTCCCCTCGCTCTAAAAATAAATAAATGAAAAAAACCAAAACTGAATTTCTGCTAAAATCTAGCCCACCCTTTGGAGATTGGCTGAGGAGACCTCTTGGTGAAGCACACTTGCCTGGCACAGTGCAGACACTGAGCGAGTCGTTCTAAACCCCTGGCTTTGAATGCCAATCCCACCCCACCCCTTGGGCATACCTGTGAGGGCTGCAGGCTTTCACAGCTCCTCTAGAATATCAACAAGCACCTTAACATCAACACCGCTGCAGCCAATTCTGACCTCTTCCCCCAAATATGCTCTCCCTCTTCTGTAGCAAAAGACATAGCAGGCAGTCTTGACCCAGGGTTCTCCTTACCTGCCACAAAGGTCCACTCCAAATTCTGGGGTTACTAATCTCAAAATTCATTGCAAATTTCTCATGGTGTCTATAGCTACAGCTATGACCCAAACTATGTCTTATGGGACACCCTGCAACACGGCACACTCGCTCAGAACTCAGACACCTATGTTGCTCCTCCTTCTGGAAGCTCCTTCTCTCCTTCATCCTCTGGGTTCCTTCTTACCAGGTCAGTCTCTGCTCAGATGCCTCTGCCCCAGAAAGGAGCCCCCCGCCCCACCCTGAAGTGGCCCCATCTCCCTGTGCTTTTTCTTTCTCCAAAGACTCTACACTCTCTCAAAGTGTGCTGGACATGTGTTTTTCTTGTTTCTTCTACTAGAACATACACCCCTAAGGGCAGGGATGGTATTTTCCTTTGTTCTCACTATACTGCTCAGGCCCATTCCTGCATACAGCAAGGACTTGGGGTAAGTGCATGAGTGCAGATACTACAGAAGTTGCAGGTGTGTTTAGTTTGTAAAGTACTCTTTTAATATGATTTTTTAAAAAGATTTTATTTACTAATTATTATCATTTTTTAGAGAGGGATAAAGAAGAAGAAAAAGGAGAAACATAGACCAGTTGTCTGCTGCATGTCCCCAAAGGGGTACCTGGCCTACAACCCAGGCATGTGTCCTAACCAGTTCGGGAATCGAACTGGTGACCTTTCATTCTGCAGTCAGGTGCTCAATCCACTGAGCCACCACCAGCCAGGGCTCCTTTATTTTTATTATTTTTGAGTATATTTTATTGATTATGCTATTATAGTTGCCCCATTTTTCTGTCCCCTTCATCGCTCTCCTGCCTGGTATCCCATTCCCACCAACATTCCCTCCCCTCCTTAGTTCATGCCCATTGGTCGTACATACAAGTTCTTTGGCTTCTCCATTTCCTATACTATTCTTAACCTCCTCCTGTCTGTTTGTACCTACCAATTGTGCTTCTTATTCCCTGTACCCTTCCTCCCATTCCCGCCCCCACTCCCAGCTGATAACCCTCCATGTGATCTCCATTTCTGTGATTCTGTTCCTGTTCTAGTTTGCTTAGTTTGTTTTTATTTTTTTTAGGTTCAGTTGTTGATAATTGTGTTTGTTGTGATTTTACTGTTCATAGTTTTGATATTGTTTTTCTTAAATACGTCCCTCTAACATTTCATATAATAGGGTTTGGTGATGACGAACTCCTTCAACCTGACCTTGTCTGGGAAGCACTTTATCTGCCCTTCCATTCTAAATGATACCTTTGCTGGATACAGTAATCTTGGATGTAGGTTCTTGACTTTCATGACTTGGAATACTACTACTTTTTTTTTTTTAATACTATTATTGATTTTATTCCCTATGCTATACTTTTTAAAAATATATTTATTGATTATACTATTACAGTTGTCCCATTACCCCCCCCCTCCACTCTATCCTGCCCACCCCCCTCCCTCCATCCCCGCCCCATAGTTCATGTCCATGGGTCATACTTATAAGTCCTTTGGCTTCTACATTTCCTACACTATTTTTACCCTCCCCCTGTCTATTTTCCACCTATCATCTATGCTACTTATTCTCTGCACCTTCCCCCCCCCTCCCACTCCCTTATTGACAACCCTCATGTTCTAGTTGTTTGCCTAGTTTGCACTCATTTTTGTTTTATGTGTGGTCGTTAATAACTGTGAGCTTGCTGTCATTTTTACTGTTCCTATTTTTGATCTTCTTTTTCTTAGGTAACTCCCTTTAACATTTCATATAATAAGGGCTTGGTGATGATGAGCTTCTTTAACTTGACCTTATCTGAGAAGCACTTTATCTTCCCTTCCATTCTAAATGATAGCTTTGCTGGATACAGTAATCTTGGATGTAGGTCCTTGCGTTTAATCTTGGGTAATGTAATTATGATGTGCCTTGGTGTGTTCCTCCTTGGGTCCAGCTTCTTTGGGACTCTCTGAGCTTCCTGGACTTCCCGGAAGTCTATTTCCTTTGCCAGACTGGGGAAATTCTCCTTCATTATTTGTTCAAATAAGTTTTCAATTTTTTGTTCTTCCTCTTCTCCTTCTGGCACCCCTATAATTCGGATGTTGGAACGTTTCAAGGTGTCCTGGAGGTTCCTAAGCCTCTCCTCATTTTTCCAAGTTCTTGTTTCTTCATTCTTTTCTGGTTGGATGTTTGTTTCTTCCTTCTGGTCCATACCATTGATTTGAGTCCCAGTTTCCTTCTCATCACTATTGGTTCCCTGTACATTTTCCTTTGTTTCTCTTAGCATAGGCTTCATTTTTTCATCTGTTTTTCGAACAGATTCAACCAAGTCTGTGAGCATATTGATAACCAGTGCTTTGAACTGTGCATCCGATAGGTTGGCTATGTCTTCGTCACTTAGTTGTATTTTTTCTGGAGCTTTGAAGTGTTCTGTCATTTGGGCCATTTTTGTTTGTTTGTTTGTCTTGGTGCATCTGTTACTTTAAGGGGCGGAGCCTTAGGTGTTCACCAGGGCGGGGTAATGCTGGTCGCTGCGCTGTGACGCTGTATGTGGGGGAGGGGCCGAGTGGGAGCAATGGCGCCCACCTCACTCCCCTCTGGATTTCAATCCTTCACTCCGATACCCACAATCAAACTGGGCCACTCTGGTGCTTGTTCCCGAGTAAGTGGGCCTGTGCACACTCCAGGCCCCTGTGGGTCTCTCCAACAACCTCTCCTGTGAGGCTGGGAGTCTCTCCTGCTGCCACCCCAACCCCCAGGGGCGCTCTCAATCAGAGGTTTGAGGCTTCATTTCCCCGAGCTGGAGCCCTGGGTTGCTCGGTCTGCTTCGATGCCCGCCGTTCGTCCGGTTTATCTGTGGGCGGATGTGGTGCCACAGGGTGCTACCCGCCACTCTGTCTGCCCCACTCTCTGCCACTCTGAGCCCGGCCCTCTGGGTTTATCTGTGCAAATGTGGGGCCGCAGGGTCTGCTAGTGCTCGGACTGCCTGCGCCATTTGTCCCACACTCCGCCAGTCTCAGTCCCGCCACAGCCACTCGAGTCCTCTCCACCCCAGTGCCCGTCTCCACCCCTCCTACCAGTCTGGACAAATGCTTATTTTCTATTTCCTTGGTGTCGGTCCCCCTTGCCGTTCGATTCTCCGTCAGTTCTGGTTGTGCAAGGAGGCGCAGTGTGCCTACCTACGCCGCCATCCTGGTTCCTCGGAATACTTCTTTCCAGGCCCTTCTTGCCTGTAAGGTCTCTTTAGAGAAATCAGCTGACAGTCTGATGGGAACTCCTTTGTAGGTAACTGTGTCCTTTTCTCTTGCTGCTTCTAAGATTCTCTCTGTATCTTTAACATGGAGTCATTTAATTAAGATGTGTCTTGGTGTGTTACTCTTTGGGCCCAACTTCTTTGGGACTCTCTGAGCTTCCTGGACTTCTATGTCTATTTCCTTCACCAGACTGGGGAAGTTTTCCCTCATTACTTTTTCAAATAAAATTTCAATTTCTCACTCTTCCTCTTCTGTCACTCCTAATTCAGATGTTGGAATGTTTTAAGTTGTCCCATAGATTCTTAAGCCTCTCCTCAGTTTTTTAAATTCTTGTTTCTTCATTTTGCTCTTCATATTTATTTCTACCCTTTGTTCCAAATTGTTGATTTGAATTCTGGCTTCCTTCCCACCACTGTTGGTTCTCTGTATATTTTTCTTTCACTTTTCAAAGCCTTTACTTTTTTCTCTATTTTGCGACCATACTCAAATCATTTCTGTGAGCATCCTGACTGCCAGTGTTTTGAACTCTGCATCTGATAGGTTGGCTATCTCCTTGTAGCTTAGTTCCTTTTCTAGAGTTTTGATCTTTCATTTCAAGCATATTTCTTTGTCTTGGTGCACCTGTTATTTTCTAAGGGGTGGAGCCTTAGGTGTTCACCAGGACGGGGCAACCCACATCACTGCACTACAGCACTGTATGTAAGAGAGGGGTCAGGGAGGGAACAACTCCGCTTGCTCGGCTCTTATCTGGCTTTCAGTCACTTATCCACCTTCTCACAAGCGAAATGTGCCCTTTCAGGAGCTGCCCTGGTGCTGATACCTGGTTAGCAGGGCTTGTGTACATTCTAGGACCAGCCCCCCCCCCCCCCAGCCCCTCCAATGGACTCTCCTGTGAGAATGGGAGTTTCTCCCACTGCCTCAACCCCCACAAGTTTTTATAGTCAGAGGTTTTGAGGTTTTATTTCCCCACACTAAAACCCTGGGTTGCATAGTCTGTCTCTCTCCCCAGTTTCTCTTCCTGGTTTATTCACACACAACTGTGGGTTCATCTGGTCCGCCAGCCACTGCCTTGCCACATGTCCCTCTCTGCCCTTCCTACCAGCCTGGATGAATGTTTCTTCTTTAACTTTTTGGTTGTCGATCTTCCATACTGTTCGCTTTTCTGTTAGTTCTGCTTGTTTTTTGTTTTTAAATTGGTTGTTACCCTTCTTTTGGTTGTGTGAGGAAGCGAAGTGTATCTACCCATGTCTGCATCTTGGTTGGAACTATTATTTTTTATTATTATTTTACCCTCACCCAAGGACATTTTTTCACTGCTTTTTAGAGAAAAGAAGGGAGAGATGAAGGGAGAGAAAGAGTGATGTGACAGAGAGAATCACTAATTGGTTACTTTCCATGTGTGCCCCATTAGGGGAACCAGAAATCAAAACCGCAAACCATTTGGCTATGGGCAACACTCCAGTCAACTGAGCCACACTGGCCAGGGTTGTGAAGTCCTTTTTTTTAAAAAAAAACCTCACTGGAGGACATGCTTAGAAGGGAAAGGAGGGAGAGAGATAAGGAGAGAAACACTGATGGGTTGCTTCTTTTATGTGCTTCAACCAGGGTCAAATCTGCAACCCAGGTATGTGCCCTGACCCAGAAGTGAACCCACGACCTTTCAGTTTACAGGACAATGCTACAACCAAATGAGCCACACTGGCCAGAGCTGTATTTTTTAAATCAACTGACTGGTTCCTGAGTGTGATGCATCCATCTCTGTTTCTGTCTGTTCTGGGCTCCCTGGCCAGGTGCCCATGTCTCTCCTCTTTCCATGTCTTAGCCCTCCTTATCTGTTCTGCCCAGTGATGATGGAGCAAGCACTTCTCATCCTCTTCTATTAGGTGATGTGTTTCCAGGGCCCACATGCCAGCTTGCCCAATAACCAGTGTGGGCTGTGCTCCCAGGCCACAGACCTGCTGTGTACAGTGACAAGGTAAGGTTATGTGTGAAAAATCTACCACAAAAAATGCCACATCTTATGAACTCAACATCACAAGTTCTCTCCAGCCTGCCAGGATTCAGTCTTCAACACACTTATCTGGGACAGCAGGCTTTCCAGAAGGGTCCAGTGGGGGGGATGTCAGGGCTTTACCTCCGTCGTCTCACTGGCTGCAGTGCTCTCTTCCTTCTTCCTCTCTTCTTCTTCTTGTTCCAGCTCCTTAATGCTCTCCTCCAACACATTGGGCCAGAAGTCACCCTCAAAATAGGGCAGTTCCTTGGCACTGGTGAGCCTGTCTTCAGTTGCTTGTTTGAAAATGTCCTGGAGAGTGAACAAAGCATAGCAGTGAGACAAGCGGACCGAAGCAAAGCTCCTGAGGAGGGGGTGGTACAGGGCTGTGACACTAAAGAGGATGCTGGTGCAGCGTATTCCCATGGTGCACAATGGCCGAGATCAGATAATTTAAACAGGCAACACAACAGCACGGCTTTCAAACTGACAACTAAAAGATCTTGACAGACTTCAGGTAAAATGATTCTGCATGTTTTACTTTGATTATTTTGCTTTCTAATCTCCATAAGTGAATACAATTCTAACATGAGTGTGAAAGGAAGACACACGAAAAGTAGGGAAATCAGTGGTGACAAACCCACTGCACACCCTCCTACAGCCAGCACCCGGTACCTTGTAGTCATGGATGATTCGCTCTGCAAAAGCCTTGTCCAGCATCTTCTTGTACCACTCCTGCAGGCGCTTCGGTTTTGGGATTTTTTGATCAGGGGGGTGGCAATGGAAGATGTAGTCATCTCCTTCACTAGGGGGACAGGCCCAGATGTGTCCTGTCACATACCTGCAGGACACATATACACAATTCAGATTAAAGGGCTGAGCAAAACTGTCCCTCTGCCTTCAAGAAGTACAGCTGAGGAACAGGGAGCAAGGCAAGGATAGAAATAACTATAAAGAAAAGAGAAAGCAAAGAAATGACCACAAAGCTTGTGGCAGAACGTGTAAGATGTTGAGAGGGGTTCCAAACCAGTGTGCTCAGAGAGGGGGATATGTGGGTAAGGCCAAACGTCTCTAAAGTGCCCAAATGCACGCCTGGAAGTCAGCCCTAAGATGCTCCCTTCCCAGGGTGAGCATGTTGGGAAGGGGCCTAGGCTGCAAGGGAACCTGGGAGCACGGGAGAAAGCCTGGGAAGACAAGAGATTCATCAGGTATATCAAATGGCTTCTACTCAGGAACACAATGAATTTCCTAACTACTTTCTTCTGCGCACAGAAAAGGCAGTTGAGTATTTCCCTCTAAGGTTTTAAATTAAAATAAAACATTCATTCTGTTTAGGACACTTAAGTCAGATACCTCTAACATTTTCAAATTTGGGAAAGTAATATGAAAGATCTAAAACATGAGATCAGAGCTAGAGAAAGAAGACGCAAGAGACCACATCTTATAGGATTCCATTCATATGAAATATCCAGAACAGACACATTTATGGGGACAGAAACTAGATCAGTGGTAACTGGGGGCAGATGTGGAATAGGGATGAACAGCAAACAGGCACAGGTATCTTACTGGGGGATGACAATGTTCTGAGACTGATTTATGGTGATAACTACACCACTCCATAAAGTTACTGAAAGTTGGTGAAATGTACACTGTAAATAGGTGAATTTTATAATACATACAAAATGATCCAGTAATTTTTTTAAAAAGAGACCAGAATGGAAGAATAATGAAAAGAACACAGAAGGCAGGAAAAGCACATGCACTGTGGTGAGAAGCTCTGAGAGCACCTGGAGGAGCTCTGGAGACTTTGGAATCCAGCTAACGATGTTAAAATAAAACTTAAACACTCTCATACTTCCACAAAATAAATACACAGTAAAAATTAAAAATGGAGGTTTTATTAGTTCTGGATAATCTGAATGAAACTTACCCCAATTTCTTCACATATTCTAAATATCCAATAAGGATCTCATGGTAAACGGCTGTACGAAGGCATCGGGGCCGGAAGAAGTGAATACTGTCCAAATAAGAGATGTATACACGCCTGGGGGGTGGGGTTGGGGAGAGAAATTAATCGGAAGTTCAGGGTATCCCCTAAACTTGAAAGCAAACAACATCCAAAAAAACAAGCTACAAAAAAAATTTTGTTTTGACAGCATTTACACTGGCCACAAACAGGATATAAGAACACTCCCATGAGCAACTGCCTTTGCCAGTCAATAAATGGAGTCCAATGTCATCACTGAACTGAGAAGCAATAGCATTACTCACCATGGAGAACCACGTAAAGATAAGGGCAAACTAAGAAAAGCCATTTTCAATTCCCTCTCACCCAGATTCTAGAATGAACATGAAAGAACTCCTTGCAGAGGTACTTCATTTTTCTAGATGCATCAGAAAATGTCCAGGCTCATGGGAGTGGCCCCTACTCTATTGTCTGTGCGAATACCTGGCCCAGGTAAGATAGGGACAACAGCCAGACCAGAACCAGGACCCATGAATACTCAAAATACAAAACATGCTTGAAACAGTTATAAAAACACTTCACTTTCCCCTGGCTTAGAGGGAACCTAAATTAACTACTCTGGTTAATCAAGCATGGATTATTTAATTTAAACCAAGCTCTAAAACACACAGGTCCTCTCAGACACACAGAGCCTGAGTCTGTTGTAACACAGCATGACACCCCCTGAAAGGAGATAGAGGACTACCTTGTGTTTGGAGGGGGACAATCAGAGCCATACTCTTGGACATGCATCCCGAAGAAGCACACATCTACTCCGTCAATTTCCTCAAAGGCAAAGAGAGCTTTGGTTCGATACGGGAAAGATTCAGACATTTCCCCAGAGTCCACAAACCTGAAATAAAATAATCTGATGATTGCACATGTCATTGTTGACAATCTAAATCTCCTGCTCTAAATCCACTCAGGACAGAAAAGACCAAGGCCTGTCACCTCTTCTGACTACCAGCCCAGAACCCTTCCCAGCAGCCCAGGCAGCTTGGAGCCATGATTCCCTTTTTTGTGACACTGTTTCACTTACCACCTCTAATGAATCTGGGATAGAGAAAAGGGCTTGCTATACCCTAACCACGGAAAAGCCGGTAAGTTATGCCAAAACCCTTGCCAGAAAGCAGGGCTTTTTGTTAACTAGGTGGGGCAAGCACTAGAACAGTGCTGTTTTAGAAAATGGCACAATGCACACAAACCGTGACTTCATCCCAGGCTTGACCTCCACAGTCTTGTCTGAGCTGGCCACCACTCGGACAAAGACCTCCCCAGCTTCTGGATGATTCTGTCGCCGTAAAAACTTGTTGACTCGGTCTTCCAAATGGTTTCCCAATCGTGTGGTCTGCAGTCCTGGAAAGTTTAGAAGAAGCAGGTGAGAGGGCTTTGGAAGGGCTATGAAGGAGACAACTTAGGCCACAGAATCTATTTTTTCCTTTTAGGGTAGTCTAATATATTTTAAGAATTAATGATCTCTAAATCCAGAAGGGATCTGGTCTGTACTATGAGGTGAGAATTTTATGAGGGAAAGGGGTACTCTGGAATCTCAGGCACTTCATACCCTGAAAATTGCCATCAAGTGCCCACATTATTTCTATCCTTTTAAAATTATTTTTATTTATTTATTTTTAGAGAGAGGGGAAGGGAGGGAGAGAGGAAGAGAAACAATGTGTAAGAAACATCGATAGGTTGCCTCTCTCATGCCCCCAACTGGGGACCTGGCCTGCAGCCCGGGCATGTGCCCGGACTGGGAATCGAGATGGCGACCTTTCAGTTTGCAGAACAGCACTCAATCCACTGAACCACACTAGCCAGGGCAAGATATTTTCACCCTTTTCAAACCATAAGGGGCAGGGGAGTCAGGAAGGTGGACCTGGATCTGAAAGACAATGGGCTACAGGGTAAAGGAGGGGAGCAGGCATGAGGAAAGCCACGCTGTGCCCACCAGCCTTCTGCCCCAGGCCTTGGTGAGGTAGAGATCTGGTCCTGGGTACTTGCACGTGGCTGCTGAGAGTCACAGCTGTGCCTCAAGGCCAGATCGCTAATGAAGTGGGGAGCCTGCCATTGCTTTCCCTGGAGGAGGGCAGGGCTGGTGCACACATGTTCCGTGCTCTGCTTTCCTCTTCTTGCCTAGCTTTGAGAAGAAACCCCACTGCAGAGTCAAGAAATAGCACACAGGACATCCCACTGCCAACTAAGCCCTGAGTGTTCCTATCATGGCAGAAGCACTGACACTGTCTCGGCACCCGAAACTGCCCTGCTCTGCTCCTGGGTAGGCTCCTCTCCTCCATAACCCCTCTCCCGGGGAGTGCTCCAGGCATGGCCGCTGTGACAAGGGATATACAGCAAGCTACCCAGAGGCCAAACATTAGTCATAGCATAAAAAACTCTTTGTGCATGAGGAAAAATGACTAGTAGTAAGAGCAGCACAAGGTTCCCAATGATTATTTATATATAGTGGGAGTTTAAAGATATTTTCTGTTTTTAGAGAGAAGGGTAGGGAGGGAAAAAGAAAGGGAGAGAAACATCAATGTGTGGTTGCCTCTCACACGTCCCCAACTGGGGACCTGGCCTATAACCTAGGAACGTGCCCTGACTGGGAATCGAACCAGTGACCTTTCAGTTTGTTGGCTGGTGCTCAATCCACTGAGTCAACCAGGTAAGGCAATGTTTTCTTCCTTATGTTTATTGGTTTTTTAAAATAGTTACAACATTAATGAGAATTTTTTTTAAAAAAGCTATTTGGGATTTTAGAAGATTCCTTACTGATGTCAAGAATATATGGAAAATTTAGACTGACTTTCTAAATTCCATTTTCTGCAATAAACCTATCAATGGTGGATTTTTTTTTTGATAAGGTGTGCCTCAAGAAAAGTGATTTTAAAAGAAAAACATACAATGGCAATGAAATAAAAACCCCACAGGAAAATAAAACTTGGAAAGCTGTAAAAATAGGGGCAGTGGATTTGCGACCTATTTCATACACTGATGAAATGTACCCTGTACACAGCTGTGCAGTCACACTCTGGACCCCTTACATTCTGCACACGCCATGGCTGAGACAGCTATCCTGAGAAATGCAGCATTAGCTGTAAGGGACCCACAGGCCATCTCGTCTCTTCTTTGTGAAGCCCCTGAAGAAAGTTTCATGTTCTTGCCCGTGTTCCTCCATTCTCCTCCATGCTGCTGCTGAGTACATTTTATTCCCTTACAAGGTGGCTTCCAATCCAGAAGGGAGGATGTAGCTAGGAAGGGCCACCATAGTGAAAGAATCGCCCTTCCCTTGTAAAAATATGACCCCACACACTGTAATTTTCAAAAAGCAAATGAAGGACCTTTAAAATCAGGTCTTTACTTTTTTCTTCAAACCACCCAAGTCACCTGCACTAAAAAACCGGGTACTTAAACAAGACAACTTACAACAATGTTGTTATGAGCACCAAACCGAACACTGTGAAAATGTAAAGAGGGCTGGAGAGCAGTTCCCCCATGAGAAGGGGTATGACCCATAGGAAGGTGCAGTGAAACCGGGGGGAAGCAGCCAGCACAAGCTCAGAGATGCAGATACTGGGGATGCAGGCTCTCCTGGGTGAAAGTAGGGTGATTCTCATCCATGTGATGCATACACAGAGGTGTATTTCAGGTCCCACAGTATTCATATAACTGGCTCCTCCCCCAGAAGTCACGGCTGCAACCTCTTGTAGTCAGTGCACTCTTCTGCCTCCTTCTCACACCACTTCCTAGTTTCCTGCAGCATGGCCGCATCCTTTTATTCAGTCACTTGTTCCTGCTTTCCCATCACCTGTCACTATGTTGCACTGAAGAGCGTCCTTGTACCGCCTATTTGTGTGCAAATATCTTTGTGGGATCCGTGAAAAATGAAATTCCTGAGTCTAACATGAACATTACAAATTGTATATCCCACCATGGGCATTCAATGTACATTTCTGTCTGTGAGATGGGTGGCGAGGAAGCTTTTATTTTTCTCTATGAAATCGAATCCTTTAGCCTACTGCTTTCTCACTCTGGGTTCTATTTTTTTTTTTTTTTTGTAAGGAAGGCTTTTTATAACCCAACACAATAAAAATACTCTTACTGCAACCTTGAGTGCATTCGCAGTTGTTTCCTTTTCCCCTTCAACCACCTGAAGCTGAGTTGTGTGTGGTGTAAGGTAGGGAAGTGGCTTTGGGTGGAAGATCAGTTGTGACTATCATTCACTGACTAGCAGCTGGAAGACATTTCCAATAGTCAGTGCAAATATGAATGAGGCAACTTTTCCATTGCGATCTACAAACTCTCGCAGTCTATTCAAACCAAAAATAAGGGGTGACATTAGATTTCTAAGGTCCTTTTCTGTAAACAAGTGTTCTGTATCTTAAACCCTAAAGCTCATCTACCAATGGTCCACACATCTTTCTCCACCATTCTCTGGACACTGGGGTAGGGTCCGAGACAGGCCAGCTCTCGAGCTCCTTTGTGACACCCCCTCGCAATACCAGCCCCGTGCCTTCTGGTTGGAGCTACTTTCCTAGTGAGGCCTAGCTTTCCTGGCAATTCACTTTGGTCACTGAAGCTCTGGCCTAGGCAAATGTTTCAAAGTTGCTGATTGCTTTAGTAATCTCACTCAGAATAGACACTCTGAAGTAGGGGTTCTCACCTGGGAGCAACTGTGCCCCGGGGGACACACCTGGCAAGGTCTGGAGACATTTCTGATGGTCATCACTCACGAGGGTGAGGGTGGGGGTGGGGTTATTGATACTTAGTGGGGTGCTGCCAGGGATGCTGCTAAAATTCTACAAAGCACAGGACAGCCACTGTAACATAGAATTATCTGGTCCCAAATGTCAACAGTGGCTCAGCTGTGAAACCCTAATCTACAGAGAAATATTACAATAATGAGTTCAATATTTCAAAAATGTTTTACAAGAGTGAGTTTAAATTACAGGATTAACTGTGGACTTTATTAACTATAGTGTTCGAACTTGAATTGACAATGACTTGGTAGCCTACAGAGAAGCTTCCTCCTTGCTTCCAGTGAGTGACCTCTCCCTCTATCCCATCATGTCTCTCCTACTCCCAGCACCTCAGATGGCCTGACTCTTGTTGGAGACACGCTGAGCAGTGTGCCAGTCACCTGTCTTGCTGGAAAAATGAGAACTGCAGGGAACACTGGACAGGTGCACTTTAAGGTGCTGCTATAGGTGGCTTTCCCACTCGGGCTCCCCATTAACTCAACAAAAGGCCAGCCTGGGAACACAGTGTGGTGGAAGGTGGACCCTAGTACGTGAGAGGCAAGTGGACAAAGGTTATATATTGTACACTTTTAAAAAATGTTATCTATTAAAAAAAATCCCAACTACCTATGAAAAGTTACTTTTAGTAGTAACAGATTGCTATCATAAAGAGACACCAGTAGCCACTCTAAATGCAGCAGTGATATTCCCAACAAGTCTTTGTGCGGACCAGGCTCCTACCAGTGCTGGGTGGATGGTGGCCAATCCTCAGGTAACCCAAGAGGGTCACTTCTCACAACAGCAGGGTCCACACCTAGTGATGGGCAAGCAGCTGCCCACACACAGGCCTAGGACTAACTGTGTTGCTCAGACAGAACATCTGTATATGTGTGTGTGTTTGGGGGAAGTCTTACTTCTAACCTACTTGAGAATGATCTGCTGACAAATTTTCTCTCTCAGAATTCATCCAGTTTACTATATATTTAACCTTTCTAAACTTTCATCTAAAACATGTATTGTTCATAAAGCTGACTTTGATATAATGATCAGGTCAAATTATGCTCTTTAAGGGGAAGACAAAATACAAAGTATTAGAAAACAAACATAAAAACATTGGATAAGTGAGCTCTAAAGTGACGTGTTCCAAGGAACCAAAGGAATACTGGGATACTTATGAAGTTTCTACAACCTACAGACCAGGAAACAGAAATCCTTCCACAACTTACGCTTAGCACTGAATTTGTTTTCTTTTCGAGTTCTGCCAGTTTTCTTCAAGCAGTTGTCACACACAAAGCTGCAAAAACATAATGGGTGTGATCAGATTACAGAAAACAGGGTATGTTGCCAAACCAGTGAAATGTAACATTAAGATACTTTGTTGGCTGTTAAATCACATCATTATACAAAAGTAAAGAGGCAGACTCCTTTGATTCTTTAATTCCTAAAGCAGGCAAACACTTAAAGACTTAAGAAATTTAGAACCAGTTGCCATCCATCTTAATTGCTGAATTCTCGCTGACAACAACGAATGAAATACAGCAGCAGCAGGCACCCTCTCCTCCACTGTGTAAAATTTTCTCTTTCCCAAGATCACAGGAAATTACTTACCCTGATGGCCAAATGATATCATAGTGTAAAACACAAATCTGATGCATCTTCCGGCCACATTCCTTGCAATCAACGAAACTGGAAGACAAAGAAAGCACACTGAAATGCACGCGGAACCACACAACCCAGTGGTCTGCAGGAGCTGGTATACTGTGTTCACATCCTGTCCTCTTGATTACTTTGAGTGTCTGGCATTAATGCACCTGTTGATTGATTCAGCTGTATTTAAAAAAATTCATCAGTATATTTTCTGTAGAAAAAGCTGACTTTCTCCCCTTTTTTTGTACAAATGCCTCATTCCTCTCTTCTCCCAATCTCCTCTGCAACCAGGAATGAAACTTTACCTTTAAAAAGTCCTATGATAAAGACACATTTTATGGGCCAGTATTTCTGACATTACTACACATCTTGAAGACCAATGCTTGCTCTATGTAACTGCACAAGCCTAAACTGACTTAAGTAAGAGAGAACAGTATTCTCAGCATTATAAACACATATTCTTAGACCTAGGCATAGGAAGTACCTGCTCTGAGTCAGTCACAAAGGTGGGAAGTCCCAAGCTGACTCGTAAGTGACAGTCCTTATTCAAGTACACACTGGAGAGCAAAAGGACACACTGAGCTGCGTGCCCTTTGCTGCACTCTGACCCAAACTCATTTGGAAATCTTAATCACCAACGTGCTTGAAGTTCAGCCTATTTTTTTCAGGCACTCCCTCAGCATCACCACCAATTACACCTGATAGAAACCTTAAGGGGCAAGAAAGGACCACATTTCCCCCAAATTCTCTTGGGTTCAGGCTCTGCCAATCAGCCTGGATGCTGAGAGCCCTGTAACCTGACACACGCTCTCATTTATTGTCTATCAAGACCCTGATCTTTCTTTCCACTGGCCTTGCTGAGCAAGTGTTCAACCACAAACAAAGCCTAACACCGGTTCTCTGTTTCTGTTCTACTGGAGGAAGATACACATGCAAATCAGCAGCACCATTAACTGGCTTGTCTTGAATATTCTCTGGCAATCCTGCGCTGTGTTGCCCTCCTCCCCACCCCCTACTCTATCTTGTGGCTGTTCTGAACCTTCACTCCCTCAGGTGCTCCATCAACCCCAACCAGCTCCTTCTCTGAATTTCAGCAGTTGAGCTGATCCTTGCGTTAAGAATTTAAAAGCTCAGCAGACAATAACTTCAGCTCTGTGCCTACTCCAAAGATACCCTATTCTTAAGCTTTCCCTATGTCTAGAATAGGAATGTGAAAAAGTACATTATATGTTCTAGACCCCATTCTATCAATTTTGAATTTTAACCTCTTTCCCCTTCTATTAAATATTAACCAATTGATTGGCTCCCTTTCCTGTATTTTTGTTCATGTAGTTACGTAAGCCTCCACCTAGAGTGGCCTTTTTCTCACCGCCCCCCCCCCCCAAGTGTGGTCCCTTCCACCAGAAGGCTGTTGTTCAGGTCAGCCTTCTCCCACCTAAGCTGCTCCTTAGTCTCCTAACTAGCTTCCCTACCAGAAAGTGAAGCCTTCCTCTCTGGTGAATCCACCTCACGGATCCAGGGTGATCTTTCTATAACAGAAGCCAATGATGTCTCCTCAAGCCTCCCCACTACATCCAGGAGGAAATCTACATGTCAAAGAGCAGTATAAGTGACCCTCACCTAGTATCTTTCCTTCGCATCTCAAGGGGCTCCATCTACATCTCCTACCTGCCAACCACTTGAGCTTATCTGTAGTGTTGTCGAACATCCTGTATTCTTTCACTCCTTTGTGTCTAAAACACTATTCCTCTTCCCCAACACCTGCTTCTAGATGGGCATCACCTTCTCTGGGATACCCTTATGCCCTGGGACAGGGCTGCTCACCTCTGGACCATCTTACTGCCTTCTACTGTCTGTGCCATGATCCACCTGTCTCTTGTACTGAAAACAGAGCCCCACCTCCCCAAACTTGATTCTCCTGTGTGTTGCCCACTGCCTAGCACTGAGTATTCCAATGCAATATAATTTGAAATTGAAAAATGAATATAAACTGTAGTGAAACTGAAAAACTACAGGGGAGGACATAATGTGAACAGGGAGATGGACAATAGGGACAAACACCAATCCACTGGTCATTAAAGATCTGGGAAAAGCACCTCCTCATGCACCAGGCACTCTGCTCAGGCTGGAGCTCTGGCAGTCAACGTGTACTTAGCCTGGGCACTGCTAGTAGGAGAAACTAAGTAAGCTCTAAACAGTCAAGTCAGGTTCCAAAATGAGGCCTGGGTAGGGAGTCTGTGTCTTCCACTGCAGCATCTGGTCTCCCTAGAGCTGGGGAGGTCGGGGCCGATAGAGAGGAGGATCTGTTTCTCAGATCTAGATGTACCGCAACCACATTTCCCAAACATCCAAGTGGTGCCTGCGCTCACCAAGCAGCTCTCAAAGAACATTCACCACAGTGATAGAACACAATGGGCCTCTCGGCACACTGGGGTGCTCTCAGGACTCAGCTTTGGGGATCTAAAAGGAGTTGTCACAGGAGCTTGGAAGCCTCTTTAGGGGCCATCACAGAGCAAACTTTGCAGATACAGCATTCTCACTGGGCACTGGAGGAAAGTCAGATATTTGACAATGGCCTTTGAAAATATACCAAACCAAAGTCAGTGGCAAGAACATACACCAGGCTTCCCATTACTTATTTTTTAGAAAGTGGTTTCTAAGTGGTTTTCTTTCTGAAATTTCCCTTTAAATTATATTAGCACTACTCCACCAAATATTCCTACCTTTGGTTTCTAAAGATTCACACTAAATGGCTTCTTAAAAACACTAATGACCAAACTATCAGAAAGCTTCTAATAGAACCAAACACCCATCTCATCTCATCACTGTTAAAATTCAGTAACTAGAGAGCATGTTACAAAGACACACATTTTGTGTGAGTTAAAGGATAATCTATATCTGAAAAAAACGCCACACACTAAAAATTCCAACCAGGGCAATGTATTTCCAATGTCCCATCCCACAACCCATTCATAAGGATGAACTTCCCTGACCTGAAACTAAAAGCTGAAAGCCAGAAAGAAAGAGCTATATACTCACGGTTCAGGATCTAAGGTATCATTTTTCTTCTTTTCAAACTGATCCTTTGAAATTGTCCTTGTTTAGAAGAAAAAAAAAATGTTAACTGAATTTATCTGTTGAGTATGAATTATAGTCTCTGGGATATTATTTTATAACTAGTTCTTCAAATGAAAAGTAAATGGTCAGCTAAAACCTCAAGTAGATGCAATGATGGCACAGGCATATAAAATTCAACTCCACAGAAAACACTAACATTTATTTTTCTCTATCTTTTCTTGGAACATTTCCTCCCAACTATCATCAACATTTATTACAAGATTTAACAAAGACTAGTCAAAATGTGATGGTAAAATTGTGTTGAAATTCAAACCTGTTAATTTTCAGTCAAATCTATATGGTGAGTGGCTACTAAATTTAACTAATATTGGTGTAACCAACTCTTTTAATTACTATATTCCCTCAATGACACAAGGTCAATATATACTTAGGATTACTCTTAAAGAGGTGAGTATCTGGTTTCTACTGTCCTTTTGTTGTGATCAGTGTATATTTGAATTAACTTCTGATTCACGGAATTATACAATTATTTATCAGGCAATAGGACCAAAAGATTAGGATGATAAGGGGTATAAAAATAAATTGAATAGGTAGAATATCTGTCATATTAGTTTGTATGTCTTACAAGTGGCTATGGTTTGTTTTGCACTTGAATAAAGTAACCTTGATCTGCATAGTAAGTATCTTATGCTGCTGGAAACTGCTTCATTGGGAAGCCCTGCTGCCTTTGGCGGGCATCACACGAGTAGACTACCCAGTATGAGTTTGGACAGAAGAGAGTAGCATGGAACACTGGTAGTCCTGGGCAGACATGGTGGTTGGCAGGTTTTTAGGTATCTCAAGCATATAAATTAGCTGACCATCTAATTTTGTGGATTTGCTTTTTCTTGCCACATTCTAGACATTTAACCACTGAAAGATAACTCCATCAGAGGACAGGCATCAGGAGGAAAAGATGGACTTGAAGGAATGAATGAGCCACCTCAGGCCTATCTGCACTGGATCTAGTGAGCAAGAGTCAAGCCTCCTGAAAGGAAAACACATTCACACTCTGGGAGCTCATTATCTGTGTTTTATTAGCTTCACCACCTAAAGGATGAAGGTAGCTACATAAGACCTATTTTGTGCTATTGCCAGTTCTGTGAACAGGGTTGCTTGGTTTCTCAGATGTAACAGAAAATTTACAATTTCCCAAAATGGAGGGTGATAACCACTAGGAAATGTCAAGTGCTTTAAAAGAAGGGTCAGAGCAAGGTCAAAAGAGACCAGTGAACTACATGGGTGGGGTGCAGTCCTGAATGGGGGGAAGAACACAGAAGGGGCACTGGTGTTCAGCTAAAACAGCTACGTGTTAAAGTGAGCATAGTTAATATGGGAAAATATAATATACACAAGTCAAAACAGCAGTGGTGCTTCCCCTTTACTCACGGACAAGAGACAAAAAAACAATTACAAGTCACCCCCGAGAAAAATGACAGGATGGTACTTACGTCTGGGGTTGTGAAGGGTCGTCACCCAGGGTAACATTCTCCCCCTGGATCTCTGTGAAACACTTCTCACAGAAATGATACCTGTCAGCAAGAAGGCCATACTTGGGTGAACTGGTCCATCATAACACACAGCCACCCAAGCAACGAAGCCACCAATCAGAGCAGGGCAGATCACCACGACGAAAGGGGAACGTTGTTGGTTGATTGATGGGTCAGTGAGAACAATGAGAGGAACAGGGGCAGGTGGGGAAGGGCAGGATTAGAAAACAGGGAAGGGAACAAATAGCACAGACATAGAGGTAAGACGCAAACACCAAGACAACACAGAGCAGAAAGCCAAGGCAAAGCATTGATTAGCATTCGGTCTCATTGCACACATATCAGGCCATCATCACTAACAACGACTGGTCACGGTTCAGCTCCAAGATGCAAATGTTTGCAAGGAGTTGTTAATACTAGAATTGTAAGGAGCTTAAATTTAGGAGTTTGAATTTTGTTATTACTTAAGAGAAAATCAAATATAATTTCAGGGCTTGATATGGAAAAAATTTACTTTGAACAAAACAGTCTGACAAAAGGCCTTAAAAATGCAATTTAAACTGAAATAGCTTATTTTTCAAAACAGAAAATTTATGCTTGACAGCAATTCAGAGATTTTATTTCTGGTGCTTAAGCCAGATCTTTAAAGGTATAAAAATATTCAGTACCCAAAACTGGTTTCAATTTTTTTTCCTGTCTTTTTTCTCATGTTAATCACTTAATTAGATTAAAATACAAATGAAACCAAATCCATTTTCTAGACAAACAATTAACAGAAATGCAATCGGGGTCAGAGACTTTCCAGCCATTTATCAATAAGAATACACAGAGAAAAAACTGTGATATATTGTATAAGCAATACAATATATGTAAATCCATGAACAAAATTAAAGACTTAAAAAATTCAATTCTAAGCTTTGTTTTAAACTTTTTGGTACTGGGACCAATCATTCATCAATCTGAGATACTCAGTGATTGACTGCTCTGACTTGGTGACAGTCCAAGTTTAGCAAATTTAGAGAGTGAGTCTTTAAAGCACAATCTGCATTTGAGAAGTTATCCATAACCCCAATTTCTTGTAAGATAATACAGAGCCTCAGCTCAAGCTATCAAATAAGAATAAAATAAAAACTATTAAATGTTTGGAAAGGACACAAATGAGAAATCAATGAAAGTGCAGGCTGATGCTATATAAAACAAGATGGGCACACAAGGATACTGTAAAAATAAACAAGCTGAATGGAGATGACTCATACAAGCAAAAAGGATGAGTATAAGGTAGCGACGGCAGCACAGTAAAATGCGGTTTTAGTGCTCAAAACTATGTCTACAAGGTGCCGAGAGGATTAGTGTTAAAGACACTATGACGAGACTTGGAGTGGCACACTGAACCAAGAGCACAGAAGGAGATGCGGCAGCTTGCAGCTTCACTCATGCTTTCATGTGTGCCTGCACACATGCGCGCGCACACGCACACACACACACACACACACACGACTGCAAACCGAGAGTCAGGTACCACCTGGCCAGTTTGTCTTCATTACTAAAATAGGTCTCCCACAAGTTCTAGTTCTAATCTTAAACACACTGAACATTTTGTCTGCTAGATTTCACTGGCTAAATGCACGTAAAGTAAAGGCACAAAACTTTAGAGCATGCACGCACACCAAGATTATACAACTTTTCCGTTTTTTGATGAGGAACATGACAGATTCCCTGAGGGTAACAACTGGATTAATCAAAGTTTCTTGCTGGGACCTGCTTATTTAGGACTAAGTCAGTCAATGAATTCTGCCAACATTAAAAACTTTGACCAGAAGCAAAGAGATGAACATTGCTGTTTTAAAATAGATACCTACATAGAAGGGTGGGCAAAAGTAGGTTCATGGTTGTAAGTATGCAAAAACAGTTTATTCTTGTATTATTTAATAATTATTGCAATATTTGTCTTTTTATTATCGTTATTATTTAGTATTTAGTATCCTTACTTATGACTTATCTACTAGGTAATGATGCCTGGCAATTCAGCCTACATTTGCCCACCCCTGTGTATTATCTTTTTTTCCTGAATGAATTACAGTAATATTCTGGCTATTTACTATTTTCTAGATATTTCTATGGAGCCTTGATATGATGTAGTGAAAAGAAATTCCCTGTGCAGAAGGACATGATTATCACCAGCAAGAAAGAATCAAAACACAGGAATTATAAACTAATTCAGTGGCTAGCAGAACAGTAAGAAAAGTGATACCCCCCTTCACGCCAAATAGTTCCCTTTTAAAAATAAAACTAGGAATTGAGTGTTCCAATTAATTTTATGATTAAACACACAGCCACTGTGGACTAGCCAGAAGAGTACCGCTGAACACATTTTGAAATGAAATTGCCATGATAATTACATGTGAACCTAAATGGCTTTAAAACCCTGGACAAATTCTTAGTTTTTGTTCAAGCAGGACTTCAACTCCAGCAATATCCAGGAAAGAAGCATCACAGACCCAGTGGAGGAAACTGGCCTGGGACAAATCACTGACGGCTGAGTGGGCTGCCCATGGAGTGGCCATGGAAACCTTTGCTCTGTTGTACCTAACTCCCACCCCTGAAAAACATCATCATCAGGAACTGGGACAGAGAATAACACATGTTAGAACCTGTTCCAAAGCAATGTCAGAGACATGTTGAGGTTTTAGAGGGGACTGGGAGGGGGCCCAGAGACTCACTCTAATACCTTTCTGAGAAATGACCACAGCCCACAGAAGACAGCACTGTCACCCATCTAGTCAAATTGGCTGTAACCACCCTGGCAATAAGTGGGTGACAGATATTAATGCCAAGCTGTCCCCACCTTATTACCTAGTCCAAACTGTATTCACTCTGGAAATACAAAATTATTCTATTTACTTTTCACTGTAAGAGCCTAGTCGTCATTCTGCCTTGTGTGAAGGAAGCAGTTTGATGAACATGGAATTGTAAAGGAGAAATACTTCACATAATCTGATGATGATGTACATCTGGGTACCTAAAGTTAGCACAATGTAACTACATAGTTTATCTGTAGGGTAAGTTAATGTATGGAGTAAATTTTCAAATGCAGATTGTTTTAAGTACCGTTACCAGTATATACAAATACTGGGGCTGTCTATAGATAATATCTATCTTATCTATAGGTAATAACTGGAAAAATCTATAGAACAGTTTTCCCAACATGAGTTTCTTTCAAATTCTTAAAGTATGGAAACAAGTGAAAATGTAACCATACTCTAGTTTATGTATTAGTTTCACTTGTTTAAAAGATCTCTAGGATTTTGGTCTCTATTGTTTTAAGTGCCCAAATAGTTTAGGACTCTAAGTGCCAAAACAATGATTCATAAGAACACCACAATGTTCATAAATAGTCAAAAGTTGAGAATAAAAATGTAAGCAGTCAAAATGTCCAGCACAGAATTAGGCCAGTGTTTTCTTAAAATTACACGTTAATCTCCCCTGGCCAGTGTGGCTCAGCTGGAGTACTGTCCTATAAACCGAAAGGCCCTGGTCAGAGCACATGCCTGGGGGGTGGTGCATACAGGACATAACCTACTGATGTTTCTTTCTCACATCAGTGTTTCTCTCCCTTTCTAAAAGCAATGAAAAAACGTCCTCAGATGAGGATTAAAAATTTTTTAAAAATTACACGTTAATACCTTCAAGTTGAGTATTCTAGAAAGCACACCTTGTGAGATTAAGCTGAGAAGTAGTATGCCTATACTTATAAAATACATTAATAAAACAATTCTTTATTTATATTTCTACTCTTAATGCACACTCCCCATCAATAATCTCCTCCAAGGGGTAAGTAGTGTACCCTGATACTATCGATTCTATTGAACTTAAATTACATTCAACTTAAATATTGTGAAAATCTATGCATTTGGCAAAGAAAGGGTCCCAAAGGACTCAGGCACAATAAAATCAACAATGAAAGGCCCCAAACTTTATAGAGAGGGTGGCAAGCAATCTGTTGCCTGTTCTTCCTTCTATATCCAAATTGTGTTGGGCACCCAGTGACAGGGGTGTTTTTCAGGGTACAGTTTATTTTAATCTATTCTCTTAAAATTTCATAACTTTATTTTGCTCGGCACAACAGTTTCCAAAGTGAATTCCTATTCTTTCACTGAAGACTAACAACTGAGACTACCAGGAAGGTGTTATTGTGCCCGTATCACAAAGAGGAAGGTTAGGCTTGATATTTTATGGGATGTGCTAAAGGTTATGAAGCTAAAGCTGTAATTAACTGGACAGGCCAGAGCTTTCAGAACACTTGTCACTGTGGGAGATTCCATCATACAAGGGCTATGGGGTCACTTCAAACTTTGTCTTAAATACTTCTATTGATAGAAGGGTAAAACTAAGACAGAAATTAAATTCCAAATGTTAAAAAATACTTTTTCAGCAGGATAGTTATATGGGCTGCACCTCTAGTACAGGTTCCTTTCTTCTAAGGGGCATCCATCTCTCCCTCTTACCAGCATTTCACTGCACCATAGGTACTTGGATAAGCAAGCTGGGCAAGGCTAGAACCCTTTTCTTGAAACATTTGCAGGTCAAGAGTTTTTTTTTTAAACTAGGATTTTGATGAAAGTCATTAATAATCTTGAATATAGTTAGATTTTTAAAAATTAAATAATTTAAAAACATAATTGCCAAGAAAAATAATTTCAAAATTCCAAATAATACAAGCCTATGCATGAACCTCTGAACAAATAATAGAAAGCTCTCTACTCATCTTCTTCAAATACTAAAACCTATGGAATTACTAAGCACATAAGATCAAAATAATTAGAAACATCAAAGCCTCATGTTGACATTTAACATTTCAACCTAAAGAGGAGTAGGCATGAAGCTTCTTCTCGGTCACATAAAGAATCTAGTCGCGGATTTATAAAATGGAGGCAATGTAACTGAATTTGACCAAGATGTATAACCTGTGCTTTAAGGCACAATACCTTCATGCTATGGCAACATGTGGCCACTTAAAACACTAGACACAAGTAGCTTAATTTTCAAAAATATGAAAATCATATTTGTGTGGGGAATCAACATAAAATAGTATTTCATTCTCCCTCTACTTAAGACAGGAGATCTATTCTTAATAAGCTATCAACATTTGAAGAGAATGGCAAATATTACTCATGCGTATCTACTACTCACAAAACCCTGAAATGGCCATCTTACAAGAGGAGTTTTTCTTGAACTCAATAAAACACTGGCTCCCATTCTGTATTGTGCTACTAATTAAAAACAAAAAGTCTATGGTTTTGGAACCAGTGCAAGTTTTTCTTATCTGATTGTCCAGGCCAAATTATCTAGGCAAATACTGACATGGGGAATAGCAAAATAGAATGTTTCAACTTTATTATTATCTCAAAAAAGGCCCGTCAATCTTTATTAGAGTTCTTTCAACTCTAGGCTCTTTCTTATATGGTTACATTTTAGAATCTAGACCATGGCTTAAGAAAGAATGTACCTGAACCAAGTAGTACAGCAAGTAGTTGTGAGCTTAAATGTTTATACTGTAAAAGCATTCCTTAATATTAAGATAGTGTACCTGAGTGACCAAGAAATACTGAAATTGTGGCTCCTTTAATTGGAACTTCGGGAAAGAATTAATGTACCTGGGCTACAAGCAGACAAACATGCCTTGCCCTAAAACCTTCCTTTTGTTCTGTAATTCAGGAAGCTGCTCGATGCTTACCTATTCTGATAGCTGTAGTAGGCTGCATCTCGAGGAATTGTACACAGCTGCTTCCCGTAGCAGCACAGAGTCTGTGGGGAAAACTCATACTGCAAAAACAAAGGAGAAGACACTAAAAATATATCCCATTTATTGTCATTTAATGTTCTAACCCACTATGGTGGGTTAGATTCAGCCAGTAAATTATTTGTTAGTATACTAGATAGTTTTTTTAACCATTTTCACAGCTATTTAAAGACATTATTTTGGATATCATGTTACAGAGTTAGTGTCTAAGAGACATTTATTACTGACAAAGAATACACAGCAGGCAGAAACGCTTCACCCAAGGCCTTCCCCAATAAGCACCTCTAGCTTTATCATTCATTATATATCACTTCAAGCAATCAACTGTTTTACAAAACACCAGACTCCACCTGGGTACTTCTGAGCACACACGTGTGGTCAAAATGTTGAGTCTATCATATTATCATACTGCTGGGCTAACTAGGAAAGATCATTTTCCAGAAAGAGTTTAAACTGTACCTTGCGTCCACAGCAGTATCCAAGGGATTGCATAACAGGGTCAATCTCTTGCTCAAAGACCTCTGCCAGTTTACTGCAGAACTTATAGACCCGAGACGTCTTGCGATTATAGAGCCAGGCATTGTTGAACATCAGCCAGACATCATCCACATACTGCCAGGGTTCTTGGTACTGTCCTGTGTCCAACTTCCGCTTGATGGTGGAAAGGTCCATGGGGTTCTTCACAATGTCAAAGTAATCCTTAAAGACAAAATGGCCTCAATCTAGTGGATATCCCAAATTCCAAATGCCAGCCTTATCTCTTAAAATAAAATAGAAAGTACTGAACAACATCTGTTTCCCACAGCAAGAATTGACAACAAAAATAACCTGATCATCCTCTAATTTTACTAAAATTATAATTAATATTTTCAAATGTGATCAAATTCCTTCAAAGGCAAAGTTAAAAAAATGATATTAAAAGAATTGTTTAATAAAAGATGCTTTTTAATATAAGATTTTAAAAATAAGAACTTTCATACACTGAATTACAATGGTGAGCAAATTTACCAGACAATATATTTTTCTAAAGATTCACTCTTGGTTCTACCAAGCAAAATGAAATTCCAAGACAAACACAAAAACAGAAACAAAAACAGTAATACGACTTAATAGAATCTATTGGGTCACCGTGGCCTTTACAAGACTATCCAGGATATTAAAGTGAGAAGACCACGTGTTTTATAATTAATGGTCATCAATTCTTTAAATCCATTTTTCAGACCAATTCTTACATAAAGCCCCAAATACAAAGTGAGTCACCAGAGCAAGTGGGTGGTGTGCCCAGGGCATGCTCCCCTCTCACGCATCCCAACCCCTCCATGGACCCCGTGGCTTCACAGAACAGGTGGGAAACACACATTTCAATAAGACAAAGGTGTATTACTGTTTTGACAGCAAACTGCTTTTTATATTAGGAAAAAAGTCTTCAAAACAAGGTTGTTATTTTACTCTATTTTAAGAAATAAAACATGAATACTCATGAGTTACACTGGTAAAGTTATAACATATTTTTACTGTATAACTTACTGGAATTCCTAGGAGCTGGGGATCAACAGGCTGGCGAAAAGGTAAGGACTCTGGATCCTGTCGATATAGTGCTTCTAGGGTTGGCATAAGAGCCTGGCGTAATTCTTCCGGCTTAAAGACTGCAGTTAGAAAGTATGAGGAAAGAAACTATTTATGAGGCACCCAGACCCCTCCCCTTTATGACACTTCAGATGGAAGCCGGGGCCATTTCTGAGAGGGCCTGAATATCTCTCTCCCAGCCTCGAAGCTTCTAAGGGTTCTCATTCAGTTGAGTCTATGGACATTCTAAAGCTACAAATTTAGGGTCTCCCAAAAGTACAGTAATGTTAGGGTTCCTAAGAACTGCATCCATATTACAAGGCAAAATACATTAAGTTTGCTTCTTTAGTGAGAGGATTCCAACATTAAAACTGTGTTGTAACAGGAAATGAAGCTCACTCCCAAATCATCTTCAATGATCAAATGATGGTAATAAAGTTATTTCACTGGAAGGGACCTTTCCTTCTTTGATGAAACTTCCCTGTTTTTGGCTGAAGTAAACTCGGACCACCTGAGACAAATAGTCTTGCACTATAACCTCATAAATGTGCCCAGTGACAGAGCTGTAAAAAGTATTTTCCCCAAAAGTTTTATACTGTTCTCTCCCACATTTACCAATGCCCATTTTTCCAACCTCTCAGACACCCCATTTCCTACTACATTTTTTGTTGTCACCAATTCAAGGATAAACAGTAGCTGCCAGATACATTCAAGATGGCACATTGATACGAATCCCAAATGAGTTCTAATGACACAGGAAAATGTGCACAATAACCTCTGAAGGCAAGAGACAGGTCAGTCAGCAGAGTATGTGACAACCTCACTTTGCTCACACACATCCTATGCATAAAAAACTGACCAATGGGAGGCAAATACAGCAGAGTTCTGATGACTTGGTTTATAACTGATATGAGATTTCCTCTTTCTATTTTGAAAAGACTTTGTACAACAGATACATGGCACACTATAATTTAAAAATCAGATTAAAACATCATAAACATTTAAAGTTTTAGTTGGGAAGTGGCATGTGTCGAGTATACTGAGAGATGAAAACCGTAGCCCTGAGAAGTTTCCTTAAGTTTACTGCCATCAGAGCCAAGGACCACCATGTATCCTTACTGACCTCCTGTGGAAAAGAAACACCTGGCTGACCCTGGACGGTGTGGCTCAGTTGGTTGGAACATTGTCCTGTAAACCAAAAGGTCACAGCAGGTTGATTCCTGGTCAGGGCACATGCCTAGGTTGCTGGTTTGGTCCTCACTCGGGGGCATGTATGAGAGGTAACTGATTGAGGTTTCTCTCCCTCTCTCTCCCCTTCTCTTCCCTTTAAATTGATTAAAATCAATTTAACAAATTAAAGAAAATCACACAATGGAAAAGGATCCATACAAAGTACAAGACAGACAAATAGATCCTTATGTCATAGTATGAAAAATTCAGTGCTAAGGATTCAGCTTTCACACTGCAACTCATCTTTAAGAAACTCCCACTTGTTGAGTTTTGGTGTAGTATCGAAAAATAAAAATAAAAAACAATTCACGATCATCTGAAAAGGTTGTTATTCTTCCCTTTATCAACTACCTATCTGGAGTGGGACTGGATTCTCTTCATGTACTTCAACCAATGTAATATAAGAGAGTGAAGGCAGGGGCAGATATGAGAATCCAGCTGTGTCCGCTTATCTCTCTGAGCCACAAAATTGTAAAACCAATGTCATTATACTCACTAATTCCTAATTGTTTTGGAAAAGTTTTTTCCCCCATAAAAATGTGTTATTTATGGGTGCTATGTAACATGTTATTTTTACATGAATTAAATGTTTAAACAATTCCTATTTGAGCATGTAGCTTTATTTTCTAATAGAGTAGATAGCGACAGATAGTCCACACAAAAAATCTCTGGGGTCCTCAATTTTCAGAATATAAAGAGGTGTGAGACCAAAAATTTAAGAACTGCTGTACTCCAGAGTCCCTTCCAGCAGCAAGACTCTACAACAACAGACTCGAACATTTTCCCACCATCTTTTCCAAATGTACAACCTGCAACCCTGAACTTCCTGAGTCCCAATCTCACATTTCTAAGGGCCACGTGACAATTTTCCAACACCCTGCTACCTCCTTACTTTCTGGACACCTCTCCAATGTGGTTTTTAAAATCACATCCATTGTGAGACTGGCTCACTACACATAGCTCGGAACTGAAAACATCTTCACTTACCTGTCCCTACGCCCTCCTGCTGCTCTAGATCACTGGGTCCCACTCTACCACCCCATTACTTTGGGCACTTAATTTCCTATCTCTAGCAGCAGAAACCCACAAGCTCCTACATGTGTGATGTCATTGTGATAATTTCCCTAACACCATGGCTTTTGTTCATCTTCCTGCTCAAATCTGTCAGTGGTTGTTCATGCCTTGCCAAAAAAAGCCCAAGAACCTTGGCCTGTTCAAGACTAAGATGCAATTTCAACTCTGGTCCCACAGCCAAGACATCTCAGAAGAGAGGTGTGCCCCTGGGCTGCCCCCCAGAGCCAAGGCTTGTTTCTCATTCCTGCCATGAACCTATGGGTCCTCAGGCTATAGACCAGCTTGGCGTCACCATTTCTACTTGGGGAATGGCAGGCAAAAAAGATAAAAGGGGAAATAAAATTCTTTTTCTGCATTAGCTTTTTTAAAGCCCAGGACTGACTACTGAAACTTTTTTTTTTTTTAATGTTTATTGTATTTTTTTTTCCCATTACCACTTATTCCCCTTGTACGCCCCCCCCCCCTTTCTGCATTAGCTTTTAATCCACAGTATGGAATCACAACACAATGGCAAGGCAGCACAGTTCAGTAAGTTCAAGAAGACACAACCTACTTTTTTTGCGTGGCTGGGAAGGAGATGCTGACTGAGAGGCGGCACCATTAGCAGTGCTCTCTTCTTCCTCTTTAGCTTCTACTTTGACTTCTGTTTTCTTTTCATCTACTTCCATTGGTTCTGATTTCTGCTCTGTTGTGTCTGATTCTTCTTTAACTTGGGAAGATCCTTGTAGATCCTCCTCCAGCATCTTGAAAAAACAAATACAGATAGATAATGATACATGGAAATTAAAAACCCTTACTGTAACTCAGAGTTACTGGAAGGCTTGTTGACACCTTCCCCTAGTCACAACCGCATTTATCATTCTTTTTCTCTCTCACAAAAAGAAATAGAGTATCTGGTGTCAGCTGGGTCACTTTAACATAGTACCAGTACAATTACTATCTTAATTTAAAAATTTTATATGTTAGACTGCTTAAAAATTGCATATACACACATGCCTACTATCACCTGCTTGGTAGTTTTACATATAGCTATTTCCAGTTTGGAATAAAAATCTCCTGGAAAACTGCGGCAGAGATCAAAAACCAAATTGCTCAGAGGGCCAGGCAGGTAAAATAAATGACTGCAGCAGGTGAGGCATGAGATGGCAGGGAGTAGTGAGGACTCTGGCAAACTGGAGAGGCCACGCCCACCTAAAGGCCATGCTCGTGCTCCCATCCAGACTGCTGCCACAGAGGACTACAAGAACAATGTTGACAGAGCTGCTCATTTTTCAAGAAAATGCAAAAATCTGGAGTTTAATTTATGATTTCCCACTTAAAAAATACTGTGTGAGCGAAACAAAACGCATTTATAGGCTGGTTCAGCCCACAGTCAAGTTTCAACTTTTGCCACACGTTAATTAGTAAACCAATACACCCCTTGTGCAATCTAACTCTGAAGAACTATAAATGAATAAAAAACGGCAATGAAAAAATTGCTAAATGATCCAAAGATTTAAAATACAAGCCTTTACACCACTGAATATATTAGCTGTAGGTTTGTCAAATATGGCCTTTATTATGTTGAGATATATTCCTACTAGATCTTTTTTGAGTTTTTAATCATAAAAGGATGTTAAATTCTGTCAAATGCCTTTTCTGCATCTATTGAGATGATCATATGGTTTTTATCCTTTATTTTATTAATGTATCACATTAATTGATTTATGGATGTTGAAGCATCCTTCCATCTCTGGGATAAACTCCACTTTGTCATGGTGCATAATCTTTTTTTAAAAAAAAAAGATTTATTTATTTTTAGAGAGAGGGGAAGGGAGGGAGAAAGAGAGGGAGAGAAACATCAACCTATGTTTGTCTCTTGTGTATCCCCTACTGGGGACCTGGCCTGCAACCCAGGCATGTACCCTGACTGAGAATCAAACTGGAGACCCTCTGGTTCTCAGGCCAGCACTCAATCCACTGAGTCACACCTGCTGGAACAGTATATAATCTTTTAAATGTATTGTTCAATCTGGCTTGCTAATATTTCGTTGAGAATTTTTGCATCTATGTTCAAGGATACTGGCTTGCAATTTCCTTTTTCTGTAATGTCTTTATCTGGTTTGGGTATCAGGGTAATTAATGCTGGCTTCATAAAACAGTTTGGAAGAATTTTTTCTTCATTTAAAAAATAATGTTTAAGGAGGATAGGTATTAATTCTTCTTTGAACGTTTGGTAAATGTCATCTGGTCCTGGACTTTTATTTTATCTAAGATCAGGAACAAACAAGGACGTCCACCATCACTACTTCTCTTCAACATAATATTGGAAGTCCTAGCCATAGCAATCAGACAAAACAAAGAAATAAAAGGCATCCAAACTGGAAAGGAAGAAGTAAAACTCAACTATTAAAACCAATAAATGACTTCAGTAAAGCTGTAGGATGAAGAATCAATATAAAGAAATATGTTGTTTCTATACACCGTACCAAATGATCAGAAGAAATTAACTACATCATAAAGTATAAAATATCTAGGAATAAATTTGACCAAAGAGAAAGACCTGTACTCTGAAACTATAAGACACCAGAGACAAAAATTAAACAAAAACCAAATAAATGGAAGAATATATACCTTTCTCATGGATTGGAAGGATTAATACTGTTAAAATGTCCTTACTACCTAAAGTAATATACAGATTCAATTCAATCCCTATCAAAATACCAATGACATTCTTCTCAGGAGGAGAACTAATCCTAAAATTTATATGGAACCACAAAAGACCCTTAATAGCCAAAGAAATCTTGAGAAAGAACAAAGTATGAAGTGTTAGGCTGCCTAATATCAAACTGTACTACAAACCTACAAAAATCAAAACAGTATGGTACTGGCACAACAACAAGATACATATATTCATGGAACAGAGAATCCAGAAACAAATCATTTGTATGGTCAATTAATCTACAACAAAGGAGTCTAGGATATACAGTGGATTAAAGACAGTATCTTCAATAAGTGGCATTGGCAAAACTCTACAGATTAATGCAAAATATGATATTGGACCACTTTCTTATATCATATACAAAAGTAAACTCAAAATGGATTAAAGACTTACATGTTAGACATGAAACAATAAAACTAGAGGAAAACATAGGCAATAAACTCTTTGCCATCGCTCTTTGCAATATCTTTTAGGATGTATCTTCTTGAGCAAGGAAATCAAAAGAAAAAAATCAAGAAAAAGAAATGGGACTACATCAAATAAAAAGCTTTTTTTGCACAGTGAAGGAAACCATCAACAAAAAATACAACCTGCTGAACGGAACAAAATATTTGCAAATGATGTATCTGATAAAGCGTAAATAGCCACAATATATAAAGAACTCACACAACCCCCCCAAAATGAAATAATCCAGTTAAAAAGTGGGAAGAAGACTGAAGGTATTTATAAAAATCAAAATTAATCATTTCTGAGAAAGAAAGAAAACAGAAAAGAAGAGAAAAAAGAAAGAAAGAAAGAAAGAAAGCCAGCCACACCTTATGGATTAAACAGGATAATAAAATAAGCCCTGGCTAATGTGGCTCGGAGGATTGGCCTGTGAACCAAAAGGTTTCTGGTTTGATTCCCAGTCAGGGTACATGCCTGGGTTGTGGGCCAGGTCCCCAGTTGGGGTGTACAAGAGGCAATCAATTGATGTTTTTCTCACACATCAATCTTTCTCTCCCTTTCTCCCTACCTCCCCTCTACCTGAAAATAAATAAATAAAATCTTTAAAAAAAAAGAAAAAAGCAAGCAGGGACATCCATGGTGGACCCCTGGCACCTACCGCAGACCCAGGCTCCCCCTTGGGTTCACTGGCATCAGGCTCCGTGTCCTCGGTCTTGACCTCAGCCTTCATTTCCAACATTGGTAATTCGGGTCCCGGCTGCTGGGAGTTGGTTTCGGCACTGGCCACTGAGGACGGAGTGGGTACTCTGTTCTCAATGCTGGCTGCTGCCTGGGAAAGCTGTAGAGAAACCAAAATTGCTTACCTCTGTTAACAAAACAATATAAATGATCTTAAATTCTGTTGCTCATCCAAAATATAGTTTTGTGTTAACATTTCTCAATACTGACCTAATAAGGACCCCTATTTGTGAGAACTGAAGAACAAAAGTTCAAATAGGAGTTCTACAGGAAGACAACATCACACAGAAACATAACTGACTTCTTGCCAAGAATGTAGAGATGAAACAGCAGAGCTTTTTACATGTGGATATAAAATTATTTTCTCCAAGTTTTTCTACCTAAGCCACAGAACCTCCTATTTTAAAATTAATTCCTTCCAGTAAGATTATTAATGTTTATGGTTAAAGGCTGCATGATAAATATATAAGTACATATGTAGGAAGGGAAATAAAGTGCCTATATGGAATAAGAATATATAGCTTGTTAACTGCAGGAACAGTGATGGTATCTGGAGGCAGAGAAATAAATACTGAGAGAAGGAACCACTAAAATAATTCTAAATTTTCAAAGTCTTACCCAGTGAAGTTTGAAGTAAACAAACAAATAATGTACAGTTAGAAAGGCTTTAGAGAAAAACAAATACTAATGTTATCTTGAGATTGTTGTTGGGATTTTGATATTTTATAAATACCTTCAGACCTCAGGGGAAGAGATGCTTCTAAGTTAGATTGGTAAGAAAACGGATACTAAGATTTTCATGATAACTGGGGGAGGGAGGTGGAGGGGACAAGAGAGCAGCCTCGGGTCCCTGGGTCAGTGGGACAGCTCAGCCTAGGAAAGCGTGTAGACGGGGCACCACTGGCAGGTGAATGGAGGACTGGGCAGATCTGAGTAACAGGAAGCACTAACCTGGGTCAGCCATTCTGTCATTAAGAAGAAAATGCTTGTAGTTGAAAACAAGGCTGATAGGCAAAGTCAAAGCACATACAATCAGGGACGTGACCACATTCTTGTGATGTTAAGAGAAAAACTACCAAAACCCAGAAGACATCCATCTAGGACAGAAAATGGGAAACACACTGCTCCTATATAGAAATAGTTTAAAATTTCTACAGAGGACCCACATGTTATTTCTTTGTAATTGCTGATTTTTGCAAACTCACTTAATTACGGAAGATCATCGTAAGTCATGCCCTACCAAATATAGCCTCTGGAGCCAACTTGGAAACAAAACACAGCTCATTATGTTTCCTTAAAAAAAAAAAAAAAAAAAAATTTAACCCTCATCTGGGGATATATTTATGGACGAGGGAGAGGGAGAGAAAAACTGATCAGTTACTTCCTGCACGCACCCTGACCAGGGGTCGAACATGCTACCTGGGCATGTGAACCTGCAACTTTTTGGTGTATGGGACAACACTCCAACCAACTGAGCCACCCAGCCCAGGCTTATTATGGCTCTAATAGAGTGCAGTTCATTTTTGGGGTTGTACCAAGATGCTGCAGCAACTTCATGACAGAAATTTTTTATGGGAAAGTTTTCATCTAAGAGTCTCAAGCCAAAGATGACAGACAGAGAGGCTCACCGGCGTGCCAGGAGCCTGGGCATGCACAGGCGTTGGCTGCTGCTGTGATGACTGAGGGGTGGCCACGGATGGGGGCTGAACTGGGGTCTGAGGCTGCGGGGTCACCTGGGCTGCTGCCTGGACTGTAGGGGTGCTCTGGGCTTGGCTGGCACTGGGCACTGAGCCAGGAGTCGGGGTGGGAGTCTGCCCGGAAGACGACACAGGAGTTGACGGCTGGGTGGGAGCTGCTGGCTGAGGAGGAGTCATCCCAGGAGCTGTTGGATGCTGGAGAGATGGCATGCCAGTGGCTGTGGTAGCAGGAGGTGGCGTCTGGTGTAACGGTGACTGTGTCACTGGTGGGCAAGGAAGTTGGGACCCAAGCATGTTCAGAGGGTTAGGAAGAGCAGCACCAGGCACCTGTCCCTAACAGAGGGAACAGAGTATGTTAAAATTACTTTCCCCATTTGAAAATGCAGCAACAGATTCAAAGAATTAAATGTATGAAAATTTAATCATGGTTTCTCGAAGAGGTCTGGTTTCACAGGCATGTTCCATTTACAAAAATTCATCCTGCAGTATACTTCTTATATAGTGTGCACTTTCCAATAAAATTAATACTAACAATACTCTCTTATACTTTGATTTGTAACTGTCAAAACTTCTGGCTTAAACAAACATATCCACTCAGCTTATTAGCTTCATGCTCCATAATATCCACCCACAGCTAAGACCAACAGAAAAGACATTTATCTTTTTTTAAAAAATGAGTTGTTGAAATACTGAAATGTTTCAATGCAGGTCTCAACTGAGGACACGTTTCAGAATATCCGCAGACCTTTGAAAAAGTGATTCCAAATCACCGGTCTAGAACAAGAGCCTGCAAACTACTGCCCATGACCAAAGCCAGCTAGCTGCCTGTCTGTACTAAAGTTTGTTTTGTTTCGTACTTTTTAAAGATTTGAATTACTTATTTTTATAGAGGGGAAGGGAGGGAGAAAGAAGGGGAGAGAAACATCAATGTGTGGCTGCCTCTCGTGCACCCCCTACTAGGGACTTGGCCCGCAACGCAGGCATGTGCTGTGACTGGGAATCAAACTGGCAACCCTTTGGTTCACAGGCCTGCTCTCAAACCACTGAGCCACACCAGTCAGGGCTTTGCACTAAAATTTTATTGGAACATAGCATGCCCACTTATTTATGTAAAAATGAACATGGCTGTGGCTGCTTTTGTCTTGCAGTGGTGGAGCTAAGTAGTTAAGACAGAGAGTCCACAAAGTGAAATTTGCTGATCCCTATTTTAGAGCAATGACATGTGAGAGAAATTAAGAATTAATGGGTAGGCATTTAGAGAGTAAATCTAGTGTACTCAAGTTCTTTTATTCAATATTACTTCATGTTAAAAAATTTAAAACATGAACTTGATCTTTTGGGGGAAGGTTTGGCCTATTTAAAATACGTGCACATACATATATAGTGGCACTTCTAATATACTATAACAATTAACAAAAGGGGATAAAAGGTAGTAAAATGAGTGGAAAATAGTTCTCTTCAGGTTTAGACTGAATAAGTAAAAACACATTCAATAACAGGACAACTACTCAACTGGCCCAGTTAGCCTGACCTCACCCGGACAGTTCAGGGACAGGCAACAGGATGCACAAACCAGTCATTAGCAGTGAACGCATGGGACCTCTCCCTACTCACTTTAAAATTCAATGTCTCAGGATTGCATATGAAACTTAGAATTTAAAAGACACAAATAAAAACCAAGAAAATAATAATGAAAAACCCAAAAATCAAAATGTAAAAGCACACAAACAAAAACATCACAAACCATTCCACTTTTACATGAAGTTAACCCCAAGATGGTTAAGAGTCATTCCAAACAAGGTAAAATGACAGGACAAAAATGAGGAACAATCAAGAGATGCTAAAGGATGAAAATGAAATGCGCAGTCTAGAATTCTAATTTCCATGAAATAAGACATGCTCAGGTCAGTAGGAACATGGGGCTATTATCAACGTAGGTGGTCCAAAGGTGAACGGTGTACCTGTGACACGCCTGTCTGGGCTGCTGGTTGTCCCATGCCTACATTGTTCACACTCATTGCCCCACTGGATGAAGGGAACTGGTTCTGCGGCAGGAACTGGTTCTGCGCTGGTGCCTGGGCCAGCATGTTGTTGGCATGTGCACCCATCATGTTCGAAGGCTGAGGCATTCGGGAAGGAGAAATGGCCATCTAAAAAGACAAAGCATTACAGAGAGTTCAGAGGACAGGGGCTGAAGCACTCAAGCTAAACTAGAAGAGACAGAAATATTCAAATCCTCCCTACTTCTTGGGAAGAGAAACAACACTCAGTAAGACGTTACAGCTTCCAGGCACTTTGCCTGCCGCCTCATGCAAAGTCTCTAATGAGTCAGCTTCAGATTGTCCTCTGGATAGAAATCAATAGCATGCTATAATTTAAAGTTCAAAATATGCATTTATGAGTTCTCTGAAGCATCTAGAAAGCAACCTCGGGAGAGTAAGCTGTAGGAGTCAACAGACACTGACAAGTCCCTCTCGGCCACAAATCTAAGGCTGCCTACTCCAGGGACAGAACTCCCATCTTTTCACAGAGTCACAAGTTCCTATGAATCTGGCATTCCAATAAAAATAAATAATGGTCAAACAAATAATTTTCACTATAGTAATGATGAGAGAGAGAGAAAGAGATTCTGACTGACTTTTATATGAAGGAAATAAAGCATAACCCAAATCCAAAGGAACAGGTACCATAGTATTCTAGATGATCTACAATTTCATTGCTTAGAGAGTTCTCCTTATTTGGGCAACACCTTCTCAGCACAGTTAAGGCAAGCAGGACTTACCCCTGGAACGGAGCCCATGCTGTTCATTGGGACAGAGTGGTTCATGGGGGATGCTGTGCGCGGTCCCATGGGAGCTTGTGGCAACTGTACATTCCCCAAGGACATCGGGTTAAATGAATTCATCCCTGTGAACATACCCCCAATGGTTCATTAGGAAAATCATCTACAGGAAAACAGAATTACAACTCACCCTATAAACTCTAAGCAAACTAAGATGGAACACATTCTCAACACATACAACTGAAAGGAAGTCGCCGCACTAATCAGGTATGATTAAGTGACAGAATTTTCATACCCAGGAAATACGGCACCAGTGGTGGTCAGGGCAGTATGGTAGGGGTGGGAGTGGGAGGCAAGACAGAATGAGGAGATGAGGGTAAAAAGTCAGGTAAGCCACAAAAAACAAGGCTACGTTGGGAAGATGCTGCCACCAACTTTGGAAGAGGTGTTAACTAAGGCCAGGGCACCCATCCAAGTCAACCTCTCATTAACACCTTTTGGAGCATCTGGCTTCTACCTTCTCTCCTTCAGGAAGCCTGTTCTCATCCCCCAGCTCCTACCTGGGGCTCCTAGCTCTTCAGCTGGGTTTATATTTATTGTTACAATCTGGGCTAAGACTCAAAATATGGTTTTAATTTTGCAAGTGTTTAGGAAGCATCCAAAGGCAGCCAGTTCTCAACCTCAGCCTTCTCTCTCTAGACTAGAAAAATCTTATTTTTGCAGTACCTTTGCTGTCCTAGGGCTGCCCACAGTCCACAGGAATGTCACACCATGAAAGACATCTCACTAGACTCTAAGCATCTCCTGACCATGGCCCCTCGTTCTTTGTAATTTCCCACAATCCTCTGTAAACTGTTTCCTCTATAAAATCAGTTTATCTACCATGTCTTTTTCAGTACTCAGTAAGATTACTGCAACTTTAAAAATGACCTCTTCTCCCCTCCCAAACTACTCTACACATAGCAGAAGAAAGCCTTGCTTTTGAATCTTCTGGGTAATGTCACCATCTTATTTCATAATCTGTAAAAACATCCTACTGTTCAAGTCTCAATTTGACAAAAACTGTAAAAGGTTTAAAATGCCCACCCCCCACCCAAGCTAAAATGACAGCTTTAACCAAGCAAAAACCATAGAATTTCAACTTGAGAAAGAATCTTCCACGTTTTCAGACCAGCTTCCAGTATCCTAGCCTGATGCAGACTCTGAGAACAAAGTCTCCTGGCTGGGCTTCACCACCTGTGCTCACAGGTCCCAGAGCAGCCATCACACTTTCCCCACCCCACCCCACCTCACCCTACCCCACCCCACCCCACCCCAAGCACTGCTCACTGCTCCAGGACTAGCCTGATGCTCTCCTTTCACACATTCAGAAATGTTTCCTTCCCCTGCCCCTGCCTACAATGCTCTTTTGTGAGACTCTTCCTAAGAGTAATGACCTCTCCTGTCCAAAAAAAAGGCAGCTAAATCCTACTCCCGATCTCCTTGAGGATCTTTCCTATGCTCTTCTAACTTCCAGATACAACTGATACTCATACTGCCTGTGGAAACGAATCCTGCTCATCAACAAAAAGGAATGAAAGGAAAAAGAGGAGCTATAAGGAAATACAGAGAAAAAGAGGGAAGCAAAACCAATATTCTTAGTGGCTGTTGGTAAACCAAAATATGATTCACAGCAATAGTTAAATACCTTGAGAAACCTGCATGCGATTCACTGGTAGGGGCATGGGCCCGGGCCCATCTATAATGGCAGAAAACAAATGGTTATTTAAAACAACCCTTGATTTAGGAATAAGGAATTTTATATTGAGTTCTTCAAACTTAAAACCAATCAACAGGTCCCAAAGCACTGTGCATTCTGACGCCAGCAAACTCTTTAAAGGGCCTCTCCCAGAGAGAGACTCCATGTCCAAGCAAAACTAATACACAAAGTCATGACCACTATCAGTCTCCTAAATGTGGGCTACCTGAGAACCTAATTCCACATACTTAGAAACACACCCCAAACATAGCAGGACAAGTAAACAAACAGGCTAAGGGCTAACAGAATGATACGAAGGCCTTACTTGGAGGTCTCACAGGTTGTGACTGTGGAATCCCAGGGGGCTGTGCCCCAGGGGCTGGTAAGGCTGGCTGGTTACCCAAGATGCCTTGTTTGTGTAAACGTGACCTCCGTTTTTCTTCTAGTTCTTTCTGTATCTTGTAGATTTTCTCTGCTAATAAGTGATAGTATTCATCCTAAAAAGCAATAATATTTAATATTATACAGTCAAAACTGTAAAAAAATGAATGATCTGATTTGTATGTTCTAACAAACTAATGAACTTTTTAATTACGTACGTTGGCAAAGATAATTATTCAACACTTCTAACTAATAAACCAAAGGCCCAATTCTTGATGAACTCCTAGTTACACTAAGGACTTAACAGAAGATACTAAATGCATGTTATATTTCATGCCACAATTGAACATCTACTTGGATATTTACTGGTGCTGGCAATGACACAGTACAAGCATTATAAACAACACCCACATGGACATGGCCATGAATGACACCCATGGATAAAATGCAGTTCTGTATACCTCATCTACCGCTATTGTGGTGGTATGGTAGTAAGAGAGTTGTGCAAGGGACCTCATGTCTTATCTGCTAATTCTCTCTGGTCAGCCACCTCAAGGTGAGGGTCTACACAAGTTAACACATTCCCCATTTCCAGACAAGAAAGCCAGACAGATGCAGTCCCATCTACCATAGGTGTTGTGCAGGCTGGAACACATATGGCAACCTACCCGGCTATTGGCAGACTCATACATGTCCCCTTCTACTTTCTTAGCATACGCCACTAGGTTCTCCATGCGGCGATCCTTCAGGGCTGCAGGGTCAGGTGTTGGGAAGATGGCTTGGACACTGAAAGGACAACATACTCTAGCAACCCACTTTCAATGCATCATCAGCATCTTGTCATTTTATACATGACATGGAAAGAGAAGCTCGTGTACCTATGGCGGCCATACACTGTTGAGAGAAATCCCCAATGTCTCTTATTTAGGATATGAGTCCACAAATGGAGTATTCCCTAGAGATAACACTAACCTGTTGATTTACCTGTAAATCCAAAACAGTATTTTGCTATTAACAATAAATGCTTGGTCATCTCAAGACTAGTATGATCTTGGCCCTGGCTGGTGTGGCTCAGTGGACTGAGTGCCAGCCTGCAAACCAAAGGGTCAGTGGGTCGATTCCCAGTATGGGCACACATCTGGGTTTTGGGCCAGGTCTCCAGCTGGGGCCACGTGAGAGGCAACCACACATTGACGTTTCTCTCCCTTCCTTACCCTCTAAAAAATAAACCTTAAAAAAAAAAAAAAAAAAAAAAAAAAAAAAAAAGAATATTATGATTTTGTGCCCAAACTGGTCTGGCTTAGCTGGGTGGGTATGGTCTCACAAATGTAAAGGTTGCTGGTTCCATTCTCGGTCAGGGCACATGCCTGGGCTACATGTTTGGACCATGGTTGGGGTGCATATGTGAGGCAGCCAATCGATGTTTCTCTCTCACATTATTTCTCTCCCTTTCTCCTTCTCTGCCCCTCCCTTAAAAATTTTTTTTTAAAAAAGAATAATATGATTTTGAATTCCTACTTTTTAACTATTACAAAATTAAAAAAAAATTTAATTTATTTATTTTTAGAGAAAGGAGAAGGGTGGGAGAAAGAAAGGGAGAGAAATGTTAATTGGTTGCCTCTCATATGCACCCTGACTGGGAACCAAACCTGCAACCCAGGCATGTGCCCTGAGCATGAATTGAACTGGCGACCTTTCGCTTTGCAGGACAATGCCCAACCAACTGAGCCACACTGGTCAGGCTTACTACAAAAATTTTTGATTAAAATAATGAAGAAAAAAACTAAAAGGAAATCAAGTTGGTTAACTTTGCCTTCAATTTAAGTTAACTAGCTCAAAAAAGTTAACTATTAACTTCCTTATGTTCACTGACTGCACAATGCCATCTGTATTCACTAGGCCCAAATACCCCCAACTCTCAGGGGTCTCTACAACTATAACCTTGAGCCATAAAAGAAGGCAAAGCTTCTGAGCTAGTCCCAGTCCCCTCATGCATCCCAGAACTCAGAGGACATATCTGGCTGCACTGGGAGTGCTGGCTGCTGTGACATGGGTCACAGTTCATGCCCCCCTACAGGGCAGAGTCATGAATACTCTGATGCCTGCTGTGGGGATGTAGGGTCTAGGATCCTCTGGCTTGCCAGCAGAGGCTGTGGCTCCCTAAAAAAGGATGTGGCCCCCTTCAGCTACCAGGGCACTGTCACCTGGGACCACTCGGGAGTTAAAAAATCAGATACCAATGAAATTACAACACTGTCACAATGACATTAGCCAAAAAATGTTTGTCACAAGTGAACAGTGGGTGAGGTTGGGAACATACAGTTTATGCACTAGATGGCTCCGTAGGTCCTGAGTGACATGTTCATGCCAGCCTTTCCGAACACCAGTGCTGGAAGGAGGAGCTGCTGTTGGTATGGTGCTGAGGGTTCCAATGTTTCCAGAGTTTGAGCCATCATTCATCAGTGGGCTAAGGGAAGAACAAGAACACTTCATCCACCTCCTGAAGTAACTCAAATGCGCTTCATGTAAGTAAGGTCTTCAACCATGCAAGACTTTTAAAATGTTTAAGTTAGGAGAGCCAAGTGATGTATGTACAACAAAATTGAAAACATGTTTTATCTATTATCTGCTCTACATTTAAGTTTAAAAGAAAAATAGCATGCCCCCACCCAAACTATTTTGTCTGCTGCACATTTAGAAAGAATAACGGAGTTTTGTATGATTTCCAGCCCACTTTCATGTGACTGCCACTCAGATAGGAGCCAACTGAAACTTGGGTCTCACTTTGTGGCCCCGAGAGAAGTTGGAAGAGCTGATTCTGAAATCAAGTTTGGTGGCTGCTGATCTGTTGTTATTCCTCCTGCTGGAATGTTCATTGGGTTATTTCCTGTAAAGACAGAAAGAAAAGAAATCATCTTCTAACTTCTAATATACATGAGTTCTGATAACAGATAAACAAGTCAACTTATAAATAAAAGTGACTCTTAATGAGTTATAATAATAAAGATTATGGTAGGAACTCTGGGAGTTATATTTTCAATAATGGTAATTGACTCCTTCCCACTATACTTTTAACTAAAATAAGACATTTTTATCGAGGCTCGATGATATAAGTATACTCTATGGCTGTGGAAAAAAAACTAGAAATGACCAATTTCAGCCTTGGCTTTTGATTCTGGTCTTATTAATATCATGCCCTAAACAACTAAGCTGATTTATCACATGTGTGTGTCCTCTATTTCTTGCATATCAAAAAATAAAACCATAGATGTTAAGTGTAGGTAAAAAGCATAAAAGGTCAATTTGTCTACAGTATTCATTTTAAAGTATATGCATAGGAGAGGTTAACAGTCGTATCCAAAATTATACCATCAATAGGAGTGGAGTTAGATTAGAACTCAGGTCTCAGGACTTCAAACCAGTGTCCTGGCCAGTAGATTCATGGCAGCTGTTTTCCAAAAAACAACAGAGATGTTTTTAATCAGTCATTTTTTAAGCTTAAAATATTCTATTAAGAAAAGAACAAAACCAGCACAACAACCTTGATTTAACTTGACACACTGCCTGATGTAAGCCTAAGTTTAAAAGGACTATGTCAATTTAAAGAAAAACATTAAGAAAACAATGTGTACAGGTGGCAAAAATTGTGGCAATATGTACATAAAAGGCCAAACACTGGCAAATAATGGGTTGAGATGACACTAGGCAATACTAGTATATGGAGAATATTAGTATATATAAGCGATAGGAGAGATTTTTTGGAGACTCCTGTTAACCTGTCCTGGCTGGTCACTTCCAGCTGTAGGATAAGCCATAACCAAGATGTGCTAGAAATGACAGACCATCTACAAGGAAAAAAATGGTTTACAAGGAGTCAATAAAAGGGTACAAACAAAATTACAACCTGTGAGACTTTGCATTCTGAGCCATGTGAAAATGACCTTTATGAAAACTGTCCAGGCTGACTGGTACAAACAAGCAACAAAAATGTTGGCTCACTTGCAAATGTTATTCTTTTTACAAGCTTGTAACATTCTTTGCACTGGACACGTTAGCCTTTTCCTGGAAATTTTTTATTTCAATCATTTAAAAGATACCATCATCATAATGTATACATGTATTATTGTGAATTTAAAGTAAAAACAATTAACTGAAAACAGCCTCAAGTTCCAGGAAGACTTGTCATTCCCACTGCTGCATTTGGACAAAGAAGTTCTCAAGAGTTCCTTCACCTACCCAGGGCGTTGAGAGTCCTCATCTGCTGGTGAGTTTGAGGCTGTGCTGGTTGCTGGCCAGGAACCTGAGGCTGCAGCTGCGTCTGGGGCTGGTTCAGGTAGGGGAGTCCAAGAGCAGCATACGCTCGCTGCATGGAGCTGGGGTCTATGGGATTTGGGTTACTTAAAGAAGTAGCATTCTGCTGGCCTGTACCAACAGAACCAATTGTGTTCTGAATTCCACTAGCTGGAGACCCCAGGATGGCTATAACAACAAACAAAGACACAAACAAAAAAGATAAGTAAAAGGGAGGAGGCCATAAATGATTTAAAAACTACTGAGGAGCAAGTAAAAATTTATCGGAAGACTCTATGTATGTCATGAAGTATCACAACCAGGCTACCAAGGAAGGAAGTATGCAGAGAGAAGGATCCTATTCTACTCATCTATTCTGCATGGCAGTAGTTGAGGAGCAAAAACCTAATGAAAATTCAAGCTTCTCTCTTAGAAAGTAACAGACCATAATATCAGAGACGATTTAATAAAGCTGGTCAAGAAAGAGCATACTTGATTGACTGATTAATCTAGTTGTAATTTACAGATGGAAAGAGGCTTGGCAATTCTGCAAGGACTTGCATTTACACAGGTGTCACCTCAGCACCAATGATATGCAGGAACTAGCTCTGCCACCAACAGCCACCCTTAGCTTCTCTAAAAGAAATCTGTGTGTGGCAATATAAAGAACTCCATTCCCAAGAGCTTCAATATTAACTGACAGATGACCCCAAACTTGCAAATCTTTGGTCATTTCAAGTTCAATTCATCAGTCAGTCTGTCCATCCATCCATCCAAATGTCCTCATTGGTAAGCACTTACCATGTAAGTTTTATGGCATACTATTTATTCTTATTCCTCTCTGTCCAACTTTCCCAAACTTTAGAGTCAGGTTATAAACAGCAGCTTATAAAATTGATACTATAGGATATGATCTTTAATATATAAAACACTTACACTAAGGCCTTCTTTCAAAATCAGACCATTACATATATGAGTTATATTTTCACTTTCAACCATCAGAGGTACTATAACAACTCAAATACTTATCAGAGTAACTTAATTAAACTAAAAGGTGTTAAAAAAAAAAAACCTTGGTAATTACACATTCCATACTATTAACTTTTCTAATAAGGATATTCACATCTCAAACTAATTAATTCTCATTAGTCACAATTACACACACCAAGCATCTTATTATTATAAGTGAAAAGCAATTCCCAAGGTACATTTTATGACAAATGTGTAGCTAAAATAAGTCATATACAATGTATTTTTTCTAATAGTTACTATGTCCTCAAACTTTAAACATGTGCCCCTTGTACTCCTGAAACTAATATGCTAAATCTTCTAAAAGTACTATGATGTAAAAAGGAAAATCTTAATGGTAGGATGACTTGTTTTTTCTATCACCTTGTGGTATAAGAAAGAAGAGACCCAGACTACACTTGATACACATAAAGATCAATTGTGGGGAGGAACTTAAAAGAAACAGGGTATCTACATGGCCTTCCATTTCTAGGCGAAGATGCAATAGCTGTGCTTTAGCGACAAGTTCTCCTTATTATATTCCACTTTTGTCTACACTTCCCCAAGTACCATCCTTTTAGCCAAAATGCCCCACCTTAGGGTGAATGCCATTCCCAAGTCCAAGGTCACTTCCAGGGCAACCAGAGCCTCCCATGGAATCTGCTGACACGGTCACTGTATTTTATGTTTGTGTTAAAAAAGCATTTATTCCTAAACATAAAACATTACTATATTTTTAAATATATATATATACATTTCAGAAGGCAAGTAAGCATTTGGAACTTGATATTTCTAACGATCAGAGCCATGAAAACAAAGTATAAACAAAAAATATCTAACATTTAAGCAAGGCCCAATGTGAGTCTTACTTCAGGATAAAAGAACACAGACATCTACTTTGGGGGTGATGGCTGACTGCAAGGGGAGTTATCAGGTAAAAGCAATCATAAACTCTGTTTTTGGACCTCAAGATGCTACCAACCTTGCCCCCATGAATGTTTTCCTGATCTCTGTCTTGGGCAGCAGTTACTTCTTCCCTGAATTCTCACATCACCTACTGGGCTTCTGCTTCTCTTTGGGCATTTACACTTCATACATTCACTGGCTCACTCCACCAACTGAGTACATATGCCTCAAGTGTGAGACTGTGTGCTGGGGGCTCTGCTAGGCTCTGGGATGAGCACCAATCCTGCACTCATGGATCACAGAGTCTGTTGGGAGAGAACTGCAGCTCTGGACCCCATATCAGGGAGGATCACGCTCATCATCTCATCTTCCTTGTACATTCGCTGAAGGTGGGACCAATGTTTGACTCCTCTTGACTCTGTATGTTGAGGTGCTTACCAGCACAGGGCCTTATAAAGTCTCCTCAGAGTTCGAGTGAGCTGTAGCAGTCTGGCAGAGTGAGTAGCCTTCCTCAGACACTTCCTACCCTCAGCCCTGCAGCACTGAGCTCTTCGGGCCGAACAAAATTAAAGGAGTACTAAGAACAGCAATGCTTCATCTATCTGGCATCATCGAGAATGAGGCTGTCCACATTAATCAGTTTTATACATTATTGATGTTTATCTCCTTCAGTGTCAAAACTTCTTGTTCTTTTTACCATTTTTACATCTTTCTTCCTTTTTTACAGATGCTATATATTTCATACATAATCAACTAACTGTCATGTCACACAGTGTTGTATTAGTCGGCATTCCTGCTACCAGCATGTCTTTAAACCAATCCCTGACAACTCCACTACCCCACTTCTCCCCACTGTTGCAGCTTAATCAGGAGCCCATGACCTATGAAGTAAAAGGCTACGTTTTGTGCTGAGCTATCTCCAGGACTCACTGTCACTTTTCATGTAGGTCCAAGGCAGTCCTTTCCCGGTGAGCACAAAGATGGCTCTATTGTAGATTCCATGCATAGGATACCCTTCTAACTTGAAACATTCAGTTTACCAGGAACTTCACTCCCTAATCATTCTGAATTAAAAATGAACTCAATCGGAAATCCAATGAAAATTGACACACTGATTTCCAAAGCTGTCAGGGTACTGGGAGACATGCCACAAAGCAGTCAAAGCAAATACTATCTAGTCACCTCTTAGATTTCTAGGAAAAAGTTGTGCTGGAAGTTACTCAGGCCTGCACACATCTCTGCAGAGTTGATCTCACACAATGCCTTGCAGGTGCTATGCTTGCTGGGTCTGCCTTCCTTTCCAGCACCTTCTTGTGCACAGTTCAGGACAGGATAAAACAGAACACCCTAGCCTCAGTGGCAGGCCTCCCATCAAGCAACCACTGAGCAAGAATGCACAAACTCTCCAACAGGTTTTCTTTAGAAGCCAAATGACTCAGGAGGGGGCAACACTATATTACCCAGAAGGGCAAGGACTACACTATTCCAATCAAATACACCACCAATGACTGTCTGGTACTTAAATTAGGGACAAACAAGCCTACTGCTCTGTCCCTAGAGCCATTAAGGTTCTACTGCCTCCCCTGCTCCCCACCCCCACCACTGTCTGTCAAAAGAGGTATCTGAGAATCTCTGAACAGCTCTCAGAGCCTGTTCAACAAACACTTAACAGAGCACCTCAGAAGCTACTCTATGAGTAGGAATTCTAAGGAGGTAGAGTTGTACTCAATATTATGAAGGGAGGTGCTTAAAACAATCAGAGGTACCTAAAATTAGAACAAATAGCCAGGCCAGGCACTGAGCCAGTGGAGGTATTCAAGCAATAGGCTGGAGGACTGCTGACTGAACACTGTCAGAAGGACCACACTGCAGGAATAAATGGGTTCAATTTGGCTCTGGGGCTGACCCTACAGAATCCATCTGACAGTCCTTGTGGGTTTGAGTTAGAAAACCCTCGGTTTCTTCCAGATAATGACTCAAATCTTCTAAAACAGCTCCAGGAGAGACACCCAATCCCTCCAAGGCATTAAAGGCATCTCAGCTGTTCATGTGCATACCAATTATCTGGAAATTTGTTAAAAAATGCCTATTCTAATAGAGCGCACCTGGGATGGGCTCCAGTGTCTGCATTTCTAACAAGCCCCCTGGGAGTGCCCATGTATCAGGTCTGAGAACTACAGTTGGAGTAGGAAACAACCTCACTGATGAGGCAACATGAGTTCTAATAGGGAATCTGGTCATGTGTCCACACAGCTCCGGCTCTATGCCACCCTGAGAACTGGAATTTACTGACAGTCGGATGCCAGGACTGACATTAGGATTAGATAGACTCTTTGAAAAGTCCTAATTATTCAATAAAATCTGATTATCTCTATACAGGACTGATAGCTTGAGATCATTGATTACAGAATCTCTAGAAAACAGAAAACCAAAAATCTCAACAACATAGCCCAAAAAGGTAACCAATGGTCTGGGTTTCATTGAAAGAACATTAGGTTGGCTTTACAGGTAATTCCAGCAGGTTCCCTCAATAGAGACATCAATGAGAGAAGTTGGATAGTGGAATGTGTGCACCAGGTAAGGTGAGCAACTATGGGAAACCCTGCCTAGAAAGTACATAGACTTGGTGGCATGAGGCATATGCTCCATGGGCTGATACGGTTGGGTCTCAGTCCCCAGAGGTCATCACCAATTCAATACAAACAGTCCCCCTCTCCTTGAATTACCTTGCTTGCACAGGAACTTCTGAGTCCTGCCAGACCTTGCCCTTACAGGTATGTCACCTGTGATGACACTGTTCATGCTTCTAAAATGTTCTTCTATTGTTACTTTATTGAAATTTGGCTCCATCTAGCAAACACATTCTCTCCTCAAGGGTTACTAATACTAGTGACTTCTCTCCACCTTGTTCCTTCAGGTAATACCATAGTCACATCATTTTTAATGTAGATATTCTGACCCTGGAAGCCAACTTTAAGGTACTAGAAGGCCGAATCCACATTTCCTCTCTATTGCCTAAACCCAATGTTCAGAGTTGAAAAATACCAACAAACATTTACAGAAAAGATATCACTGAATCTTTCACACTCATACCAAACTCTTCTATCTATAATCACAAAACTGATACAGTCCAAGTTGAAACCTAACTTGAGAAGCATTAAAAAAAAAATTTAGTAACAAGCGCTTTCATTTCTTTCATGAAAAATTACCAAAACTTTGCACAAAGTTTATATTATAAAATCACCCTGGTAACACCTTACATTATGACTAGTAGAAACACTGTGGTTTACCACTTCACAGAGCACGCACCGGATTAATTGTCACAACAGCTAGGCAGTTATAAGGATGTTTGAAAAAAAAAAAAAAAACCCACATGTCTCTTTTCTCTTTTTTAAATAAAAACCACATAAAGTGTTTCTTAAAAAGAGAAATCACAAAAGTTTACAATGGTCATGGTGATACATAAGGTCCCAGAAAAGCCACACCCCCAAATTAAAAGTTCAGAATGAAGTCTTAACTCATTATTCACAGAATACTGTACAAGATTAAAAAGCCTATTACTGAAATGCATCCTAAAACAGAAGAAATTGTAACCATCACAACATACTGGTTTAAAAAATGGCTTTATACTAACTTGGGGGAAAAACAGACTGCACTGTACTGAACTACTGTCCCAAATACCTTGTTTAGAAGACGCAGATTCCTAGACTTTCACTTTATGTAAGAGATGTCCTGAAAAATTATATTAGTTGAAATTTTGGTCAATCAAAAAATGATTTAACTCATTTTGGAAAGTGACTTTGAAAGGAAACTTAGCAGGGCTCCTTCTACAGAGAGGGAGGGAGAATAATAGGCCATGATCCCAAGATGTCTCTCCTACATGACATGGACACTGCTGAGCAGAGTCAGCTCTCTAGGCCTTTTCTCAAGAGGGAGGTGAGCTGGACTTAAAGGAAAAGCACATGGGTTATCACCAGTGTTCTACTCCCTGACACTTAAGAACAACATGCTTTTCCATCTTTCCTTGTGCCAGTCGGAAACAACCAGAAAGAAAAGCAGCACATACTCTCCAGGTGGGAGCGGGGGCTTGAGGAAGATAATCAAGAAGAATGAGAGTGATGAACATATAGCCACAAACAGGGGAGGGTGGCAAGATGGCACAGACAGGACGGAGGAAGATGAGAAAGACTGCTGTGCTCAAAGTCACAGGGAGCAGTTCCACCCAGAGGGTTGACATGGTATCGAAGAAAACGTCCTAACTGTCCAAAATGAGGGACACATCCAAGGACCACAGTTTTACCTCTAAAATGACAGGAAAGGACTTGATACTGGGAAGAGATGCACATCTTTTCACTGCTCTGATGCCTACAGGGAACCCCTGGAAGCCACAGGCAAGCCTCCTGAGCAGGGATCACTGCTCAATCGATCAATCAGCTAAAGGCTACAGAGATGACTCCAAAGACAACAAAACAATGGGAATGATCAGAATGCGGCCAGTCTGGGGCAGAAACTCTCATCTGTGCTGAATAAATTGTTAGTTATGCAAATAGGACTGGGAACTGCAGCTCCATGGAGGATGGAAACCTCACAAATGTCAACATGTGGGATTCTATACTGACTGGCCTGCCTGCCTGACTTGTCTATGACACAGACCCCAAACTTACTTTAGAATTAGGGGTTTTTCAACTCCAAAAAGAAGTGTCCCTTGCCCTACCCCAAAGTCACTGCAATTACAGTGGCGACATTCAAATCCTCAGATACTGAATATTTATCAAGAGACAGGAAGAGTGGTCACATTGGTGATAATCCTCTTCCATTGCTCTGCTGCTGCTAATTCTAGTGCAGGCGGGTGGAGGTGGCTGGGAATGAAATTCCAAAACAACCATGCCCACGGAGCACGCTGAGACTGTCTACTTGTTAAGCTTTGCTTCATCCTTTTCCACTGTATGTCTCCACTTGCTACTATACTTTGTGGTTAATAATTTCTGCGCTACTTCTTACCTATGCTTCTGTATTCTCTTCAGAAATAGCTTATTTTCTCATCTCCAAGCTTCTCTACCCCCAATGCTCACTTACTTTGTTGGTTTCGCTTGTCACTGGCATTTTTCAAAGGGAGGCAAACAGGACAGTCATGTCGTGTGCAGTTCTTCCAATGAGAGATGATTTGTCGTGAAGATGCACAATGGGCAACTATGACCAGAAAAACAACGAGATGTTATTTTTCTATCCAAATCGTCACACTTTCAATTACACCTAAATTATAATGCCAGGTTCCATAGAAAATGGTAACAAGTGTAACCATAACACAGTACAGGCAGTCCTCAACTTACAAACAGGCAGTTTCCCAAAAAGTTTGTAAGTTGACTGTTGAGAATTCCAAACAGAAACTTTCCATAGAAGCAATGTTATGAATGATGGTGATTAAGGTTCAGCCCACAAAACAAAACAAAAGCTATTTGACCTGAAGTACTGAACAACTGGAATAAAAGGTACAATAAATAATTCTGCAGTGTCATTATTTAAAATAAAAATGTTATAGTATGTTTCAGGATGAAACCATCTAAATACTATAGGTGAAGAAATACAGATAGAGAAGCAAATGAGAAGTCTGTGGAGATTCTGAAGGGGGCCCTGGACACTTTTCAAAGCACTTCAGAGGATAATTAAACCTGATTACTCTGTCTTTATCTCCATTTCCATACTAAGGCATTGCCATTTCTTTCTAAAGGTCTGGTATAACCCTCTTCGGCTTCCCCATCAAGGGTTATGCTGGGGACTCACAAATGTCACAAAGTGAGATAGGCAGATAGGGAGAAATTCTCCCTAAGGTTTATGAGCACAAGAAAGAAAAGGAAAGAGGATAAAGCTTAGAGGATAGTAGTTAGTAAGAAACACTTTCTTCTGCAGAATCGAGGGGGCTGTGGTAAAAGAGGGGTAAGGGGGATCACGTGATGTGCCTAAGTCACCACCTCAAAGGGAGGGAGGAGGTGGCAGAGATGATATTGTGTGCTCCATTCCCCAGGTCTCAAACAGTCACCCAGTATCCTGATTAGCTTCAAGATGAAAGTGTGGAGGAGCAAGGCAATGAGCCCTGGGAGCCTGAACACATGACACAGCCGCAAGAGAGATGCTTTGGGTTGAGGGAAGGGTGTGTAACATGCGGATGTATGTGCTACAATATCCAAAAGAAAACCATGATCTAGATATTTAAAATTAAGGAAGAGTGTGCCTAAGAAATGACAAGAGTCTTCTGTGACAGCCCTGGCCGGCATGGCTCAGTTGGTTGGGCATCATCCTACACAGGGCACATGCCTGGGTTTCAGGCATAGTCCTTGGCTGGGGCACATGCAAGAGGTAACCGACCGGTGTTTCACTCTTACATCAATGCTTCTCTCCTTCTCCTTCTCCCTACCTTCTCCCTCTCTCTAAATAAATAAAATCTTAAAAAAAAAAAAAAAAAAAAGTCTTCTATGACAGAGGGAGGAGGAAAAGAACAAATGCAGGGCACAGCCTCATCCAGTAGAAGGTCACAGATTATTATTATAAAGCCAAATCGCCTTTTTCCTTAGCAGTTAAGTGTTCCAGTGGCGTCTGAATGGATGGTGTATGGAGATGCAGGTTACGGGAACCCTATAATAAGAGAGCTGCCTAAGAACAAGAAGGACAAATTTCATCCGAAGATCTGTCAGTAGGATTTCAGAAAACGGCACTTACCTTGACAGGCTTTTCCAGCCTGACAATGGGTCATGTGATTCAAAACATTTTTCATGGTTCGACAATGTGGGAGAGAGCAGGCCCGAACCTCTCCGTTTGCTTGTTCTCGTCTCTGACATTTATGAGCATGAAGCAGTAGAACCAGCTGCTGCTGTATCAGTTTGCGTTTTTCAGGATCTGCAGTGGGGCCCGTTGCAATTGCTTGTGTAGGTACAATTCCCACTGATGTTTGCATCTGAGACTAAAATAAAACAAATTAATAAACATTTTAATAATCTTTTAGAGTTCCAATTCATGTTATTATTTTTCAAACTAATGCTAAAACCAATGGATAATATTGGCACAGAGAGAAGGCAGCTGGTATGGTTCTCTTTAATTCATCAGAGACTTTAAGGAAGATAAAGAAGCAAAGAAATAAACCAGCCGAGAAGAAGGACTGATTAAAGTTCACTTGTGTATGATTGTCTCACAAGAAGAAAATGATGCTCATTCTTACCTGTATAAGAGGTGACCACCCCCCCAAAAACCTGGAATTATCTTATGGAGGGTGGGCCCCTTGTAGTGCAGACTTCTCCTGCTAGGTGAGTGTTCTAGGAACCCATCTGTATCAGTGTACCAACTGGCACTGTTGTGAGAGGCTGCATTCAGTTTCAGTGAATTTTTTTTGAAGACTCTTTCAAAGCCTTTGCCCATTTCATGATGGGTGATTTATGAGCACACCTGCCCACACTGCACTGAGTTTTCAAAAACAGCATCACCTCCCGCCCCCGCCCTACCCTTCCTATTCATCCAATCTCACCTGAGCAACTTGTTTTTGTTTCCCCAGATGAAAAAAGTCCTCAAAGGGAAATGTTTACCAATGTGGAAGAGATGGAAAATGGCAGAAGCACTAAAAGGTATCAAAATTGGTGAGTTCAAAAAATGTTTTAAGCAGTGGTAAAGTCTTGATAGGTGTACTGCATCAAATGGAGAGTACTTTGAAGGGGACTGAAGTTTAAACATGTAAGAAGAAATACACAATTTTTTGTAAATAAATTCCAGCTTTTTTTTCTGGGTCCCTGCTCATAGTAACCTAAACCCAACTTGTTCTACAATATATACAAGTTAGGAAATGCTGTGTATTACATTAGGTGAAACCATATAAACTGCTGTTTTTGTAGGCCCAAATAGCCAAACACTGACAATTTCATATGGTTCAATTTAACTGAAAAATATGTGATGGAGAATAATCAGAGCCACCTTCTAGATTTCATTATTTTGTGATCAGAAGGACAATACCTACAGTATTCATTATCTGCTCTAAAAGACTAATACGACACTTATCCTTAATATGACCATCCAGTATAATTGTTAAAACTTATGAATCCCATTTCCCTCCATTAAAATTTCCACTTAAGACATATGACAGTATTTTCAAAAAATATCTGATGATCTGCTAACGATACAGAAATAGTTCGGTTGCTTTCAACCCTTAAAAAGAACAAGCCAGACTGATTGTGCCTCTTAACTGCAAAGAAAATGGAAAAGGTGACCTATGGAGTCTCCTTATTCTTTACAAACTACAGACAACATTCTTCAGAACTCTGATGTCCTGACACTCCCAAGTTGATTTTACAATACTCACTGCCTCCTCTGAAGGACACCACCAATCTGACTTTTCAAATGAAGAATTAAAACCATATACTTGCAATTAGGAGGGAAAAAACTATTTAAAATATTCCTTAATGAAGCAAAGCTCATTTTTAAAGTTACAGGGTTTTCTGGTTTGGTTCCAGCTTTATGAGAACTCAAAAAATAAGCACGTTGAAAAGCTGCATGGCTTTAATCAGCATCAAAACTCCGGGAAGCCAAACTAAGGTCTGAAGCAAAGGTAAAGTCCTAGCTGGGAAGTAGAGCTTGCTGACTGGAGTAGTAGTTAACTGAGACCAAACAGCCTCTTTCTTACATTAATTTCCCCCTGATTATAAAAGTAATGTAGACAACTTGGAAAGCAACACAATTACTAAGAAAATAACACTTGAATCCCAATATCCAGGAGTCTAATATTGCAGTGCTGATAGATTTTTCTTCTTCCAGTCTTTTTTTCTGTGAACATGGATTATGGTATGAACCATAATCCTCTATTACATATGATAAATATTTTTATCTGGCTTGTTATTTACTCCAGGGTCTGTCTATATGGTATGACAGCAGGAATGTATGGCTGGGTATAAACTGTAACCTTCCTCCTCCTTTTCTTGCAATTTAAAATAAAGCTGCAATATGTAGAGCTTTGGACTATGCTCCAACAGCATCAGTATTGATGTTAAAAGTCTCCTCCTTCTTCAGCTTATTCTCATGAAAGAAAAAGGAAAAAAAAAAAAAAAAAAAAGCCCAATCAGAAACTAACAGGAATGGACATACGGAATGTGAGCAGTCTAAGATGATACTTATTTAGGTCTCTTTCTTTTGCATTTACAAAAATTTCAAACATAGGAAAGCAGAGAGGAAAGGATACCTTAACAAAATGACTGATAATTCTTTAATATTTGCTTGTATTGCTTGTACCTAAGTCCATACACAAATTTTTCTAGTTGTCCAAAAAAAAAATAAATAAATGATTTTTACACCTGGTTTGCACAAATCAGGACCCAATTAAGGCCCACACCCTACAGTTGATTGTTGTTTCCCCCTTTCCTTTATTTTCTTTTCCCTCACTAGAGGAGGTTTTCGTTGCTTTTAGAGAGAGAGGAAGGGGGAGGCGAAGGGGAGAGAGGAACAGCAATGTGAGAAACAAACAGAGATTGGTTGCCTTCTTGTATATGCCCTGACTGGGGACCGAGCCTGCAACCAGGTACATGCCCTGACCAGGAATCAAACCCTCCAGCTTTTGGGGTCTCCAGGACAACGCTCCAACCAACTGAGCCACACTGGTCAGGGCACCACCTTTATTTTCTAATGACAGTGACTTGAAGAGACCAAGCCTGCTGTTTCTTAAAATACAGAAATGCTATAAACAAATAAATAGAAATCATATTTAAAAAATCAAGTAAAAAATTCTAACCTTGCAATTAAATTATAAACAGATTGCTTTTAAGTCATTAAAAGTTAACACATTGTTTCTCACTTGGGATGTTCTTATTAGCATCTTTTGAACTATACATGACCATATGCTAAAACCTCAACATGCAGAAATTGCGTGGTTGGAAACCATACAGCACATTCAAAATGTTGTCTATTATCTGTCTATCCGTAGATGCTTAATGAGCTCCACACACAGTTTACACGTGTCTCAAAAGTAAACTGAAGGATGAAGCTGAATCAATAGCAAAATGGAACAGAAGACATGCCTCATGGCCCTGTGTTTGGCCCTCCCCGTGTAAACCTGTATACTTACTTGTGCAGTACTAATCCAGTTTGCAAAGTGCTTACAAACACAGGGTACATTTAACTTCCTCCTCTCTCAAACTGTTGCTCAATGAGATGAAAGGGTTGTATGAACTATAAGTGGCCTGAAATCTCTGTCAGAGCCGTTCTCAGATTGTACAGACTTCCCTTGCTTAAGTCCCCACTGTTCGGGCGGGCACTGAGACTAAAAGAAAAGTGCTTAAACAAGAACCTACATCTAAAAATACAGAACAGAACTGCAGCACTGAAAGCACTCACAGAAGTAGAGCATAGGTTTTATGTGATTTTGTTTGAAAAACAGTAAGAATAAAGGGAGAAATCTCTCTTGCCAGATACCAAAGCTATAAAGCTACAGATTTCTTTATACAAGTCTTAAAAAAAACCCATGTACACTGATTCCTACATCACCATAAAATAGAAAATTAAATTCCAGATGAATTAGAATGCATAAAAATAGATGGAAACAAAAATATCAGAAAAAAAATAAAGAACATTTTTAGAATGAAGATAAAAATCTTCTTAGCATAAAGACGTAAGTAAGATTAAGGTTTGAAAAAGGGAAAACTGTGGGAAAAATTTTTGTTTTTGAGAAATGGAAATAGTCAAAAGTCAGGATCATTCTTAAAGCTCCTGATACACAGGGTGGGGCCAAAGCAGGTTAATAGTTTCGAGTACACGAAACACAGTTGGTTCTTGTATTGTGATTTACTGTATTATTTTCCATACCAACAACTGTAGACCTACTTTGGCCCCACCCTGTGTGCTGCCAAATTGTTTTCCAGAAAGGTTGCAGGACTTACTATACAAAACGTTTTATACCTCGGTGATGTTTTAGAAAACTCAATGGAAAGAACAACAGTTTTTTCAACTAATGGTGATGAAAAGGACAAGACAACTGGATATCCACATGAGAAAAAGGAGGGTGAACCCCTTCTTCACATGAAACTCAAAATGAGTAAAAGATCTAAATGTGAGAGCTAAAACTGTAAAAATGTTTAGAGAAGATAACAGGAGTAAATCTTCATGACCTTGGATCAGGCAATGGATTCTTAGACATGCCAGCAAAAGCACAAACAACAACAACAACAAAAAATAAACTGAACCTTATTAAAATTGAAAATTGTTATGTCTCAAAGGACACTATGGGAAAAAAGTTAAAGACACCCCTAAGAATTAGAGAAAATATTTGCAAATCATGTATGTGATAGGGACTTATATCTAAAACATACAAAGAACGTTTACAGTTCAATGATAAAAAGATAAATAACCTAATTAAAAACTGACAGAAGATGTCAATAGACATTTTCCCAGAGAAGATATACCATTGATCAATAAGCACAGATGCTCAACACCATTAGTCATCAAGGAAATGCGAACCACAAAGAGATATCACTTGGCATCCACCAGGCTACAATAAAAAAAGACAGTAACAAGTTCTGGTGAGCATGTGAAAAAACTGGAAGCCTCATACAATACTGGAAGGTCAAACTAAGCAGCCCCTTTGGAAAAAGTCTGGCAGTTCATCAAAAGGTTACACCTTGAGTTACCATATGACCCAGCAATTACCCTCCGAAGTATATACCTGAGAGAACTGAAAACATAGGGTTACACAAAAATGTATACACAAATGTTTGTTGCCTCATTAGTCACAACAGCCAAAAAAAGAAATCTAAAAATGCCCATCAACTGATACGTGCTACAACATAAGCTTTGAGAACATTATGCTAAGTCAGCGATTTTCAACTGGTGTGCCATGAGAATTTTTAAAACATGCAATACCTGACTATTTAGTCAGGGGCACTGACCTCTGTTCCCTTAGGTTGTCAAAAACATACATTTTTTGCTGTGTCACAGAATTTTAGTAATTAGTTTATGTGTGCCATGAAATGAAAAAGGTTGTCTAATCTGATTTCCATAAAATGTCCAGAGTAGGTAAATGCATAGGGGCAGAAACGGATTAGTGGCTGCCTCCAGCTGGGGGATCAGGGGAAATGGAGAGTAATTGTTAATGGTACAGGATTTCATTTTGGAGTGATAAAAATGTTCTAAAATTGATTGGTGACAATGGTTGCACAATGTACTACATACCACTGTACTGTATACTTTAAAGGGGAGAATTCTATATGAACATGTCCCCCAATGGCTGTTAAGTTCTAGTTAACTAATCATCAAAGAAATGAAATGAAAACTAAAGGTATTTTTCACCTATCAGTAGGACCAAGATAAAAACATAATGACTGGTATTGATGAGGAGATAGAGAAATATCGATTCTCAGGCACTCTGGTGGTAATGCAATTTAGTATGGCTTTGGAAAGCAACACTTATTAAACAGAAAAATGTGCATTTCTGGCCCTAGCGGGTGAGGCTCAGTGAACTGAGCACTGGACTGCAAACCAAAGGGTCGTTGGTTTGATTCCCAGTCAGGGCACATGCCTGGGATGCAGGCCAGGTCCCCAGCATGGGGCGCATGAGAGGCAACCACACACTGATATTTCTCTCCCTCTTTCTCCCTCCCTTACCCTCTCTCTAAAAATAAATATTTTTTTAAGAAAGGTAGAAATAAGAGGAGGAAGGAACCAAAAAAAAAATGCATTTCTTCTGATTCAGTAGTTCCACTTCTTATGACTTATTAGGGAAACACTGTAAACTAGCATACTAAAATGCATGTGCAAAGATAGGCGTCAGACCTCCATTAAATTATTAAAAATTGTAAAACTCCTAAATGCCTTTCAAAGGTAGACTAATTAAATAAATTATGGCAAGATACCTAATGAAATAATAGGCAGTCATGAAAAATAAGGCAGACTCCAAAAGACCCCAGTAACAGCCATGTGGAGCAAAATAATGGCCCAGCTGAGGCCTGTCCTACAATGATTGTTATAATAATAATAGTAATATTAATAGTAATATTAATAGTAATAATAATAATAATAATAATAAATTAGACCATTATACTTCCATGAAAAGCTGTCTTTAACATATTAAGCTAAAAAAGGAAGTTACACCTGGCTGGTGTAGCTTGGTGGTTTGAGCGCGGGCCTGTGAACCAAAGGGTAGCCAGTTCAATTCCCAGTCAGGGCACATGCCTGGGTTGCAGGCCAAGCCCCCACTAGAGGGTGTGCAAGAGGCAACCACACATTGATGTTTCTCTCCTTCTCTTTCTCCCTCCCTCTCTCAGTTCTCTAAAAATAAGTAAATAAAAGAAAAAAGAAAAAAGAAAGTTACAGAATAGTATATAAGGTAATGATCATTTTTTCTTTATTAACTCTATATGTTTGTATCTATTCTTAGAAAAACCCTAGTATTATCTGGTGGTTATCTCTGGACAGTGATGGGATCATATTTATAATTATGTGTTGTTTGAACATTTTACAACAAGCATCTACTATTTTTAAAACGAAAAAACACTGTACTTTTGGGGGGAAAAGAATTCAGAAGAATCAGTAGAAAATGACAAAGAAATAAAGATAAAAAATAAAACTCAAATGTACTAGAGGGTAATAAGATATTTTGTAATGCAAAGGTGGTTAAGACCTTCCTGAAAAAAAAATATGAAGCAGTGGTTCCTAAAAAAATCCCCAGTAAAATCCTCTTCAAATACATATTCCCCATTCCCCTGTCCCAGAAACTATGATTTGAAAATATAGGGTGGAGCCAGAAGCAGTTCTATTTGTTAAAGTTCCATAGGGGATGCATTACTAATTTTAGTTTTATACTTTTCCCAGATTTTCCAAAATGAACATGCCTTTACTTTTACAGGGAATAAGACAGAAACATTTAAAGACAAAGGCCCACAGATAATTCTGACGCGCAGTGGTGGGCTATGCCATTAAGGGAAGTGGAAGAGGACAGACTATGGGAGCACTTATACTCCCCGCCAGGACCAACCATGAGAACACATGTAAAGGCAATCAACAAACTAGAAAAAAATACTGAACACACAAGGCAAAGCAAACAACAGTGCAGGTATTATTTTTTCTCTTCCTCTTGGTCAGTCTTTATTTCTCAAGTACTTCATGCCAGGCTCTGTGTTCAGTGCTCATTTAATACATAATTCCCAAGGGAGGAACTAACTCAGGGCCAGCACCACCTTACAAGAGAAGTAACTGAGGCCTATAGGTGTGCACCTTGCCCAGGAGGTACACTCAGTGGTGGAGCAGGAGGTCTAGCAGTAGAGCCCCCATCTCTAACCTCTCTGCCACCCACCTTGCTTTATAAAGTAGTCTAAGAGACTCTAGCTGAAAAACTGGCGAAGGACAGGAACTAAGCAACTCAAAAAAGCAATATGTATTTATCTAAACATAAGTACTTTAATTTTTTGCCAGTAATTTAAAAAATTGCAAATCAAAATAATGAGACACCATCTTCTGCTATCAAAGCTCAGTGATAAACCTACAGCTTTGGGAGCATCATGTAAGGCTGGTGATCTGGTGCGTGGCTTTTGTTGGAAGGCAATATAACAATATCCATCAAAAGTCTTAAGATGTACACAATATGCATTTCTGGAACTCAAATCAGCTCACATGTAATTCCTAATCATGGAAAGAAATGGCTAGCATGGTGTGGAAGTCACATTGGTTCAACTGTGACATCCCCCACCCCCCAGCATGTTAGCATTTTGAGCCCTGAGTAACAGCAGGTAAATACAAAGACATGGAACCAGCAGCTGCGGGGGTACAGCTCACCCCACTCCCCTATTTGCTAGATTTGGCCACATGCTCTTTGTCTGTATCATTTGTCACCATAGCTCAACCATCAATTATTCAAGTCCATCAAATTATTTGAAAGGCAAACATTACATTTCTGTGGTATTTCTTAATTTTTTAAAGGAATCTAACATGTACTTTTTTTTTTTTTTATTAGGGTTGCTATTGGTACACGGTTTTGAATAATCACCACCACCCCCACTTTTCTATATGCCCGGTACTGTATCCTAAGGATATAATCACAGCTATGCACAGGAGTACATAGTAAGTTTATCTTGGCATTATTCCTAGAAAAATAAGTTATTTTTCATTAAGTGTCCAAGAATAGCTTTTAATATCTGCAAAGGACTCCAGTGCAAACAGTAAGAAGCAGAACTTGACCAAGACAGAATGGGGATGAAAGAGCTTCCTCCCACCACACAAACCGCTGCCCCAAATCCACATCAGGCTGGGATCCCTATAGACAGCTCTTCACATCAACCTGGCCGCAGATTCCACGTCTCTGATGAGGTACAGACCCACACACCTCTGACATCCTTGTCTGGCCCACCCGGAAACTTTATTTCTCCCCAACCTGCAGTTAAAGTTAGAAAATGACACCAAAGTGAACACCAGGTGGGACAAGAGATTGCTCTGCAATATTTGCTTGTTCTAATTCTCCCATAAGGGTCCTAGCAGCTGGGTATACAAAGGTTTGGAGTCATAAAATAAAGAAAATACTCATTAAATGCATATAGCTATCAAATTGGGAAGAAGAGATAATCACCTTTGGGATGATAAAGATCAACTGTAAGAAACATAGCTGTTTTAAATGAAGGAATGTTTCTTGTGTTTTTTTTCTTTTTCTTTGGTGTTTATTGATTTTTTAAAAAACCTTATAACTTAAGATTTAAACTCAACAGAAAAATAACTTAAAATGACTTTAAGATGGGTCAAAATGATTTCTAAGTCATCTTCCCAACCAGAACACTGTGATCCGACACTGGAAAACAAGAGGCCAAATCAAGAAGGAAAACTCAATGGATGAGATGGCAGGCAAAGGTTAAGGGGACTGATAAAGAAGAGATAGACCCTCACCCCCCAATTCTATACCCTGCCTCAAGATGATTCCTTCTGAACTGGAGAGCTGCTCTGCCAAGAAGGAATGAGTGGTTACCTGCTACTGCACAAAGAAACCCTGCAACATAGAAGGTGCTGAATCAATCCCAACAGCCAAGGTGATGGGCCAACCAGACCAGCACAGCAGGTCTCAAGTGAGTTAAGGGGTCTTAAAAGGCATCAGGCCCATTGACCAAATGATCAGTTCAAAAGAATTACCAATTAACTAATACAACTTTTAAGGAATACTCTTGAATACCACCCATATTTAAAGACAGATACTTCAAAAATATTTATTATAAAGTTTTTGATAACTTGGTAAATTAATCATTTGACTAACAAATTTGTTTTAGTGACTTGAGCCTTAGGATCATTTCAGATGATTATGGAAAAGGTAAAAAGAAGTTAGGGTGATCAGGGCTGTGAAAAGACTGCCTTAGTTCCTCACTCTTCAGATACAATAAAGTACTGTATTTGTATCTTTGGCGGCTCTGACTGGAGTCCCCGTCCAGACCCATCAAATGTACTATCTATCTACCAACTTCTAACAGTCACTTAATTTCTCAGAAATGTCTGGTAAACACATAGCTGGTGTGGCTCAGTGGATGGAGTGCAGGCCTGTGAATCAAAGGGTCACTGGTTCTATTCCCAGTAAGGGCACATGCCTGGGTTGTGGGCCAGGTCTCTAGTTGGGGGCATATGAGAGGCAACTGATTGATGTTTCTCTCCCTTTCTCCCAACCTTCCTCTAACCTTAAAAGTTAAAAAAAAAAAAAAAAAAAAGAAATGGCTGCTAACAGGCAGGCACAAGTTCCAAAGCTAGTTATTTGTCATACCATATGCAGCACAGCTTGTTTAGACAAAACAAACCTTTCTACTGGGTCTCTATGTGAAGTGAATTGCGTGTCTCTGGAGATAATTTATGCTTCCACCTAGAAGGTTTCACTGAAGAAAGGGCAATACTAACCACACTCTAGAAAAGACATTGTTGGTTGATGGAAACTCATATTGGTATTGGAAACAAAGTTAAATGACCTTCACTGAATACTTGCAATACCTCCCATTGTGCCTGACATCAAAGAACTTCATTAAATTTTCTCAATTTACAGTTTCCTGATAGTTATAACACACCACATTTTGTGCTTAGGCTATGTTTCCCAGATTATATATACTGTCAAAACAAAAGGGGGTAAGTTTAAGCAGTAGGAAGGATTTATATAGCCACTGATAAAAATTTAGGCTAAAATTTAATTCTTGTTTTTGGTAAAGACTTTTACTTACTTATTTTTAGAGAGAGAGGAAGGGAGGAAGAGAGACATCAGAGAGAAACAGTGATCTGTTGCCTCTTGCATGCCACCAACCGGGGACTAGGCCCAGAACCCAGGCATGTGCCCTGACGGGGAATCGAAATGGGGGCCCTTTCACCTTGTGGGAGGATGCCTGACCAACTGAGCCACACTGGTCAGGGCTAGACTAAAAGTTACTCTTCAAAGGCCCTATAAACATATGTTCTCAGGTAGTGGCAAAAAAAAAAAAAAGGAAAAAAAAAAAGAGTAAAAGTAGTAAAATCCTAAAATTATACAAATGCTTGGATTACTAATAATTATGGACCAATACTTGCTTCCCAACCTTTTCCCATATTTTCCAATTACTGAGGCACAAATCATAGTCATGGAATGGTTTTCTACAGAAACTGCTTTCGTGATGAAGTGCTAACATGACTACGCATTCATTGTTTCTATGAAAATGAACAGAAGTGCTCTCCTTAGTCCTAGGGTAGAGCCAAATATCAAACCACCAGTGATTTTTAAATCCTCACATGTGAAGGACAGAGAGCCAGTGTGCTAAGTTAGGAATGTGAGCATCTCTGCAAGGAAGCCCTTGGGTACGAGGCTTAACTCTGTTTGATCGGTTCATGTCTTGATCCCTCAATGATCAGAGACCGGATACAGGAAACAAAAAATTATGAGAGAATAGGACAAACAAAGGCGGGAGTGGGGGGTGGGATGGGGAAGCCTTCTGAAGCACTGAAGTGTACACAAAGACCAACAAAGTAAGCCCACCCCACAGAGGGACAGCTGGGCATCAGGTCACTCACTGCAGTGGCTCTGGACAGTGGCTCTGAAAGCATTCTACGTCAGCAATTTTCAACCTTTTTCATCTCACAGCATACAAACTAATTATAAAATTCTGCAGCACACCATAAAATACATTTGCCAATCTGACAAAAAAACAGGTATAATTTTGATTCATTTACATGGGATGTCTGTTGTGTTAGTAGTTGTCATTTTTTCATTTGACAGTCTAAGGGAACAGAGGTCAGTGCCCCTGACTAAACAGTCAGCTATTTCATGTTTTAAAAATCCCTGCGGCACACCAGCTGAAAATCACTGTTCTACATCAAAGTCACTGGAGGAGCCTGTTTAAAACTGTAGATTCCAGTGAAGAGAAAGAACAAGCCTATCTATTTGGCAATTCTCCTGAACTGCCTTAGAGGGAATTAAGTGACATACAGTGGGAAACTGATAAAGAAAAAAACCTGAAGTTTCACAAATAATAGTGACCACAAAAACACAGATTCCTCACCCTTCCTCTAAGACAGCGGTTTTTCAACTAGTGTGCCACAAGAATCTTTAAAACATGCAATACCTGACTCTAATTAGTCAGAGACACAGACCTCTTTTCCCCTAAGACTGTCAAATAAAAGAAAATGACAACAGCCAACAAAACAATAGTCGTCCAGTGTAACCGAATCAAAATTACACCTATTTCTCTGTAAGATGAACAAAAATTAATTTTTTTCGTGTGCTGCAGAATTTTAGTAATTAGTTTATATGTGCCATGAGATAGAAAAGGTTGAAAATCTCTGCTCTAAGAGTTACTGAACCAGGAGGTCTGGGTGGGGCCCAGGGACCAGTCACTGTGATGCAGTGGGTCCAAGGACATGCTTTGAGAAACACAGACAAAACTAACTCTGAGATGCACAGTTACCCCTGCAAGGGCCATGGCTGATGGCTTGCCATCCATGTGCTGCAAGTGGCCCTGTCTCAACTATGCTATTCTGAATTCTACAACCCTCCCTGGCATAAACAGACCTTTATCAGTTACACTTTCCTTCCATTTAGAGACCTGGCTCAGGAGCTGCCTGGGTGCCTCGTCCAAATTTTCCACATCTACTCTCTAACATATGACTGAAACAAATCCTAACACCACTCTTGTGAGCAATTTTAAATAAGCAGCACTCCTGATAAAACTCCTGTGTTACAACTTCAAGAATGGTAAAGTCTCATAATGTAGTTCTTTGTTTTTCTCAAAATGAAAAAAATAAGTCACATATTAAAACTTCCTATGAGAAATTACTCTTGTAAGAGACCACACCCGGGGCCCAACAGTAGACTCCCTGGAAGAACCTGATGAGGAGGCCCCTTTGGGCACCCAACTTTCGCAGGTTAAATAAGGTGAAGATGTGTCCCACTTCCAAACAATGCTTTTTTAAAAAAGAAAACCACCCCAGACTGCACTGTCGTGAAGGTCAGCAAATGACCTCACTGACAACTCCAGTCCCACCTGGAGTCTGAGTTTCCACCTTCCTGCAAACATTCCTTTACTCTCTGTTAAGACATTTTTCTGATGAAAATGGAAGGACAATGTCACCAGGAATCAGGTGGCCTCCTCTTCCAGAGGACTACCCTGGAACTACTCTTCCTCCCACACTCTGCTGTACACCCATCCTTTGAGAAAGCCCATCAGACCTCAATCTCAGTCTACAGAAAGACGACACAATATTCACCTCTTCCCAAACTTGCTCCTGTTCCTTTATCAGTAAAATTTAAATACTCTTAAAGTTCTTATATCCATGCAAGCTGTCGTGGAAAACTGTATAACGAATATATGTTTAATAGCTGTGTTACTCATTAAATTCAAATTATGAGCAAGTAAAAGAGCATGCATAAGGTATTTTATAGGATCTAAAACTTTATTGTTTCTAATACATCCTGATTTCAGATATACTACAATGTGTAAAAAAATGTGTATCTTGGAATCATGAAATATAGTATGGTGAAGTTTCAAACAAACTTCCAAAATCTGTAGAAAGAAATTATAAATAAAATGGCCAAAGACAAGAGGTGCAATGATACGTCTGAAAATTTAGGAAAACATGCTACCTGCATTTGAACACAGTACTGAGAACATGTATGCCCTCAACAGTGACCCACACGCAACAGGAGCTCGGACCCTGTCAGTGCTCCTGCAGCCTATCTCATAGGATGACAACAGAGCACCACGATCCGCAGGTCTCCAGGTCCCCATGACTGCAAGTTACATTTAACTCTCAGTGGACAGTGATTTACCCACAGATTTACCTGCACATTCCAGTGATGATCTTCTGCCCTCATCTTAATCACTTCCACTGCACCATTTCCTCCTGTTCAAACACCTTCCTCTTTTGACTGCAGGAACATCATTTCCTTGCTGTCCCCTTTGCTGGCTCCTCCTTGATCTGCTCTCTCTTCTAGTTCTCTCCCCCTGTATGATTTAGTTCACTTCACAGCCCTTGCTGCAATATGGTTACACCAGCTCCCACATGGGCAGCGCTGCCCTACTCATATGCCCACCAGTCTCCTGACACTCCCACCTGAACATCTCACATTCAAAAGGGACACATCTGAAGTGGAATTACTGATGCCTGCCCCTTCATCATCCCTCTCCAAGTCTGTTCCTCCTCCAGCTCTGTAAATGATTCCACCATCCACCAAGTTGATTCACATGGCAACCCCACACGTCTGCTGCAGTGACAAACCTCCTCTAGTCTCCTGTCCCTACTGTGATCAGCCACCTCCAAGCCATGATCTCCTATAGGCCAGACCACAGCAGTGGTCACGGCTACCCATGGCCCTCCCTGAACTGGCTCCTGCTTGGTCCCCTAAATCTACTCACACCACTCTGCCTTCACTCAAGAGTCACTTTCCCCACTGGACTTCTGCCAGTTCCTACACAAGCCAATGTTCTCCTGGTGTCCTGGGGTCTTTGTGGCTTCTGCTCATCCTTCCGATCTTGCCCTCAAATCTCCCTCCATGGTGCAGTCTTCATCGATGGCTCCATCTAAGGAGGTTCCTGTGTCAACCTCAACCACTACACACTACTTAGACCTGTTGGGGCAGTTTGTGCTTTGTAATTATTTTTTCTCCAGCACCACCTTCCTGCAATTTCATGAAAGAGGATGAACTCTATGTCACACACACCTGCATTCCAGGTGCACCTGGGTCCAGAGAGGGCATTCAACAAATGTGGCAAATTAAAGGAATGGCCAAATCCCAACTTTCTAACACCACCCAATGATGCTGGAATCCTCTAGAAATGAGGAGAGCAAAAGAGCAAGAGCTCCCTGGCTAATGACCAAGTGGCTTAAATCATTCCATGAAGGGCTCAAACAGGGCATTAGAATCCTGACCCTAACTATTTGGTATACTGAGTCCAGTTGGGCATCAAAAGATTACTCCTCACAGCATGACAAAAGACACAAATAAATTCAAGGATTTGTATTCTTCTTTTCTTTTTTTATTAATGAGACTTAAGATTTTTGGTTAACTGCTTTCCCTTACTGTGCCAAAATCTATGATTCCAAAGGACAAGATACAATTTAGAAAATTTAAGGAAGACCACAAAACACGTACGAGGAACTGCAAACAAACCAGATAAGCACAGGCTAGTGAAGCACTCCCAGTGGACTTGGAACTAAAACATGACATCAGACATAATTAAAAAGAGTGCTGGGCTTTGCTGAAGGAAGCTGCAGAATCTGAACAAACCAAAACCCCTGAGAACCTCAACTTCCTCATCTGTAAAATGGGACATATAACGATGTCTTTCAAAGAGACTGTTGGGAGGGTAAGGAAAAACACAGGACGTGACGGTACTTAGAAAGATGTCAGGTGAACTGTGTGCACTGGCTATCCCACTTCTCTACTCAGCCCCCCCTCTTTCCTGCCCCTACAACATGAAGGCTGTGACTGAGTCACGGTGGCACAGACATACACACTGTTAGAGCCCTCTCATCCCCTTATAAATGTGTGAGGAGCTCACTCAAGGTCTGCCCTCCAAAGGTACCTGCTGAGAATCTCTCACGAAGTCCACAAGTGTCCCGGTAGGAAAGTGACGGCTAAGAAAGCACTGCAGATGCTAGGGGGGAATGGGTGGAGAGAGGGAGAGGGAGACAAAGAAAGAGACAGAGAAGAAAAGAATTGGTTTTATTTCTGTTAGATGTCACGCAGACAGACAGAATGAAACGCTGCTGTTACTGCCTCACCTAACCATTCGCCAGAGCAGGGGTTCTCACCTGGGGCCACTGTGGGGAGGAAGAAAGGTGGAGGGGGAGAGTGCTATGAGCATGTAGTGGGTGGAGGCCAGGGATGTTGCTCAATGTCCCACAATATGCAGGACAGCTGCCTCCACAGAGAATGATCCAGTCCCAAATGTTAATAGTGCTGAGGAAGAGAGAAGCCCTGCTCCAGACCAAAGGGCTGTCCCCACTGTCCCCACCAGCTCTGGCAGAGGTGAAGGAAACCAGAAGCCTCTTTGCAGTCAAGTCTGAACTTGATCCTGACAAATGTACCCTTTTTAGAAATTCAGTCCCCTGGATCAGCATAGGAAGGCAGGGGACTATGGAGTAAAGGGATTCCGCCACCAAGTTGTGAGTAAAGGAGAGAGGATGAGAAACTGGGGCTGGATAAGATTAGGAAAGAGAAAGGAGAAAAGTATTAGGTCAGAGTTTCCCAGACTATGAAATACAAGATAACTGTGAAGAAGCAAATGCTTATTCTGAAGCCAAAATGTGCTCCAGGTCACTGAGCAAACTCAGGTGATGACTGCCAGCACTGGAGTCCATGTTACTGTCCCCCCAGTAAGAAATGGAAAAGGAAAGGCAGGTGAGATTAGGGAGAATGTGGGTGCTGGATGCGGACTGCTGCCTCCAGAGCTAAGAGGGACGAGCTAGGGGAGCAGTGGGCTTTGCTTAGGTTCTGGATGTGTGCCGGAAGGGCAGGTTCCCGGCAACAAGCCCAGGGAGGAACAAAGTTAGTTGGCTGTTTCTGGCCTCAGCCGACCACCAAAAGCACATCAGATATTCAGCAGCTATGTGTGCACAGTGAGGTCTGACAAAAACAAAACAAAACAAAAACCCCACCCACCCTTACTATTTGGAATTAAAGGAGACTCTATTCTGTGGTACAAAAGGAACTATTTTTTCCATAATATCTTGGTTAGTTAGGCCAAGAGGTTATAAGGATAATCCCTATTTTATAGGTGAGAAATCTTAGGGAGAATGAAGACACATGAAACCATCTATCAAGTTAGACACAACACCCACATCTCACGGACATGACAGAATCCTCAGAAGATGAACGTCCTTTGTTTGACTGTAATACAAATCGATGGGCTTCTACCAACAGCCTCAACCACTAGCAGAAAGTGTGCGAAAAACCTGTCTCTCGGATTCTCTTGGTCTACTACTGAATCAAGAAGGTGACTCTGAAGAGAAAGGTACAGTGATTCACAGCCATGAACTCTGTCTCTGCACAAAGGGGAGCCTGAGAGGACCGCTTGAATCATCTCTACCTAGCCCTCTGATTGCCAGCTCATGTCAGAAAATGTAAACTCACTCAGAGAGAGCTACTCATAAGAAGTATGGGTTATTTTCCTATCACCTACAACACACTTTTAGTCCCAGATCTTTACTATCAGCACAATAAGATCCACACAACAAAGCACCTGAGAGTCAAGGGCAACTTACCATGTTTGGCACATTGGTGACTGAAGCATTCTTGATGTCTGCAGGGAAGGGAGGCAAACTAGTGACCACATTCTGTTTGCTGGGTAACTGGGGGTTCACTCCAGGGGCTCCCATTGGCTGTCCTCCAGTTTGACTAAAGGGTTGTCCAAATGGACTTGTGTTACCGGTCATTCCCATCTGAAACAAAAAGAGTCAACATCAGCTGTTTGAACAACAACATATAAAAGGGTCTCAGAAATGCTCACCTTGACCCAGGGAAGCAAAGTGTTATTTCCTATGAAAGCTTCATATCAATTATAAATTAAAGGTTCATTCTCAGTGTTCAGTCAGAATTATGAACAGAGCAACTTCCTCAAAAAGCTACACACTAAGGCAGAAGACTAATAAAGCTGTTCTCGACAGCTACAATTGTCTCCTCCTCCTAAACGCCACCCAAGAGCCAGTGATTCCCATCCTTACCCTCAGCCATACTCCTCAACAAAACCCTCCAGAATCACTGACAAAGGGGGAGCTCCTTCAGCTTAACCTTAATTGCTCTCTAAGAAAACAGTCTCTTTCAGTTTCCCTCGTAAGATTGAAACTAATTTTCTATTAGTTCGAAACACTGACAAAAAACGGTATGTCTGGGATTTGCTTTAAAATAACCTAATGAGGCAAGAGGTACTTACAAGAAAAAAGCCTGGATGACGAAGGACTGGCCATATGTTGGTAACTCTCAAACAGGTGACAGGTACACCTGTGAGGGGTTGTTATATTATCCTTTCTAATATTAAATGAGTTTGAAATTTTCCCTAATTTTTCCATAATAATTTTTTTTAATTAGTGAAATAAAACATATAGTAGTTAAGGCAAGAACAAGAAGAAGGAACCCCCACCTATGCTCTGCAAGGGCCTGCAACCAATACATGAAGTCAGGATTCCCTTCTAGTCAACTGAGCCAGGCTGGATTCCCTATGGACACCACAACTCCAACCCCACAGGAGAGAATTTGGGAAACCCTAAATTGATATCCTGATGCTCACCTGCAACCTCTGGAGGAACAGAGACCAATCATTAAGAAGCTGGCTTTTCTCACTGCTTCCTTTGCTCTTTCATGAAGTTGTAACACTCCACCTGCTGTATACTGCTCACTCTACTTTCTTCCCTACACTTGATATTTGAAAACTGGTGCCTTAGGACACATTTTGTTAATGGATGAACAACATAAATAGAGAGAAAGCCCTGGGAGGAAGGGGTCCACCAGGGAAGACCTGCTAGGGGAAGGTGTTCCCATTCAAGAGATCCTGGCTCAGTTCTTTCCACCAGCCTCACATGGTGACTGCCGCTCTAGCCCATTCATGCGGGGTAACTTAACACCCTCCTTCTATATGCCAAGACAAGTGTCTTGAACAGGATGAATTGCATTATTTCTTTCGGCTCTAAAATTCTAGGCTGCAAACAAAGCAATGCTCCACAAAATTGACCCTTTTCTGCTAAAATGTTCATATAAAAACATAAATAAAACCAAACTAGTATAGTGATCTTGATCTGTGCATTTTCATACGTACAGGTGCATGTCCACATGTAGCCTTTACAGCTGTCATTTCTCATCTTTTAAAAAAAATCCTCACCCAAAGCCATTTTTTCCTGTTGCTTTTAGAGAGAGAAGCAGGGAGAGAGGGGGGAGAGAGAGAGATGTGAGAGAGAAACATAGATTGGTTGCCTTCTTGTAAATGCCTCGACTGAGAATGAACCCCCCAACTTTTTGGTCTATGGGATGACACTCCAACCAACCGAGCCCCACCAGCCCAGGCTATTTCTCGCCTTTTTGAAAGTGGACGTATCCCAGCTGCCGCTTTTGCCCTATTTGCTTTACCTGAGTAAACACAAACAAATTAAATTCCACTGAAGTGCAAATTCAACTTGAATAAAACAAAAATAAATTTTTCAAAAAGACCACTAATTAGGCTCAACTTTGAGTTCTGATGACCTAAGGCAAGACGGTAGCTCAGTAAACTATTAATATAAAGGGCATTTGTAAGTCTCAACTAGGTTCTTCCAGTTAACTGAAACTCAGATCTGAAGCAACACTTTCTATTTTCAGAAAGTATTACATCCACTAAATGAACTCCGTGTAGCAATGCTTCTCTCAGAATTTGTTTTATTGCATAAAATCAATCTGCTGAAACACCTTTCTTAGAGGCTCACAAGTATCAGGGAAGAAAATGTAGTTATAATTTCCATTTATTAAATTTCATTTAAAAATATCCTTACTAGGACTGCATATTCATTAAGACACATGCATCTATTCACCCCTCCTTGAATTCATCCTTGCAGTTAGTCAGTACAGGTTTCCCCTGCTTTCTGAAAGTAGAGTTCCTATGAAACCTTTCATAAACCAAAAATGGTGTAAAGCCAATAAATTATCATTAATTTATATATAAAAATTTTTAGTGTTCCCAGACTCCCCAAAATAACATACCAAATAAGACATAAAGCCTAAAATAACACTAACATATAGTAAAAGTAAGATTGATATGAAAGATACACATCACATTTTGCACATTCACCAATCCACTCAAGCAACAGGCTTTTCCACTTTATCCATTAATGGATATTGACTGAAAGAGAGCATCCTTTGCTACTAGCAGAACCAATAGTAATGTAGGCAGCTGTCAAGATTCTGGCTCTCTACATGCATGTAAATAGTACAAATGGTGGACACAGGCAAGATCAATGCACACAAAAGGTATTTATTTCACCACAATCAAAATGCTTAATTACATCCAGTTTTACACTAAACGGAACCCCCTCAGGAGCTCTCTTAGGCTCTGATACCTTAGGACACACTTTGTTAACAGATGAACAACATGAATAGAGAGAAAGCCCAGAGCTCACAGACACAGTTCCAGACTACAGTGGCCTGATGCTAAGACGCTGAGTGTGGTTCCTGGGGAAAAAGCGCAGCTGGGTTACCCTCGCTGCTTGGTGTGTGTGCTGGCTTGCTGCTGAATGCTATTTTCACCATTTTAAAAAAAGATTAAAAGCCTAAGTCCTCTTCAAATTTCTTTCAGTTAAGTGAAAACAGGTACTATCGTAGGTCTTTCATAAAAGCAAAGTGGCATAACGTGAACAAAAAGTGGGCGATACTTGTGTTCACCAAACCTGGAAAGGCAATTTTCCTACTTCTTGTCATGGAGTTCACTCCTGTTATATAATCATGAATTTGACAAAGAAAATCCAGGTCACTTTGGAAGTCTCTAACATTAATGAACCAAAGTAGATGATGGCTGGAGGGTGAAGAGGAGATAACTTGTCCTTTCAGTCACACCAACCATCCAAGGTAGTTGCCCCTTTGGTGCAGAGTAGGAAATAAATACTCAGAGACCAAGGAACTCCCAAAGGGATCCTGTGGATCTCAAAGTTCACCCCACATGTTTCAAAAAACCTGTTTCTAAAACATTGTAAATATTTTTGACAACATTCACATGATCACCTTGCCAGGATAAAAATGGGGTGAGTGGGTGGTCTGTCTGGTCCCTTGGGTACTACTTGCCTGGTGAGCTTCTGGGGCAAAGTACTTTCTAACTGTCTGAACTAAGGTGCTCCAGACTGTTTTGGAACACTGACAGGGTTCATCAGAAATTCAGGGTTCATTCAGAAATGAACCTCGGGGTTCATCAGAAACCCAAGGTGGAGGGGCTACCTGCAGAAGGTCAGACTCTAAAGTCTCTCAGAGTCCAGGGCCAACCCCAGCCTTTCTGTAATGAGCTAGAATTAATAGGGTAGAGACCAAAGGATGGTCCTCCAACAGGCCACTGCTGTCTAGCTCCTAAGTAGCCCCTCCACCTCGGGTTCCAAACTGTCTCCTGACAGGGCCTGGTAGGACCAGAAAGATGTTCTCTAGTCCCAGCCTGCAGTTTGGGTAAAAGCCATTAGCTTCTATGGACTTCTAGATTTCTTAATTTCTGTTCTATATCCATTGTCCATTGATCAGATCAAACATTCTCAAATGTAGACTAACACACATATTTTTAGCATCAGTACTCAAAACAAAATAGTCAATTCAAGATGTAAAAATCTACACATTTCTTCTAATTTCCTGACAGTTATTTGATAACAATTTAGTAAACTTGGCTTTATTTTCAACTGAAGTTTATCAGAATTTGGTTTAAAGCTGCATAAGAACCACCATGTAATCTTTTCAATAAAAAGCAGAAAAGCAGAAATAAGCAACTGTTCATGGGAAAATGTATATAAAATATGAACAAATTAAAGCTTATATTTACATCCTGCCTCATTCTGCAAAAACCCATACATGTTAAAATTTCCTTTTACTCTGTTTTTTCCACAGCTCCTTTAAGCATTAAAGTTCAATTTCAGAAAACAGGAAAAGCTAATTACATTAAGCACCTAAAAAGGTAAGCTCTCCTATAATGAAATCTATATTAAGGATTTCTACCATGTTTTCCCATGAAAAAAAAGGATTCTTGTAAACCAAGTATATTTGTCCGCTATCTGTGCCTATCACTTCAACAAGAGAATAAAGACACTGTATTATAATTCCTGTTTACAAGGAAAGAACAAACTAAGTAAGATGAAAAAAAAAATACTAGTGCCAAATCTGGAGGCCTACCTGCCCTCACAACTCAAGGACAGGGATTAAGTGTTAGACTTAGCATGACCCTAAAGCATGAGATCTAGTGAGAAAACATCTTTATTAGTTGGCAAAAAACTAAACAAGGCCTACATTAGCCTTTATTACCAAAACAAAGATAGCAACTGAAGCAAATTCTATTGAAACTTGGCTCAATCAAAAACTGCTGAAGTCCTGAGCTGTCTGCAAGTGAGTGAGTGACAACTACCCACAGAAGATGGATGGACAATGCTGCTCTTTTTACTCCGGTAAAGACATGTACTACAGATATACTACGGAAAGTGAAAAAAACTACATGACTGTATGGCATTATCTACCATAATAACACTTAAGACAATCCATCCTTAATCTGTCTTGGATATAAAACCAGGCTAAAAGTTGCCTTCCTGGAACATATATCTCTGTGTCTATGAGCCCCAGCACATAGTGGGTGCTTTAGTATTTGTAGAAGGAACCAAATAAATGAATATTCAGAGAGATCACGTATCAGGTAGTCCCTGGGAACCCCTACACTGGCACTGAGGACAGAGGCAATCAAAGAACTGTGGGCCAGTTACCTCAGCCAAGCACAAATGAGAGTCACCATCGGTTGGAGATGGGACTAGGAGAGGCAGGAGTAACAGTCTCCTTTCTATCTTCTCAATATCAGCTATAAGGATATCACCTACTAGTTGGAGTAAACAGATATGGAGTGGACAGACATGCAAGTGGACTTGTCCATGCTAAAAGCTTGAACACACTATGCCCTGGAGTTGATTTTACAGGATGATGGTAGCTCTGTGTCCCATCACTGCATATATGGGAGTCCCATCTGGTTGTAAAGCAGGTCTTCTATGCTACATCCACTGGGGCAACAAACCCTTGGCTTTGGTAGAAGGTCCCAGCCAAACCCCAACCCCAAGAGTTCCCAAGTGGTGTGCTAAAATACTGATCATCAGCCTCAGTGGTCACTTCTGACTGCAAACAGCTTCCTCTGCTGTCCTAGTGCGTGGGAAAAATATTTTCATTTCTTACTTGTGTCATGATATGACAGCTATCAATACAGTAATAGGAGAACCAGCTCTGGGCTCCCAAAGAACAGAAAGACTCTTTCCATTAAGCCACAGAATATCTCTATTATTTACCTAACTTACCTTATCAAATAAGGTAGTAAGCTTGATAATTTTTTAAAAAAGTCTAACTTGTCAGCTCACAAACATGAATGGAAAGTTGGTCAAATCATTTACAATGTACTTGTGTTACTAAATTACTTTTTATAAAGGGAGTGACTGTTAAAAAAATAAAATGTAATAAAAAAAATAAAGTAGTAAACTGAAAACCAAAAGACTAACTAGGGTTTAAGAAGAAATAACACTGATATTGAAAAGTTTAGAGCAAACTAAAAGGGTATAACAGATCATCAAAATGGAAGTTTCTCCCTAAAACAGGTTTCTACAACCATGGCAAGCCAAGCATCCATTTCTTGCTTCTTTATAGGACGAGGGGACAGAAAAATGCTTTCTTTGCAGTTAGGGCCACCGCAGGTTGTGGCTCCTCTCCCATCAGCAGCAGCAGCCCAAACAATCCTGGGATGAGCTATGGGCCAAGGACTGTCTGGGAAGTCCATGGCAAACTTGTGTGTGCACGTGTGCGCGGGACGGAAGGCAGGTGGTTATGCCTGTCCAAATTTTGTAATGTGCATTTTTGAGAGGAAAGGTCCATTATTACATTTCAAAGGGGGTCTTAAGATCCCCTAAAGATTAAGAACACCTGACCCTGGATAAGGAACCCCCTACCCTGACCACCTCTCACAACTCTTAGGGAAGGGCAAGACCTCCCCCCAGATCTCACATAACCTTGCCATAGACACTCTTTTATCCAAAGACATCCAGCACTCATGTAAACAACTACTTTCACAAATGAACTCTCCCCAATATTATCTCCAAATGTCTCCTGAAATGCACGTTCACAAGAAGGATCACATTATAACTATTTATGAGCTAAAAACTATGGGGTTACACTGTGTGACCAGAGGAGAATATCCGGAACCGGAGGACAAAGGGCAGATGGTAGGACTGGAGGAGGACAGCCAGAAACATGCTTCCACTTCATGGTTTTACATAGATTTGGCCAGGCCTTCAGAAATGCTTGAAGAGGCAACAAATGCTGAGTTTGATGTGGTTTCGATGAGACCACTAAACACATTGTTTTTTTAAAAAGCTGAATTCTTCAGTTTTCCTCACCTTGAAACACACTTAAGAAAACCACACCACAGAGCAGAGCAATTACAGGAAGTACTGAGAGAGAGAGAGAGAGAGAGAGAGAGAGAGAGAGAGAGAGAAAGTGTGTGTGTGTGTGTGTGTTGCAGGGGATACTACTGATGCAGGTCATAAAACATACAGAAAGCAAACAAAATATGACCTTCAGCAATAAGCTTAGTAGGGACAATTGGAAAGAACAGAATTTTCAGATGGGAGGAACTCAGAGAGTACTGGTTAAAACGTATCACCTCATGGACAAGGAAAAGGTGGTCCACAAAGCTTAAGAACATCCCCACCCCCCAGTCCAGAGTCCCTGACCCCTGCCATGAGGCTTGTCACCTCTTTGTAAAGCAGAGTCGTGACTCCTCCAGACACACCCAGCCTTGCACACACATGGCACTTGATACCACTTGACAGAGACAGGCTCAGCCCACAAAGACGAGGCATTAATGCCTGTTTTTGAAAAAACAAACAAAAAAGTTTTATTGGAGCATGGACACAGCAAGATTTCATTCAGAGAGGCAGTAAGTGCTGTGGTTAAGTAGATGGACTCTAGGAATATTCGCCTGGTCTGATAGTGGCTTTGCCACTTGCTAGATGCATGACTTTGGACAATTTACTTGAACTTCTCTGTATCTTGGTTTCGTCCCCAGTAAATTGGAGATAATAGCACCTCCTCTGAGGGTTGTGTGAGGATTATAGAACTTCACCTATGTAAAGCACCAAGATGAGCAACTGGCGGACAAATGGTAAGTGCTACAGGGGTTGGCTAGGATATTATTATTTGGTTTTGGGAAGAATCACTTTACACTAGACAGAATTTCTTCCACAAGTATGCTTAGGGTAACAATAAAATAATGAACATTTTCCAGAGGCCGTGTGATAGTGGGGAGTGGTCAAACAGGTAGGATCAGAGGAAAAGGCCATCTGGAATTACTAACATTTGACTGAGACAAATTCAGAGGAACATGAAATGAATTTGTAACAAAACAATCATGTACTAGTTGTAGAAACACTTTTAATAGACAATTATTTTCAAAGTGTCTTACGAGATCACAATCATTTCCAAATATTCACTCTAGAGTGTTTACCAGCTTTAAAAATACTCAGAATGTTCATTTCGAACTTAAAATATATCAAAAGTAATAACAATATATAATCAAAATACCCTAGCCTAATCTTCATGGGTTGAAATTTAAATCAAAACAGAGGAATCAAACAAGAGAGAACATTGCTATGAACAGAAATTGATGTAACTCCCATTTTAAGCGGGCCACAACATAGCAACAAATGTTCCAATTGAGATGTGGCTTCAACCTAACTCAACAAGTTTATTAACCCGAAGTTTTTAGCATCTTTCTTCACACTTTGGTATATATGTGAAAAAAAAATTCATATAAGATTGTAAAAACAACACAATTTAGTACACCAAGAACAAAATTTGCCAAATAATTA